>NW_025999838.1:0-616987 GCF_019419815.1 Pyrus x bretschneideri | reverse complement strand
GAACTCAAATCCAGTTTGTTACACCATATTCCGAAGTTCCATGGCTTGTCTATGGAAGACCCCAACAAACACTTGAAGGAGTTCGAGGTGGTTTGTTCGAGCATGACCCCCGTCAATGTGGATGGGAGTATATTGAAGATGAAGGCCTTTCCATTTTCACTTATGGACAAGGCCAAAGATTGGCTCTACGAACTAGCCCCGGGAACTGTGACTTCGTGGGAGAGTATGAAGTGTGCTTTCTTGGAGAAATTCTTCCCTACTTCGAGAGTGATTCTCCTACGGAAGAAAATTAGTGGTATTCAACAGAATCATGGTGAGACATTCCCGGCTTATTATGAGCGCTTCAAGGGCCTTGTAGCTTCATGTCCTCAACATCAAATGAAGGAGGAACTTCTCCTTCAATATTTCTATGAGGGCCTCCTTCCTATCGAACGTCAAATGCTTGATGCATCAGCGGGAGGAGCATTGGTGGACAAAACACCAAGGGATGCCAAGATTCTCATAGCCAACCGAGCGCTCAACGCTCAACAATATGAAGGAGTGGGCCAAAGGGAAGCCCCACGACAACAAAGTGTAAATGAGGTGAGTGCTATTTCTGAAATTCAATCACAACTTGCTAATCTTAATTCTCTTGTTTCTCAGGTTGTGATTGGTCCAAAAGCACAAGAACACCAAGTTTGTGGCATGTGCTCAATTCAAGGGCATCCATCCGACAAGTGCCCTCAACTAATCGAGAATGGTGGGTGGGAATCTGCCAATGCAATTGGTTTCCAAGGACAATATCAAAACAACCCATACTCGAACACTTACAATGCCGGATGGAGGGACCATCCAAACTTCAAATGGAGGGAGCCACAACAAGCTGCCCAACAAGGAGGATTTAGGCCAAACCCCCCTGGTATTTATTCCAAGCCGTATGCCCCCCAACAACCCCAACAACCCCAACAACCTCAACAACCTTCGGCATCATCTCATTCAGGTACGTCCTTGGAAAGTGATCAAGCTATGCAATTACTAACCTCTATTTCGCAGGGGTTGCAAAATCAAAACAACCGGATAGCAAATAACGAGAAGGAGATGACGGATATGAAGAAACAAATAGGGCAGATTTCTGAGTTCCTTGGACAGATTAGAGAGCAAGGAAAGCTTCCTAGCTCAACCACAGTTAATCCAAAGGGAGGATTCGAATCCGCCAAGGCCATCACCCTAAGGGGTGGAAAAGAAGTTGGGACCGAGCCAAACAATCCCAAATCTGCCCAGAAAGTAGATGAAGAGATGACACAACCTGAGGCAGATCACCCTAACTCGGCCAAATCAGGTAATTTAAGTTCAAATTCATGTACTTCACGTCCTAATCTGCCCAATGTACCTTTTCCTCGCAGGTTCATGCAAGAAAAAAAGGAAGAAAGCGAGAAGGACATTCTTGAAACATTCCGGAAGGTGCAAGTGAACATACCGCTTCTCGATGCAATCAAACAGGTTCCAAAGTATGCTAAATTCCTCAAGGACCTATGCAATACAAAGAGAAGAAGGGCAAACAAAGAGGTAGTGAAGGTAAGCGAGAATGTGTCCGCTGTTTTGCAACGTAAACTGCCTACCAAGTGCAAAGACCCCGGTAGTTTCACGATTCCTTGTGTGATTGGACATAATCGTTTTGAACATGCCATGCTTGATTTAGGTGCATCCATAAATGTCATGCCTTATTCTATTTATGCATCTATGAATTTGGGTGAATTAAAACAAGATGGTGTAATTATACAATTGGCCGATCGTTCTAACGCGTATCCAAAAGGAGTTTTGGAAGATGTGCTTGTGCAGGTGAACCATTTAATTTTTCCGGCTGATTTCTACGTCCTAGACATGGAGGATTCAGCCCATTCTACATCTTTGCCGATTCTCCTTGGTAGGCCATTCATGAAGACGGCCCGAACGAAGATTGATGTATACAAAGGCACCTTGACAATGGAATTCGATGGGGAAGTGATTGATTTTAATATTTCTGAAACTATGAGATATCCCGTTGATGACCATTCTTGTTTTTCCATTGATGTTATCGATTCTATGGCGCAGGTATACCTTGAAGAATTGAACGAGGACGCCCTGGAAACAACCATCACTAAGGCCATAGAGCGCAAAAATGAAGGATTTGGGCCAATGCAAGGCCACGGCAAGGAGGAGGAATTCTTTGCAATGGGTTCTAGTGAAGAAATAATCGAGGTTGTGGCAGCCCTTGAGTCATTACCACAACAATATGGTAAGGTTCCACTCTCACTTTCAAATTCAGTTTCCACTAAGATGCTACCTTCTGTTGTTCGGGCACCATCGCTTGAACTTAAGCCGTTGCCGGACCATTTGAAGTATGTGTTTTTGGGAAAATGCGAAACATTGCCCATCATCATTTCATCAAGCCTCACGGCAATGGAGGAGGAGAAGCTTGTGAGGATGCTGCGAGAGCACAAAACGGCCATAGGGTGGACTTTGGCCGACATTAAAGGAATAAGCCCTACCACATGCATGCACCGTATACTTCTTGAGGAGGGGGCTAAACCAACTCGAGAGGCTCAACGCCGTCTCAACCCTCCGATGATGGAAGTGGTGAAGAAGGAAATAATCAAACTTTTGGATTGCGGAGTGATCTACCCTATCTCCGATAGTCGTTGGGTCTCTCCAATTCAAGTCGTTCCCAAGAAGTCCGGAGTAACTGTTATCAAGAATGATGAGAATGAGCTCGTGCCTACACGCATTCAGACTGGATGGCGAGTATGTATCGATTACCAGAAGCTAAATGCCATGACTAGGAAATATCACTTTCCTTTGCCATTCATCGACCAGATGCTCGAAAGGTTAGCCGGTCATGCTTTTTACTGTTTTCTTGATGGATACTCTGGATATAACCAAATTGTGATAGCCCCGGATGATCAAGAGAAGACCACATTCACATGTCCCTTTGGAACATTTGCTTATCGTCGCATGCCATTTGGCTTATGCAACGCACCGGCCACTTTCCAAAGGTGTATGGTAAGTATATTTTCCGATTTTGTTGAAAAGATCATTGAGGTTTTCATGGATGATTTCAGTGTATTTGGGAGTTCATTTGATAATTGCTTGGATAATCTGACCTTAATTTTGAAACGATGTGTTGAAACTAACCTTGTCTTGAATTGGGAGAAATGTCACTTTATGGTGAAACAAGGTATAGTTTTAGGACATATTGTTTCAGAAAAAGGAATAGAAGTAGATAAATCAAAAATAGACCTTGTACGTCACTTACCCTCTCCTACTTCGGTTAGAGAGGTACGTTCGTTTCTTGGCCATGCAGGGTTCTATAGGCGTTTTATCAAGGACTTCTCCAAGATGTCCAACCCTCTTTGCCGATTGCTTCAAAAAGATGTGCCATTCAAGTTTGATGAAGAGTGTAATTCGGCATTTAACCAACTCAAGGAGAAGCTAGTCTCGGCCCCCATTATTGTACCTCCAGATTGGAGCCTTCCGTTCGAGCTCATGTGCGATGCATCCGACTATGCATTAGGAGCTGTTCTAGGACAAAGAAGAGACAAGCGGCCGCATGTCATATACTATGCCTCTCGGACTCTCAATGATGCCCAATTGAACTACTCCACGACGGAAAAAGAACTTCTAGCTGTGGTTTTTGCTTTAGATAAATTCCGTTCATATTTAATTAGTACTAAAGTAATCGTTTATTCTGATCATGCAGCTTTGAGGTACTTGCTCACGAAAAAGGAAGCAAAGCCGAGGCTTATCCGTTGGATTCTTCTTCTTCAAGAATTTGATATTGAAATCCGGGATAAGAAAGGAAGCGAGAATGTAGTGGCTGACCATTTAAGCCAAATGATCCACGAGGAGCATGAACATGCCGTACCTATCCCTGAAACTTTTCCCGATGAGCAGCTGCTTTCCATTGAGGTAAGTGAACCATGGTATGCAGATTTAGTGAATTACTTGGTGGCTAAACAAATTCCAAATGAACTAAACAAGCACCAACGTGATAAGCTTAAAAATGATGCACGTTTCTATGTTTGGGATGACCCTTATTTGTGGAAGTATTGCTCAGATCAAATTGTACGTAGATGTGTGCATGATTCTGAATTTCACTCAATTCTAAGCTTTTGTCACACATATGCATGTGGTGGTCATTTTGGCACACAACGCACTGCCCTCAAAGTTTTAGAGTGTGGTTTTTATTGGCCGACTATATTTAGGGATGCTAGAACCTTTTGTATGTCTTGTGATCGTTGCCAACGAATGGGTAACATAGGTACCAAGGACCAAATGCCGCAAACCCCTGTCTTTAATGTTGAAATTTTTGATGTTTGGGGCATTGATTTCATGGGCCCTTTCCCTCCATCTTATGGTTTCACTTATATCTTGCTAGCCGTTGATTATGTTTCTAAATGGGTGGAAGCAAAAGCCACCCGTACTAACGATTCTAAGGTGGTTGCAGATTTCGTGAAAACTAACATTTTTGCTAGGTTTGGAATGCCGAGAGTAATCATAAGTGATGGAGGGTCTCACTTTTGCAATCGGACCATTGACGCGTTGCTAAGAAAGTACCATGTCAACCATAAGGTCTCCACACCTTACCATCCTCAAACAAATGGCCAAGCCGAGGTGTCTAACCGAGAAATCAAACAAATTTTGGAGAAGACCGTTGGACCAACAAGGAGGGATTGGAGCTAACGTTTAGATGATGCACTGTGGGCATATCGTACGGCGTACAAAACACCCATTGGGATGTCACCTTTTCGGCTCGTCTATGGTAAGCCATGTCATTTGCCCGTAGAGTTAGAGCACAAGGCACATTGGGCCGTGAAGACTTTCAACATGGACATAGATGCAGCGGGAGTTCATAGGAAGCTCCAATTGAATGAACTTGAGGAGATTCGGA
Source organism: Pyrus x bretschneideri (assembly GCF_019419815.1). Lineage (NCBI taxonomy): Eukaryota > Viridiplantae > Streptophyta > Magnoliopsida > Rosales > Rosaceae > Pyrus > Pyrus x bretschneideri. The sequence continues at coordinate 612,081 of NW_025999838.1, read as the reverse complement.
ATGAAGCCTATGAGAATGCCCGGATGTACAAAGCCAAGACCAAAGCATTCCATGATAAAATGATTCGAACCAAGACCTTCACAGTTGGGCAGAAAGTGTTACTTTTCAACTCTCGCCTACGTTTGTTTCCTGGTAAGTTGCGTTCTAAATGGATTGGCCCGTTTGTTGTTACTAACGTTTTACCTTATGGTGCAGTCCACATAAAAAGCTTAAGGAATGGCGTAGAATTCAAGGTGAACGGGCATCGGTTGAAGCCATATTACGAGCATGGTGTGGGGCAAGTGGTGGAAGACATTCCTTTCCATTCCGTGGGCTCAAATGAAGATTAAAAGAGGGTACTCGTCCGGCTGAAAGACGTAAAAGAAAGCGCTACTTGGGAGGCAACCCATGCATCCGAATAGAGAAGAACTTGGAAACCCCTTTAAGAGACTTATTTTTATTCCTTTCTTTTTCTTTACTGCCTTTACTTTGCTTTCTTTCTCGTATTTGTTTATTTGCTTGCTCTGTTGTGACTTTCTGCTTAAAACATTGAGGACAAAGTTTGATTTAAGTGTGGGGGGGTAAACAATTTGTATTTGCATGAATTTCGTGGGATTTATTCACCTATCACTTAGAATGTTGTTTCTTGTTGTTTTAAGCGTTTTTAGAGTGTTTTAGTGTGTTTTATAGTGTCTTGGTATAAAACTCCGAAAAAAAAAAAAAAAAAAAAAAAAAAAAAAACTCTTCTCTTTGTTGCTATTTCGTTTCTGCCTTGTTAGGTTGTTTAGTTGTTATTGTTTGTTTGTTTATTAATTGTGTGAGTCTATGATTGTAACATTGAGAAAATGTTTGATTTATTGATAGGCACTGCTAAACAAAGAAAGATGGTGCTTCACAAAGGGTGTTTGCTTGAGGCCCCACTACGTGGCTTTACTCTTGAAGCGGAAGGCGTAGGAACAGAAGGCATCGGAGCGGAAGGCGTAGGAACAGAAGGCGTAGGAACAGAAGGCATAGGAGCAGAAGGCATCGAAGATAGAGCATTCCAGGCCTCAATACTTGGCCAAGCGCTGGATGAGCCAGGAAAAAGGTGCCTCTGGAGGAAAGACGAGAACCTTTGACGGTCACTGTGAATCCGACCTTCAGACTCTTGCAGCTCATCAAGCTTCCTCTTCATGCCCGTCGAATAGTTGTTTGCAAGCACGTGCAAACTTCTATTCTCATACTTCAGCTGCTGGATCTCCTGCTTGAGACTTTCCACCTCTGCCATCAATGATTCCACCTGACGGGAGCGGGCAAGCAGGCGTTGGCCCATGTTGGACACAGAACTCGCACACTGAACACTAAGTGCGAGGGACTCTTGAACGGCCAACTCATCGGACCGTCCTGACAGCAGCCTACTATCTTTTGGAGTGAGGAGGTTCCTAGCTACTATTGTAGCTGTTGTGGCGTCCTGCATCACGGAGTCTTCACCTGTGAGAGGACCGTTAGAAGAAAAGAAAGAAGGGCGCCATACGTTACCTTGACGCGGCGCGCCCGTATCACTGCTAAGGCTCAATTCCAAGCTAAGGTTCGATGAGTTTGCCATTTTTTTCAAAAGTGTTCAAAGAGAAGGGATGGAGTTAAATTTCGAAGGGCCGGAGACGATTTTCAAGAATGGGAAATCTTCAGAGTGTGTTTGTGGCGGTGATCGATACCTCAATAAGAAGCCAAGGCGACGCGTCCACCGATTCAAAAAGCCGGAATTTCCGGCGTAATTTAGGCGGCGCTTTCTCGGCTTTTAAGAAGGCGCGTTCAACTTTGTCAAAAGATTTCTTCTTTTCAGACAACACGTGGAGGCCATCATCACAACTACACATCTTTAGCCGACAAGCGCAAAGTTCGGCGACGCTTTCTCTGCTTTTCAGAAGACGCGTGCAGCTTTGTCAAAAGGAGCCGCATCTGCACTACCACGTGTCGTTCAGAAAGCGAAGGGGCGCCTGCTCAGAAATCGAAGGGGCGCCTGCTCAGAAATCGAAGAGGCGTGTTCAGAGATCGATGAGGCGCCATTATTTCAAAAAGCCGGATTTGCGGGATCAAAACATTTGTCGACAAAGGTAAAAAGTACCACCACTTGATATTATCTCTATATATGTCGACCTTCGTCTTTTATGGCAGGGCAAACCTGAAGAAAATACCCAACTCTCCCTCACCTCTGAGGGCGCACTCCCAGCAAAGCCTTTCGAAATACTCAATTCTTTCTTCTTCCCCAAAGATGATACCAGATGCCTGGAGTGCATATGACCCAGGAGGAAGCAGCACAACAAATACATGTGCTGATTCATTCACCGCTTCTTCAAAAGCAAAGGTATCTCATATCATCAAGGTCAAAAGCAAAAGTATCTCATATCATGCTCTTTCCCTGTCTTTTTCTTTGTCCTTGTTCTTACTCGCATGGCAAAGTAAAAAAAGCAATCAGCCGGCACTTGGAGTCAGTCTTCCGATCTGGAGCCAACTGCCTGGGATCTATTCCTGATTGCTTACCTAGCGTTGCTCTCGAGTAGTCATCTTCAACGGTTGATACACTTCCGGAGAAGGGACCACTTCTGCAAAGGGGAGCGAGTAAGGCAAGTGAAAATGATACATTGAAGCATGTGGAGACAAACATAGGCTGAGTTATCCTCCAACCCTTTTCAATACGAATTGGAAAGATTGAACAAAGAAACAGACCAAAAGGGTATGCTCAGACCTTCGGGGGAGACCAAATGAACCATCCTGCTGCCCAGTTCAAGAAGTAGCACAAAGGAAAATCAACGATGGGCAGAAACCAGTTCAAGAGTAAGCCTGTGGAATCACAAAGATCAAAAGCCTCAATGCAATTACCAAGGAGAAGATGGAATTTACACTCTATAACCAGATTTGCGTCTCTAAACTCTTCTCTTTGTTAATTACATTATGCCATGTTTAGTATGTTTAAGTGCTTTTTGTGTATTTACTTATGCTTTGTGTGAATCTATGCTTAAAACATTGAGGACAATGTTTGATTTAAGTGTGGGGGGGGTAACTAAGTATATTTGATGCAAATTCGTTGGATTTTATCACCTATCACTTCACATGTTGTTTCTCACTGTTTTAAAACTATTTTAGTGTGTTTTGTCTTAAAAATTCGAAAATCCCATAAAAATTTGAAAAATTGTTTTGAAAAACCCAAAAGAGTTGTTTTAAAGTTGTTTTTGTGTGTGTGTTTGTGTCTTAGGATACCTTCCAACACAATGATAAGGATTTGGTTTGTAATTGCATGACTGTTAAAAAGAGTTATTAACATAGAGAAAAGTTTGATTTACTCTTGGTATATGCTTGGTTATGGTTATAATGTATAACTTCACATGCAATCAAAAAAAAAAAATTTAGTTTTTGTAACATGCCTGAAGGAAGGAACTCAAACAAATGCTACAACCCTGAGAGACTTGAGCCTATAACGTTCTTTGGAGAGTATAATCTGTGATTTCTTGTTTTCTAAAATCGTTGCATGATCTCATTATTCTTTGCTTGGTTACTACTTAGAAGGCGTTTCATCATATAGTTCCAAATGCTAGAACTCATGCCCATTTCATTCAAAGCATGTTATTGATTTGCATAACATATATCAAGATGAAGTTGTGTAGTTGCCACCATAGCCAAATAGCCTCGCTTCCCATATTTCGTATATGTTGTAAGTTTTACCCCCGTTGAGCCATGTTAACCCATGTTCTTTGTTAACCCACTTTATCTTCACCTAACCTAGAATATGACCGTCCTTACCCTTGTTCTTAAAAGATAGTGAGCATGACTTAATTGAATTCCTTTTGAGTTACATTATGAAAGAAAATAAGTGTGGGGGAGAGAATGTTTAAGTGTTTTTGTTTTGAGATTCAAAAGAAAAAAAAAAAAAAAAAAAAAAGAAAAAAAGAGAAAAGAATAAGTGATTGAAGAAAGGTTCCAAAACACCAATTCTGGGCGTAAATTGTCTAAATTCTCCCTTTTTGTTCAAAAGTTGAGTTTTCATTCAAAAGTGAATTCTAAGTTGATTAAAATGCTTTGCTCACTATTTCTTTAAGAACCTTTGTTTTCCATATCCCTTCTTTGTTATCCACATACCCCAAGCCCCGTTACAACCCTTGACTTCTATCTTGAGTGTTGTGTATTTCAATTTGTGGAGTTTGAACTTGGTATGAGCTTATGGTGTCACTGGTTCTCGCGTCTAAGTATTAGCATTCCATTCATGAGATCATATCTAAACTTGATTATTAACTCCAGAATTTGCGTTCTTTGTGATACATATATGTGAGTGTCGTTTTCATGTTTACATCAATCTTCTCACATATGACTAGATTAGGGTGTGTAGTTAGAAAATCTGAGTAAAAATTGAGTGCATATCTTGAAAGGAATTGAGCAAATTCTCTAAGGCATGTTACTACATTCAAAACATGGTTTTAAATGCTTAATTGTGAACTAGTATAATCTGTGAGAATGATGATTTTTAACTTGTCATGTGCATTGGAAATCCCTAAGACGGTTGTTGGAAGGTTTAGGTTGTGTTTTACGTGTTTAGTGTCGTTTTGTTTATTTGTTTTTATTCTGTTTTGCTCGAGGACTAGCAAAAGCTAAGTGTGGGGGTATTTGATAGGAGCATATTCATGCGACTTAAATGGCTTGTTCTCGTGCATTTACGTTATGTTTCTCTCGTTATTTTAGTCCTTTATGCTTCTTTTGTGTGTTTTCAGGTTCTAAGGGCCTAGGGAGCAAGAAAGTGCATTTTGAGGCCATTTGGAGCATTTTTGGGCATGGATTGGATAGCTTATCCATGGAGCCAAGAGGATGGACGAATTTGAAGGCCTTGTATGCACTTGAAGACACAAAACAATGGCTCTAGCCCAATCAAACACATTATGCCATACAAACCAACCTATTTTAGGCCCATTCTATGTACTTAAACCCTAGCCCTTTAAACTAATTCATTTATCACTTATCAAACCATTCACTTATCACTCACCACATATCATTCACTTATCACTTAACATATCATTCATTTATTTCACTTCCATATTCCTGTTAATTCCACATGCATTCTCACACATGCACATCATTCACTCACATTTCCACCATTCATTCTTTATTCCTTTCCAAACATCTCACATGCATTTCCACCTTCCTACTTCATCATTTCACCACATTCTCCCTCTTTAACTCACATGCATTCATCATAATTCACAACACAAAACAACTTCATTGCCGTGGGTGATAGGAGCATATTCATGCGACTTAAATGGCTTGTTCTCGTGCATTTACGTTATGTTTCTTTAGTTATTTTAGTACTTTAAGCTATTTTCGTGTGTTTGTAGGCCAAAAGGGCTAAAGGAGCAAAAAGATGCATTTTGGAGACGTTTGGAGCACTTTTGGGCTAAGGATGGAAAGCTTATGCTTGGAGCCAAAGTGTTGGACGAAATTGAAAACCTAATTGAAGACCAAAGTGTTGGAACCTTGTTCCCTTTAGTTTTAGGATATTTAAACCTTTCCTATATCCTTAGTCGTGCATAACATTCCAACATTCCACTCCTTCATTCACCACTTATCATATCATACACTTATCTTATCATCACCACATATCATTCATTTATTACTTATCATATCATTCATTCATCTACATATCAATAACCACTTATCATTCATTTATTACTTATCATATCATTCATTCATCTACATATCAATAACCACTTATCTTATCACTCAACATATCATTCATTTATCACTCAACATATCATTCACTTATCACTTATCTTATCATTCACTTACCACTCAACATATCACTCAACATATCATACACTTATCACTCATCACACTTCATCATTATACCACCATTCATTCTTTAAAACACATGCACATTCACACACACTTCACACAAACAACATTCACATGCAAACACAAGCTTTAACCAACAAACAAAACATACACACACATGCACTTACTCCTTCATCATTACACCACCTTCTCCATCTTTATTCCACATGCATTCATCATAATTCACCCTAGCTACCACCATTCACACACACATGCACTTATTCTTTCATCATTGCACCACCATTCACCATTCACACACACATGCACTTACTCTTTCATCATTGCACCACCATTCACACACACATGCACTTACTCTTTCATCATTGCACCACCAATTCAACACATGCATTCACACACCAACAACCTAGCTCTTTTTCCATCATTATTTCATCCACATGCACTCTCAATCATAACAACCACATTCACTCTTAAACAATCACCCACATATTCTCCCATTCCCCCTATAAAAACCCATGCATTCATACACAAAAATCACATCTCATTTCATACACAACACACCACAAACACTTCCATTCCTTCTCTTTGCCGTGAGTCCCCTTAGAATCCAAAACCATCTTTCCATTTCCATCACTCCTCACTCCATTCCACATTTCCATAATCCCCCAAACCTCACCTTAGACCTTGTGCTACAACAACGAGGAAGAGAAGAGGACCTAAACGTTCATACAATTCAAGTTTGAGTTGTTGGAATGTTTAGGTGATTCTTTGATTTCAATGTTTCATTTTAATTCTCTTTGTTTTGTACGTATAAGGAATGGAAGAGAAGAGTGCCTAAACATTCATACAATTCAAGTTTGAGTTGTTGGAATGTTTAGGTGTTTCTTTGATTTCAACGTAATGAGGAACTAAAACCCCCTTTAGCTAGGGGGTGATTCGAAATAAATGTTTATGCTTGCATTTTGATTTGATTACTTCTAATTGCGTTTCATAAGTTGTGGTTCAATTTGTTTAACCGTTTGATTGATAACTTATTTATGTATGTTTATTGAGAGTGTACACTTAATTTTCATGCATGAATATGACGCTAGAATATAAGTGAGTTTCACCTAATAGTTACGAACTTATATTCACAAGTAGTGGAGGTTGCTTATAAACAATCGCGTTAAATGAATTCTTGGCATAAGTTTCATGCGTATTTCATAGTAACGAATGCCTCGTCAACACTTAAAGTTTTCATGATGCTTAATGATTTTTGATTGTATCTTTATTGTGCTTTTCACGTAAAGGACTTTTGGAGAATGCTGTGAATTGCGTTGCGCTAACCCATCCAATTCATTAACTTAAGGAAAACTTGACGGTTAATTTAAGCGGACCTAATTGACCCGGGGCGTTGAGAATTAATGATTTGTTGAAATGCAATTGGAAATCTTTTTATTATGCAAGTGTAACATGTATGGAGATGAACCCCTTAGCTATTCTATCATCCATTCATTCCATTTCATCAATTCCATATTTACATTCTGTTTTAATTTGTTCATTTAATTTAATTTCCTATAAACTTAAATCCCCCTTTACTTTAATGTCAATTTAGTTAGAAATCATTTTAGTTTGTGTTTTTTTTAAAGCATTTTGAGTTTTTGGTTTGTCTTAGTGTTTTAAACTTTAATTTTGCATTCTTTGAGTCTAGTTTAGTGTTTTAAACTTTATTTTACGTTTTTGAGTCAGTTTCCAAGAGATTTGCATTCCCTCCTAATCCCCGGTCCAGAACGATCCCTACTTATACATATACTACAATTGATAAAAAGAGGGTTTAATTTGTGTGCGTATAAATCTCGCATCAAATTTTGGCGCCGTTGCCGGGGATTAGAAAATTTGCTAATCCCTTGGATTGTTTGTTTCTGTATTGTCTTTTAGATTTAGTTTTTTTTTATTTGTGTTTTGTTTGTTAAGAACAAGATGGCACTTAATAATGCTTCTCTTTTGTCACAACTCATGGAAAGGTCCCAAATGCAAAGAGTTGATATATTTAATCTTCAATCAAGGAATAACGTGTTTTCCAATACTTACAATTCGGATTGGAGTGATCATTCAAACTCTATGTGGTGGGAACCTCAAAATGCTCAACAAGGAGGATATTGGCAGCCACCACAACCTCATATTCAATATGCCCAACCAAATTTAAGTTCGTCAATAAATTATAACCAAAAGCTTGATGAATTAATTTGTTTGGTGCAGGGCTTACAAAATCAAGACAATGAGGCTCAACAAGAAGGATATTGGCAGCCGTATGAGGAGTTCTATTCAACGCCTATGCAGCCACCACAACCTGCCCAAAGTAATGTAGGTAATTCAAATGATAATGATACGATTTTTCAATTACTTACTACTCTGGAAAAGCAAATTGGGCAGATAGCGGAGTTCGAAGGAAAATTTTGCGACCAAGGCGAACTCCCTAGTTCAACCATTGCAAATCAGAAAGGAGAATTTGAAACTGCCAAGGAAATCATGTTGAGAAGTGACAAAGAGGTTGGAACGGACCCTCAACCATCAAAATCAAATCACAAGGAAGAGGAATACACCCAACCCACGGAAAGGGTGGAAACACCTTTACCGGAGGCTCCTATTGCTCCTATGCCATCTAATACAGGTATGGTTGTTCCAAATTTCATTATTTTTAACCCTATTCCTTGCAGATTCATGACTTCCAAGGAAGAAGAAGGTGAAAAAGACATCTTGGAAGCCCTTCCAAAGGTGACAAGTAGGGAATGTCATGAATCCATCAAAGAGGACGTTCTTGAAACCACAAAATCCAAAGAAGTTAAATTTGATGACATTGGACAAGTAATAACCATCACTTGCAATCTGGCCAAGTCCAATATCCCTGAAACTTTCAAAGGAGTGGTATTTGTCATTGAGTTCTTGTCAGACAAAACAAGTAAGTATTTTTTTCCAAATTCCATTAGATTTTATACTAACTTGCTATTTTTTTTGAATCAGGCACCTACACTAGAATTCAAACCAATGCCGGTTCACTTCAAGTATCACCTTCCATTCAAGGACCAATTCCATGCCGTTTAATTTTATTTATGTTAATAAAAAATAAAAAAAATAAAAATAAAAAAAAAAAAAAAAAAAAAAGATACTAAACATGGAGAAAGGTGGAGCTTCACAAAGGTTGTTTGCGTGAAGTCCCACTACGAGGCGCAGAAGCGGAAGGCGCAGAAGCGGGAGGCATAGAAGCGGGAGGCATCGAAGCGGAAGGCATCGGAGCGGGAGGCATCGGAGCTAGAGCATTCCAGGCCTCAATACTTGGCCAAGCGCTGGATGACCCAGGAAAAAGGTGCCTCTGGAGATAAGACGCAAGCCTTTGACGGTCACTGTGAATTCGACCCTCAGATTCTTGCAGCTCATCAAGCTTCCTCTTCATCCCCGACGAATAGTTATTTGCAAGCACATGCAAACTTCTATTCTCATACTTAAGCTGCTGGATCTCTTGCTTAAGTCTTTCCACCTCTGCCATCAACGATTCCACTTGACGGGAGCGGGCAAGCAGGCGTAGGCCCATGTTGGACACAGAGCTCGCACACTGAACACTAAGTGCGAGGGACTCTTGAACGGCCAACTCATCGGACCGTCCTGACAGCAGCCTACTATCTTTTGGAGTGAGGAGGTTTTTAGCTACTATTGTAGCTGTTGTGGCGTCCTGCATCACAGAGTCTTCACCTGAAAGAGGACCGTTAGAAGATAAAAAAGAAGGGCGCCATACATTACCTTGACGGGGCGCAACCGGATCGCTGCTGAGACTCAAATCTAAGCTAAGGTTCGATGAGTTTGCCATTTTTTTCAAAAGTGTTCAAAGAGAAGGGGTGGATGGAGTTAAAAATTTCACAAAGGGCCGAAGTCGAGTTTCAGGAATGGGAAATCTTCAGAGTGTGTATGTTGGCGGTGATCGATAGCTCTATAAGAAGCCAAGGCGACGCGTCCACCAATTCAAAAAGCCGGAATTTCCGGCGTAATCAAGGCGACGCGTTCTCGACTTTTCAGAAGACGCGTTCAGCTTTGTCAAAAGATTTCTGACAAAGCTGAAAGCACGTGGAGGCCATCATCGCAGCTACACATCTTTAGCCGACAAACGCAAAGTCCGGCGACGCTTTCTCTGCTTTTCAGAAAACGCGTGCAGCTTTGTCAAAAGGAGCCGCATCTGCACTACCACGTGTCGTTCAGAAAGCGAAAGGGCGTCGTTCAGAAATCGAAGGGGCGCCTACTCAGAAATCGAAGAGGCGTATTCAAAGATCGAAGAGGCGCCACTATTTCAAAAAGCCAGAGTTGCGGGATCAAAACGTTTGTCGACAAAGGTAAAAAGTACCACCACTTGCTATTATCTCTATATATGTCGACCTTCGTCTTTTATGGCAGGGCAAACCTGAAGAAAATGCCCAACTCTCCCTCACCTCTGAGGGCGCACTCCCAGCAAGGCCTTTCAAAATACTTAATTCTTTCTTCTTCCCCAAAGATGATACCAGATGCCTGGAGTACATATGACCCAGGAGGAAACGGCGGTTTGAAGCATGTGCTGATTCATCCACCGCTTCTTCAAAGCAAAGGTATCTCATATCATCAAGGTCAAAAGCAAAAGTATCTCATATCATGCTCTTTCCCTGTCTTTTTCTTTGTCCTTGTTCTTACTCGCATGGCAAAGTAAAAGAAGCAATCAGCCGGCACTTGGAGTCAATCTTCCGATCTGGAGCCAACTGCCTGGAATCTATTCCTGATTGCTTACCTAGCGTTGCTCTCGAGTAGTCATCTTCAACGGTTGATACACTTCCGGAGAAGGGACCACTTCTGCAAAGGGGAGCGAGTAAGGCAAGTGAAAATGATACATTGAAGCATGTGGAGACAAACATAGGCTGAGTTATCCTCCAACCCTTTTCAATACGAATTGGAAAGATTGAACAAAGAAACAGACCAAAAGGGTATGCTCAGACCTTCGGGGGAGACCAAATGAACCATCCTGCTGCCCAGTTCAAGAAGTAGCACAAAGGAAAATCAACGATGGGCGGAAACCAGTTCGAGAGTAAGCCTGTGGAATCATCAAGATCAAGCCTCAATGCAATCAACAAAGAGAAGAGGGAATTTACACTCCATAACCAGATTTGCGTCCCTAAACTCTTCTCTTTGTTAATTACATTCTGCCATGTTTAGTATGTTTAGTTGTTGTTTGTGTGTTTACTTATGTTTTGTGTGAATCTATGCTTAAAACATTGAGGACAATGTTTGATTTAAGTGTGGGGGGGTAACTAATGTTGTTAATGCAAATTCGTGGGATTTTATCACCCATAACTTCAAATGTTGTTCCTTGCTGTTTTAAGGTGTTTTTAAGTTGTTTTAGAGTGTTTTAGTATGTTTTGTTTTTATAACTCCGAAAAGCACATAAAAATTTGAAAAATTGTTTTGAAAAGCCTAAAAAGAGTGTTTTGAGTCGTTTTTGTGAGTTTGTGTCTTAGGGTACCTTCCAACACAATGATAAGGATTTGGTTTGTAATTGCATGACTGTTAAAAAGAGTTATAAACATAGAGAAAAGTTTGATTTACTCTTGGTTTATGCTTAGTTATGGTTATAATGTATGACTTCACATGCAATCATAAAAGAAAAATTCATTTTTGTAACATGCATGAAGGAAGGAACTCAAACAAACGCTACAACCCTGTGAGACTCGAGCCATTACCTTCTTTGGAGAGTTATTTTCTGTGATTCTTTGTTTTCTAAAAGTTGTTGCATGATCTCATTATTCCTTGCTTGGCTGCTACTTAGAATGCAATTGTATCATGATAGAACTAAATGCTAGAACTTATATCCATTTCATTCAAAGCATGACATTGAATTGCATAACATATATCAAGATGAAGTTGTGTAGTTGCCACCATAGCCAAATAGCGTTACTTCCCATATTTCGTATATGTTGTAAGTTTTACCCCCGTTGAGCCTTGTTTAGCCTTTATTCTTTGTTTACCCACATTATCCTCACCTAGCCTAGTGTAGGACAGTCCACACCCTTGTTCTTAATTGATAGTGAGCATGACTAAAATGAATTCCTTTTGAGTACATTATGCAAGAAAATGAGTGTGGGGGAGTAAAAGTTTGTTCTTACGTTTATATGTATGTTTTGAGATTCAAAAGAAAAAGAAGAAAAAAAAAAAAAAAAAAAAAAAAAAAAAAAAAGGAGTGAAAATAAGTAAGAATGAACTCACGAGCGTTGATGGTTGAAGAAAGGGTCCAAAAAAGTTGAATATGGCCCTAAGTTTTGTGTGACTTTCCCTTGGGTGTTCAAAGTTGACTTCTGCGTTCTTAAAGGAATTCTAAGTACCTAATTCAATACTTTGCTCACTATTGCTTTAAGAATGTTTGTTTATCCTTCACCTTTCATTGTTAGCCAACACCTTTAGCCCCGTTACACCCCTTTGACTTCTATCTTGATCGTTATGTGTTCAATAATGTGGAGTTTGAAATTGATATGAGCTTATGGAATCACTGGTTCTCATTCTAAGTAGTAGCATTCCATTCATGAGATCATATTCATGTCATTATCGTAAATCCAGAAAATGCTTTCCTTGTTATAACATATGTGAGTGTTCGTCTACATGTTTACATCAATCTTCTCACATATAACTAGTGTAGGGTGTGTAGTCAGAAAATCTGTGTGAAAAACGAGTGCATATCTTGTAAGGATTTGAGCAATTTCTCTAAGGCATGTTACTGCATTCGAAATGTGTTTTAAATGTTTAATTGTGAACTAGTATGTGGTGACTATGATTAAGAATGTACTTAAGTGTAATGATGGCTAAAATCTGTGGGAATAATGATTTTTAACTTGTCATGTGCTTTGGAAATCCCTGAGACGTTTGTTGGAAGGTTTAGGTTGTGTTTTACTTGTTCGTTTTGTTTTGTTTCTGGTTTCTTTTGTTTTGTTTTGCTCGAGGACTAGCAAAAGATAAGTGTGGGGGTATTTGATAGGAGCATATTCATGCGACTTAAATGGCTTGTTCTCGTGCATTTACGTTATGTTTCTTTAGTTATTTTAGTACTTTAAGCTATTTTCGTGTGTTTGTAGGCCAAAAGGGCTAAAGGAGCAAAAAGATGCATTTTGGAGACGTTTGGAGCACTTTTGGGCTAAGGATGGAAAGCTTATGCTTGGAGCCAAAGTGTTGGACGAAATTGAAAACCTAATTGAAGACCAAAGTGTTGGAACCTTGTTCCCTTTAGTTTTAGGATATTTAAACCTTTCCTATATCCTTAGTCGTGCATAACATTCCAACATTCCACTCCTTCATTCACCACTTATCATATCATACACTTATCTTATCATCACCACATATCATTCATTTATTACTTATCATATCATTCATTCATCTACATATCAATAACCACTTATCATTCATTTATTACTTATCATATCATTCATTCATCTACATATCAATAACCACTTATCTTATCACTCAACATATCATTCATTTATCACTCAACATATCATTCACTTATCACTTATCTTATCATTCACTTACCACTCAACATATCACTCAACATATCATACACTTATCACTCATCACACTTCATCATTATACCACCATTCATTCTTTAAAACACATGCACATTCACACACACTTCACACAAACAACATTCACATGCAAACACAAGCTTTAACCAACAAACAAAACATACACACACATGCACTTACTCCTTCATCATTACACCACCTTCTCCATCTTTATTCCACATGCATTCATCATAATTCACCCTAGCTACCACCATTCACACACACATGCACTTATTCTTTCATCATTGCACCACCATTCACCATTCACACACACATGCACTTACTCTTTCATCATTGCACCACCATTCACACACACATGCACTTACTCTTTCATCATTGCACCACCAATTCAACACATGCATTCACACACCAACAACCTAGCTCTTTTTCCATCATTATTTCATCCACATGCACTCTCAATCATAACAACCACATTCACTCTTAAACAATCACCCACATATTCTCCCATTCCCCCTATAAAAACCCATGCATTCATACACAAAAATCACATCTCATTTCATACACAACACACCACAAACACTTCCATTCCTTCTCTTTGCCGTGAGTCCCCTTAGAATCCAAAACCATCTTTCCATTTCCATCACTCCTCACTCCATTCCACATTTCCATAATCCCCCAAACCTCACCTTAGACCTTGTGCTACAACAACGAGGAAGAGAAGAGGACCTAAACGTTCATACAATTCAAGTTTGAGTTGTTGGAATGTTTAGGTGATTCTTTGATTTCAATGTTTCATTTTAATTCTCTTTGTTTTGTACGTATAAGGAATGGAAGAGAAGAGTGCCTAAACATTCATACAATTCAAGTTTGAGTTGTTGGAATGTTTAGGTGTTTCTTTGATTTCAACGTAATGAGGAACTAAAACCCCCTTTAGCTAGGGGGTGATTCGAAATAAATGTTTATGCTTGCATTTTGATTTGATTACTTCTAATTGCGTTTCATAAGTTGTGGTTCAATTTGTTTAACCGTTTGATTGATAACTTATTTATGTATGTTTATTGAGAGTGTACACTTAATTTTCATGCATGAATATGACGCTAGAATATAAGTGAGTTTCACCTAATAGTTACGAACTTATATTCACAAGTAGTGGAGGTTGCTTATAAACAATCGCGTTAAATGAATTCTTGGCATAAGTTTCATGCGTATTCCATAGTAACGAATGCCTCGTCAACACTTAAAGTTTTCATGATGCTTAATGATTTTTGATTGTATCTTTATTGTGCTTTTCACGTAAAGGACTTTTGGAGAATGCTGTGAATTGCGTTGCGCTAACCCATCCAATTCATTAACTTAAGGAAAACTTGACGGTTAATTTAAGCGGACCTAATTGACCCGGGGCGTTGAGAATTAATGATTTGTTGAAATGCAATTGGAAATCTTTTTATTATGCAAGTGTAACATGTATGGAGATGAACCCCTTAGCTATTCTATCATCCATTCATTCCATTTCATCAATTCCATATTTACATTCTGTTTTAATTTGTTCATTTAATTTAATTTCCTATAAACTTAAATCCCCCTTTACTTTAATGTCAATTTAGTTAGAAATCATTTTAGTTTGTGTTTTTTTTTAAAGCATTTTGAGTTTTTGGTTTGTCTTAGTGTTTTAAACTTTAATTTTGCATTCTTTGAGTCTAGTTTAGTGTTTTAAACTTTATTTTACGTTTTTGAGTCAGTTTCCAAGAGATTTGCATTCCCTCCTAATCCCCGGTCCAGAACGATCCCTACTTATACATATACTACAATTGATAAAAAGAGGGTTTAATTTGTGTGCGTATAAATCTCGCATCAGTGGGTTCCCATTTCCTTTCCAAACATCTCACATGCATTTCTTCATTATTTCCTAACCCTACATGCATTATTTATTGCATCTTCACATGCATTCACACACACTTTACACATTCAAACCGTGAGCTCCCATTCCTATATGCCATTTTCAGATTTCCACCCACTAACCTAGTCATCAACACATGCACTTCCACCTTTCATCCACAATGATTCATGATTCATTCACTTTGCATCCTTTAATTCAATCACATACTTTTCCATCATTAATTAGCCACTTGCATCTTAAACAAACAACCATATGTTCCCTCCACTACTCCTATAAATACCCTTGCATTCATTCATTCAAAAACATCTCATTTTTCATACACAACACACCACAAACACTTCCATCTTCTCCCTAGCCGTGAGTCTCTCCATTTTCTGCACCATTCCCTTCCCTTTCTCCTCCATTTCTTCCATTTCCATAATCCCCCAATCCATTCAACACACCAACAACATCCCTTAGTCCTTGTGCTCAAACGAAGACGAAGAGAAGAGGGCCTAAACGTTCATACAATTCACGTTTGAGTTGTTGGAATGTTTATGCGTTTCTTTGATTTCAATGTTTAAATTCAATTCTCTTTGTTTTGTAATATGAGGAATGGAAGAGAAGAGTGCCTAAACGTTCATACAATTCAAGTTTGAGTTGTTGGAATGTTTAGGTGTTTCTTTGATTTCAAAGTTATGAGGAACTAAACCCTTTTTGGCTAGGGGTGATTTCAATACCATGTTTATTTATGTGATATGAATTGATGAATTCCGGTTATGAACTCTTGATTCGTGAATGCAATTGGCTTAACTATTTGATGATTAACTTATTTGTGTTTGTTGATTGAGGGTCGACACTTAATTAGCATGCATGAATATGTGGCTAAAGTTTAAGAAGGTTTCACATAATCGTTACTAACTTATACTTGAAAGTAGTGAAGGTCGCTTGTCACGATCGCGTTAAGTTTAATTCTTAGCATGAGTAACATGATGTCATAGTTGCAAATGCTTTGTCAATGCTTATGGTTTTCATTATTCTTAATGATCTTCGATTGTTTCTCTATTATGATGACATGTAGGGAACTTTTGAGAATGTTTTGGGTTGTCGAATGATGCCATCCAATCCAATAATATAAGGAAAATCTGAGGGTTAACTAGTGATGTCACGGTTAATTTGGGGCATTGTCGTTCATAATTCAATGAAGGAATAACTGGAAATTGATTCATATGCATAAATATCATGTGTAGAGAAAGAACCCTTAGCTAGCTTCCCATCCATTCATTTCCGTCAAATCCATATTTACAATTTGTTTTGTTTCCAAGTATTCATTTTAGTTTAAATTCGTCCAAATCCAATTCCCCCCTATTTCGTTGAAGTCTTAGTCTTAATCTTTCTTATTTTTAGTTTTGCTTTCTTCGAGCATTAAATAGTGTTTTATATTGTGTTTTTATGTTTTTAAGTCAATTTAGAAGGTTTTAGCAAGCCCTCCTAATCCCCGGTCTAGAACGATCCCTCACTTATCCATTCTACTACAATTGTCAAACGAGGGTTTAATTTGAGTGTCAAGTAAATCTCGCATCAGGATGACCCATATTTGTGGAAATATTGTGCGGATCAGATTCTTCGTAGATGTGTGCATGCTTGTGAGTTTAATTCAATTTTAACTTTTTGTCACACTTATGCATGTGAAGGACATTTTGGCACACAACGCACAGCCCTTAAGGTGTTAGAATGAGAATTTTATTGGCCTACAATCTTTAAAGATGCTAGAACTTTTTGTTTAACTTGTGATCGTTGTCAAAGAATGGGCAATATAGGTGCAAGGGATCAAATGCCGCAAACCCCTATATTCAATGTTGAAATTTCATGGGTCCTTTTCCTTCTTCATATGGTTTCACTTATATTTTGCATGCGGTTGATTATGTTTCCAAATGGGTGGAAGCAAAAGCCACCCGTACTAATGATTCTTGAGTGGTTGCATAATTCATCAAAACTAACATCTTTTCTAGATTTGGGATTCCTAGAGTGCTCATTAGTGATGGAGGGTCTCATTTTTGTAATTGCACCATTGAGGCGTTGCTCAAGAAATATCATGTCACACATAAGGTTTCAACACCTTATCATCCTCAAACCAATGGCTAAGCCGAGGTTTCCAATAGAAAAATCAAGCAAATTTTGGAGAAGACCGTTGGGTCAACAAGAAAGGATTGGAGCTTGCGTTTGGAGGATGCATTGTGGGCATATCGTATGGCTTATAAAACACCCATTGGGATGTCCCCCTTTCGGCTTGTCTATGGCAAACCATGCCATCTTCCCGTGGAGTTAGAACACAAGGCACATTGGGCTATCAAAACATTCAACATAGACATAAATGCAGCTGGAATTCATAGGAAGCTTCAATTAAATGAACTTGAAGAGATTAGGCTTGAAGCTTATGAGAATGCTTGCATTTACAAGGAGAAGACCAAGGCCTTCCATGACATGATGATTCGTGGCAAAACATTCTCCATAGGGCAGAAAGTGTTACTTTTTAATTCTCGCCTTCGTTTGTTTCCCGGTAAGTTACGTTCTAAATGGATTAGCCCTTTTGTTATTACTAATGTTTTTCCATATGGTGTAGTTCAAATCCAAAGCTTAAGGAATGGCCAAGAATTCAAGGTGAATGGGCATCGTTTGAAGCCATATTATGAAAGTGTTGAAGGGCAGATTGTGGAGGATGTAACCCTCCATGCCGTGAGTTCCAATTAAGCCTAAGAAGAGGTTTCGTCCAGCTGCAAGACGTTAGAGCAAGCGCTTCTTGGGAGGCAACCCATGCATTCAAATAAAGAGGCCTTAGGCAATTCAACAATCCACAACCAGATTTATGTTTCTTAACTCTTCTCTTTTGTGCTTTTACTTTGCCATGATAGTTGTGTTTGTTAGTTTATGTTATTTGTTTTCTAAAAGTCGTTGCATGATCTCATCATTTTTTGCTTGGTTGCTACTTAGAATGCGTTTCATCATTATAGTTCCAAATACTAGAACTCATGCCAATTTCACTCAAAGCATGATATTGATTGCATAACATACAATAAGATGAAGTTGTTTAGTTAAACCAAAGCCAAAAAAAAGCCTAACCCTTTTGCATATGTATTGTAGGATTAACCCTTTTGAGCCTTATCAAGCCTATTTTCTTTGTTACCCACATTATCCTTACCGAGCCTAGAATAGGATTATCCATACCCTTGTTCTTAAAGGATAGTGAAGCATGACTCAGAATGAATTCCTTTTGATCAACATATTGCAGAAAACAAGTGTGGGGGAATGTAAAAGGGCACGGCAAAGAAAGAAAACAAAGAAAAAAAAAATGAGAAAAGTTGTGAAAAGAAAGAAAAAGAGTTGAGAAATAAGTGAGAATGAACTCACAAGTGTTGGTTGTTGAAGAAAGGGTCCAAAAGTTTGAATTTGACCCTAAGTGTTGCATGAATCTTCCCTTGTGTTTAAAAGTTAATTTCTGCCATCAAAAGTGAGTTTAAGTGTCAATTTCATTACTTTGCTTCCTATTGCTTTAAGAACCTTTGATTATCCTTACCTTTCTTTGTTAGCCAACACCTTAACCTCATTACAACCCTCAACTTCTATCTTGATGTTATGTGTTCAATATGTGGAGTTTGAAATTGGTATGAGCATATGGAATCCCTGGTTCTCATTCTAAGTAGTAGTATTCCATTCATGAGATCATATAACATGTCATTGTCATAATTCCATAAAATGCATTCTTTGAAATAACATATGTGAGTGTTAGTCTACATGTTTACATCAATCTTCTGTGTGAAAATAGAGAGTATATCTAGTGAGGAATTGAGGGAATTCTCTAAGGCATGTTACTACTTTCAAAACGCTGTTTTAATTGATTAAATGTGAACTAGTGAGTGGTAATTGTGGTTAAGTGTTTGCTCAAGTGTAAAGAGAGCTAAAAATCGTGGGAGTAGTGTTCTTTAATGTGTATGTTCATTGAAAATCCCTGAGGTAAATGTTGGAAGGTCTAGAGTTTGTTTTGTTTTGTTAGTTTTGTTTTGCTCGAGGACTAGCAAAAGCTAAGTGTGGGGGAATTTGATAGGAGCATATTTAGGTGACTTAGTTAGCTTGTTTTCTTACATTTATGTTGTTAGTTCATAGTTATTTTAGTATTTTAAGCTATTTTCGTGTGTTTGTTGGTCCATATGGCTAAAGTAGCAAGAAGGTGCATTTTGGAGCCTTTTGAAGCAAAATTGGACTTGGAATGGATAGCATATGCTTGGAGCAAAATGAATGGACGAAATTGAAGACATAAAGATGTTAGGATTCCTAATCAAAGAAGGTTTCCTACTTGAAGTAGGAAAGTTAAGCCAAGGTTACCTATTTTGGGTTGACCTTTCCTAATCCTAAAAGCCCCTAAGTTCCAGCAACATTGAAGGTCTCTTATGCATTTTAGGACACAAACTAAACCTTCCTTGCATCATTCTAACCCTTGTCGTGGCTCACCTTACCCTTTCCTCTCCATGCCGTGCAAGGGGATTGTTTCTTCCCTATTTTGTGTCCCAAAATCACATTCCCTTTTAATCCTAGTCAATGCCGCACCTACATTCCTATTCTATTCTAAATCCTTGCCTAATTTCAACCTTAAAACACATTCCCTTTCCTATTCTTCCTTGCCGTGGGTTTCCTTCCCTTTTCCCTTGGGATTCTGATTTTAAGTCTCCTTTTCCTTGATGATTTGGGGTCCAATTCTTTCCTAAACCAATTAATTAAAGTTAAGATCCTTTCCCTCAAATATATAACCCTTTGCCACACCCATATACAAGATTATTGACTCATATACACAACCATCCACCATTCACCCTTCTACACCTTAATCCGTAGCCTTCATCACCTTCCTTAAACTATTCCGTGTTCTTCCCTTCATCATACATTCAACCACACATCCATACACTATTCCTCTACTTTGCTACACTTTCTTACCAACCTAAATCCACTCCTAACCCAGGAACACATCCAAAATCATCCCTAAAACCCTTGTGCCGCAGCATAGCAAGGAAGAAGAAGAGGAGAAGAAGCCTTGGGCATTTTTGCATTCAAGTTGGATTGCAGGAACGTTTTCAGGTGTAATCTATCTTTTGTTTTCAATGTTTAATTTAAGATTTCTTTGTGTTGTTGTGAACATGAGAGGCTAAACCTGTTTTAGTTAGGGGAGGCTTTGAAACCATGATTATATTTGTGATATGAATTGATTAATTCCAGTTGTGATTTTATAAATTGTGAATGCAATTTACTTAACCATTTGATTGAGAACTTATTCTTGTATGTTGATTAAGGAGGCCTACTTAGTTTGCATGCTTGAATTTGATGCTAGAATATAAGGGAGTTTCACATAATCGTTACAAACTTATATTCACAATTAGTTAAGGTTGTTTACCATAATCATATTAAGTTAAATTCCTAGCATGAGTATCATGATGTCATAGTTACGAATGCTTTGTCAATGCTTATGATTTTCATAGAACGTAATGATCTTTGATTGTATCTCTATTATGATGTCATGTAGGGAACTTTTGGAGAATGCTTTGGTTTGTCGAATGATGTCATCCAATCCAATAACTAAAGGAAAATCTGAGGGTTAATTAGTGATGTCACGGTTAATCTGGGGTATTGAGGTTCATGGTTTATTGAGAAAGCACCTGGAAATCAATTTGTATTCAAATGTATCACGTGTGGAAAAGAATCCTCTAGCTAGCTAATCATCCATAGTTTTTCCCCAAATTCGTCCAAACTTTGTTTAAGTCTTTAAGTTACTTGTTTTACTTTAAATTCGTCCAAAAACCCAATCCCCTTTACTTTGTTGTGTCAAATATGTCCTATTGTGTGTTTTTAAGTGTTTTGAGTCAAAACCAATTCTATTTTCGTTCAAATTATGTCTTAGAGTCTAGTTTGAGTCTATTTGATTGTTTTGTGTTGTTTTGAGTCTTTTGAGTTTGTTTTGAGTCATATAGGTTTAGTTAAGAGTCTTTGAGTTTGTTTAAGTGTTTTTAAGCATATTTTTGTATCTTTGAATCAGTTTTTATTAGATTAGCAATCCCTCCTAATCCCCGGCCTAGAACGATCCCTACTTACATCTTTACTACAATTGTCAATAAGAGGGTTTAATTTGAGTGCTATTATTTATCACATCAATAATCCTCTTGTCCCGGTTGATCTTGTTGGCTTTTGCCTTCTTCTGTTACTTACAAAATGAACGTAGTTGTAATATTTAAAGAAAATATAACAAAAATTAATTAACATTTGTATGAATTTAAAAAAATTATAATTAATTAAGTCGTATTAACATACATACCACATATGAGTCCTCCTGAAAATGGCCGCAAAGCCATTCCCAATCCTCTGGGCACTCCTCTAACTCTTGCGGGAAACCCTCCAGGAGAGTGACCTACAGACAATCAAACACCTTAAAATGTTTGTGGAGGTCGCTCTTCCACTGCTTGTAACGATCAGTGAAGAGCTTGATTAGGTAGGTGGCCATGGACGTGTTTATGTTGTCGAAATTGTAGTTTGTCTATAATTTAACAAATATTATATCAAAATAATATTAAATATTACATACATTTATTAATAAAAATATGAAAACGAATACAAGGTAGTTGGATTGTCACATCCCGGCCCGGGGCGGATCACTTCCCGGGCCCGCTCCACCACCGTAGCACGATATTGTCCGCTTTGGGCTTACCATTCCCTCATGGTTTTGTTTTTGGGAACTCACGAGCAACTTCCCAGTGGGTCACCCATCATGGGATTGCTCAAGGCCCCTTCTCGCTTAACTTCGGAGTTCCTACGGAACCCGTAGCCAGTGAGCTCCCAAAAGGCCTCGTGTTAGGTAGGGATGAGAATATACATTTAAGGATCACTCCCCTGGGCGATAAGGGATGTCACAATCCACCCCCCTTAGGGGCTCAACATCCTTGTCGGCACACACGCGACCAGGGTTAGGCTCTGATACCAAATTGTCACATCCCGGCCCTAGGCGGATCACTTCCCGGGCCCGCTCCACCACCGTAGCACAATATTGTCCGCTTTGGGCTTACCATTCCCTCACGGTTTTGTTTTTGGGAACTCACGAGCAACTTCCCAGTGGGTCACCCATCATGGGATTACTCAAGGCCCCTTCTCGCTTAACTTCGGAGTTCCTACGGAACCCGAAGCCAATGAGCTCCCAAAAGGCCTCGTGTTAGGTAGGGATGAGAATATACATTTAAGGATCACTCCCCTGGGCGATGTGGGATGTCACATGGATACTTACTGACAAATAATTGCACACCTTCGCCTTCACCTTCTCCAACATCACTCGCCAAGATTTTGACTGCATAGTGCAAAAGGTTTGAACGATGTGCCCAACATCGTGGACCAATGCACTATGTTGATCTAGCATAAGTGCGGCCCGATGTTGCTCGTCATATCCAATCGTTATGCGATCGTTGGTCACCCGAGTGATCGTTGTTGTCTTCAACTGTCGGCAAGGACCCCAGGTGTTTTTCTTGGCTAAAAAAAAAATTAATAACGTCAAACAGATACTAAAAATTTTACAAAAAAAATTAAGAACGACAAACATATACTATAATTATAACATTTCTCAAATCCTGCAAACAGTAATAACCAATCTTTCATATCCAACCAACATTTGCAACAATTAAATCACACAATTTGGCACCAAACACGCAATTGGAGCATGCAACAAATTTTTTTGAATAGAAAATATTTTACAACTGAAAAAATAATGAAATCAACGGACTTTTTTTTATAATTATTTTACCTGGTTGCAAGTCATCGACCTCGGATGTGGAAGCCGATGTCATGTTGGCGCGTGCGGGGCCGCCGATGAGTATGCCACGCGCTAAGGGGAAGAGCCACCGAAGACGTTGATGAACCGACACCTGGGCAACCTGGGGACTAAATAGATCAACCTGAGGAAGTGGCGTAGGGTCCAACTGCGGTGGAGCAGTCGCATTAGTAGTAGCACGTAGGGGAGGCAGCGGAGATGCACTCATCACACTCCTATGGCTAGAAATAAGATGAGACATCTACACAAATGTAAAAAGAAATAAAATTTAAATCATTAAATTACAGAAACTAAATATCCAAAAAAATTATCCCAAGTAAAAAATTAAGAAATTCTCCTTACATTAATAAGGAGAACTAAATCTTAAATAGAAAAATGTAAGCATTAACAAAAAGTACTAATTTATCTCGGCTCCTTTATCATCTTTAACCCTTGTGATCGTGACCCTTAATCAAATACCATCGCGACACCGAAGAATTTTTTAGCAACCGCGATTATAGGGGTTCGCAGGTTGGGTGTTACCGTTACAACCACGATGTGGTCCTTCTGGTGTTTTGCCTGGGTCAACGACCCCATGATCAATGCGGTTTCTTTGAGCTTCGACTTCGGAGTTTAGCACCACCAAGGTAATGATGAGGAAACAAAGGATGAATGACTTCATGTTTAAAATACCCGTGAATATTATTCTCAATGTGTCTCTAATAGTTTGTATTTGTATTCACTAATGGAATAGATGGGACTATGAATTTATGAGAGTTTTGCCGCGGATGAGTCAAAGACATTGGGTTTTAACGGATTTTTCTGTTTGTTTATACGGTTTTATTTGTTGTTGATCTTGAGAGATATATACAACAATTATATAACACACTACTATTAAAAGGCCAAATAGTTACTCAATGGTTGAGCACTTATCTCTATGTCAACGACATGGTTAAAGCTTAAACAAATATCTCATGAATAGCGTGCAAACAATGCACGCACTAGATTACACCTAAGTAGGACCTTGAAAATCTCTCGAAGAGATAACTATTTTTAGTATTTTTTTTTTCTATTTGGAAGATATCTTAAGGAACAACATATTATCTAACAATAGTAGGTTTTTTGGAATCACACTCTGGATGATTTATAATTGGTGTCAAGTTTGAACAAAGACAAGTGTACGTAATGTTGTTCTAGAATAGATTAGCGGATTTTTTTTATTTTTTTTTAATTTTGGAAGAAATAGATCAATAGAAAAAAAAAGAAAAAAAAAATTCTAATCCCCATTCAAAATCCCAAATCGAAACCCTAATTAAATTTGACGAATTAAAGGGGGAATTTTTTATGACAACAACTTAAAGGTGGGCGTAGTCCAGCTTTCCTTAGTTGCACTTACGACAACGACTTCCATACTCTCTAGTGTGAGGGATAAACCAATCCTTCGACACCCGTCTGGGTAAGCTCTCTAGTGTGAGAGGGTAAACCAATTGTCCGACACCTATCTGGATATGTTCTCCATTGTGATAGGGTAAATTGATTCCTCGACAACCATTTGGATAAGCTATCCAGTGCAATAGGGTAAACTAATTGCTATCCAGTGCAAAAGGGTAAACCAGTTCCCCGACACCCATATGGGTTAGCTCTCCAGTGCGAGAGGGTAAACTAATTCCCCGACACCCATTTGGGTCTGCTCTAGTGCGAGAGGATAAACTAATTGTTCTTTAGTACGAGAGGGTAAACTAATTGCTCTCCAATGCGAGAAGGTAAACTAATTGCTCTCCAATGCGATAATGTAAACTAATTCTCTGACACCCATCTGGGTAAGCTCTCAAGCGCGAGTGGATAAACCAATTCCCTGATACCCATCTGGGTGAGCTCTTTAATGCGAGAGGGTAAACGAATTCCTCTACACCTATCTGGGTAAGCTTTCTAATGCAAGAGGATAAACCAATTCTCTGACACCCGGGTAAGCTTTCTAGTGCGAGAGGATAAACCAATTCTTGGACACCCCTCTGGGTCTCCTTTTCAATGGGATGGGGCAAACTACCCATGAATTTCCACACAACTACTCATATTGATGTGATTAGATAACGATTTCCATATTCCACATATCTTTATCATGTTGTGATGTAAGCCACGCAGCTCAAAAGATAGAATACTCAAACACTAGCTAAGCAACAAATGGTCAGGGGGCAACAGCCGACAACAAACTCAACATCTTAACACCCCAAGAATCCAAAACTCATTGCCATAGTGACTCTATGTGATCGTCAGCCTTTTTCAAAGCGGAGTACCCAACTAACGGTTTTGGGGCTAAATGTTTTACAAGATGCTTTAAGCAAGCAAAGTTTTAAGAAAAACAAAGATGGAGTAAAGCGAAAAGAGTTTATTAAATTTCTAGCAAATTGATAAACTTATATGAAGGTCGCAGAAATCTAACACAAGCTAAACAGAGCATACTACTCATTTCGCAGCTTGGATGATCTTGGGCTCTCCTGCAGGCATCCTGGCTTCAGCAACCATTTCGCACTCAGTAGTTTGCTCACTCGACACTTTATCTTTAGCAGCTCTAATCTTAGCAGCACCATATTTGATTACTTCATCTACAGTAGTTGGAAAATTAAACTCAAGCAGTTTCCCCATCTTGGTAAGCAGCTTATACATGGCAGCCCAAATTATGGCCCACGCCACACCACTTCTTCTACCAATGCCGGGCCAGCCTTTGGCTCTGGCCACGTTGAGCAGCCCATGTCATGGTCCCTGCCACAAAGCCTACACCACCCTGACGGCTGCCTTGCAGCAGCACCACATAAGAAGAAGACAAAGAAAATTAAGCTTTTCTTACCTTGGTACGGCGCCGAGAAGACAAAGAAACTAATAGAAGATGGTACTTCGCACAGCCTAGTTGAACAAAAATAATCTTTCATCTTCTTCAGCTAAAATATGTGTAGTAGTGGTAATGGCTTCTCAGTGAATTGCGTCGGGTGGTACGCAATCAAGCCGCATAGCTCCTTCAACGCCTCCATTGAGATCGAATTTGAGAATGAAAACAAAAATCGAAATAAACTCAAATTCGGTGACGAAATCGATTTTGCTTGAACAATGGCAAAAGCTTATCAGAATTTTCGGCCTGGTTTCGTCGTTTTCGTTCATTACCTAGGTCTAAAAGGCCAGTGAATTCACCAACTGGGAAGGAATTGGATAAAATAGAATTTTTAACGGAATAGTGACGGAATGACCATATCAGCACATAACAGTCCTGGTTTCATTGCTTTCTATTATGTGCCACAACAACACATAACTGAATTTTTAATGAAATTGTGACGGAAGGACAATATTGATTTGTGATACTTATTTTTAGGGACTACAGCGATTGAATTTCAATTTTAGGGACCATCTTGTTGAGGCGAGTCAATTTCATAGACTATTTGTGATAAAAACCCTAAAAACATTTAATACACTTTGAATTACATATGATGAATGGCCATGTAATAATTAGACATGTCCAGATTAGGTGTCATTTTTCCTTGTCTTGCTATACACAAAAAGGTTTTATAGGGTACAGCTTCCATAAACAAAGTCCATAGAGTTCAATAGCAACAAGAGATATCAGGCCTTATCATCAAAATCAAAGATACATTGTCCTTATAGCATCCGAGATTATCCTTATACTAGGGAATTTGCATCTAATACAAACAAATTGAATGGTGATTTACAAATCAAAACACTATATGAAGTAGAATACTTTTCTTTTTCAATAACGTTTTCATATACAATACAAATAATACACCCCAAAGGTTATTTCACCTTGAAAGGCCCTTATTATCGTTTTAGAATATAAAAAAGTACACAAGAGCTGCTACATCAAAATGCCAATGTTTTCCCACCATCTGGACCCACCTACTTAGCTCCTTTATCATCTTTAACCCTTGTGATTGGGGGCCTTAATCAATTAGCATCGTGACACCCAAGAATTTTTGAGCAACCATGGTTGTAGGGGTTCGTGGGTTGGGTTTTACCGTTACAACCACGACGTGGCCCTCCTGGTGTTTTGCATAGGTCGACAACTCCATAATCAATGCGGTTTCTTTGAGCTTGGACTTTTGAGTTTAGCACCACTAAGGTAATGAGGTGGAAACAAAGGATGAATGACTACATGTTTGAAATGCCCGTGATTATTATTCTCAATATGTTTTTAATAGTTTGTATGTGTATTCACTAAGGGAATATATGGGACTACGAATTTATAAGAGTTTTGCCACGGATGAGTCAAAGACATTGGGTTTTAACGGATTTTTCTATTTGTTTATATGGTTGTATGTGTTGTTGATCATGAGAGGTATATACAACAATTACATCCCACACTACTATTTAACGGCCAAATAGTTAGTCAATGGTTGAGCACTTATCTCTGTGTCAACAACATGGTTAAAGCTTAAACAAATATCTCATGAATAGCACTCAAACCATGCACGCACTAGATTACACCTAATTAAGACCTTGAAAATCTCTCGAAGAGATACCTATTTTTAGTTTTTTTTTTTTTTTATTCTAATTGGAAGATATCTTAAGGAACAACATATTACCTAACAATAGTAGGTTTTTTCGAATCACGCTCTGAATGATTTATAATTGGCGTCAAGTTTGAACAAAGAAAAGTGTTCGTAATCTTGTTCTAGAATTGATTAGCAAATTTTTATTTTTTTTTATTTTGGAAGAAATAGATCAAAAGAAACGAAAAAAAAAGAAAAAAAAAAGAAATTCTAATCCCCATTCAAAATCCCAAATCGATACCCTAATTAAATTTGACAACTTAAAGGGGAAATTTTTTACGACAATGAAATAAAGGTGGGCGTAGTCCTGCTTTCCTTAGTTGCGCTTACGACAACGACTTCCATGCTCTCTAGTGTGAGAGGATAAACCAATCCCCCGACACCCATCTGGGTAAGCTCTCTAGTACGAGAAGGTAAACCAACCCCCCGACACCCATCTGGGTAAGCTCTCTAGTACGAGAAGGTAAACCAATTGTCCGACACCTGTTTGGGTATGTTCTTCATTGCGATAGGGTAAACTGATTTGGCGACACCAATCTGGGTAAGCTATCCAGTGCAACCGGGTAAACTAATTGATCTCTAGTGCGTAGTATCTCATTCATCCAGACTACTAACTTTCCCACATTTGTATATAATCACGTGTTTAATTGAATTCGGTCACATGTATACAAGAAACATGATTCAATTAACTCATATTCGAGGACAATATCGATAAGATTATCCATAACTAAAACAAACACCAAAGTGAATCTAAGAACATAAAAAAAGTGTTCATAAAGTAAACCAAGGTTACTAAGGGGGATTTAGCCAACATGGTCATTCATGTCAAAATTATGCTTTTCCAACGATGTTTGGTGGAGCAAAATTAGTCTCACATATTGACTACTAGAATGGTACTCCTCAACGACATTGGTAGGGGCACAAACAAATGCATAATCAATGATCTATTCCATCGAGACAAAAGTAGATTCTGCAGGGTTAAGGTTCGGAACAATATCCCTAATTCTTGAAGTTTCGGGCATGATACCACACCTTGGTAGGTGCCAAGGATCACGCTTCGGGCATGATGCCACATCTTGGCAGGCCCTAATTCTACCATATGTTGTACAAACAAACTCGAAATTGGATTGTGAGAGAGACAAACCCAAAGTTGGATTCGAGAGGCTCTAGCCGAAGCTGGAGAGGTCTATTTGGTAGACCTCTGCCTAAGCAGAGCAATACCATTCAGTGCACCTCTGCCGAAGCAGAGCATGCCATTTGGTGCATCCCTACCGAAGTAGGGCACCACCATTCGGCAGACTCTAGCTGAAATCGGGTCTATACTGTTTAGTACCTCCCAACCGAATTGCTGGTGTACTTTTCTCTTGCATGTGTGGTAGTAATTAGGTTCAAGAATTTCGTAAACTTCCGTTCTCTACACTGCTGCTTTGAGAGCGAGTTAAAAGCAAGGAAGGATGGGAAAAGCAATTTGGATTTCAACAAAAAATTATAATTGAAATTAATAAATTAACCTAAAATTACAAATTTTAACTAAAAAATATAACCAAGATCCTAAAACTACTAATTTCAACAAAAATTATAATTCCAAATTTAAATTATAACTAAAATCCTAAAGCTACTAATTTCATTTAAAAATATTGTTTCAACTATATATTATAACTAAAATCTTAAAATTAATAATTTTAACTGACACACCCCAACCCGAAATATCCACTTGGACACCCGAATTGCGATGTGCTGGCCGACACCTAGAAGGTGACGAAGCCATAAAGTGTAGTGACGTGGAAAATGTGAATAAATAAAGACCCAAAAGTGACTAATTTAAAGTGCACATGTGAGCGGGGATTGAACCCATATCACACAAGTGATGTCAGAGCATAGGTAAATTGTAGTAAAAGAAAAGTAATGAAATTTATACCGAAAAGAGAAGTCTCCTAATAACAGCTTTTGCCAACCATCTTTGTTGTCATGAAACCTCTAGCACTAAAATCCTGGAGGGGCGAAAAACAAGGGTGAGTGGGCTTGAAAATAAAGTTTCGTAAAAACCTTTTCGAAAAGTGTAACCTCTCGCTGTAAAAAAGGTATAAGCATGGTTTCCTAAAAATAATATAATATTAGTATGTACTACGGTACCCTGCAATAAAAGTGAGTGAAAAGATGTAGGGTACACCAACAAGGTATCTCAACATTAAATCTTAAGTTGTTATTATACGAAATCATTGCTCATTAATTTATGTAGGCACACAAGTCCACTGTAGAGATATTCAAACAGTGGAACAGGCTGGGTGTAGGTTTACATTCTAGTACTACATCACGTGAGTTGTGCTAGTCGCATCACATATGACTCCAAAACATCACACAAAAGGACAGGCTGTCACCTAACTCTGGATCCAATGTGAATGTAAACGGTGCATGTGAACTACACATGAAGCTGGTCCTTGGCCCATGATAGTACAAATAACTAAGTCACACCGTACAAACGTGTAATAATGAGCAGATAACACGCAAGAATGTCATGCCACAAGTTTATGCTCACAAATAATATTAAAAATATAAAATGTACGGAAAGTCTATTTGTAAAGCTAAACATGGCATGTCACATCATAGTATATAAAAGCAATTGCTCCCAGTACTCCTCTGGGTGATCATCTCTTATACGGGAAATTATTACACTAATCACTAAACTAATAAGAATTAGTGCACTAAACTTAATTTCCCTGAGTTTGCACAAGAATTGGATTTTTGTTAGAGAATTCCAAAATAACACAACTGATAGGAGCATATTATGCTACTTAGTTATGTTGTTTCCTTGCATTTAGGGAGTTAATTACTATTTATTTCAGTCTTTTAAGTTATTTTTGTATGTTTTTAGGTCCTAATGACAAATGGAGCAAGAAAGGGCATTTTGGAGCTAAATGGAGCATTTTTGGGCATGGATTGGATAGCTTAACCATGGAGTAAAGAGGATGGACGGAATTGAAGTCAAGAAGGGCTGGGAAAGGCTACAAATCTGGTGGAAGAAGTCTAAATGCAAAGAAGATAAGGAAGAAGCAAGAAATAAGGAACCTTATCCAACCTTATCTTATCCTATCCTAACCAACCTTATCCTTTCCTAACTCTAACATTATCCTATCTTATCCTATCCAAATTAGGTTGTGCCTTAAATCTAGCTAATTAAAAGGGATTAGGTGCATATTTAAATACTTAGAACAGTTTCTAGAAGCTTATCCATTTTTTTGCCACATAAACACCATTCCATATAGGTTTAGGAATTGCAATCCTTCTTCTACACCTATATCATGTGTCCTTGCCCCTTTAGGTTTAGGAATCTGCCCTAAACCATTCTTTCTAGAAACCTTATCTCATCCCTACAAAGATGCCGCACCTAACCTTCTAGAATTCCCTAAATCCTAGCCGTGCACTACCTATTCCATTTCCCCTTTGGTTTCTACCTAGACTTAACCCTTTTTCAATGGGATTGTACAATCCTTTTCCTTCACTAATTGAGCATAATCAGCCTATATAAACAGCCCTATGCCGCACCATTCATTCATCCACTCATTCAATCATTCATTCATACTTTCATCCATCAAACACCACAATCCATTCTACACCACCCTAGTGCTGCAAGCAAGGAAGCAAGGAGAGGAGGACTGGTGCAATCTGCCATCCAAGGGAGTGCCGTGCATGCCATTGGAGTGTGGAGCGTTTTTCTTGGTTCTTTCTATCCTTAGTCTTAGTTCAATGTTTAAATTTAATTATCTTTGTTTTGCGAACATGAGGAACTAACTTCTTTTTAGTTAGAGGAGAATTTGAAGCCATGATTATATGTTTTATATGAATTGATTACGTCCGGTTATTATTTCTTAAGGCATGAATGTGATTTGCTTATCTAAGTTATTAAAACTGGTTGATGTATGTGGGTTGGGGGTTAACACTTAATTTGCATGCATAAACTTGATGCTAGAGTATAGGGGGTTTCATGTAACTGTTATTCACTTATATTCACAAGTAGTGGAGGTTGCTAGTCACAATCGCGTTAAGTAAATCCTTGGTATGAGTTTCATGCGTTTCATAGTGATGAATGCCTCGTCAATGCTTATAGTTTTCACAAAACTTAATGACTTTTGATATGTATCTTTGTTATGCATCTCATATAAAGAACTTGAAAAAGATAATTTGGTTGCAATGCGTTTTCATTCAATTCAATGAAATAAGGAAAACTTGAGGGTTAGTTGTGCGATGCAACTAATTTGGGGCGTTGTCATTCATAGTCTAAAGGAGTAATAACTGGACATTGGTTCGTATGCATATATCATGTGTGGAGAAGGACCCTCTAACTAACCTTTCACCCATTTATTTTACTTAAATTCGTTTTTCAAAAGTGTTTCCTACAAAGTTTTTGTTTTGAGTAAAAAATTCGTCAAAAACAATCCCCATGTTATTTAGTCTTCATATTTGAGTCAAAACTTGTTTTCCTTGAATCTTTTGAGTCAAGTCAAGTCCTATTTTCGTCCAAAACCCTTATTGAGTCTAAAATTGAGTCTTTTTGAGTATTGGTTGCTGTCTTAAGTGTCTAAAGTTAGTTTTGAGTCTATAGAGTCTAATTTAGTGTTTTTGAGTCTTCATTATATAGATTAGCATCACTAGTTAATCCCCGGTCTAGAACGATCCCTACTAACATATCTACTACAATTGTCACAAATAGGGTTTAATTTGTGTGTCAAGTTAATTTTCACATCAACAACAGAGTCATTTCTCAACCATTTTACCCATAAGAGGTATCAACACGAAGCTTGGGACGAGGAGAGCATTTTTATACCTCTTGGGGAACAAAACTTGGTCGGAGGTGATCGGAAATTGGCTTAAAAGCCACAGCCATTGAGTTTCGCACAAACTTGAT
Organism: Pyrus x bretschneideri; assembly: GCF_019419815.1. NCBI lineage: Eukaryota > Viridiplantae > Streptophyta > Magnoliopsida > Rosales > Rosaceae > Pyrus > Pyrus x bretschneideri. The sequence continues at coordinate 579,575 of NW_025999838.1, read as the reverse complement.
GCATTTGAGCATGCATTGCTTGAAACTAGTTCTTTGGACATTGGGAAAGAGTTCTATGATTTCAAACTCGACCAAACCAAAGAGATTTCACAGGGCTTTGAACGGAAGTCCTACAAAATTGCCGGAAAAAATGGTGGGTTAGATATTCATCCCTCAAACGCACTGAAACACACATGCATGCATGAAACCTTGTTAGAACTAGAAGAAAACCTTGAGAAAGAGTTGGAGCTTACCAAGATGAAGTGGTGTGGTTTGTTGGAAGATGGCTCGAAAGCCACGGAGGTCGCTGGAGTTCGTTGTCGGGGAAGGCATGCACATGTAGAGGATAACAGGGCTAAAAACACACGGATTCAAGTTTGAACTTAACATAACATTCATTTCCATCACAAATGGAAACCCAGAAGTTGAAGAAAATGAGAGAATCTCACCTGAGATTGAGAGTTAGAACTCGAAGCTCTCGGATCTTCAATGGCAGAGCACTCAGAGTTGCTATGATGCTGCATGCAAAGCTGTACGTAGTCATGTTCCCTATGTCCCAAAGGTTCGAAATATGGATTTATGGGACTAGATTTGGTCGAAAAATGTGGTTTGCTGGAGAAATGGAGGGTGAAGATTCTTGGCCGTTCGACCTTTCTGTTTACAGAGATGAAAAAGATGATGGAATGAGGGTGAGAGTTTTAAAAATAAAACAATTAGTGAGAGGGAAAAGAGAGAGAAGCCGAAAAGAAAGGGAGGGGGAGAGAGAGAGAGAGAATCGGTTTTAAAAGAAGGAAAAGAAAGTGAGATGTTGAATATAATAATAGTTGAGTGATGTAAGTAGAGAGAGAGAGAGCCGAAAGGAGAGGAAGAGAGTTGGAGGGACTTGATTTTCTGTCCTTTCTATCCCATACCTTTTTCATCCTCTTTTATTTTTATGATCACGTTTAAGTCATATCAATATTTTATATTTTTATTACTTTTTATCTCATTATTTTTATAAAAAAAAATTAATATAAAATGTTAACGTGACTTAATCGTTACTATAAAAAATAGAAGACTATGAAAAAGTAATGAGATGGGGGAGGGGAGAGAATCCAGGTCAACTGGTGAAGCTTCCACTTGATAAACGAACAGGGACCGCAAGTTAGTGTGCCTTGCTGTTGCCGCGCGCGCGGCATTGGTGATCTATATAAACAAACCTCCCTCCAACTCATAGCCTTTCTTTCTCCCTGTCGCTCCTCTGACTCCTGAGCTCCTCACCATTTCTTGGAATGTTGGCTACAAACCCTAGCCTCTTCTTCCCCACCAAACCCTCACCCCTCCGCTGCCGCGCCGCCACCGGCGACCTCCCTCGGGGCCCCACATTCCCCCGCCTAATCCAATTCCCGTCCACCGCTGTCGACGCGTCTTCTGTCGGCGTCCGAATTGGCCAAGATTCTGACCTCGAGGGCGGTAGCAGCGGGAGTTCTGGTGTTAAGGTGAACGCCAAGGAGAGGAAATGGTCACGCGATAGAGAGAGCTATTTGTTCGACAACGGCGACGCCCTCCCTCTCCCGATGACTTATCCCAATACGTCGCCCGTCTCGGCGGAGGAGATTGACCGCAGGCTCCGATGCGATCCTGTAGTTGAGGTCAGGATCGGAATTTCAGTTTTGATTTGGTTCAAATTTGCAAAATTACCTGTGGATAATCCATTAACAAAACATTTATTTAAAAAAAAAAATTGGAAATTGTTGTAGGATTGCAAGGAAGTTGTGTATGAATGGACAGGAAAGTGCAATAGTTGCCAAGGCTCAGGATTTGTAAGTTATTACAACAAAAGAGGAAAGGAGACAGTCTGCAAATGCATACCCTGCCAAGGAATCGGTATGATTGTAAATTTTTTTTAATTTTTGGGGTTTTCTGAGCTGATTTTGTGCTTTGTATGTTGGAGGCTTGTGAAAGACGGGTTCTACTCGATTACATGTTAAATTTTGTGCTTTCTCGTTTTGGGTTGTGATTGGAATTGTTCATTACATATGTGTTTGTTCATACTGTTTACTGGTTTAAACACTCACATGAATCATAGGTAAATAGGCTTTAGCTCTTGAACAATAGATTTTGAGACCATCATGTTGAACATTTTCTTGTGATACTCTGTTCAAGGTGTAGAAGTGTTTTTCGATTTTTAACATAGACTGGTACAAATACCGGTAGGCTTGTTGGATTTGTCAAAGTTCCTCCTTTCTAAACAATATAAGCCTTATATAATTCAACTGGTAGGCTTGACAGCCTAACTGAACAGGAATAGAGCATAATCAAAGTTATTGTTCGAATTCTCTGATGTAGACAAGTTGGGGACAAATGGAATTTTTGACTTGGGAATAATTCTTTGAAATATATTATTGGGGTATCTGGAAGTGTTCCTTGGTTTCTTTATGCCTCTAGGAAATTTTATGTTGTCGTTGTTCCATTTGGTTTCTCTGAACTCTTGTATACATAAATTATTTAAAGAGTTTATAGAGTTCTCTATCGTGTCTCTTGTTTCTCAATTACTGAGGCCAACAGGCAGTAGCACAGCTGAACCATTTTCCGGTGGCATAAGCATTGTCCTCCATCTGTGTGTGTGTGTGGTGAGACAGAGAGAGTAATATAAAAAGTTACCTCAAAGGAGCTATGATGGTACATTATCAACTAATTTATGTAATTATATATATTTCGGTACTATCTAGTCTAGTGTGACATAAATGATCTAAGTATGTGAAACTTGAAACTATATAGGTAGTGATTGACAGTTATCCCGAGTACATTAAACTTACTGGTTAATGTTGGACAAAGCATCCTTGTGGTTTTAACTTTTGAACTCTCGAGTTTAAATAATATGCTCTCCTTTCATCTTATTTCATCTTAATAGATACAACCTTTGTCTTTTCTGTTGGACGCAATCCTTCTAGCTCTCATGTGTGACTATATTCGATAGGATTTGTAGTGACAGTTAGAAGCAAGAAACCGGGATATTTGAATTTCTTACAATGGTTCCTGGCGGCTAAGTTGAGGCTTTCCTTTAATATCATGACTTGTATTGCCTGGGGCGTTTTAACAGATATGTTAACATGTCAGATTGCTGCATCTCCCCTATTATTGTCCATTATCCATTTCAGCCACCCATATAAATCTCATGGTAGATCAGTGTTTTAAAGAACTCACCTCAGGGCGCACCTAGGCGATCTTGAAGGCTGGGCGGTTGGATTTTCGCCTCTGTTTTGTGGGGGTGGGCGTAGGGCGGTGTTGGGGTGTGCCTAGGCGGCTGAGGTGTGCCTAGGCATTCAACATGGGCGTATTTTCCCTTCAAAATTGATTTTTGTTTCTAAAATGTAGGAGACTGTTCTAGTTAAACGAAGAAGAAAGAGAGCTTCTCTCTCCAAATGACAAAGTCTAACTCCAACTCTAACTCTTCCTTTATTTTCTTTTAAATTCCCTATAATAATTGCTCCACTAAGCCTTTATTTCCTTTTAAATTCCCTATAATTTCTCCACTCAGCCTTTATTTCATTTAAATTCCCTAGAATTTCTCCACTCAACCCTTATTTCCTTTTGAATTTCCCTATAATTGTGACACTCAACCTTTATTTTCCTTGAAATTCCCTATAATTGTGACCACTTACCCTTATTTCTCTTAAAGTTCTCTATAATTGCTTACAATAAAACAAATAATTACAACATTTTAAGACTTTATGACATAGTTTCTAAGTACAACTAGCCTTAGTAATGAAGAAGATGTTATTATCTTTGATTTAGTTATAATTATATTTGTTTTACAAAGTAGTATATCTATAAAATATAATTTTGTATGTAATATATATTAAAATTTTAGGTACCGTGAAGCTTCGCCTCACACCTAGACGGGGCTATCCATGGGACGCCTCGCCCACGCCTTGGCCTTTTAATACATTGCGGTAGATGCATGTTTTCGAGTCCAGTCCTCAAATAAGGTTTAAGTTGTAAACTTAGGTAATGAAATGATATATCATCTGAAGATGTATGGAATTTAAGATAAGCGTGTCTCTACCGTTTTTCAATTCTTTTGCTTTAACTCCAATACTGACTAGGTCTGCCAACTTTCTTCTCTTGGTTGGAGGTTTAGTGCCAGAAATAGGAGCAATGAAAATGTTTGGCACGCAGTTGGGCACAATTCCATGTTGTAAAGGGGAGGTATATGAGAATATTTGATGATGCGGAAGACAACCTTAACATTTACGTTATGAAAGAACCCTACGGGTAGGATGCTTAAAGTTAATAGGCATCAAAGCTTGTGCAAAGCTCGAATGGAAACTTTACTGATTCACTTGGGTCATCATTTATGAACGCAAATCTTTTTTTGGAACCCTTGTGTTTTTTATGTACAACCCTAGAGTTCTTACTCAAGATATTCATCATTGTAGGATACGTACAGAAGATAACAGCTCGCAAGGACATTGAAGTGATGGTGGATTTGGATAATGGAAAACCGCCATGAGCTAAACATAGTTATTTCTTATTAATTTTTTTGTATATCGGGAAATATTTTACGATTAGTTTGGTGAGTTCTGTTATAACTCCCTTTGAGTACTTATTTATAAATTTCAAATAAAAAATAAAACCAATCTTCAAAGGGAGATTGTAGTTGCTTAGCCTTTGTAAAGAATGTATTCCTTTATTATCTATTCTTAGCTTTTTTCTGCCATTTATCACCTAAGAATCTATTCTTCTTGAATTGCCTCAGCTTTTTATGGAATGAAATTGTTGTATACAGTATATAAAGATTGGAGACGCCAAGTTTCTGCAACCTTGTATTGACGGTTACCTGGACCGTTGAATAAAAGTCTGATTTTGGTATTTGCTCTGATCGCCTGAGATGCATATGTCAAATGTCAACTCCCTCGACTTCCAGTACAGCCTCTCAAAGTGGAAGTTTCTGTGCAAACCATCTCGGATATTTTCCTTCCAAGACAGGCAAAACTCCGGCTTAGCACTTACTTTTGAGCCAAATCACAATGAGATGAGGAAAGTCTTTGACAAGTTCGACTCCAACAAAGACGGGAAGATATCTTCGGCTGAGTACAAGGCCATATTGAGAGCACTAGGAAAGGGAAGCAAGGTTGGACAAGTGCAGAAGATTTTAAAGATTGTTGATCTGGATCGGGATGGCTTTATCAATTTCAAGGAGTTCATGGATGTACACAACGGAGAGATTCGGACGATAGACATCCAGAACGCTTTTCAGACGTTTGATTTGAATGGCGACGGAAAAATAAGCACAGAAGAAGTTATGAAAGTGCTAACGGGATTGGAGGAGAGTTGCAACCTTGACGACTGCCGGCGGATAGTGAGAGCCGTAGACACTGATGGGGATGGTATGGTTAACTTAAAAGATTTCATGACCATGATGTGTTAGGATACTGCCAGATGGCATACTAGGATGATGACATCTGTATAAGGTTGTTAGTAGTTAGTTACTTGTTAATGGATAAATAGGAGATTGTAAAGATGGAAAGGCAGTTAATGAAATTGTATCGTTTGTATTGTTATTCTGTTACCCTCTCTTTGTGCAATTGTGGAAGATGTAGAGCAGGTTCTAACATTGGTATCAGAGCCAAACGTTCGTTCCTCTCAATCCTTCTCCGTTGTATACCGCCGCAAACGTTTTGCAAAACCATGGAATCGAGGGTTTCCAATCGGGAAGCCAAGTCCGACGAGTTCAAGAAGTCTCAAGAAGAATTCAGGATTTCTCAGGCCAAATTTTGGACCGAATTCAAGACTACCACTGATTTAATTCTTCTTCAATTGAAGTTGCTTGCGGAAAAACTTGGTGTGGAATCTTCTGCAGCTACATCGATGCATCAGCCGTTCATCAAATCGACATCTCCTCTCTCTCTTGAGAAGTCTAATCAAATTGTTCTCAAGCTTCAATCCTCCACAAGGAAAAGGTTTGTGCTCGAGAGGAAGTGGATGAATTCTTGTCTCAGTACCGTCCAAAATACAAGCCCAAAAGTCCTCCTTGTCTGCAACCCATATTGAAGAGATTCAAGAAGGTTCACGACTACGGCAAACACCACGACGATGATTCTGCAACATTTCGTTCCAACCCCAGATTTCAAGTAAGTTTTGGGTTTTCTTTGAAAGTTCTGGCTGGGGAGAACAAGAAGGTTTTCGATTTGTTTGGTAGGGAAGCTAAAGATTCTGTGCGAAGTCCTCCATTTCTTGATTTTGATTACAAAACAGGTGCCACAAACGATTTGGTTTCTGGGTTCTCTGTTTCTGATTGTGAATTTATAGGAATGGAGAAAAAAGTTTATGCTTCAAAATTGTTGGCCAAGAAAGGGGAAGACTCCTTGCTCTGTGATGTGGGTCTTTGTTCTTTTCCTGAAGTGGGTTCTTTCCCTGAAGTGCTTTTAATTTCGGTTGCGAAATCTGGTGAAAATGATGCCCACCATGTGTTTGTTGGACTGCAGCAAACGGTCGACATTGCTTCTTTGAAGCTTGGCTTCCATGAATTCACTCGTGACAAAGGCGGAACAAATATTCAAAGGTTCTTTCATTCGAAATCAGCGACTGTTCTTGAATCTGATTATAAGAATGGCAAATCCCAAGTTTTCATTTTGGAAATTCATGTTTCTAATGTTGAGTTCAAGAAAGCTAAATTGCCTGGTTCGCGTGCACTCTACCTGTTCGACAAAATGTCGAACTCAGGTTACATTCTTGATATTAAACTTGGCTACCATCTGAGCATTCGTGATAAAGGAGGTACCAAGTTTCTCTCCAGTTTTGAGTCAATGGATTTATTGGCAAGCTGTGAGGACTCAAGTTTCTGTGTTGTTATCAATGGTTCCATGGGCTACTACTGCAAGGGAATTCGGGACAAGGGTGGAACAATTAGTTAGAGGCTCTTCAATTCGAAGTCCCAGAATAAAGATTGTGTTTCTGATTGTTCCAAGGTGGTCAAATGTGAGGTGAGTTTTGATTCTTCCATGATCATTCATAGGGAGTATGCTGGTAATTTGGGATTGCATCATTTAGAAGCTTGTATGGACAAGAACAGAAAAAATGAAAGAAAGTTCACTCTCTCCGTATTTGAAACTGGTTGCTGTGTTGTTTGCTATGTTGTTCCCAATCGTGACTACTGCAAGGGCATTTGGGATAAGGGTGGTGGCAAATTAGACTACGGGTTGCAGTTGTGTGAAAAAAATGAGGATACAAGATGTCTTTCATGGACATCAATCATTACAACTTATGTTTGGACAGGTCAAGAGGACCGTGCAATCAAAGCCTTTATAAGAATGCAGGAAGCCGGTGTCAGTCCTAACGAATACACTTTTGCAGGTGTCATAGCTAGAGTTGCCAATCTTGCTAGAGTTGAATGGGGTGAACAATTGCATGCCCACGTTTTACAAAGGGGTCTTATCTCTTTGTTGTCGGTGGAAAATTCCATTGTAACCATGTATGCGAAATGTGGGTGTTTGGCTTCAGGTTCTAAGGTGTTTTATGAGATGAGCAGGAGAGATACTGTTTCATGGAACACTTGAATTGCCGGGTATTCTCAAGGAGGTTACGGGGAAGAAGCTTTTCAGTTTTTGTCGTGGATGAGAAGGGACGGACCACAACCAAATGAGTTTGCTCTTGCTAGTGTATTGAGTGTTTGTGGAAGCATGGCAATGCTTGAACAAGGGAAACAACTGCACCCTCATGTTCTGTTTGTCGGTTTAGAGTTTACATCTATGGTACAAAGTGCTCTTGTGAATATGCATTCGAAATGTGGAAGTATAAAAGAAGCTGCAATCTTTGATGTGACAGAACTTAGTGATATTATTTCATGGACGGCGATGATTAATGGATATGCTGAACATGGGTTCTACCGAGAACCCATTGTTCTGTTTAAGAAGATTCCTAGGGTTGGTCTGAAACCAGACTTGGTGACCTTCATCGGTGTTCTTGTTGCTTGTTGCCATGCTGGAATGGTTGATCTTGGTTTCCACTACAATTCAATGAGCAATGACTTTGGGATTAATCCTGCAAAGGAACACTATGGCTGCACGGTTGATCTCCTCTATCAAGCTGGACGGTTAGGTGAAGCAGAGGATATGATCAAAAGTATGCCATTTCAACAGGATGATGTTGTTTGGTCTACACTCCTTAGAGCTTGTAGGCTCCATGGTGACACCGACTGTGGAAGACGTGATGTAGATGAGATCCTTAAATTGGATCCGAGTTGTGCAGCGACTCACATAACCCTGGTCAACATGTATGCTGCTAAAGGGAAATGGTGGGAAGCGGTAGAAGTAAGGAAAATGATGAGATCGAAGGGGGTAATTAAGGAGCCGGGATGGTCTTGGATAAAGGTCAAGGATCAACTTTCTGCATTTGTCGCTGATTTGTCAGAAAATTGGTTCCTCACTAATTGACGTTGAAGGAGTGATGCTACTGGGGAGATATACCATGATTTGAAGCTCCAGTTTTCAGAAATTGTTGATCCTTTAATACATTCTTGTGATTTTGTTGTTCCCGGTTTTATTGCTGGTTTTCAATTGTACTTAGTTCAAATTGTAAATCTTACTTTGTAAGATTGGTTTTAAGGGAGGGGTATTGTTAGGATATTGCCAGATGGCATACTAGGATGATGACATCTGTACAAGGTTGTTAGTAGTTAGTTACTTGTTAATGGATAAATAGGAGATTGTACAGATGGAAAGGCAGTTAATGAAATTATATTGTTTGTATTGTTCTTCTGTTACTCTCTCTTTGTGCAATTGTGGAAGATGTAGAGCAGGTTCTAACATGATGACTCGTTCCATGAGACGTGCATAGAGCAATAGAGATACAATTTGCATTTGTGTTTGTGTGTTGATGTAAATCCATGTGAAGACAAATGTCTCTTCTTTTCTTCGAGATAATCTCCTTTGCAACCAGCTTTATGTGTCCTTGTGTTTATCTCCTTGATCACATGATCACGACACAAGGGGATATACAACTGGAGAGAGCTAAGAATCCCTTCGAAACAAGGTTTATTAACTTCATGCAAATTGGAAGCTGGCCATCTATCATGCCATAGTCCCTCATATTTTTCTTGTTTTCATCAACGAGGATGGGAAATTTGAATTTAGGGACTTGAGAAAGTAACTCACTAGATCACGAGCTAGTTGGTAGTCCCACTTTACAACTTCAATGCCACGTCAATTTGCTAACTAAATACCAAAACACCATCTCTGCACCATAGATGGACCATCTTGACATGTTTTGAAAGTATGTTCTTTTTTTGTCAAAGAAAGCATGTTCTAATAGCTTCAAGACATCATGAACCAAAATACAGTGATTTCCAACAGTATCTCATAAGAAGAGAGCAATCGGGATGCCGCAAAAGGATAAGAAAATATTATTTTAATTTTTGACAAATAATTGATTCGACATCGAAACAAACAGATAATGCAATGCATATATAGTTCAGCATATATGTCAAAACAAGCAGTGGATGGTTGATCTCTTACCAACTACTAGCACTGGTGCTCATCTGCACAGGATCCCGTATAGCTCGGCATAGTTTGAACTTTCTTTACACACCAAACAGCAACTGGGAAGAACTCTTAGACAAGTCTGAGGCTTCACCAATAATCCCCACAAGAGCATTTTCCGTCCTTGAAATGATGGAAACGTTTGTTGTCCCTGACGATCAATTCCATTCCAACAATCTTTGACATGATCTTAATTGCATTGTGGCAGTCACTGCAGACGTGGAGGTTCTTGATGATCCTAAGAGTTTGCCTTGGCGGAGTACTAATGAGACCATACGCAATTGCCAAATGCTCACTGTGATAAAGCAAGGCCTGCTCCTTGGCTTCCTGATCAATGTCATGAAGGACATATCTTGTGTCTGGCACATAACCTCCTCCTTTCATCGCAGCAAGAGCCTTTAACTTCTCATCATCCTTGTAGAGTGTTGGATTTTTAAACTCACTGCTTCTGTTCTTGCCATCAAGCATGCTAATGGCAGTACGCGTTTTGGGCGGTGGAGTTGGGATCTTATTCACAACAGCCTTTGATGGGTCAAGAGCAACCATTAACTCCTCCACATGATCTTCAAGGTCAAAATCTCCATGAATCCGAGCATAACTTTTCAAAGCCTCCCAACCAGCACTGTAGGCTCAAACGGGAGCTTCTCAATATAATCAATTGCTTCATTGAGATGACCACATTTTCCAAGCACATCCAGAACTCCCATATAATGGTCCACTCCAGCAGAAATTCCATACTCAGTTTTCATCGACTCAAAATGTATAAATGTTTCTTCCACTGCATCTGCACTAGCGCAAGTTGAGAATACTGCAACAAAAGTTTCGGAATTGGGTTGCAACCCTTTCTCCCTCATCACCTCAAACATTTGCAACCCATCATCTCCTAACCCATTATCCGCATACCCATTAATCATCAAATGCCAAGAATAAATATTCTTCTCAAGCATATGATCGAACATTCTCCGTGCATCAATCATGCTCGTACACTTTCCATACATTTCAATGATTTTATGGATTAACTCACGATTACCCCTGCAGGTAGACTGCAAAAAGAAATCATGAGCCTTTTTCGCATCCTCGAGCGACTTTAATCTCCCGCACAACTCAAACAAAGACCCAAAGCAATCAGCATCAGCCTTGACCCCTTCTTTGTCCATCATCTCAACAGCTTCTTTAGCCTTCCCCTCTTGGCACAACCTCCTCAAATCATCAATTGAAGCGCGTACAACTTCCGGGGTCTGATTCACAGCCTGAGCAGGGGTTTGAGGTTGTGGGCTCCATTGATTAGGGTTTTGAGCTTGTGGGTATCCTTGATTAAAGTTTTGAGCCGGTGGGATCCACTGATTGCGGTCTCCAGGTTGTGGGTACCCTTGATTGGGACTTTTCCATTGATTTGGGCTTGTGGGTTGCTGAAAATTGGGTCTCGGAGGAGGTGGGCTCACCTGGTTAGGGTTTTGATGGTGAGGAGTGCCCTGCCCCTTAGGACTCCACTGATTCGAGTTTCCACGTCGTGGGTAGCTCTGATTCTCGTTATTCTGGTTAGGGTGTCCGCCATTGGAATAGTCCGACCCCTGATTAGGATATCCCTTATTGGGATAGCTCTGGTTCTGACCCTGATAATTGAACTGATTGCCAGGGTTCTGGCCCTGGGTCTGCCAATTCCACTGGTTCAGGTTTCTGTATCCCTGGCCTTGTGGGCTCCACTGGTTAGGGTTCGCCTGGTCGTTGAAAGCCCTAGGATCGGACGGCGGGGGTTGCTGCTGAGGAGGCCTCGGGTACTCAATTGGGACGGCGGAAGTGCTTAGGGTTTTGGTTGATGTTAGGTTGGGATGGCGACGGCGACGGCGGTGGCTGTGTTGTCGTCAAAGGAGGTAAAATGAGAAGAGTGCAGAGGCCGTACCTTGAAGAAAGGAGAGAGCGATGGGCTTCGTGCTCATCGAATCGCCAGGAGAGACGCCATTTTTGAGGGAGATTTTAGCTTAAACCCTAACAAAATGCTCTGCTCAATCCTTATCGCGACTCCAGAGTCCAGACTAGGTTTGTGCCCGACCGTACATACAAACCTTTCAAACTTGACCGTCCAATGAGTTTTTCTCATAGCCTCATTTTTACTGTAAATTCAAAAGAGATCATTCTTGTGAGACTAAAATATTAAATTAAATTTACAAACTAAACGATGCGTCAATAATAGGAAATAAATGTATTAATCAACACTTAAATAATAATTCAATTATCAACAAGCACATCATGTAGTTTACTAAATTTGATTTAAAAATTTGGTCTCCCTAGCATTACTCTTTCAAAATGTCAAGCATCTCAAGCAAAGGAGGGAGTAAAGTGATCCCAACTATGACAATAAGTAATAAGAAAGTCTTGGCGAGCAATGTATTTGGCAATAAAGTTCGCCTCTTTGAAGATATGGCTCCATTTTATGCTTCAAAAATTGGTCGCCATCCACTTGATATCTTCAATAATACACACAAGATTTTAGAGCGTCGCAACAATCCTCAGCCTTATGGATCACCAGTTTAAAGTCACCTTCAACAAAATTCTTTGTGATACCCTTCCTTAGCGCAAAAAGAAGGCCCTCTCTAAGACCTTAGCCTCCACCTTCAAAATAGTAGCACCATTAAGATTTAAAAATCCACCAGCAATGAGAATTCCATTATGATTTCTAATGGTAAAACCAACAGCCACCTTGTCCTTAGCAACCAAACCATCGAAATTTAACTTAACATGCTATTCTTATCCGGAGAATGCCATTTAATAATCATCGAGTCATCACTGGTATTCTTTCTTAAAACTTTATTATTAGACTTAAGATATTCTTCACCCATAGAAATAGCCAAAAACTTAGACCTGGTCGGAAAGGACATTAGATTCCTAAAGACCATATTATTTGTTCCAAATCTACCAACATAGAAGCAAACTCGACTCACTTTGTCCACATGCTTTAAGGAATCCAATCAATCCACTACAAAGATAAAGTTGTTGCTATTAAAATTACAAGGTTTAACAAAAAAAAAAAATAAGTCCCAAACCAGCTTAGCAACTCCTACAATTAAAAAAAAAATGCATTTGGTCTTCCTCCTCAAAGTTACAAAAAGGACACATTTTATCAACATTAGTCACAAAATGACTTAATATTTTTCTTGTTTGAAGTCTCTCACGAATGAATACCATGCAAACATCTTAACTTTGGGAGGAATGTTAAGCTTCAACATCTTATTAATTAACTTATGCCTTACAGTTTGAACCAAAGTCCCTTTTTGAATCCAAGGGGCAAACTTAACAGAAAACTTACTATTCGTAGTAAGGCCCCAGATGAACATATCTTTAGTTTCTTGGATAGGAATTGGAATGTTACAAATTTTTTTAACCACCTCATAATTGAACACTTCAAATAGCTTCCTCTTATTTTCAATAAAGTCACTCACTTTCAAATCCCAATTACGGTTTTCAGAATCAATATTTGGTACAAGATGGAAAAGTGTGTAAGGAAAAACCCAATTGTGGGTCCAAAACAAAATGTTCTGACCATTACCCACTCTCCAACTCATACCCCTAAGAATAACATCCTTACTTTTCAAAATGCTTTTCCAAGCAAAAGAGTAGTTTTGCCTAATTTTATTATCAAGGAAAGGTGTTGACTGAGGAAGACAATTGGCGGGTGAGGCTATACATACATTCCTGAAGACCAATTATCTTCCTCAATCAACACCTTCCAACTTAACTTAGCAAGACATGCATTATTGAAAGAATCCAAACGTCTCACCCCCAAGCCTCCTACTTTCTTGGGAGCACAGACATTATCCCAAGCAACTAGGAAAATCTTCTCGTCGCTTCCCTAGAAGAAATCTCTACATTCCTTATTTAGCTTACTCAAAATTTTATCTAGACACTTAAAACACGACATCACATGATTAGACATCCCTATTAAATTGGAGTTGATAAGAATAAGCCTCCCAGCTTTAGAAAGACTGTTCGCTTTCCAACTGACTAACTTTTGCTTAACCCTTTTTAACAACTCATTACCATTAGCTTGGTATTTCCAGAACACAATATTGTGACTTCCAAGATACTTACCTATTGTAGTTTTATGTTGAATTTGCAAAATATCACAATAGTATTTCTGATTTGTGAACTAGTATTGTTAGAAAAATACATAGAAGACTTGTGGAAATTTATTTGTTGACCTGCTGCTTTAGCAAATAGATTAAGAATATAGAGGATATTCCTCACACCCCTAGGAGTAGCCTTAGCAAATAGAAAACAATCATTTGTAAAGACTAAATTTGAAAATTTAAGGCCTCGTGGTGAGGAAAAAAAAATACTAACATGAGACCTAGGATTACTTGCTAGTGCATTTACAAATGATGAATATGTAGGGAGGCAGATGATAGAAGCATATGTATGCGACTTTGTTAGCTTGTTTCTTTGCATTTAGTAAGTTAGTTTCTATTTATTATAGTGAGTTAAGCTATTTTCGTGTGTTTGTAGGTTTATATGGCAAAAGAGGCAAGAAAGTGCATTTTGGTGCATTTTAGAGCAATTTTGGGCTGGAATGGATAGCTTGCATATGGAGCAAGGTGGACGGACGAATTTGAAGTTCAAGAAGGGTTAGGAATGTGCTTAACATCTAGAAGAATCAATTCAAGACTTGGAAGATAAGGAATCAGCTATAAAGAAGGAAACATTATCCAAATTACCTTATCTTATCCAAACCTTATCCAACCTTATCTTATCTTATCCTAACCTAATCTCTTTCCACCTTAATTCCAGCTACAAAGGGGACTCATCTTCACATTAAAACACCTAAATATCAGGTTTCTAGAAGCCCTATCCTTCTCCTACATTGATGCCGCACCCTTTCATCCCTTTCCTTCTAGAAACCTGCCACAATAACCTTTCTAAAAGGCCCATTCCCTGCTGCAGGTTCTTAATCCCTTTCCCCCCTTGGTTTCTGCCAAACCTTAGTCCTTTTCTTCTTGAATTGTGTAGTCCTTTTCCTTTCAGAAATTGCGTGAACCCTAGCCTATAAATACATCATTATGCCGTACAAGTCAAATCACCACACCCCATATATTCACACCATAATTCACACCACACAACCATCAATCACAGAAATCATCCTTGTGCCGCAGCTTGCAAGGAGAAAGGAGAGGAGACCCTTGGAACCGTGCCCTGCCATTCAAAAGTGCTGGAATGTTCTTAGGTGTATTCTATCTTTTGCTTTCAATGTTTAATTTAAGTTGTTTTTGTTTAAGTGTGAACATGAGGAACTAAACTCATTTTAGTTATAGGTGGATTCATAGCCATAGACATATGTTTTATATGAATTGATTTCCTCTAGTTATTGTTTCGTAAAACATAAATGCGATTTACTTATCTGTTTGATTGATAACTTATTCTTGTGTGTTGATTAAGGATGCATACTTAGTTTGCATGCATGAATTTGATGCTAAAATATAAGAGAATTTCACCTAATCATTATGAACTTATATTTATAAGTAGTGAAAGTCACTAATCATGATTGTGTTAAGTAAATCCATGGCAGGAGTATCATGCAATTCATAGTTACGAATGCCTTGTCAATGCTTATGATTTTCATAAAACTTAATGATCTTTGATATGTATCTCTATTATGTTGTTCATCTACGGAACTGTTGAAGAATAATTTAGTTGCCGATGCGTTATCCATCTAATTCAATGAATTTAGGAAAATTTGAAAGTCAATTTGTGTTTCTCACGATTAATTTGGAGCATTGTCATTCATGGTTTAAAGGAATAATAACTGGAAATCGATTTATATGCATATGTGTCATGTGTGGAGAAAGACCCTCAAGCTAGCCTTTCACCCATTCATTCACCCAAATTTGTACCCTTTTACTTTGTTTCTGCAAGTTTGTTTGTTTTAAGTTTAAAATTTTTCCAAATACCCCCTTCGTTCTTATTTGTGTTAGTTTAGTTTAAATTCGTCAGAATCAGTCCCCATTTAGTATTTTGAGCCTTTTCAGTTTAATTTTCGTCCAAATCACTTTCTAGTACCTGTTTTGAGTCAATTTAACTTAGTTTGTGTGCTTTGAGTCTATTTAGCTTGTTTTGATTTGTTAGACTCTAGTTTTCTGTTTTTGAGTCTAGTTTAGTGTTTTAGAGTTTAAATTGTGTAGATTAGCATCCCTTCTAATCCCTAGTCTAGAACGATCCCTACTTACACATACTACAATTATAGGGTTTAATTTCTGTGTTATTTTATATCACATTAGCAGAGGGTCCCCTTGTCTAATTCCTTGCTTCGGATAAAAATAACGATGAGTAAGCCCATTAATTAAAACAGAGAAAGAGGGAGAAGTAAAGCATTCCATTACCAATGCAACCTAACGGTTATCAAATCCAAACTTAAGAAGAATATACCTAATAAGTCCCAATTTAAGTAGTCATACGCCTTTTCCAAATCCAGCTTGACACCCATTGATCCATTTTTTTCCTTTCTTTCTATTAAAACCTGCAAACATTTCATGAGCTATTAGAATATTGTCTTGAATAGTTCTCCCAGGAGCAAAATGTCACGCCCCGAACCTGGGTTGGTAATAAAAACTTGAACCCAAATCCGAAATGTGAGTTAAAAGCTCAATAAATAAAAGGAAATTGAAAACAAGTTGGAAAATAAATTCCTCTTATAAAAATAATTCATGATTTGTCAACAAATCAAGAATTCTTTACAACCTACAGTAAATAGATGAATAAACTTTCTCTACTCCAATCTAATCCAATCTCATCATGCCTGCTCTCTTGAATGTCTAGTTCGTAAACCTGCATAACAATAAAGGAATGAGCTTCAATAGCTCAGTAAGGACATAACCTTATCATAGTAAATTGACAATATTAAATTAAGTGTCATGAAATCATATAGCCAAATATCAAATCATTGTTGATAATAATGCATGAATGCAATGCAACCTCTTCAGCTACCCTTGTTAATTTATATAATAAAACATGCAGATTTGCACGTCCCATACCATGCATTTTACCACTACAATGGTGCTTTGAATGTTCCATTATAGAAACTAACCCCTATATGATATCCCAAGTTCATATACCCCTTTTGCTAGTCATCTTATCTAATTCATTGATCTCCACCCCAAATTACCCACATCAACAATTCCTGCCAATATCCTATTCTAATGTGCACACTGGGCTCGCCTGGAATTGATTTCACAATGAATAGATTCAGCTAAACAAAAGATCCTTTCCAACTACCCTCATTTCCTGAATTCAAATCTCAACACTGAAGTTCCAACCACATCTCAGAACATGAGTGATGCACAAATAATGTCATTTCATGTTTTGCATGTATCACAGTATATTCTCAACGAATAGCATTCCAACAATAATTCCATAACCAATAACAAGTAAACACTTAATTGAAGCAATTAGCCAATTAATATCCAATCACTTTAATCAACCAAAAAGATCAAGAATATTATAACACTTCACGAAATTTAATAAAATCAATTTTCATAAAGGTCAGCCTTATTTCCATTACCTGGATTCCAAAGCTAAAACAAAGATCCATGTCACTATCAGAATAGCTAAGCTCCACGTACTTATCCACATCACTACCGAAATAGTTAAGCTCCACGTAATTATCCATGTCACTACCGAAATAAGTAAGCTCCACGTACTTATTCATGTCACTACCAAAATCGTTAAGCTCCATGTACTTGAGTAAACTCCTTGATCACTCCTAATGCCATGTGTAATTTCACTCTTTTTTTTCCTAATCTCTCTCTCTATACATATATAAACTTATATGGGATAGGATCAAGGGACAAACATTTTGACAAATATTTTTACACTCTTTTTAAGCCTTTAAATCACATGACATTCAAGGGCTCTTATTTATTCATTAAATGACATTGATGATTATGTGGATTTTAACTAACATTAAAGGAAAAAAAAAACTGAAAAAAATAAAATAAAATCTGAAAGGAATTAAAAATAAAAGTAAATGGGAAGCCCCCAAGACTTTTGCCTTTCGCTGTCTTTCTCCATGATCTACCTGCACTTCATCTCCAAAGTTGCTTTCCCCACATCTCCAAAGTTGCTTTCCCCACCTTCAGTTCCTCTAAAGACCGCACAATTTTCAACCTTCGAAACAAAATTCTCCGCCTCTACGTCCTAACCTGCGTCATTGTCGACCTTCTGCTCCACATTGCCTACCTTTTTTAGGGCATTTTCGAAGGCGATAAAGAAGGGGGAGACGGAGGTTGCAGACCTCTCGATTCTTTCTTCTTCTTGTTTTTTTTTTAATTTTTTTTAATTTTTTTTAACGATTACAACTAGGGTTTTCAAAGTAATTATTTGTTTTCACGACTACATGGGTGTGAATCCAAATCCTGATATGCGGCAGAGCAATGGAGGTTAGGAAGGGTTTTTTCTTACCAAATATCAGGAAAAAAAGGACTAGGAGAAAAAAAGATCAGGAAGGGTTTTTTTTTTTTTTTTTTTTTTTTTTTTTTTTTACCAAAGATCAGGAAAAAAAGACCAAGAGAAGATGCATATGCGGCAGAGGGGATGACGTTGAGGGCGTTAAGATGCCAGAGGTTGCAGACCCATCGGCAAAGAGAAGATGCAATGGAGTTCTACTCTTTTCTTGTTTGCACGCTCTTAGGGTTTCTTCCCAATTAATTTTAATTTTAATTCCTTTCAGATTTTATGGCTTTTCATTTTATTTTTTCTTTAATGTTAGTTAAGATCCACATAAACATCCATGTCATTTAATGAATAAATAAGAGCCTTTGGTTGTCATGTGATCTAAAGGCTTAAAAAGAGTGTCAAAATATTTGTCAAAATGTTTGTCACTTGATCCTATCCCCCCAACACACACATACACACACAAAAACACACACGCACACACATACACACACATAGTGCGCACATATATATATAGAGCTGCATGCTCGCTCATGTTGGAGAACTAATAATGTAGCTTAGCTCCTATTTATAGAGATATGAGGCGGTTATCAAAAGCCATAATTGGTGGATTTGGGCTGCAAGTAGATGAGATAATAATGCATTTGATGAATGATACGTTGACAAATGGCTTCGAGGTGGCATTGTGCATGAGATAAATAGCTTGGGTTTAACAGGTGGCTTGTAAACAATGGTGGAAAGTGGAGGTGTCAACTTAGTTGTGGAAGAAGGGGCTTATAACATGACAGGTGAATAGGTGATAATGCATATGGTTAAGCTGGAGGTGTCATGATACTAGGAAGGGAAATATTATTGGCACTCCAAAAATCTCATTCTACACTCCTCACAAGTGTATTTTTCTTTCCAAATATAGAAAGTTTGGAGTGTATAATAAGATTTTTGGAGTGCCAATAACAATTCCCTATTAGGAAATGGTGGCAGCAAAGATCTCTTCTAATAATGATCATGCAAAAATACTTTTATAATAAGGGCATTAATACATCTAACTAGAAGTAGTATAAATATTACTATACCAAACAAAGCATAAGCTAATATGTAGATAATATTAAAATACGGGTTCTCATAATCTACCTTCCTTAAAAAAATTTCGTCTTTGAAATTTACTAAAGATTTTAAAAAAATAGGGATGCTTCCTTTTTAGATCCCATGTGGCTTCTTCAATTCCATGGTACTGTCATCCAACCTTCACAAGAAGTACTTACCAATCCATAAGCATTTTCCTTTCCCGATCAACCATACAAATCGATCCTTCTTCAGAGGACACATTTTACGCTAGTGGCAGATTAATCCAAGACATGAATTGTTAGATATCTAATGCACTCTTATACAGTTGAGATACACGGAGCACATGGTGGATGTATGACAACTTTTATGGTAAGTCCAATCTATAAGCAATGGGTCCAATACGTTTAACCTTGAACAAACCTATGTAACTGGGTGCTAATTTTCCTTTCACTCCAAACTGATTCATTTCCTTTTGAGGGCTAACCTTCAGGAATACAAAATTACCACTTGGAACTCAAAAGGCTTTCTCCTCTTATCAGCGTAAAACTTTTGCCTACTCTGAGCAACTCTCAATATATCTTGAACAACCTTGATCTTTTTTCTTGGTTCTTTAATGATTTCTAGGCCAACGGTAATTTGATCTTCATAGCTCCGCCCAACACAATAGTGATCAACAAGGCCGTCCGTAGAGTCCTTCTTAAGGTCCATTCTAATGCTTCTTCGCCATGGAACTAAACGCTTAGTATCAATTTTTAACTATCACAACTCCAATTGTCTCTAGTTACAATCTCATGAAAGTACTTGTAACTAACAAGGCCATTTAACCAAACCCTAAATGTAGTTTCCAAATTGAATCATAGCTACATGTGGTCTTTCTGATGCCTCAATGGTTTACATCATTCGAAACCCACCACTTGGTCCACTACATTGATTCTTTTATTCTTATCACACGTTATTTGTGATTTCATCGGATTCATCACACAATCCAATGTTGTGTAGTAACTAAGTTCAAATATCCATTGCACAACA
Organism: Pyrus x bretschneideri; assembly: GCF_019419815.1. Taxonomy (NCBI): domain Eukaryota; kingdom Viridiplantae; phylum Streptophyta; class Magnoliopsida; order Rosales; family Rosaceae; genus Pyrus; species Pyrus x bretschneideri. The sequence continues at coordinate 559,545 of NW_025999838.1, read as the reverse complement.
AATCTCCAGACTTATTTTCACAATCAAAATATGTGTACCTAACAAACTAAAACTTCAACACTACACTTGTGCATTTAATCTCCACACTTAGGTCATGGATTGAAACTCCAAAACATATGTATACTCCAAGTACTTTTCTTAATGTAAAATATCTTCATGCTTATACTACTTAATGGCCAAATGTTGCTGTACAAATTTTTCTCATAACAATCAAGTCTAACATCAAAGTATTTCTCTCTAGTAAGTCAAATTTGATATTTTAGTTTCCAAGTCCTTAATCACTTACAATTTCATCCTTAAAATTTAGAAACCTTTCAATGTAATCCATTTCAGAAAATTCACCTTTTTCACTTCCCCAGCATCATGATTTTCCTAATATATCTTGTGATAATCCTGAAATTAAATTCTCATTAATATTGCAATCCTTATATTTATATCCCTTCAGTAACATGATCAACTCTATATGTCTAATCTTCAATGGCTGGCTCATATTAAACTTTCCGATGCTAGTTACCAGCACTGAGACACTCTAACAATAATTTAAAGTATCACTTGTAATATAAGTCCACAATTTGTTATCGTTATTTCCTTTTTGTTAAGCAATAAACCTAAGTTTCACTTTTCCTTGAACGCATTTCTTTTTCTTCTATTCCAATTCTAACCACTGATAGGGGCATATTTATGCTACTTAGCTATGTTGTTTCCTTGCATTTATTTAGTTAATTACTACTTTTATAGTCTTTTAAGCTATTTTCGTATGTTTTTAGGTCCTAATGGCAAAAGGAGCAAGAAAGTGCATTTTGGAGCCATTTGAAGCAGTTTTGGGCATGGATTGGATAGCTTAACTATGGAGCAAAGTGGATGGACGAAATTAAAGTCAAGAGAGGCTAGGAAATGCTACAAATCTGGAGAAGGAAGTTCAAATACAAAGAAGATAAGGAAAAAGCAAGAAAAAAGGAACATTATCCAACTTTATCTTATCATATCCTAACCAACCTTATCCTTTTCTAGATCTAGCATTATCCTATCTTATCTTATCCAAATCACTTTGTACCTTAATTCTAGCTATTTAGAAGGGATTAGTTATACATTTAAACACCTAATTCAGATTCTAGAAGCCTAATCCTTTTGTGTGCCGCATGTAGGCCATTCCTTGGAGGTTTAGGAGTTGTAATCCCTCTTCTATACCTATGCCGTGAGTCCTTGTCCATTTAGGTCCTGAAATTTGCCCTAAAACATCCTTTCTAGAAGCCCTATCTTCCTCCTACAAAGGTGCCGCACCTATCCTTCTAGAACCCCAGGGCTATGCCGTGTATTCCCTATCCCATTCCCTTTTGGTTTCTGCCAAGCCTTAACCCTTTTCCCATTGGATTGTGCAATCCTTTTCCTTCAAAAATTATGCAAAACCTAGCCTATAAATTCAAGCTTTTGCCGCACCATTCAAACCATCCATTCACTCACTCATTCATTCATACATTCAGCCATCAAACACCACAATTCACAATACATCACCCTAGTGCCACAAGCAAGGAAGGAAGGAGAAAAAGACTTGTGCAATCTGCCATCCAAGGGAGTGTCGTGCATGCCATTCGAGTGTGGAGCGTTTCTTGGTTCTTTCTATCCTTAGTTTTAGTTCAATGTTTATGTTAATTTGGTTTTCAATTATGATGAACATGTGGAACTAATTTCTTTTTAGTTAGAGGTGAATTCGAAGCCATGATTATATGTTTTATATGAATTGATTACGTCCAATTATTGTTTCTTAAGCGTTGAATGTGATTTGCTTATCTAAGTTATTAAAACTTGTTTATGTGTGTTGGTTGAGGGTCAACACTTAATTTGCATGGATAAATTTGATGCTAGAGTATAAGGGAGTTTCACATAATAGTTATTCACTTATATTCACAAGCAGTGGAGGTTGCTAGTCACAATCGTGTTAAGTAAATCCTTGGTATGAGTCTCATGCGTTTCATAGTGATGAATGCCTTGTCAATGCTTATGATTTTCACAAAACTTAATGACTTTTGATATGTATCTTTATTATGCGTTTCATAGTGATGAATGCCTTGTCAATGCTTATGATTTTCACAAAACTTAATGACTTTTGATATGTATCTTTATTATGCATTTCATATAAGGAACTTGAGAAAGATAATTTGATTGTAATGCGTATTCATTCAATTCAATGGAATAAGGAAAATCTGATGGTTAGTTGTGCGATGCAACTAACTTGGGGCGTTGTCATTCATAGTCTAAAGGAATAATAACTGGAAATTGGTTTGTATGCATATATCATGTGTGGAGAAGGACCCTCTAACTAGCCTTTCACCCATTTAATTCACCCAAATTCGTTTTTACAAAGTTTCTATTTTAAGTTTTAAATTCGTCAAAAACAATCCCCCTTTCATTTAGTCTTGTTATTTGAGTCAAATTTTGTTTTCTTTTGGTCTTTTGAGTCAAGTTAAGTTCTATTTTCGTCAAAATCACTTGTTAGGTCTAAAATTGAGTCTTTTTGAGTGTTTGTTGCTGTTTTGAGTGTTTTAAGTTAGTTTTGAGTCTATAGAGTCTAGTTTAGTGTTTTTGAGTCTTAATTGTGTTGATTAGCATCCCTAGTTAATCCCCGGTCTAGAACGATCCCTACTTGCATATATACTACAATTGTCACAAATAAGGTTTAATTTGTGTGTCAAGTTAATTTCACATCAACCCTCTCATTTCAGTAACTGCATTCCATTCAAGTAGTAGTCCACATCCAAATTTAATAGTCCAAACTCCTATTAAATCCTATGAAATTCCAAGTCATCAAATTATGGCACTCTCACCTTCCATTTCTCTATTGTCTTTCACTCTTTCTTTATACATCTATCACCAAGAGTGTATATTTGTGGTTTTCATTCACTTTTTAAATCCTCAGCTCCTCAATTGTTTTTCTTCTTAAAATTAATAGAAGCTTATCCTCTGAAAATTACTCTCTTTTGTATGGACGATATTATAATACAATTGCTCTCTTCTCCATCTTAATTTGATTCCCAAAACTTGTCATATCTTCATCAAACTAACTGACAGACAACCAAAGTGTCACATCCCAGACCGGCTCCGCCGTAGCACGATATTGTCCGCTTTGGGCTCCGGCCATGCCCTCACAGTTTTGTTTATGGGAACTCACACGAGAACTTCGTTAAGCACATTCCTAGCCCTTCTTGAACTTCACATTCGTCCATCCACCTTACTCCATGCATATGTTATCCATTCCAAGCCCAAAACTGCTCTAAAAACTCCAAATTGCACTTTCTTGCCAACTTTGTCATTTAAACCTGAAAAAACACAAAAATAGTCTAAAACACTCTAATAAATAGAAATTAGCTATGTAAATGCAAGAAAACAAGCTAACTAAGTCGCATAAATATGCTCCTATCAGGTTCTGCGTAAAACATGGCCGACAAGACATAGGTCATGTTCACGTGGAAATTACTTGGTCTGGGCACTTCTTCTTTTTTTCCTCCAATCTGATACACAAATTGATCCATCTATGCATGTGCATCGTTGGTTAGCATTAGCTCGGGCACTTCCTCTTCCTTTGTGATATCACAGTTATACAACTGCCTTGGAATTTCACAGGGAGTGTCTACCAGTAAAGGTGAAGGTATCCCCTTTTCAAGGGAAATAATCCCAAAATAGATAGGCTCTGGATTCCATATTGGTGTAGGCATCATACATTCTCTTAAGCTCTCCTCAGCATTTTGTACTTCCTTGGGTGAGGGTTTTGAGGTACATGATCTCCTTCACCTTCAACTTTATTGCTAGCTCTCTTTACTTCTTTCTTGCTTCTCCAGTGAATTTATCTTCTTCCTCTTAGTGTGACCTCTTCAAACTTGACATTTCCGAAAGCTTTTGACATAGTAGGAATTTTCAACGAGTTCATATGAGCCTTATGCTATCTTTGAAGCCTTCTTATCATTGATGCCTCCATTTCTCTAACAGGTCTCCCATCTTTCCTTACTATGTACCACTTTGGACCAAGTCGAGCTGAATCTTTCTTAGTAACTGAGGAAATTAGGTTCATGGTTTTCTCTCGCCACCCTTGCCTTATACTGCTATGATAACTTGGCCGGGGAGGTTTCACATACACCCATCTTGGTAACTTTTCATCTTATCCACGGCTTCTTCAGAGGCATTATAGTTTCTAAACACTTCAAAAAGGCCTTTAGGTTCTGAATCTCCCCTAATCTTTGGAACACATTCTTGGAGGTTTCTTTCTCAACTACCTTTGCGGGCATTTTATTCTTCTATTTCTCTTCTTCTGGCTAACTCCTGGCCAATAATGGTGCCCGATGCTGGCACCTTGAGTTCGCACTCACACTGACATTATTGACCATAGTTGCGTTAGGCCTATCAGGCAACCTTCTAACACCTTCTGATGGCCTAATAGCTTGCATTCTTTTTCCCTTCTCATCCCAAGTAGCCTTTCCTTTTCCTTTCTCAACCCAATTAAGGTTGATCATTTTGATTGGGGCTTCAGGAAATGGATTTGTGTCAATCGTCATGTTGGCTTGAGGTTTCTCCAACAACAGTTTTCCCTTGACTATGAGATCTTGGATCCAATCTCTGAACTGCACATAATTGGCTATGGAATAATTGAAGATGTAGTGAAGCTTGCAATACTTCTTCCCTTTAAGCTCTTCAGGCTTAGGCATCTTCTTAGTACTGTCAGGCAAAATCACCCTAGCCCTTACTAGTTCCTTGTAGATATTTACTACCTTGGTTAGATCAGACGAGTATGTCTGGCACTTTGGGGGTTTCATAGGCACAAACCCTCCATCATTTATCACTATCTTCTAGTCTTTGATAGGCTGAACCAATCCCTTCACCCATTAAAGGTTTGAAATGAGTGGTCATCTCTACTGCACATAACTTAATCCCTTATCCCAAGCTGTTTTCATTTTCTCCCGGCTCTAAGCCTTCAAACTGTAACTGGTGTATTAGGGCTTTAATTTTGTAGAAAAAGGTACTTTGGATGAATGCTTCACCTATTATTCCTTAGCCAACAACTTCTCATATTTAGAGTTCGCAATCACTAACTCCTAAAGCTCATTAAACTACACACCATAGAACTTTTTCCTCAAAGGTAGCCTCAGAGCCTTTTGGGTAATGGCTATGAGTTGGGCGTGATTAATTGGGAACTAGCACCTCATCCTCGTTTTTCTAAACCTCACCATGAAATCCTCGATAAACTCATGCTCATATGCTTCACCTCCACTAGATCAATGATGGTCATCTCTGGTTCCACCCTATAAAATTGCTCATGAAAGGCCATCTCCATGTGCCCTCAGTTGGCAATGGAATTAGGAGGTAATAGAGAATACCATTGAAAGGCCAAGCCTACTAATGAATTCCTAAACAGTCTCAACTGATAGTTGGGGTTGTCTTCAAACACCACACAATGGTTTGAAAACTTGAAAATATGATCTCGGGAAGACACATTACAGTCATCCCCCACTATAGGCTGGGAATACGGGCATCTTGAAATTGAGAGCAAAAAAGTTATGCTCATCGATATACTCAAGGTAAGGCTTCTGGTAGGTTATACTAAACATCGGGTGGGCCTGCAGTTGAGCATTCTGCACCACCATCCTTCTTAGTTCTGCCAACTCATTTCTGAGTTGTTGGTTAGCCACATTATTGTGTGGGGTGTAAGCAGTCCCCCACTTCGAGCTATGATCAACGCCTGAGGAAGCTTCCCTTTTGTGAATCTGGTTGTCTTTATCTATCACCTCCTTTTTTAGCCAAAGGTGGTGGCTCGTAGGGCAAAGGCTTACCCCCAGCTGCAGACAAACCTTTCTCACTATCTTCTCCTACTAAGTTAGGCGCCCCAATCTTTAGTCCTTTTTGCCCGAACTGCTTCCTACATTTGGGAAAAGTTCAGGCAAACTCATCTCCTTAAATTCTTTTTCTCGATGGCTGGTTTCAGCTTCTTCCTTCTTTTTCCCCCTTGTCCTTCTTTTCTTCAAGTACTGGATACAAGGGCACTGCTGGTCCTTTTTTTAGGTTCACCTCTGTGGCTACTTCACTGACATAACCATCTTTTGGTGAAGAGTATTTTAACTCTAACCTTATTTGCAATGATCCTGTTAGGGAACAGAGCCGACTGAATTCTCCTCTGGTTTCGAGATAGATCTTTTCCATGTTTCTCAGCACTTGAATCATGGTAGCTTTCAAATCTTGGTTAGTAACCTTTCCACCTAACTTCTCAGAAGAAGTCGAGCATTCTAAAATTGTTAGGATGTGTGATGGGGGGAGATCTTCTGGATGATCCGTCATACTTGCTTTTGCTGGACAAAGAGGTTGCCCGTACTTTACGTTCCACCTGAACATTCGCTCTTTCCTTCTTGTTAGCAAACAAAATTACAAGATATGCCTCATCGAGCGTGCCAAAATTATGTTCAGGCTGGATTTCTAGACCTGGACCCTCGCACAGCTCTTGAGGAAGTGGTTCATTCTTGCCTATCAGGCAAGATCTTGCGGCTTAGTGTGCTGCAAGATAAGTTTACAGTTAGTTTGAAAGGTGCCTTTATGGGGCCTTTGGTATAGGCCTTGAGACTCACAATCAAAACTAACAAGGATCTGAGTGTGCCACTGTTATCTTTGTATAACAGATTGTTGAATGGAAGTGATTTAAGCTGGTTACTTGCGTCTCAAGTTACTTAGACTTCTTGTTTATCAAATGATTGTCATAGATGGGTTAAGTCTGTATTAAGTTCTTTTCTTGGCTTGTAAAAAAGGACTTTTAATACATAGTCTTGTATGACCAAAATGAAAGGGGTTTAGGGCCCTTTTAACCATTTTCTCGATCAAAGTTTATTTTAATGAAAACAGGCTTAATAACTTAATCAGATTTAAACATAAATGGAACTCTTAAGTCGAAACCAATTGAAAGTGACTTAAATACATGAAGGAAAGTACATTAAATGACAAATCTACTAAATGTAATTACAAAGAAGAGAGAATCGGGCAAGATTTAACCATATCGGGCAAGGTTGAACTTCTTGCAGTCACCTCTCTTTGTGTTTACAAAGGTTTGTACGCAGTGAAGAATGAAAAATAAATAGGTTTTACTGGAGGGAATCGATATTATAACACTAAGGGAAAGTAGCAAAGCTTCGAAACTTGACAAAAGATAGCTTTGTATAAGGGAATTATAGTTAAAAGGGATTGGATCTGGACAAGATTCAGCTTTCTGGGTACGAACTGGCTTGAGAGCAGAGTTTGTATGTCTTTTGATTGGTTGGTGTCCTTGTCTATGGTGCCTCTCTCAGCTTTTATAGACCATTTGGCCCAATTATCTCATCTCTGTCTTTAGTTGATAACATTTGGAGGGTAGTGAGTCATCACTTACTTACTTGCATACCCTTTAAAAAGTGATTTTTGGCTGATGGTGAGTTGGTCTCTATCACCCATCACTTCAATCATAGGCATGTGGCCTAAGTTTTGGCTAAAATGGCTTTCAATCTACTTCGGGCCTATCGACTAGGCTCGGGCAAGTCTTCATTTACTTTCGCGCCTTTGGGCCTTCATTATTACAAAGCCCAGTGTTAAATATTAACCCAAACAGGTACTCAAAAATCTCTCATTCAAATGCATAGTTAAACGAGGCAACCTGTGTAGAACGGGTAAAACCTAGGAAAAAGCAATGAAATGGATGCAAGGTGAATAAAGATGCAACTAACAACATAAAATATGACAAACTCGGCCAAGGGAACTAGGAGTCAAAGATAAATTCAAATAAAATGATGTTAACGTCTAAACATGAGTATTTATCTACGTATGAATATATTTACTTAAAAAGTAAACTCTTAACGTAGCTTAATTTTGACCCATTTCCCACTCACCTTCACCACTTAAGCTTGACCCAATAGCCTCCAAAATTTTCCATTAAAAAATAAAAATGGCACTCATTTGTTTCTAACAAAGAATTAGGGTTAGCCATTTGATTATTCCTTGACAACTCTCATAGTCTTGAATATGTGATTTGCCATATAATTTTAAAATTAAAAAATATGAAGCCAGAGCATATAAGGTTATGAGATGGTGACGAGCCACTTATTTAAATTTTGTAATACTTCTACACAAAACATGTTAGAAAAGTATAAGCATGTATAATTAGGGTAACGTTCATATCACCCAACATAATACAGTTTAAATCCTGATCTGACATCGTAAAATGAGCCTTGAAAATTGGATTAATTTTAAGAAGACAGAAGGTAGCCTTTAAACTAGAGGGCAAAAGACAAGTTTTGCTAACAAAATGGGAGACAATGCCCTTTGACCAAGCGTTCTTCTTCCTCTGACTAACCCATGATCCTAATTGCAATGCTTCACTTCAAATACCTGCTCAAGTTGTCACCGTGTGAAGGTCAATAGTCCTAATAACTTAGGGATGTGGGTGAGAATCTTTATTCTTTCTTGCATAATTTAGGGTTGGAATAAACAAACGTTTATTCTTTCAGTACAGTTTAGGGCAATCCAAGGTCCTAGATTTGAGCTTTTCTATCTTGATGAGTGAGAGATTAGTGGAAAAAACTTGACTTGTACACTAAAAAGAGACTAGGTGAACTTGATTGGGAGATCTAGTGACACCAATTATATGGAATAGCTTAAAATAGAGGACAAGTAATATGAGAATTAAACTATTAAAATAATATGTCAAACCACATATATAGGAAATATCAAAGCGTGATGATGTGAGTTTCACTTATTTATTTAATTAAAAACTTGACATTGGATCCCAATATCTTTTGTTTACTTTTAAGATAAATGAAAAGATGAGGATGAGAATTGAATAGTAATTAAGAGTGTGAGAATAACTAAATGCTCTCTATTGCTGGTTATACTTAAACTCAAGAAAACAATGTTAGATAACTTGACCTTTCTTGCAACTCAAGGGGCATTCTTACATTACTATGAAGTTGTTATTTGCTCGATACGATGTTGTAGTGCGCATATCTATCCATTAATGACTACGTTGAAGGAGTGTGAGAGCAAGTAAACGCTCCTCTTTACCACTATGCCTACAATTAAACTCAAAGAAACAATGTTGGATAACTTGACGTTTCTTTCATTTCAAGGAGCATTCTTTTATCACGCTGAAGTTTTTATCTGTTTGATGTGATGATGTAGTGTACATATCTCTTCATTAATGACTAGACTGAAGGACTGTGAGAGCAAGTAAACATTCTTTACCGCTATAGCTACAATTAACTCAAGGAAACAATGTTGGATAACTTGACCTTTCTTGTAATTCTAGGCATTCTCAAATTAGTATCAAGCAGTTATATGTTTAATTCAATGATGTTGTGTGCAAATTTAGAATTTATATATAAAAAATACAATAAAATAATAAAAATAAAATAAAAATAAAAATAAAAAACCTGTGGGAATAACATATTCTCATATTTTCTTTTTCCTTTTTGTTCTACCACCACCAAAAAACCAGACAAGGGCTGCGTTGGAAAGATCATATAGGAGTTGCGATCTCACCCATATCATGACATGTGACAGTCACACATGCTCCTTATTTGGACAGATACAGCATTTAACCCATTTTGCATAAAAGAAAGAAAAAAAAAGCTTATAAAAGTGTCTGCCACATTTGACTAATGTGGAAATATGAAACCTTTTCCATCAATTATCATCCACTCATCCCTCTTTACAAGTGAATGAGACTGGCCACCCACAGCCCCAAGCAAAAGAAATTTTAGTTATTATCTGTAAAGTATTTTCTGTTTTTAATACAAAGATGTATTTACCGTTGTGAAATTTGAATTAAGCAATACAGTATGTAAAGTCATAATAATTTAGTAATGAATTGGTCATTTCGAAAAAAAAGATATTACTAAACTGTAATGCTAATTGACGTTATACTAATGCAAAGAGAATAAAATTTTTTTTTACTTGCATTTTTAATTTAAAAGATGACAAATCTGAGTAACATGAGATGTCTACAAGTCATACGCATAAAACAAGCTCTCCCTAATATAAATGCAAACATCTCCATGTGGATTCTAACTGTATGCAAGTAAATCCACAAATTTAAAGGGGCTTTATAATTAGGGCATCCTTTCAACGTTCATTGCCATGCTTAAACATGTTTAACAATTCGCAACATAACCCTTTTGCATCCTTCACTCACTGGTAGTAGTATTATTAGTAGTACTGCTCCTACACTTCTCTCTATCTAATTTAGCTCTAATGGATCCTAGAATCTCCTTCTCCAATGACTTTGCAGACACTCAACAGGCCATCAAGCACGAATCAAGCTACCGAGAAGCACCCGTCTCATCGGATTTCGAATTCTCCGTGGACAACTTTGGTATGATCTCGGCGGACGAGATCATATTCAAGGGCACATTGTTGCCCTTAAAGGATAATGGTGCCAACAACCAGCCAGGGAATAAGACTACTACTTTGAGAGATGAGTTACTTGCTGATGATGAGGATTATGGGGATGTGTTGCCAAGAGCAACAAATAGTTTGAACAGATGGAAGGAGCGTTTGGGGCTCAAGAGGGCTCAAATTGTTCCGAAAAAAGGCGATAGAGGTCATTCGGTCTTGGAGAGGATTGCTGAAGAGAGGAGGCCTGTGTTTGTTCATGAGGCTATGCTTATTAGCAAGGAAAGCCAGGTAAACAGTTAAGATGCTTTTTTTGTTTTTTTTCTTTTGTCCATTTGGTGTTTTTATGTAACACGGAAACTAATCGAAATCCTCTAATGTACGATTTGTGGTTTGCAGGAATTTCTATTTGGAGGGTTCAATTGCAGAGATGATGGAATCTGATGATATGGGAAGTTGGTATTTTTATGCAAGGAAAATTAATTCCTGCTAACTTTTTAAGGTATATTGATATTAGAGAGTGGTTTTTATGAGGAATTGTATGAGTTTTAGGGTTTGGCGCAATTCCCAGTTCTATTTTTTTTATTCCATTTAATTCTAGACAACATTTTCATCCTCTCTTCTCCAAAGAAGTAGAAGATGATGAACAAGAAGAAGAAGGTATATTTGGCTGTTCCATTTTGTACAAGTGTTTGCAGTTGATGGAGAATTTCTCTGAGTATTTATGTAATTAAATCTATGGTGTTGATCTATCTGATTGTGGTTTCTTTTGTTTCACATTATAATTGCTGACAAGTTGGCCCAAATTATCATTTTTCAAATTTCATTTCCTGAAATGGTCAGTTTTAAGTATGCTGTCAATACTTTTCACTAGGTCATAGATATATAGTTTTGTTCAGTTCAACAACTGAAATTCGATTTCAGATCATTTAAACCAGTTTTTCTCTTTTCTTCTCTTTTATCTTTGTGAAGTATCTCAAATGCCCAACTCATTAGCTACGTTGCATTAAAGGTTAGTAGTATTAGCATTGTCCTACATGATCCTTTGGAACTTGTGATGCATAAATACATGGGCATCCCTTTCTTGTAAGCCCTCATGTCATGGGAATTGATCAAGTGGGTGCTACAGCTACCGAACTTTCCAACCAAATGGCCACTCTCTTCAAGGAAGAATCACGAAATGATGGATCCCTTTGAGTCCTTTAGATTCTGTTCAAGCATCAATTTAAGCGAGGGACTCTTGACCACAGTGCAACTTTGGCGGAATTGCACTTATCATCCACGTGGTTTAGGACCGTGAATCGGTTCAAACGATTTCAGTTCGGCTTGCTTTTGGCTTGTTCAAATTCACTTTCTACGTCAAATGAGCGCTTGAACAAAATATTAATGGGAAAACTAATGAAAAGTCTAAAATAAAAAATGACAAACAATGGTGTAGTGAATAGTATCAGACAAAGGTAAAAATGTGATTTTTCGTTACAAATAAACAATATCAGTAATGTTTTGTTAAAACTCCCAATATTAAACTGGTTAGAAAAATGAACCAAGCTTAAGTTTTGATATTTTCGGCTCATAAAGCTCCTAAACAATTTGTACCTTTTACATGACAACTTGTAAAACTTGACTTATTCGTTAAAACTTGACTCGTAAATGATCCTTTATCTTTTTTACCAATCCGATCAATTGTCCTTAGGGAAAAAATCCAGAATAATCATATATTTTTGAAGATAAAAATATATTGCTTTGCACTATAATTTGGAGTCTACGACAATGTTTGGACGTGGGTATCACATAATTATTATATTTATCTTTAGGATTAAGTACCTAAAATCCTTCAATCTTTTGGTGTGATTCCAAATTAGTCTCAATCTCTCAAAACATTCTAAAAGAATACCCAACATATAGGAAATATCACTTCCGTTAGGTCCTAATAAGCTAGGAGAACCATTAACTGCCTGAATGGGGGATAAATAGTAAGACTCATGTATTCCTGAGTGGCTCCGGCTCTTGGAATTCAATTCCGACCTCCCACCAAGGAATCCAATTCCTCCAAAACGAGGAGCCGAATTCCATTTTTCATGTGGCCCCTCACAATCTTAATTCCTCTATGTCTTAGTAAACATAAGATAGATCCATAATCGGAATCAAACTCCTTATTTTCATTCTGAGTATGGGTGCACAAACATGAGTTGTTTTTATGTTACCAAACTCTTGATGTTAACAGTTCTCTTACATGGTTGAGCGAGCGTTTCAGTCTTCAGGTTGCTGCGAAATGTTCGGATTTACTACTCCTCATATTACCAATTGTTTTTATGTTGTTCATATTTTAACACAAGTTGTTTATATTGTCGCCTCGTTTTCGTATAGAGCAATCAAAGCATTGCTCTCCGCATTAACATCAAGATACTCAATCGCCCCCTACTCCCTAGCGTAGATTATCATTGTTAATATTTTGGTTCAGGAGCCGCATGTCAAGAGGGCGAGCAAGCATCGGTTGGAGATCAAATCATTAACTTGCCAAACACGTATATGCAGCTGTTAATTCCTTCTCCGGACTAAACTAATGTACGAATAGCTGAATGAATGATTTGTTCAAGAAAGAGACGAAACAGCCCTATAAAAGCCAAGAAAAACGATTACGAGGAGAAGATCCTATCACAAAGCCTCAACAAATCTTGCTGACTAGCAACCTTGCTCCTTGAGATGCAATAATTGAATGAATAAATATTTACAACAGACAGAAAGCTAAGAATTATGGGCACTATTTGGACATCTACATTTTGTACAAAACTACCTGATGGTCTTGCTCCAACGGAAAGAATCCGGTAAATAGTTCCGGTAACTCTACACCTGCAATTGATAGACCAAGCGTATCTACCTTGTAAATCAAGCAACTGACATCATTATCGTTCATAATAAATCAAATCCGATTTGAGAGACAGACACCCACACACTCACACAAACGTGTTTTGCAAAAACCTTTATTTAACATGGACAGAAGGATCAACTCACATGATACGTAAGTTCTAACGCAAGAATAGATGGCTCATTACTGATCTCTTCTCTTCTCCAGGAATACAAGTAGTTCAACATTTCAGTCATGAGTTTAATCACCTACAGTAATAGAAAAAAAAGAAAAAGAAAAAAAACAACAACGAACACAAAGTAAGCTACCAATCTGGGATGTGCTATGTGATGGATCTGCAAGAAATATTCAGCTCAAAAGATAGCAGTATTAATCAGAGAATTATTTGACCAAACCATTAGTTTTGTTCCCTTGGCTGGGGGGACCCTGATATTTCTCAATGGACTCTTTCTTTCGCTCAGGATCAAGGCTGCACACACGAGCGCCACATTAAATCTTGGTTTTTGAAATTACTGTGTCAAATATATTATGAAATGATTATATATTGTTATAATGAACAAAACAAAATCAAGAATACAGGAGTAACCTATTTCTGAAGCCAAGAAGAGCACAATGCACAGCACTAGCACAAGCAGTAGCCGGAGCTATAGCAGCTGCAGGAACTGCCCGAACAGCATTTGTCAAAGCTGATGTTGCACCAGCTCCACGCTGGTATTTTTTCAGGGGAGTCCGGACCAAGGCAGAAGCAGATTTCCCCAGGCCATCACTAAGGCTTTCATAAGCCTGTCAAAGAGAGACAATTAACTTGTTTTCAGGATCATTTTCTTTTATATCGAGTTTGATCCCAACAGAACAGCTCTGGGTTGAAATTTCGGAGTTTGAAAGAACTACAATTTTACGCCCCCACTGTTGGAAGTTTAGGAGCAACTACCAAGGTTGGAATATTCACCTGATGAATTCCTTGTTGAGCATCTTTAGGTTGATTTGATCGAACATTGGTTTTGATTTTATGTGGTACAGACCATGGCGCAGAAGAAGGAATGCCTGTAAGTAAATATTCCGCTTGGAGCAAAATATCATGAGTCCCAGCGGCCAAATGTACTCCAAGTCCAACAGCTTCAACAGAAATACTTCTAAGAAATGCAATTGTGCCTGGAAGCAAGTAGACTGTCATGAATACTAAATTATTTAATTAATGAAAATATCCCAGTGACAAGTGACAACACGGCTTTATATACTGTTGAATAACCAGAAAGAACTCATTTATCTAAACTCAGTTAATTGACACTGTATATACCTTGACTCAAGGATCAAATTTAAGAGCTAGTTTGTTTCTTTTGTTTTATTGTTTTTACATAGTTCAACTAAAATATGAACAACTTACTGACATGCACATGTTTACAGAAGGAAAACATTTGAATGAAATAAACTTACCTCTTTGCATTCCCTTAAGTAGTCTCTTGTCTTTCTTATAACTCTCAATTGGCAAAGAAACCAACTTCCTTGCACCAGAACTAACTGCTACCAATGACTGAATAGTTGGAAGACCTCGCAGTATTTTACGAACCTACATTATCAAAATACAGTAACTTGTTATAAATACACTAGCATTTGAAAGGGGGCAGAATTCCAAAAAATGTAAAGGTAAAGTCACTAAAACCTGATTTTGAAAAATATCTTCTAGCCACTCTCCTACAATCGTCTCACATACGCTACCCCAGCCATAGATACCAACAGCATGAACATGCTTAAGCTGTAGCTCGATGCCCTGCATTTATTTGTGAAAGTATGGCCAATAAGTTCCTCAGTAAATTTCAATGAAAAGAAGAATTTAAACACAGGCAATGGAACACAAAGATCAGATAATTAGATACCAAGATTTTGAAAGAGAAGCACAACAAGATGAACACTAGGACCGAGTAGCAGAAAAAAACAAAAAAAGGAAATCTCAATTGCTTACAAATTTATAAATATTGCACTTCTTAAAAGTTTTTAAAAGTTATATCCCACTTCTTTGAAGTTTTTAGAGCTATAAAAATATGTATGTGCTTGTTTGTGTGCATGGGGTATATACATTTATATCGAGTGGGCGTCATTCAAACCATTCTGTTTACTCTATTAATCCCAGAATTACAGACCTCCAGTAAATGGTATATACAAATTTTCCAAGCTTTTTATAAAAGAAAAATGAAACTAAAACTCCAATTTCTTGAATCAAATTAACAGATAGAACAAGCAGCATAAAATAAAGACAAAAAACAAAAAAAATAAGACACATTAAAATTTTTAGATCCATGGCTCAACTTTGCATACTGGATAGGAAAAATAAAAAGGTCAGAAGTTTAATGTCAACCAAACAGAAGCGGCAGAATCATGGAGTCATGGTTTACATGGAAGAACAATAAAAATCATGGGAAGCAATACCAGGAGCAAAGAATAGCATCCTTAATGAGATTATGTAACAATTTTCTCTCTTTTCACAATCAGCTCTACGAGGACGAATAAGTATCAAGTATTGCCTTTTTATACCCTTGTACATAACCTCACAATGTCAATATAAGAAGCAAAGCATTTACCTTCCACGGGACAAGATTTACAAGTTCTACATACTTCCCGCCTCTTAATGCTGCCAGATCAACACGGCTGGGACTGTAGTCAACCCGAACTAGAATAGGCCATATATCGAACTTCTGAAGGGGAAAAAACGAAAATGTAAGCAGTTTGAACATGTATTTTCACATCATCATTTAGAAAAATCACAAGGCATAAATTCTAAAAATGAACATATTGAAAATTGACATAATCAGAGCAACCTAGAAATGCACAGGCAGCAAAGACAACAAATTGGATGTCAGCTTGCTTCACTATTCTCATTTCTAATAAAGAAGAATCAACTAATCAGTGTCAACCTACTCACAGCCTACAAAGCGCTGTATGCGAGTTGAAAAGAGACACAAACTAGTGCGTCCCTTCACATACTTTACATATAAGAGCATAAAAATTTATGGGCATCACCCCCTACCTGAGCACCAGTTCTCTCAGGATCTATTATCTTCTATGAACTACACAGAAAAATTTGATACCACTCTTTTGTATGTATTTCTCTATTTTCCCATTCGTTTTTCTTCCTCTTAAGCAAAGAGGATATAATCATTACAATGGAGATTGGCTTCAAACATGCCCAATGGTAATACATGTTTGAGGACATCAGCAGTCTCAAAAAATGAAAATAATGCAGTTGACCCAATTTACTGGGAAAAGGCAAGTTTAAAATGTTATTCTCCAAATTATTGGAGGATATATATAGCAACAAACTATCTAGACCAAGTATGAAACCAAATACAATAAGTCAAATATGAATGCTGCAAATCTACTGCCTACAATCTGTATTTACTCTTTAGAATCAACTCTATTAATTACATGAGATTTCTTGCTTGATCTTTTAATCAAAGAATTCTGCTTCAACTAATATCAGCCAACAAGACTTAACCAAGCAAGACTGATATTTCCCATGCAAACACACATAAAGCTGAAAGTTACATTTAGGTTGAAAGCTAAAACTCAAAGAACACCAGGGAGAAGGAAACAACTTGCCTGAAAATAAGGAAGAAATGCCTCCTCTCCAATGATATGCCCTGCAACGTCATTAATTTTTGCTGGCAAGATTTTTGAACCATCAGCATCTTGACGACCACCCGAAGACTGATCAGTTGAAGAGTTCTTGGCCACAAAGAAGTTAATGAGAAAATCAAGTTGGGACTGATGAAGATGCAATCGCATGGGAAGGAGTGCAACACGTAACCTAAAAGGAAAGAATATAAGAATCAAGACTCAAATAATACTGTTACATTACCATCAATGAAGCAGATTTGTAAAACCAACTTAACCAAGCGCTAATTATAATATAAAGCAGAAGGAATACCGATATTCTTCAAGAGGAGTTAAAGGATCTGGTCTGACAGATTCTAAGTCCAGCTTGAATGCTTTTGAAGATGATTTTCGAGGTCGGTCCTTTGAATGATAATATCCGAGTACCTTCCAAACAAAAAAGGTAAAAGATAATTAATCAATTCTGTAAAGCACAAAAAAGTAAAATTTTGGTGTGAAAGCATATAGCAGGTTTACCAGTTTCCAAGGGGCATCTTTGCTCCTGTCATATACATAAAAATCTTGAACTGAAAGATAAAGCTTAGATACACAGATTCCACCGACAGGAAAAATGTCATACTGAAACTCCATTCCGGATAGTGCAAGCTCTAAACATACAGTAGCATCCCTTCCACTAAAATCCACCGATCGCTGACCAGTTGCTCTAGAATCGCGCCAGTCTGACCCAGAAAGCATTCTCCACCTAACATCAATGTTCTTAAGAAGTACACGTCCAATGGCTTTTCCAAAATCATTGCACTTTGTACCTTCAATAAAAGGAAGATTGTCTTCTACAGATTCCTTCATACTATTTTGACTCGCTTCAGGAATGTGGTTTTCTAAAACTCCAATGGAAGTACCATACCATCCATTACTTTCTCCTCCAACATCTCCATTTATGAAATTCTTGGATTTGCATTTTAGAATCTCATGCGATGATTGTCTGTTGGCAGATAATTCCGAGAGAGGCCGTGAATCAGATAAACAATACCCTTCTATTAACTCCAGAACACTACCTTCTTGTAGAAATGATGTTTGACTACTTTCCAACTCTGGTTCAGGCACTGACCCATCATAAGGTGCACCAAGCGAGAGAATATCAGGAGTTGCAATGCCCGAATAATGATCCTCTCCAAGGTCTTGGTCAAATGAGATACAAATTTGTGACTCAGAATGGCAGGTCTGATTCTTATCCAAGAGAAATGCATCATCACATATCTCATCCATTAACCCAACCAACTGAGTTTCACTCTCTGTAACTGCACCAGAAGTGTGCAATTGAGAAGTTGCTTGTAAAGAATCACTACCACAGTTCCTTGCTTCATCATGAAAACCTCTGCTCTCTTGTTCCTGCTGCACCTTATTCCATCTAGTCTGCAAGTGCACAACTGATTCCTCCACATCAGGGGCAAATAGCTGTTGAAGTTGGGCAGCTAAACGAAACAGACTGGACATGGTGTCATGGCAAGTTTCCACGTAGATATGAGATTTTGAACATTCTACCTCCCAGAGAAGGCCATTATTACAATTAGTTCTCAAAATTGCTTCAACCAGTGCCTCCCTGGCAACTTTAACATACCCAATCTTGTGTAGATGTTGTACACTATAAATGCCACCAGCATCCTCAGGCTTTGACATTACACGGAGAAGAAGCCCAAGATCTTGCACTCTAATTCTGTAATCAGTTTCCACTGAGCCAGCCGTCATTGAGTTTGAAAGATTCAAGGAAGATGCAGCCAAAAGACAAGAAACATGTTCCTCACCCGTCTCTTCCTTGACATATGAAAAACTGGGCTCAGAATCTGAAGCTTCACTCCTTATCACCACATTCTTGAGGTAGGGCTCATAGCTTAATCCAATATCAACCAAGTTAAGATCAAAGGAAGATCCGCAAGGTGCACTACATTCATCCCTTTTGTTACACTTGTCCGCTTTAATTTCAGAAGGAATAATGGAAAAGGAGTATAGTGCATCTGCCCAATCCAAGCGACCACCTAATGCAACAATAGTGGCACATCTGATAGTTACAGATGTAGAACCATGGAAACTTTTGGGATCCCACAAATGTACAATATCAGAACCAGCTAGCCTGGAGGATAATGCATTAGAGCCCCCTCCATCACCGCGTTTCAATGTTGAGTTGCTGCACGCAATCAGAAGAAACTCCTGATCAGGAACACCAGTTACAGAACCCCACAATCTGCCTTCATTATGGGCCAGCCAGAAAAAATTGGCACCTGATATACCTCCAATATTGGAGACAGAAAGCATATCTAGCTTCTGAATTTTCAGTTTTAGCCGATGCCACGAACCAGGAAGTTCACTCTGTATTGAGCTTTTGACAATCTCCTTTACATCCAGGCTAATCAAAATTTCAACAAAATCACAGTTAACAAGGATAGATGTCTGAGACGCGGAAGATGCTTCCTTAACATTGACTGAACCACAATCCGTGTTTAAGTCATTTATCATTTGATCTAAAAGACAATATAAACCTTCATATTGAGAATAGTCTAGGTTTATTGAAACAGAGGGTAGACAAACACGTAGTAAAAACGCTGAGCTCAAGATAATCTCCTGTCGAGTTTGGGAATTCAAATCTTGCAAATCTTTCACAGTTGATACTGAAGCAAATTCATGATCCTTTCCGACAAATTTAGAAATGCTCCTTGATTCCTCAAAACCAGCTAAGCACTTGGCTTTCTTTGCTATCCAAGTACCAGTCACATAACCCTCCTGCCAAAGCATACTAATAACAGAAAGACGGCATGTACTGTTGCTGACGGACATTATATTTTTTGCAGCAAATGTCTGCCTCTGCATGTTTCCAGAGCTGATTCCAGCAATATCCTTGCTTGCAGGACTGACAAGGAAAATGTCCAGATTACCAACATTCAAATGTAAAGAACATGTGGCTGTTGAAGAATACCTTTCATCTGACCTTGCATCTAAAGTTGGGCCATGGTCTTGAACACCTTTGTTAAAATTTGATGGTGAAGAAAACTCAAGAGCAATAAACTGGTCCCAGGAACAGAAGCCTCTAACATCTTTACCACCTTTATGAAAACAGAGAATTATCCTTGCATTAGGAATCATTATATCACCTCGCAGAGTATCTGTTGAAGACAAGGTCTTAACATGACTAGAAGATCTTCTAAGATCCCCACGAGATGATCCATGCTTCTTATTAGAGATCTCAGAAGGAAACTCAGTCTGATTACCATTCATTTTGACAGGCTTTCCAACTTCCTTAGACAGTTCTAATAGCATATTTAGCAAGGAGAAGTCCACCCAAAAAACAAGATGTGGCAGCTTCAGTGAAAATGATGTTGTCCCACATAAACTCACATTTGATGTACTTGAACTCACAGTAAACTGACAGTGAGTAACACCTGAAGTTTTAAGCAACGTAGTTCTGACAACATCATTCTTGTACCCAAATGGAACCTCTTCAACCAAATCTTCAGAAGATGAGGAATGCAGAGGAAGGACACTTTGAACATCAGCTTGAAGATGTTGAACCGAAAGAGTACGGCCATTAATATTGGTATTAGACCCTTGAAAGCCAAACTCAAGGGTATCTTCTTTGTAACTTGAGTAATTAGCAACCTCAATATACTTCATTGTTCCTTTGAACCTTATCTCTTGAGGGCATACCTGTGGACCTTATCAGATGTTTCAAGTTAGTGTTGCTGACAATCATGTAGAACCAGATAACAAGTAAATATCATAGATATCAAACTCAAAAGCTAAAATGCTCAACAAGCACAGGTATTACCTGCGTAACAAGAAGGATGTCTCGGCACTCTGCACCTAGGTACAGAACATCTGAATCAACCCCCTTAGAATCACAAAAATGCGTCTGCTTTTCATCTTGAAATGAAAATACGACAGAAATCCCAGCTAAAGCTGCTTTAAGATTTGTTTCAACATGCTGCTGTTCTGTAGACAAAGATTCAAATCAAAATTCCAGTGACAAATGTCTAGAAGAAAATAAAGATACACAGTATGAAAACTTTACTAGCATAGAGAAATATCGGAGACTGTAACATCTAAAGACTCAACAAATCAAGTGCTTGTATATCTCCAGAAGAAAACTATATTTTCTCGTATTTTTTAACTTTCTTTCATGCTCTTCCTAAATGGAAATGTTAGATATCATATATCTAAAAGCAATTAAAACATAGTCAATTTTATGCAAAGTTTCAAACTGAGTTCAACAATCTGGGTACAACAACTTGACACCACAAATATTCCTGACATTTCAATGATTACTGATGCAGTTTTTTAAATTTTTATACAACTTACCCAAAAAAATATTAACGTAGATATGCAATTAAGTAATTTACTTTAAAACTTCTAGGTTAATAGGGTTGATATTGCACTACCAGGTGGAACATGCAAAGATCCAGAAGCAAGGCTTGATGCAGCTGTGATAGCAGTGAAAACAGAACACGTCCAGTTCCACATCCCACTGTTACCTAATGCTGATTGGGAACTTCTCATTCCATCAAAACATTCAAAAAACTGATCCACACTGCACAAAGACCAAAACATTCAAAATACAGACAAATAAGATGTGTAAAGTTTGTAACAAGTAGCTTGATTTATATGTTATGTTCAGCAATAGGACAACAAATAACTTTTTTTGCCAGATCAACATGATAACCAAATGAAAAGAAACAGATAAAAGATATTAATAAATTAAACAACCCTAGACGTATCTGAAAACTATGTCAACAGCGGTTCCTTGATGAAAATACTGATAGCAGAATGATACTGACCTTGCTCCAAAATCAAGTTCTTCAATACCATCCCTATTATTTTGATGGATGAAAAAGGGTACCCAATCTGATATAATATGTGGCCTAGGTAGCAGAGCTTCAGCCACTGATTCTTGTAGTGTAAAAGAAGAGGATTCAGTGTGAAAACTACCACAACTTTGGGCCATCTTATCTGCTGTAGAATAAAATGACCTTGGTGAAATACAGTGAGATGTTGAATCAAGATAAACAGAATCTGCTGGTTTGTGATTGCTCCTGTCTTTCACCAGACTTTTATATTTTTCCCAAGCAAGTAAACTCCATTTAATTGTGCTGGGCTGAAATCTTAATTCTACAGGTTCAATAGAAACATCTGCGTCTACTTTACGGATGTCTAAAGACCCATTCTTCCAAGGTATGCTTAATCTTATATCCCCTGAAAATCCACCTCTTTTCCCAACCAATATTGGTGTGGTAGCACCCGGTGGACAGCACCCTGGAAAGAATTCATCAAATGTTCTTTCTGACTGGCACGGAATGCACGTTTGATTATCAGCATCATCCATTTGAAGCAGTTCAAGTGATGCTCCTTGAAACTTGACAAAGTTGGTCAATTGACTAATCCCAAGAAAGTTGTCAAATCTTGCATCAGAATTTTGACTATCATCTTCAGAAACACATGTTCCACATTCAGTTTCTAAAATTCGGAGCACCAAGGTTGAGGAACACCCTAATGTCTTTCCATCCTTCTCTAAACAAGGATCAAATGCAACAATTAACCTTTTTATGGTTACGTGGAAGCTCGTGAGAAACCACTTTACCATCTTTGCAATTGTTTTAACACCTTCATGCACATCCCTGGAAGCAGATTTTGCACCATCGTCTGCCATGTCACCATTGAACTTCCCTGGGTTGCCATCCTTATCGATGTTACAACTTTCGGCACTAGCTGGTGAGTTATACTCTGCGCATGGAATTAACACCAGCTCAAGTTCATCCACTTCAACCTCGCAACCTTCGCCCTTCCAAGACATTCTAACTACCAGGGAGCCAATAGATCCTTCTTTTATTATCACGGATGCTGCTGCACCGAACTGCGGGGAAAGAAAAGAGTTGCCAAAGACAACAATTAAACTCTAACAATTCCATGTAAACATCAAACATAACTTAAGACGCAGTTAACAAAAGTATAATAGCTCTCTAAACCCCAGCAAAATATAACATGCAAGTTACTCCACTTAAAATAGCAGTATCCATATTCATATCATTATAAACATCAATTCTGCATATTTCAAAAGGGAGCCGTTATTAGCACTCCAAAATTCTCATTTTGCACTTCAAACTTTCTATATTTAGAAAGAAAAATACAAATGTAAGGAGTGTAGATTGCGATTATTGGAGTGCTAATAACAGTTTCCATTCAAAACTATAGCTTTGTGTGGAATTATTTTAAAATTCACAAAATCCCTAAACAATTACCAAACCGAGACTACTCCGAATTCGGGTTTCAAACTTCAGCTACCTCAGGTGAGGCAAAATTCACATGTTTAGAAAGAAAAACGAGAGTAACATAGTTTATTTTACTTTTACTTTCTTGGCAGCCAAACACGAGCTAATACCAAAACGAAACACAGAAAAGCGCGGGTGCGTACCTTCTGATTAAGAAAATTGACGTTAAGCGCGAGGTCGTTTAGCTGAATGGTGCCCTCGGAGAGCTGGACATCGAGCTGGTCGGCGTCGATGTCGCCCAATATGAATTGCCCCAACTTCTTCTTCAACAGGAACTTGCATACTCTCTTCACGGCCCACCGCGAGAACATCGCCTCCGCTGACTTCGCGATGTTCCACGGAAACATGGCCACGGACTACGATGACGGCGGAGAAATTCGGAATTGAGTTGGAAATTTGTGGAATTAGGGTTTGAAGATGGGAATTTAGGAGGGTGAAACGGCGCGTTTCGAATTAGGGCGGCTGACAGGTCGAGGTCGAACCCTCATGAATTTTCAGAAGAAGATGGCTTTTGATGAGGTGTAAGAACACCAGGGACGACGACGACGACGGTGACGGTGACGGTGATCGTTAATTTTTTTTTTTTCTTTCTTGCTCTTTTTTAATTTTTGCAGATTTTTGGTGCCTTTGCCTATGCGCGTCCACGTCTCGCGGGGTTTTTAATTTCGGCGCGTTTGTGTGTGTCTATATATATATTTGATACGAAACTTTAAGGAAGGGATCCTATTATTTTTCTTAAATATGAACTTCTAACAGGTAGATTTAATTTTAATGAAACCCTTCAGTTGAGATTTTGTAGCTTATAATTTAATTTCAACCATAAAATTTCATTAAAATAAAATCTAATAGTTAAGAAGATATCCCTATTTTTTTTGAAAAATGAAGATTTCCTCCCTTGAAGGTTGTATATTGATGTTTTGATGTTATTGGTGCTGGCCGTCTCCAACTCTCCCTCGTATTTATGTAAACTTCTGTAAGAAGTTGAAGCGAAGACTCTTATATTATTCAATGATAAAGTTGCATATTTTTTTCCACCTCTTTAAAAAATAAAAAATTTATCTTGTCTAAAACTTATTTCTCTTCACCTACGATCTAGTAATATTATTTTTCACTTGTAAATAAGAGATCTTAGGTATGATTTTTATGTAAAGGCAAATTTGAACCACATTATTGCTAACTCATAAAAAATAATTACTTTTTGTTTTATTTATTAAAATTGCAACTGTAATGAATGGAGGGAAAAAAAATAACATTTATATATCAAAGAAAAATGTATGTACAAGTAAAAACATTTAAAACTAAGAAAAAAGAGACCTATAATCTATTTGGTCATTAAATGGGGTCATCTTTAGGGTCGTTTGCAGGTCATGCTAGAAGTAGGGCTATTGAATGGGCTGCGAGTTGGGTGGCGAGTTGATATGTTAGGGAGGATGACAGTCAGGCTATTGGACGGGCATGGAGGTTGACGGGTTATGTGGCTCGGAGGTGGAGGGGATAGCAATGCCGGGTGGGAGACGGATGCCATTTGAGTTGAGGGCCTCAATGATCAACGCGAGCTTACTCCTCAGGTCGGCCACCTCATGCATCAGTTCAGTGACTCTGGGACCTTGTGGTTGCGATCATGATGAGGCCCTAATAACGCGCTGACGAGCCTACCCCATCCCCCGATAATACTTCCCCAACCTCTGCCTAAGGGTCTCATCCAAGGTCTCAGTCAAGATCTGAAACCCTGCATCCTCGGGTGGAGCCACGGACTCAATGGGAATGCTCGAGGGAAGTTGGAAGGCAGACTCTGAAAGGACGGTTTGGCTCTTCTTCGCCATCGTCGCCTATGACAATAAGTTGGTAAGAATTAATATTAAACTAAATTTTGTAATATTTGGAAGCGTAAAATAGGAATTTCAAATGAAGTTGTACTTACGTGCAACTGGTTGGCAAGCTCATCCCCTGGCCGAACATAAACTTCCTTAAAGACGTCTATCTCAGGGAATTCAGAACCACCTAAAAAAACATAAAGACACTGTTAGTGTGGAAAACAAATTGAATATTTGTAAGAAATTGGAAGTGCAAATATTAAACACTCATTATCTATCGTCGCGCCTTCATCCTATAGGAGAAGGGTCTCGAACCATAATGGTGGATAAGAGTCTTATTCTCCCGGTTGATCTTGTTCGCCTTCGTTTTCTTCTATTAACATAAAATAAACGTATTAGTGTAATATTTAAAGGAAATGAAATAAACGCATAACCCAAAGTAGGAATATTTTTTTTAAAAAAAATTAAAATTAAATAAGTAATACATATATAAAAACGTACCACATAGACGGGCTCCTGAAAATGGCCGCAGAGCCTCGCTTACTCGTCTGCCCGATCCTCCAACTTTAGCAGGCAACCCTCTTCTAGAGCGACATTCGGATCATCAAACAACTCAAAATGTTTGTGGAGGTCGCTCTTCCACTGCTTGTACCGCTTGTAAAACAACATGTCTAGGTAGTTGTCTATCAACTTGTTTATGTCATCAAAATTGTAGTTTGTCTACAATTTACCTAGTAACCCCCTGAACTATCGCTCCAGTTGAAATTAACCCCTAAACTATTTTTTTTGGTAAATTAACCCTTGGAACTATTTGAAATAAAAAACTAACCCTTTACTTTTATATTTCGTCCATATTCTGTCTATTCAAAGGCAAATTAGGCTTTTCATCATCAATTATTACTTGTCACCTATAATCACCAATAAAATTATGACAAGTGGACCATAATGATGTGTAATGACAATGTGAAATGGTTCATTATATAAACATTTGGTTTCTTTTATGTTTTCTTATTATGATATAAGTTTTTGAATTATTATGTGTCCATGTGACACACCCCGATCGAAATCAAGGCGTGCTAGCCGTCACGTGAGGGTGACGTAGCCACGTGCACAACGCGGAAGCAAAAATAATAATAAAGATACGAATAAATAAAAATCAAACTACACACAGAGTAATTAACATACATGTGCAAGCGTAAGTGTGAAAAATAATATTCAGAGCATAGAAAACCCAATGCAGTCTAGAGGAACAAACACTAGTTAAACATACCCAGAGGTGGGTCCTACACTGGTGATAATCTGTCAGATATGCCGTGGATTCCTCGTGAGCCACCAAAAGAGCAATCCAAACTAGAACCTGGAGGGGTGCAAAATAGAAAGTGTGAGTGGGCAAAAACAAAGCTTTTCAAAATCGTTTCATTATAAAAAGTTCTAACCCCTCGCCGTAAAACCTGTATAGTTTCCCAGACAATTGGTATCAGAGCCTAACCCTAGCTGTGGTGTGCCGACGAGGAGTCAGGCCCCTAAGGGGGGTGGATTGTAACATCCCACATCCCACAAGGGTATATATGTATATTCCCATCTTTACCTAGCACAAGGCCTTTTGAGAGCTCACTGGCTTCAGGTTCCATTGGAACTCCAAAGTTAAGCGAGTAGCACGCGAGAGCATTCCCATGATGGGTGATCTACTAGGAAGTTCTTGTGTGAGTTCCCAGAAACAAAACCGTGAGGGTGTGCTGAGGGCCCAAAGCAGACAATATCGTGCTACGGTGGAGTCAGGCCCAGGATGTGGTCCTACCCGGGCCAGGATGTGACACCATGCGTCATAATTTTATTGGTGGTTATAGATGGTATGTAAGAAATGACAATGAAAAGACTAATTTGCCTTTGAATTTGACGGAATATAATGGCAAGGGCTTAATTGGCTGATTTCAAATAGTTCGGGGTTAATTTACCAAAAAAATAGTTCAGGAGGTCAAACCGCATATTAAAATAATAAAAAAATCCAAAATGAAAATTAAAGTGAAAGTTGAAAAAGGAAAAAAAAATTAATATAAAAATATTAACTTGATATATAATTGAATAAAACAAAGTGAGGCACTTACCAATAAACAGTTGCAGACCAGGGTCTTCGTCTCCGCGGGGATCTCGCCACAATTTCCACAACAAAGGGTACTCGGTCCTAACGACATGTCCCACGTCGTGGGCTAATGCATATGCTGCTCCACTGTAAGTGTAGACCGATGCCTCTCTTCGTATCCTATCGTGATACGATTGTTTGTTACCCAGGTAACCTACCCCGTCTACCCCGTCTTCAGTTGCCGGCAAGGTCCCTTACATTTATACCAATTGGTATCCCCACATAAAATTAAAACCCTTGCGCAATGAACTTATATATTTCGACGCACAAGTGTCTGAATTTAAAAAAAAAATTGAATTTTTTTTGGAAAATCCAGCATTAGATAAATACATAAAATTACATATATTTAATTAAAATTATTTTATTACAAATACAATTGCATTTAATTTGCAAAACAATTCAAAATTATATTACATTAATATTAATCCTCCTCCGAACTATAATAACTTTCACTATCGTTGTTATTATTAACTTGAGCGTCCCATTCCTCCTCGTCGATAGGTACGTCACCGTCGTCGTTCGCAACCTCTGGTGGGTCGCATTCGGGAAGATCATCGAGGTCAATTGAAATTGAGTTAATCGGTATTTCGATTCCAGCAACTACCGATCTCTGAAATGGTTCTTAGACAAGATTATTACCCCGTACTGTTTCCACACCGATTTCTATCGAAAACTCAAGACGTTGATGTCATCCCCATCGGCACTAGGATCTGATAGTTCACATTTCGTGTGCATTTATATCCTCCATATTTGGCATCTTTGTGATGTTTTTGGATCAAACTAGTTGTATTTTACATTATTTGGTGTTAGTGTGCAGCCAAGTGTGTATTAGGATCAATGGGAAGGCAAATGAAGTAAAAACACCCCTTTTGGTAGCTGAGCATTATTCCAAGCGTGGAGAAGATTTTGGGGAGTTAATTTGAAGTCCAAATGAGGAATCTAGGACTAATTTGGCTGCTGGAATTTCAGGAAAAGATGTGGAAGGAAAGTGGTGCAATTCGGACATATTGGGTGGTTCTAAATAAGGCAAAAACATTGGAGTCAGATTGGGTGGTTCCACACACCTTGCCGTGCATTCCCTTACCTTTCCATCTCCCTTTTGCACCAAAAACATGCACAGCCATTACTTAAACCATTCAGCCACATTTACACCAACAAACACAGCCATGCCGTGCACTTTCATACCCTTTTCCAGCCTGTACAACCACTTCCAGGTTGTCCACTTCATCCTTGTAGCCATTCCACATGCATCTTCAATTAAATTAGCCACATGCATGCATATTTCCCTTGTGCCGTGCATTTACCATTCCAGAAATCCACCCACCCCATCATCATTCACACAAACAGCTCACCTTTGCATTTCCAGCTACCTTATGCAATTCCAGCACCAAAACAGCTCATCTTTGCACTTCCAGCTCCACTTTTCAAAAGGCATCCGCATGCTCTCCCATAAACTCCCTATAAAACTATGCAAACTCGCTTCTTCAAGGATTCATTCCATCATTCCATTATTCACACACATAGCCGCTCCATTTCTGTCCATTCTCTCTCCCATTTACAGAAACCATTCAATCATAGCCGCTCCACCTTCATTTACATCACACTTGGAGAACCAACACCGAAGGCCACTCTTAAGGGATTTCGACACCAGTTTTGCTTCAAGGGTTTCTTCTTCTTAATTCTATGTTCACTCATGTTATATATTTCTATGTCAAACCTTTTGTAAACATGAAGTGTAACTAATCTCTTTCTAGGGATTCGATGTAGCCTAGCAAGATTGCCATGTAGTTAATTCAGAATGCTCAGTTGATCCTTCTATTTCTTGTTTCATACTCTGATTTAAATGTGACTTTGTGTGTTGATTTTAATGCTTGATCACCATTTGAATTAACCACAGGTTGTCTAGCCAATATTAAAGCACACATCATGCATAATCTTGGTAGATATGGGAATGATTGAAGGGAATGTTTTGCAAACATCCTGCCAAGTGTTTCCTTTGGTTTTATGAAAGTTTCTTATGCGTGACACATTCTTGATTAGGAACCAAAGTTGCACATCACAATTAGGTTCATGACTAGGAACATTTGATCAAATCCACACATCATATGGTTGATCATATCTAAGTGAAACAAACTCAAGAAATAGGTAGATGGCTGAGCATAAACTGACTTAACAAACATGGAATTGGTTTAGCAATGGTGAAACCGAATCCCTAGCTTCATCTCCATTGGTGCTATCCCATTTTATTACTTGTTGACTCATTTACTTGTGTTCATTTCATTTTCGTGTGTTTTCAAGTTACAACAACAAATCTGTCTAAATTGATTAGTTTTATTATCTAATAGGGTTCTTGCAAAACAAGTGGTTGTATAGGTCCAATTAGTCCCTGTGGATTCGACACCCTTACTTGTGCCATTATACTCAACATGTTTTAGCACTAGGAAGGAACAATAACAGGATCTTGGTTCGGTATAACATACATGTTCCTATGCTTATCCTTTGAACAAATTTCCAACCTTTTCGGCCTTCGGGTCATCTACATAAAAAACCTGTTTGCCATACTTGCCAAAATATAAGGGTCGTCATTATACCAAGTTTTGGTAGTGTTGACTAAGAGTAAGCCATGGTCCCTTTTAACACTTCTCTGCCTATATAGGTTTGTATCAAACCATTGGCATTTAAAAACGATCACTTGGTAACTGTTTTTGTACAACACTTGTCTGACACTTGATAATTTGCCATAAAACTCAATGTTTGTACTTTCGCCACCACCCGGGACGTAGACACCGTTGTTTTGCGTACACAATTTGTCATCACGCTTAGCCTAAAAAAACTTGACCCTATTAACATGGCAACCAGATTACAATTTTGCCTGAATAGGACTGAATGCCAAGTTATATAATTCTTTAGTGTAAGCAGGTGAATTGGATGCTTTTAACTGATTTGCCTGACATGATAGCAAAAAATAACCTTTTCTTTTAGCCACTTCGAATATATTGATGAAATTAGTATAACATGTTCAATACAAACACATAAAACTTACATATTCGAGAAACCACTGAGGAAACAATTCACGGTGCTTCTTCGCACATAGATTTAAGGGATAATCCCGTTTCATCATCCATTCATGCTTATCCAGGTAAATCATTGTCTCATTGCAATTGTTAAATATGAACCAATGTGCAACCTCCATGTCCTTTTTGGTAAATGACTCCCTTTCAACAGGCTCACCAAAGGGTCATGCGACTTGGACAAAAACCAAAAGTTTCTCTTTTTACACACCCTCGTAATTATTTCGCTGAGGATGATTAAAAGTCATCTAAACATAGATACATTCCACAAAATGTAAAGGTCTCGTATGCGACCTAAGCATCTATAATGGATCCTTCGGGCTTCGCCATATTTCGTACACTCTTTTTTAGGTCGCCGAGAAGCCTGCAAAAATACAAACATCGTTAGCAAAGAAATGAGATAAACACATCATATGACGACGAATAAACATTTGAAAAACGAGTTTATATTTTTCTATTGGGTAAATCCATCGATAGTTAACTAGTCAAGCAAGCAATGCCTCTTCTGGCAAGTAAACCATAACGTGGATCACACTTGTGAAGAAAGCTTAAGGAAATATTTGTTCAAACTTGCAGAGGACTTGGACATTGTCGTGCTGCAACTGATTAATATCTGA
The DNA here is from genome assembly GCF_019419815.1 of Pyrus x bretschneideri. Classification (NCBI taxonomy): domain Eukaryota; kingdom Viridiplantae; phylum Streptophyta; class Magnoliopsida; order Rosales; family Rosaceae; genus Pyrus; species Pyrus x bretschneideri. Next base: position 528,731 of record NW_025999838.1, on the reverse strand, counting down.
TTTTCACGACCTTGCAGTCAATTGGGAAAAAAATACGGACAACAATATAATTGGCTTCATGATATCATTGAGCAACATGTGCTGAATACCAACCAGAATTAAGGGTTGTAGAATCACATGGCAATCATGACTCTTTAGTCCTGAAAGTTTTCTGCTGTCAACTTTCACACAACACCTAATATTTAAAGCATACCCATCTGGAAACTTGACTGATGATAAAACCTTAAAAAATTATTTTCTTTCATTCGGTTTCGGTGAAAAAAATGCATGCAAGGAACCTTTGGGCTGTGTCGCCGCCGTCCCTATTCATCCATAAAATGGGTCGTATACCCATTTTCTCTAGATCTAGATGAGCTTTGACAGTGTCTTTCATCTTGCGCTCAATGTCTAGAATTGTGCCCATCAATGTGTCAAACACATTTTTCTCAACATGTATAACATCGAGGTTATGTCTTAATTTTAGCTTGAACCAGTATGGGAGCTTAAAAAACATAGACTTGTGGGTCTAATTCATATGGGTTACTGGTCGGGTCCCAGTTATAGTTTGTCTAAACGGATCGAAATCCAAACGGTTAAGCTGTTCTAAAATTTGGTCACTGGACCACTTTCTAGGTTTGAGCCAAGGCTTTGGTTTATCATCAAATTCTTTGTCATTCTCACACCACTCATGGTCCTAAGGCAACCATCTTCGATGACCAAGATAACAAACTTTTCTAGCATGCCAACCAGATGTGACGTCATCCTTACACACTGGACATGCCATATAACCTTTAATGCTCCACCTGGAAACCATGGCTATGCTGAAAAGTCGTTTACAGTCCACATCACTGATGCCCACATTGTGAACATTTTCCCAGTAAACTTATCGTAAAGCGGACGCCATTTTCCCATAAATCTTTTAGCGCATCAACCAACAGCCGTAAATAAACATCAATAGACTTACTGGGATCCTCGATGATCAAAAGAGTCATCATCATATATTCTTTCTTCATGCATTTCCAAGGTGACAAATTATATGGAAAAACGAATATCGGCCAAGTGTTGTGGTATTGCTTTAGAACTCCGAAAGGATTGAATTCGTCAGTGGCAAGTCCCAACCTAAAGTTACAAGACTCAAATGCAAAATCGGGGTACATTAGATTGAAATCTTTCAATGCCTCTCCATCTGCAGGATGCCTCATCACATCATCTACCTGACAATATGCGTTGACATATACAATCGTTGCAACCTCGGCTTTAGTGGCAAATGACGCATAACTTTTTGTGGAATCTTTGTTGCTCCATTCTGCGATGTTATTTTGAACCTCAACTCGTTACATACTAGGCATTTGTCCAACACTTTATTCTCCTTATAGAACAATATACAATTACTTTTGCAAGTGTGAATTTTTCCATAACCTAAGCATAGACCATTTAACACCTTTTGCGCACTTTTATGATCTTTTGGCAAACTATTGTCCTTTGGTAGCATTCTCTTGAAAACCCCCAGAAAATATTTTAAGCACTGGTTTGAAATTCGATACTTTATTTTACCATGCATCAACCCCACAATGGTTGTGAGCATCGAATAACCTTCGCATCCCGAGTATAATTCTTGGTTGGCACTTTTTAACAGTTTTTCAGATTGTTCGAAAGCTTCACTATCCATGGGTTCATGCACATCATCATCCCTTCCCTTGTTCGTATTAATCGAGGGAAATGGAAGAGCATCATTTATAATATCCACAACCTGTTCGTTAGGATCCATATTAGGTTCAACATTTTTTCCTTGTGTCATGTTTGACGAAGAAGCATAGTCTAATTGTTCCCCATGATGATTCTAAGTCATATATGTGTTTGTCATCCCATTTCTTAGTAAGTGGAATCGAACATTTTCAAAAGTCTCCTTTAAAGTGTTGTTACACCTTCTACTCAGACACCGGATTCTAGTTGCCCCCGAGTTGTGTCTGGATGCGAACTCAATAAACTCATTTACTTCATCCAAGTACTCAAATACACATTTATTCAGATTCTGTATCCATTGTGTGTCCATAATATCTACAAGCACAATAAAATTCCAATCAATACATCACTTCAACGAGATATTGTTACCTTATGCCTCTGGTTAGGGCCTTAATCCCATTTGAGAATGTAGAGTTATGTGACACAGTTTCTGGCTCCATTGGATTAGATTTCGACATGGAAAAATTCCTACAGCATCTCCCTATCGTTCTTCAAGTGCTTGATGTAGATATCAAAATACACATCCAACACTCAAAGAATGTAAAGAGATGTCATCCAAATTCCCATGATCGAAACCTAATCCTTGAACCATAAACTATGCCCCATAACTAGGCATTCCCAAACTGTCTAAATAATGGGACAATTCAATAATCAATTGGACCGCAGTCATGTTTTCATATCCAGGTGCAAAATCCAACTAATCCTTGAAGGAGACTAAGGTTTTATTGAAAATACACGTATACAGTTAAGTACTATTAACTCAGTACAACACAAAACAATTTTGTATGTGATGTACCTTTTGGTTTTCATCCAAAAACCAAAACGACCAATACACCTAGAATTAACAAACAAATTAACAATCTAATTAACAACCCTCATTAATAATTCTATTTTACAAACAATTTACCTCTAATTTGTTGTGAATTCAAAGAACTCCTAATTAAAAAAACCAAATAATATACCTTTAATTTCATCTTTCACTGAGCGATAATAGCGAACACCAACCCTACACACAACAAATTTAATGGTGTTAGCTTGAATTCACAGCAAAATTTTGAAATATAAAATAGAAACAATTATTGAATATAACAAGAGAGATTGATTTACGAATCGAGGGTGGAGATTGAAATCAAGGGAGTACGACAAGATCAGTATTTGAGAGTAATAGGCAGCACTGCAGTGTGCATGGAGGAAGATGGCAGAGGCAGCAGCTGCAAAATTTCCAGTTTCTGCCTCTGCACCTGAGGAATCTGATTATAAAGATGAAGACTTTGCACGACAAAAGAGTCATTGTGCAAACCGTATAGGTTCTAAATATGGTGCCAAATTTAACCACATTTTGTACCCTCTTTGCGTGATGAAATGTTCATCGCACAAGGATACTTTGTTGCACAAAGTCAATGCGACTAGACATTCGTCGTGCAACATTTATAGCGACGAATAGTTACTTAATTGATTATAATTATGAAGTTTACGTAAACATAGATCTTTATTATCTATATTTACGTAAACTTCATAATTACAAACAAATATTCATTAGTAATATTTATTCTAAAAATAATTGAAAACTTAAACAAATTAAATTAACCAATTCTATTATTTAAACAACAAAACATGAATTAAACTCTAATTAAATCCAAATACATAACTTCGAAAAAACTTATAAATAAATATTGTCCTAAAAAACATAAATTTAAAACTACTGCTCCACTGGTCCTCCATTTCCCTCTACGTCAGAACAATACTGCTTGTAACCCCTCTTCAATGCCTCCTCCAACAACTTCATTAACTCTTCGTTCGTATCATTAGAGTATAGTTACACTATAACACATATGCAAATAATTAAAAACAACATATAATAAACTATTTCACAAAATTAATTATTTTTTATGTTTGTCACACTTACTAATAATTCATGCATCACTGACATCTTCAGGTCCTTGATCACATATTTACAAGAACGCCACTTCTCAATCAAGGAAGAGTCAAAGGTGATCAAAATGGTATTTATTCAAACCCCTCTCATCACTCCTCATCAAATCCTTATTGAAAAGGTAACTCCCAATTTTCCTATTTAATTTGGGATTAATTGCCAAGTTAATTGCAAGATATTATTTCACATAATATCTTGCAATTACACTCACAATTTGATCATATATGGCCGGCCCTTATTTTCCAAATAAGGTCGGTCACTTCCCTTTAAATAGCCTTATTTTCCCACTAAAATTCTAGGTTCATTCTCTCCCGAAAATTCCTAAACATATTTTCTCTCAAATTCTAACGTTGGCATCGGAGATTCTTCGGCCAAGGCCCCCCATTCATCATGGGCATGTGAGGCTTTCGACCTTTATCTTATGTGTTATTATTTTAAAGGTGCATTTTCATCAAAGGAGAAGACGACGAAAATTTTCATTCACAAATTGGTGCTTTCATTTAGAGTTTGATTCACATGCTCGAAGAAGACTCTCGCATTCAACGTTTCTAATTTTTTGTTCATTTGTAGATTTTCCCACACGTTTCTATTCTTAGAATTTTTTTATAAATTCTTTGAAACAGCCATGGGGAAGAAATATGATGGCGAATAATTTTGAAACCACAACGAACGGTACACTCTACCGATTTTTATCCACACAAAGGAATGATGAATGAAGGAACGACAGCCATCATCACTGCTAACAACGGCTCACATAAAGGCAGTATGTAGCAGCAGGCTTCCTAAGCCATTTCTATCTATGCAGCCCTTGCTGCCCAATTAGAAGGCCAGGACCATGAGGCCCATGAAGATCCATGATGCGGCTCAAGCCACAAGATTCAACCAAGCAAGGAGCCAGCCAATGCCTAGAAGCAGGCTTCTAGAACGGGCCAAGATGCTGGCCCCCTTTGGAGACAAAAAGTGTAGGATCTAGGAGCCTACTTGGAGGCCCAAGGCGTTGATCCCACACGGCAGTAGTCGGAAACATTTCCAGCGAGCCCAGCTTTCTAAATCAGGAGCCCAAGCTCCAGGTGCAAGCGGACCTTCTCCATGCACAAGCCCAATGCGTAGCCCAGCGGGTTGACCCTTGCCTTGACCTAGATTTACGCCTCTTTGCGCCTGGGTCGACCCATTTTTGGTGATCCGAACCTAGTTTTTCAATGTTTTGACTATTATATGTAGATTTGTCCTATTTTAGCTTAAAATCTCGCACCCAGAGTCTATTACACTTCCACTACTCAAGGAGACCCATACCGTCCAAGCTCTTCCAACCCAAATGGGGAACAACACTTGTCTCGACAAGTTATAGAGTTGACAAGCACCCTCGTACAGCAGACAACCTTGCTAAATCAGTTATTGCAACGAACCAAGATGCAAGGTGTATAGACGAAGTGCCCCGAATTAGGACAAGGGCAGATGATGAACCTCTCCAATAGTGTCCCAATAAGCAAACCCTCGACCAGCCACAAACCAAGTGTTTGGTTAGGCCCCCGAGATAGCGTATACTCTTGTCTTAGCATGTGGAGGAGCTTGCATTCTCAATTAGGCCCGCAGACGAGCATACATTTATGGTTAGGGCCACACTCCAATAATTAACATGAGCAACCTTCTAGGTGAAGTTTTCATTTGCAGCTAAGCTTGTAAGGAACATCGTCCACCTTACATCGAAGTAGGCAGTAGGACGGACAGAGAGAAGCAGTCACTCAATCCGACTTAAGTTCAATCGATAGCCTATGAGAAATTCACTCGCCTGCTAGGAACGTACCATATACACTGCAGCTGCGCCATAGATGAGCCAAACATATGGAAGAGCAGCCTAGACTTGTAGGTCATGATCGGGGGCAGCCGAGAGCTCCGCTATGCCAACAAAGGCAAATTCAGGAAGAAGTAGATATGCTTATGATAGAATAATTGCATAATTTCCAACGCAACAAGGTCACTGACAAGGCACCCGAGCAGCCTCAAAGAGAATCGGCAATAACTCTAAACAAGAAAGACGGGAAGCAGTACAACAACAAAAGCAGATATGAGGCCAAGTGTAGAAACTAATCCACTACTAAAGAAGGCTTGGTGCCTAATAACTACTCTAAGTTCTTGATCTCGATCCATCAAATCCTTCGCAACATCAAGATCGAACCATGGTTCAAGCTGCCGAAACAATCAAATGAGATACTTCCAAGTTGGACCACACCAAGTATTGCGCATTCCATCAAGGTCTTGGTGACACAATTGATAACTGCTACAATTGGAAGAGAAGCTTATGAAAGAAGGAACACAGACATCGATGAAGAACCGCCAACCAAGGAGATTCAGATCAATGGCATTTTCATTGAATCCGAGCACTTGGGGGCCACCAACAACTTTAAAAAGAGGAAAATCTAGTCTCATAGGTCCAGGCAGTCAACACCCAACCTGGACCCATTGTTGGCTTCATCGAGCATGATGCCGAAGGTGTTGACTTCCCATACGACGACGCACTAGTGGTATCTATCCAACTAGCCCATGCTATAGTCGATAGAATGATGGTTGATAACGGAAGTGCAGTTAACTTACTTCAGCTCTGAGTAATTCAGAAGATGGGCCTGTGAAGGATTATTTGTGAAAAACTAGTTCATTTGAGCAACATCAACAACATGCAATTAACAATTAAAAGGCGGAATCATGTTTATATGCACTCAAAAACAAAACTTAACCCATGAACTTCAAAGCTTAGTAGATAGGTGAACCAAGACTCAACTCAAAACAAAGTGAGTTGAGAAATCAATACCTTTGTAGATTCCTCTTTGCATAAGCAAAGGCTAATCACCCAAAGAGAGGGCCTTCATTCCTTGCATCTTAGATCCATGGATTTGGATGGATGAAAAGGTTTCTCCAAGTTCCCAAAATTGAGAACCTCTAATGATTCATCACCAAGGCATAATGAAGAAGAAATGAGTGACCTTGGAGGAGTTTGATTGCTAGATGATCCCTCCAAGGTGGCCGAAATTTTAGAGAGAAAGGAGAGCTTGTGTTCTCATCCTTTCCCCAAAAATTACCATATGTGAATTTTAGGCTATAAAGTCCTTTATATAGTCCCTTCAAATAAGTGACCTAATGGACCAAAAGCCCTATTCTTCTAACATGGCCGGCCTATAGGTTTATTGGGCTTTCAAGCCCTTTGTTTATTCAAGTTATCATACAACTTGAGTTAATGGGCTTGACATTCAAATCCCATTGGGCCTTGCGGCCCAAAACTAACCCGAGGTCTTTAACGAACTTATTCGTTTGATTAATTAACATATTAATTAATCCTAGCCTTAGATAAATAATTAAACCATTTAATTATTCTTACTCATCTCCGTTGTTTCTTCAAACTCTACCTTACTCGGTGAACGATCCATTAGGTTCCTTTTAGCGAGGCAGTGGGCGATTAAAAACTCTTTCTAATCGATTGTGAATTGAAACTTACTTTCAATTCTCCCGTTAGTGATTATACACGTTTAGGGCTTCCACAAACCATGGTTGACGCCTAGCAGCATGTCATGGTTACCCAAGCTATTCAGAAGAGGTGGATAACCTATTCAGTTTTAGGATTACAAATGCAATACGGTCTTTCTCTAATACAATACTCTTGACCACATTGTTTGGTTTGATAGTTTATTCATGTCTACTATCCAATGTGAATCTTGTACTTATATGATTACCTTGAATGTGATCTGGAACGCATTCCAACATCTCATTCATACTCTGGCCAGAGATTCTAAATCATATCATAGAGTATTCTCCCTCAAACAGTTTGAAGGTTAGAGATCCCTTGTTGCGCATTCACTTGCCTCCATGGCTAAGTGGCTTAACCCCGACGATGCCGTGGACACCCTGGTAGAGTGACTTTGACATAATCAAAGATCAAGTACCTAACCACAAGACAACTGTGATGCCTCAGGTCAAAGGACTACTTTGCATTATCCCAACCATGAGTTCTCATGTGACATGAATATGAGAACTCTTCGTTGATCGTGTTCAGTGAACTCATTCTCTATTGAGCACCTACGTACTTGTCTTGATGTCACACACACCAATGACTCGAGACTAGTCACTCTCCCTGAGAGAAGACATAGCACGTACTGATCTTAACGGACTGTCAATGCCTAATTGACAATCCTATGATCAGGAACGTTTAGGATGTGTCAACGAAAGAATGGTCTCATGAATCTAACTTTTTTAGATCGCATTCTTCCAATCACATATTCCTTGGACTTATCGTTTAAGCATATAACATTTATATGAGACGGCTCAAACAATAATGTTTGCCCTTAATATTAAACTAGATTAGTTTAACATGTGAAATGTCCATAAAGTATCATCATATGATTGGTTTTAGGGCACATTTCCAACAATCTCCCACTTGCACTAGAGCCAATCAGCTTAGTCATCAGTGATGATACCGCTTCTGTAGTCATTTCATAAATGGCTGAGTAGTAGGCCTAGACAATGGATATCTATATGTTATCCATAGAAGCAACCTTGAGAATAACGACGTCACCATTATACATGATTCTCAATCATGTGGTTCAGTCTCTCATTTGAGTTCGGACCTTGATGAGACCTTGATTCCCTGGCTTGAGCTATCGCCCCATTAGTGTCATACACTTTCTGGTTGTAACCGCATGGAGAGTTCATAAATGAACTTTCCCATCCAAACAACAATGTTGTAAGCTTCTATATGGCAATATATTTTGCATACATGATGGAACACATTAAAGTCATTACTTTTAACGTTTCCACCCAAATATCTCTTTAGTCATAATAAAGAGATATCTCATTATCACTTTATTCATAATGAAGAGATATTCTATGATGGATTAGATTCATAATCTAATACATTTACGCTTCCATTACGTTACTCTAATTCTTCCTCATTCTTGAGGAATCCATCCTTAGTATTTCTTTAAATACCTAAGGATTCACTTGACAGTTGCCATGGTTCTGATCCTGGGCTTGCACTGATATCATCTTGTACCATTCTAGGTACAACTTATATCAATGTTTTCATACAATATGAAATACATAAATCACCTTTCTGCGTGTGCATAAAGGATTCTATTTACGCATTATTTCTTTGGGAGTCAAAGGGTACATTCCCTTTGAGAAGAACAACTTCCTAGTCTCACTAGAATTGTCATTCTAATTGAAGTTTATCATCATATGAGAAACTTCCTAGCATCTCTTGTCTATTTTAGGGATTGATATAATCCAATTATATCTTGAAATCTATCATTATAGATTTCCATCCCATGTATATAGACTATGTCTCCCATATACATTCTATCATTATAGAATGTTTAAAGTCATAACTTTAACGATGAAGAATTCCTTTCATTTTCAAAATTGATATATATCATGTATATATATTCAAATTTAGGAATATGATTAACTCCCACTAATCTTTTGTAAACCTAGTAAACAAAAGATTCATTTACATCTTTATGAGAAATCAAACGATTTGATCCTTTTTCTCATAAGATGCTTATAGCTCCCACTAACTTGCTGAGATTCATGATGGATGGATCTCTACAACTTATATGTCTTGTGATTCTTAGTTTTAGACATATATTATCAAGACTATCTTGATAATGGTTTTCGGAAACCAATATTATGTCCAAACATTGAATCACCATTTAGTTGTTTCTAGCAATCTTCGAATTAATTGAAACTAAGACTATGTCAAAGACGGTTTCTTCAAAGTCAACCATTTTCTTTGAGTGTAGTCACCTTAAGCTACCGATTAGCTATTAAGGTTTCATTATTTCGATTCAAATGGTACTTTACCATTTCCTTGAGTATATGTCATATATATACACTCAGTGTAGTCATAAGGATTTTCATTCTTATTTCTTTCGAATTAAGAGGTGTAACTCTATGACATAGTCATAAAGTTCAAACCATTCAACTGAGAAGATTTATAAATCCTTCTCGACTACCTTGGAGCTTGTGGTGTAGGAACTAGGTTGTTATTTTTGTTGAACATATCAAACAAATATTGCTTATTAGCACACAACCCCAAATCTTAACATGTTTAAGATTTGTCTTTCTTTCCAACTACATCTTATGGAGTTATGAAAATTTTGGAAGATCTTCTAATTGACAATCATATTGTTTTTAGAAGTATATATATATATATCCTATATATGGGTAATAGATAACATCCAACGAACTAAATTTTATTCAAGTTCGTTCTTCTCCTAATGGAGAAATTCATTATCTTATGATGCTATTTTCCTTGATATCTTTCAAGGAAACTCATCTAAAGTGTTATCTTTCCTTGGATCAAATCCAAGGAGGTAAATACTTTAGACGTCTTACTCATCAACTTACATTTCTTGAATTCTTTGAAACCTTTTGCAAAGTATTCGGACTTGTGTTTATTCAAAATAAACTATAGTCCAACCGAGAGTGATCTTCGGTGAATGTCATACAACATGAGTAGTATTATGTTGTGGATAAGAGCCACTAACATCTAAGTGAATTAATCTCAACAACTTTGTGATTCTTTCTTCTTTCCAAAAAGAATAAAGATTCGAACATTTCGCCTCTATACAATTTTAACAAGAAGGCATTGGATCCGGATCTAACGATCCAAAGCATCCATCTATTACCAACTCGTAATTTATGTTTTAGAGGTGTCACAACTCAGTTGGGATTAGTCACTCCCTTGCAACCTTTTGGGTTTTAAGCATCATCGTATTCTAAACAGTTAAACTACCACGTCATCTCTACTATAGAGACAACCAATTACAATAATCTAATTATTGATTAATAAAGAACAATGTTTTGTCAAACAAAACATTCATCCATCTCTACTATAGTGACGGATTTAAGTTCCTTAAAATTGGAATGTAAAGACAATCTTTAGTATTTTCCAATTTCTTTGGTAGTTCATATGAGGAAGTAAGTACAATCCGCTTTCGTAGAGATCTATATTTTATTCACTTTCCGAATGTGAAGTACTTTCTCTTCTCTCATTAATCTTCTACTTTTTATTAGCACACTTTTACAACAATTGTAAAACATAGTTACTAATACGGAATCATGCATTCAAGTAGAAGAACCAACTGTTTTGAACTATTTCAAGAACATATTACAACACCTTCGAAAGGTGTGTTCTTGACACTTGCAAGACATTTCTTGCAAATACCCATTCCAATGTCCATCCTTTCATAAAGAAAGTTTGTTCCCTTGGAGTTATTTTGCCTTCTTCATTTGACTTCCCTTTTGACTACAATAGTCATGGTCCCTAAACTCCCACTATCTCTCTTGAAACTTATTTCAAATGTGTTATACACATCAAACGATTTGGAGAGCGTGCGGTTATTGTTCACTATATAGTTTACAATAAACTTAATGAACCATTAGGATAGGGACACAAAGGTGAAGTCCTTGCCTAGTTTCCGTCTCGTTAAGTGGTTTAACACTTCAACACTCAATGATTCAAAATCATCATAAGTCCATATAAATGGACTATTTTTGTCAACCAACCATTATGTTCTAAACATAAAACTTTCAAGAGTTGTTCAAGGCAACTCTCATTTCTTCATACAACAATTTGTAAGTGAAGAATCATGGCACATAAAGTGTCCATGCCCTTGTGCTTACTTCTCAAGTTCCTTGTTTATGTAACAAAGAAATAAGCACTAAAGTTTGTGTTGATTAAGGGTTGTTCAAAGCAACTCTTATTTCTTCATACAACAATTTGTATTTGAAGAATTATGACATTAACAGTGTTTGTCCTTCTCATGTTAGACTTATCTAACATATTCTTCCAATGATACATTATCAATAGGAAGATTGTGAGGATGAGACTACTTAGTTACATCTACAAGCCATTAAAGACAATCTATGGGATTGTAGAACTAAGTCCGGAAATTAAAGCATTCGGCTTTTCTTTGTCAAGTTTTGGATAGCGTTTGCAAATATATTGGTAAACAAATACATAACGAATATAAATTGATTGATTTTAAGCCATTTGATTCGGGTCTTTAAATCAAATAGCACCACCCACTATTTTTGGCAAATTCCATATCGCTCATCGGAATTCGAGAGTTTTGGAAGAAACTCTTAGTAGGGTATGGGAGGCTCACTATTACCAAGCCCACCTCACGATGATACGATATCGGCTAGCATTAATAATAATGAGAGAGTACGCTTACTCATTTGCATCTCTTGCAAGTACCCATCTTATTTGGCCTCTAGAGAATGTTGCCTCACAATGATATGATATCGGCGCCATTGCACTTAGTTAAGTTATTCCCACCATGCTTAATTCATGAAGGGGTTCAAGAATAGCCTCACAATGATATGATATTGGCCATCCTCGTTGCCTACACTCACCTCATCATATGCGTATAGACTCCTCCTGAGTGTAAGCATGCACTTTGTACTCCCCCATGATAGGGTGAAGCCGGTGTACAAGTCACAAACGATTGGAGCCTACCACGGTGGAAGGCCACGAAGAGATATTCAAAGCATCTCTCGCTTATCAACTTAATATTGATTTGGTTGAGGGTTTTTAGGTCTCATCACATATAAACATACATTTTAATCCAATTAAAACATTTTGGTCCTATTACAACTATTGGTCCATATGATTGATTTAGTAGTATATAATACTCCCACTATGCTTTTAAAACGGTTTTTAAAGCAAGACTATATGATACTACTAACATAAGATTTGCATTCATTGATGGACTATATAGTTGCCTTAGGGCCTTAGAATGACTATGAACCTTTGATTCGATTCAACACGAGCCTAGTGTTGAATCTCGGTCTAGGGATGGTGATTGATTTTAGTTACGCGTTTAATCACATTAAGGCGTGTTGTCTTATTGGGCGTTGGACCCAACTACTCCAATTTCATGCATATCGAATAAAACAAGAAAAGAGTACTTCAAAGTAAATAAGAGCTTATGCTCTTTTACAACAATTGATCAAATCAAATTACTTTAAAGTAAAGAAGAGCTTATGCTCTTTTACAACAATTGATCATATCAAATTACAACCAAAATTTAATCTACACATTCCCATGGTTCAAACAAATTTGAAACGGTCTTTCACATAGCTCAATTATAGTAGGCTTAGGTTCATAATCACCTTTTCTTTAATTAATTAACGCTTTAACTAATTAAACTTGAATGCAACATTTTCATTTGGTTTTTGTATCCATAGAATTGATTTAAATGGAGCTAAATGAAATGAAAATCCAATTCTCATTTAAAGAGACAAAACAATTTTGTTCTCTACCTAATTTGGGCCAAAATGCTATGACCTCAACTTGTTTGGGCCATAGTGCAATTAACCTCAACTTTTGGGGTCACTTTGTAAAAACACAAAAGTCCACTACTTCATGTAATTACAACTAGAACCCAAAAATTTCCACAAAAGCTAAAACTTCATTAAAGGAGCAAAACAATTTGTCCTTTTAGTGATTTTGGACCTTTACGTAAAAACGTAAACTTTTGGGTCAAAGTACAAATACACAAAAGTATCAAAACTTTATGTAATTGCATAAAAGCCCCACAAGGACCCTAATTGAGTAGGGTGGCTGGCCATTGAAGCAAGGTATTAAAAAAAATTTCAAAGTTTTTGTAAGTGGGGTGTGTGAAATGAAATAAATCATTACACACCTACCCACTAAAATTTCTTTAATTTTTCAAAATAAATATCTAATATATTTAAACATAAGAAATATTTCAAAACAAAAACTTTATGAAATAAATCAAAACTTTGAATCAAAACACCAAACCTTTTGTTCTTGGCAAGAACATATCAAGAACAATGAAGAACATCCATGAAAACCCATAAGAGCTCCATGAACATTCTTCACCCAAAAACATACCAAAACCACTCAAACTTAAGGGAAATAACATACAACCATACTAGGGTACATAGGGGTTCCAAAAGTCACTTTAAAACACTTTTAAAAAGTCAAACAAGAACCCAAAAATCCACCCTTTGGATTTGGCCGAATTTCCCCAAAAACATGGCACCAAATTTTAGCTCCAAAATTCATGCTCATATGAACTACATCTACAACATTTGAGATGGCAAATTTTCTAACAAAATTTACATTCAAAGAAGCAAGAATAAAGCTTGTAACAATTACAACATTCAAATCACAAACTATGAACTACAAAACCCAAAAGGATTCACCAACTACTAGACTTAGGCTCTTGATACCACTTGAAGGATTATTTGTGAAAAACTAGTTCATTTGAGCAACATCAACAACATGCAATTAACAATTAAAAGGCGGAATCATGTTTATATGCACTCAAAAACAAAACTTAACCCATGAACTTCAAAGCCTAGTAGATAGGTGAACCAAGACTCAACTCAAAACAAAGTGAGTTGAGAAATCAATACCTTTGTAGATTCCTCTTTGCATAAGCAAAGGCTAATCACCCAAAGAGAGGGCCTTCATTCCTTGCATCTTAGATCCATGGATTTGGATGGATGAAAAGGTTTCTCCAAGTTCCCAAAATTGAGAACCTCTAATGATTCATCACCAAGGCATAATGAAGACGAAATGAGTGACCTTGGACGAGTTTGATTGCTAGATGATCCCTCCAAGGTGGCCAAAATTTTAGAGAGAAAGGAGAGCTTGTGTTCTCATCCTTTCCCCAAAAATTACCATATGTGAATTTTAGGCTATAAAGTCCTTTATATAGTCCCTTCAAATAAGTGACCTAATGGACCAAAAGCCCTATTCTTCTAACATGGCCGGCCTATAGGTTTATTGGGCTTTCAAGCCCTTTGTTTATTCAAGTTGTCATACAACTTAAGTTAATGGGCTTGACATTCAAATCCCATTGGGCCTTGCGGCCCAAAACTAACCCGAGGTCTTTAACGAACTTATTCGTTTGATTAATTAACATATTAATTAATCCTAGCCTTAGATAAATAATTAAACCATTTAATTATTCTTACTCATCTCCGTTGTTTCTTCAAACTCTACCTTACTCGGTGAACGATCCATTAGGTTCCTTTTAGCGAGGCAGTGGGCGATTAAAAACTCTTTCTAATCGATTGTGAATTGAAACTTACTTTCAATTCTCCCGTTAGTGATTATACACGTTTAGGGCTTCCACAAACCATGGTTGACGCCTAGTAGCATGTCATGGTTACCCAAGCTAATCAGAAGAGGTGGAGAACCTATTCAGTTTTAGGATTACAAATGCAATACGGTCTTTCTCTAATACAATACTCTTGACCACATTGTTTGGTTTGATAGTTTATTCATGTCTGCTATCCAATGTGAATCTTGTACTTATATGATTACCTTGAATGTGATCTGGAACGCATTCCAACATCTCATTCATACTCTGGCCAGAGATTCTAAATCATATCATAGAGTATTCTCCCTCAAACAGTTTGAAGGTTAGAGATCCCTTGTTGCGCATTCACTTGCCTCCATGGCTAAGTGGCTTAACCCCGACGATGCCGTGGACACCCTGATAGAGTGACTTTGACATAATCAAAGATCAAGTACCTAACCACAAGACAACTGTGATGCCTCAGGTCAAAGGACTACTTTGCATTATCCCAACCATGAGTTCTCATGTGACATGAATATGAGAACTCTTCGTTGATCGTGTTCAGTGAACTCATTCTCTATTGAGCACCTACGTACTTGTCTTGATGTCACACACACCAATGACTCGAGACTAGTCACTCTCCCTGAGAGAAGACATAGCACGTACTGATCTTAACGGACTGTCAATGCCCAATTGACAATCCTATGATCAGGAACGTTTAGGATGTGTCAACGAAAGAATGGTCTCATGAATCTAACTTCTTTAGATCGCATTCTTCCAATCACATATTCCTTGGACTTATCGTTTAAGCATATAACATTTATATGAGACGGCTCAAACAATAATGTTTGCCCTTAATATTAAACTAGATTAGTTTAACATGTGAAATGTCCATAAAGTATCATCATATGATTGGTTTTAGGGCACATTTCCAACAGCCTGGAAATCACAATCATATGCCTAGTAGAGGTACTCACCAGATTCAATGGACACATGATGTGAGAATTATACGCATACAAATTAAAACCCTCTTGTGACAATTGTAGTATAAGTATAAGTAGGGATCGTTCTTAACCGGGGATTAGGAGGGATTGCAAAATCACTTGGAAACTGACTCAAAAACGTAAAATAAAGTTTAAAACACTGAACTAGACTCAAAGAATGCAAAACTAAACACTTAAAACACTAAAACAAACCAAAATACTCAAACAGCACCCAAAACACTCAAAACAGCCTTAAAAACACTTTCTGGGCAGTTTTGAGCACTTTGACTACTTTGGACGAAATTGGGTAATAAAATGAATCAAAACACTTAAAAACACAAACTAAGACACTTTCTAACTAAGTTGGACACTAAAGCAAAGGGGGATTGAGTTTTTGACGAAATTAAATAAAATGCACAGAATGTAATTTAAACAGATTGTAAAGATGAATTTGATGAAAATATGGATGAAATGCTAGCTAGAGGGTTCTTCTCCACACATGTCACACTTGCACACAAAACGATTTCTAATTGCTTTTCAATAAACCATGAATTCTCAACGCCCCAAATTAACCGTGAATTGCACTAATTAACCCTCAGATTTTCCTAACGTTATTGAATTGGATGATTGCATACGACAACCCAAAACATTCCCCACAAGTCCCCTACATGATTGCATAATAGAGATACAAGCAAGAATCATTAAGTTCTATGAAAACCATAAGCGTTGACGAAGCACTTGTTACTATGATTGCATGAAACTTATGCCAAGAATTTACTTAACGCGATTGAGATCATCAACCTTTACTACTTGTGAATATAATTCCATAATGATTAGGTGAAATTTCCTTATATCCTAGCATCCAATTTATGCATGATAATTAAGCGTGCACTCTCAACCAACACACACAAATCAATGTAATTCACATAGATAAGTAAATTGAATTCACAACTTATGAAACGCAATTGGAAGTAATCAAATCATATTGCAAGCATAAACATGTATTTCGAATCCCCCCCTAGCCAAGGGGGGGTTTAGTTCCTCATACGCACAAAACAAAGAGAATTGAAATTAAACATTGAAATCAAGGAAAAGAAACACCTAAAAATTCCAAAAACTCAAACTTGAATTGTATGAACGTTTAGGCCCTTCTCCTCCTCTTTGTTGCGGCACAAGGTCTAAGGATAGGTTTTGGGGGTTATGGATGGTGTAGAATGATGTGTTTAGGATAGGGATGGATGTAGGGGACTTCAAGGCTTATTTTTGGGCAGAAAATATGAAGAATGGTGAAGTATGGATGTGTTATAGAGAGGGGATGAATTTCTGGCGTGAATGGTGAATGAATGAATTGTTCTTTTGTGGCTGCAATGGATGTTTATTTATAGGTGGATGAATGATTAAAGAGGGAATATGACAGCTAGGTTGGTTGGTGGCTGCCATCATGAAGAGTGCATGGATGTGGCTGAATGGGTTAAAGAGGGAATGATGATGGGAGAGCATGTGGGTGACAGCTAGGTTGGTTGGTGGCTGCAATGGAGGTGTGGAATGATGATGGGAGAGCATGTGAGTGAATTATGAAGAGTGAATGCATGTAGGGTGCTGCTATGGTGGGAAATATTGGGCAGAAAATATCCTAAGGCTTTATTACTTAGTTTAGGAAAGGATGTAACTCCAAATCCTCCTTTAGGTCTTCAATTTCGTCCATTCCTTTTGCTCCAAGCATATGCTATCCATTCCAAGCCCAATTTTGCTCCAAAATGCTCCAAAATGCATCCTTTTGCATATTTTGCCCTTAAATCCTGAAAATACATAAAACTAGCTTAAAAGACTACTTTACTAAGGAAAAACACTTTAAATGCACAAGACAAGCTAAACTAAGGTGCATAAATATGCTCCTATCAACACACCAAATTGCCATCGGCAACATTAGACATGACGTGAGAACACCATAAGTTGTCTTAAAGCATATGTTCATGATAGTAAGCAACCTGTCTCCCTACAATAGGATTCTAAGAAGACCTTAGCTGATAAAGCTAAACGTCATAACCTCAGTCAAGTATTGAAGGAATAAAAAAAGAAAACCTTTACCCTCGTAGAGGCTACCAAGATCTAAAGGGATGATGAAGCTACTAAATAGCAATTACGACAAATGGATCAAGAAGATGGTGTCCAAATCAACACGCTAGCAGACGAAACAAATGTGATGATGAGTGCGAAAGAGCTTTCCAGGACCTGAAGAAGTATCTCACATCACCTCAATTATTATCCAAACTGGAAGCAGCGAAGGACTTATACATCTACTTGGCAGTCTCAAAAGCAGCAGTAAGTTCTACCCTCATACGAGAAGAGCTGGGGACCCAACTACCAGTATTTTACACTTCTAAAGCTCTTTTCGATACTGAAACCAGATATCCGAAGATCGAGAAATTAATGTTGGCACTAGTTGTTGTGGCTCAGAAGCTCAGACTATATTTTCAAGCTTATACAGTCTTCATCATGACTTAATATCCTCTACAAACAATCTTACATGGTCCAGATGCTTCTCAACAAGTAATGAAATATGCATTGGAACTTGGCCAAAATGGCTTAGTTTTTTTACCCAGCACGACGATAAACTCCCAAGCTTTGGTGGACTTTATAGCATAATTCATACCTAGCTTAGGCAATGTAACAGAGCAGCTCAACAATGCCCCAGAGACAATCGAGCACACCTTAACCAATCCTGCTTCACCTGATAGAGACTTTTGGTATTTACACATCGACGATGCATCCAACTACAAGGGCTCAGAAGCAGGTGTGGTCCTTGTCAACCCAGACGGTTTGATTCTCAAACATGCAATCACTCTAGGCTTCAAAGCATCTAACAACGAAGTAGAGGATGCAACCTTACTAGCAGGCCTCCGAATGGCAAAAGACTTGGCGATGAAAAGGCTTGCAATTCATTCCGATTCCTAGCTAATCACCAATCAGACTACTAGGAAGTACATGATAAAGCATCTGAAGATGGCATAATACTTAGGGAAGGTACAAAAGTAACTTGAGGCATTTTAGACTTACACCCTTACTCAAATTCCACGGGTAGACAATGACCATGCGGACATGCTAGCCGGTCTAGGCTTCGCCCTCGACTATCAACTCAAAGGCTTTATTCTGGTGGAGTATCTAGACAAACCAAGCATAGAGGTGGAGCCAACAGCTGAGGTGTCACAGGTTAGTATAACTCCAAACTAGCAAGATTCCATCATAAACTACTTTTTCAATGGCACACTGCCTATGGAAATATTAGAGTCTAGAATGCTCCAAACAAAGGCAGCACACTACTATATATAGAATGACATTTTTGTCCGAAGATCCTATATTGGACCATATCTCCGATGCCTAGTGCCTCACGATGAACTAAAAGTTCTAAGTTTAATCCACGAAGGCGTTTATGGAAATCACTCCAGAGGTCAATCCTTAGCAAAGAAGGTTTTTAACGCAGGCTACTACTGGCCTACTATGCATCAAGATGCTAAGAAATTAGTACAAAAGTGCGACCGCTACCAACGCTACAAGCCAGTACCAGCATTACTTGCCAGCAAACTACACCTGCAGACGAGACATTAGCTGTTCATGTAGTGGGTAATCGACTTGGTACGACCAATGCCGCCTGCTACTAGGGGTAGATGCATGATGATGATGGTGACTGATTACTTCACCAAATGGGTAAGGGTAAAACCCATGACAACCACAACTCAGACAAGTATAGAGCGCTTTATATGGATGAACATCATTTGCCAATTTGGCATCCTTCAATCCATCGTCACTCATAACGGCTCGTAATTCATAGGCAAAGATTTGGCGAAGTTCTTTAGAAATATGGCATCAAGCAGCACATGTCCACGCCGAGGTGTCCTCAAGCTAATGGGTAGGCCGGAGCATCCAACAAGATGATTCTCAATTGCCTCAAGAAATCCCTTTCCAACAAGAAGGGAAAATGGTCAGACGAACTTCCTAGATGTCTATGGGCATATCGCACCACCAAACGATGATCAACTGGTGAGATTCCTTCTCTTTGGCATTTGGTTTAGAAGCAATCATTCCTCCCAATGTCATCGTGCCAAGTTTCAGCACTCTACTACCAAGCATTGAGTAGAGCAGAAAGCAGATGGCCATAAAATTAGATCTGGCAGAGGAGAAACACAAGAAGATCATCACCCGTTACAGCCTACTAGCAACAGCTCATCTTCAGCAACAATAAAAAGGCCAAGATTCAGTAATTCCAACTTGGAGATATAGCCCTATGAAAAGCCTTCATCACTGCACGTAAGGAAGGTTCCAAAAAGATAGATCCTATCTAGGAAGGTCTGTACAAAATTAGCAGAGTAGTAGGCCGCAAGGGTAGTTACACCCTCGCCACCATGAACGACAAAGAGATCAAAAATAGTGGAACGCCTACAATCTGAGGAAGTACTATGCGTGACCTTCCGTTACATCATAGCCTAAAGACTTAAGTAGCTCGACAGACACCACCTCGCAAGCTGATGACTATCTAATTATTATGCAGTTCCTACCTTATAACTAAGTTTTCCTCATTTTCACTCATTTTCAATGGAAAATTCAAAAGTAATTTATAACTTGGTTCGATTGCATGCTTACAACAACTGATCACTCCTGCACTTCAAAAGAAGATCGCGCCCTTCTTAGGGACTTATCACAGGAATTACACCCCCTCGGGGCCAACCAATCTCTCCAGTGTGAGAGGGTAAACCAATTCCCTAACACCCACATGGGTTTGCTCCCCAATGCGGGAGGATAAACTTTACACTCCGAATATCCATACGTGGATAAGTCGAGCTACCCTGGTGTAACTAAGTGTATGATGGCTTGCGCTGGGATTCCTAGAAGTAGACATAATGGTATTTTTCAAGTCTTAGCTAACTGAAGGATTTTGGATCTCTTGGCCTAATTGTAGGGAATCAGGTCTTAGGGACGGATGAGGCACATTACACAATATGCCATATAGACGGCTGCTCTGGAACCCTAAAGCTGCTGCACTAAGGTAACCTACGGTTTCCAGAATACTGCCTACGGCTTGCCCTTCAAGCAGTAAACTTATACAGCCGCACATTTTTATGAAAGGTTAAACAAGTTAGAATGCATATACGAAGCTTTATCCACTGCTGACATGCTACACAGTCGATAAACTTCACCTCTGCTAAGTGTAGAATGATCAATTAAGATCTACACTAATTCCTAAAGTGTTGTGATACTTGCTATGCAACCCACGGAATTGGTTACATAAAGAGCAAGGACTTCTCTCAAATCATTGCCTAGAAATTTGATAGGAGCATATTCATGCGACTTAATTAGCTTGTTCTCGTGCATTTATGTTGTGTTTACTTAGTTGTTTTAGTGTTTAAGGCCACTTTTGTGTATTTTCAGATTATAAGGCCAAAGTGTGCAAGAAGATGCAAATTGGAGTCTTTTGGAGCGAAAGAGGAACGAATGAGTTGAAGACTTGAAGAAACGACGAAATCCTACTCCAACGATGAATTCTTACCAAAACGAGGAATCCTACTCAAACAAGGTTTCCTATTTTAGGAAAGTTAACCCTAAGTTTCCCGTTTTGGTAACCTTTCCTAAACTTAAACGTCCGTATTTTCTAGCCACTTTGACGGCCTTATAGGCACTTTAGGACACAAAACCAAGGCCCTAGCCCTATTTCCCTTCCTAGCCGCAAAAACTCCCATTCACCATATATTATTATTCCACTAACCCTAAATAAAATATTCAGCCATACTTCCATTCTAAAAAAAACAGCCGCACTTTTTCCCAATTAATTTCAGCCTTTCTCCATGAATTCTCTTCAAGCCGTAACATCCATATAACCTAATTCACCCTAATTCCATCAGCCGCATAAATCATTCACCCTTATTCCCCCCAAAACCGAGCACCATATCCCATTTATTCTAATCAGCCACCATACCTTTGTCCTTGAGCCGCAACTTTTTCCCATAAAAATTCCCCATCAATCCGTGCATCCATTTTAAAACCTAATAAACCAAAAAGAAAATCTGCGCAGCCACCATATTCCAGATTTCATTCAAGCCGTGGCATTTCCCACCATCTCCCAAATTCTCCCATAATTCTATTCAGCCATCATTCTGTCCCAAAACCATTCCAGCCGCAAGACCTTCACACCATATTCTCTCCAGTCCGCAGCCTTACCATCCATTCTCCTTCCATTCCACACCTCCACACACCTCCACATACCTTTGCCGCACCACCCAACTACCCTAAACCCATTCCCAAACCAGAAAATCAACCAAAAACACCATTTAACCTCACTGTCGCAGCAAGGAGAAGAGGAAAGAGGAGCTTCGACGCGCAGAAATTCAAGTGGATTCGTTGGGCGTTCTAGGTGTAATCAATCCTTTGTGCTTTATGTTTAAATTCAATTGTATTTCTCTTTTTGTGAACATGAGAGGCTAAATCCCCCTAGTTAGCTAGGGGGTGATTCGAAACCATGTTTATGCTTGCAATATGAATTGATTATATTTGGTTGGAATTTCATAAGTTGTGGATTCAATTTGTTTAACTGCTTGATCGATAACTTATTTATGTATGTTGATTGAGAGTGCACGCTTAATTTTCATGCATGAATATGACGCTAGAATATAAGTGAATTTCACCTAGTAGTTATGAACTTATTTTCACAAGTAGTGGAGGTTGCTTATAAACAATCGCGTTAAATAAATTCTTGGCATAAGTTTCATGCAATCATAGTAACGAATGCCTCGTCAATACTTATAGTTTTCAATGTGCTTAATGATTCTTGCTTGTATCTCTATTATGCAATTCATGTAGGGAACTTGTGGGGAATGCTTTGGGTTGTCGCATGCAATCATCCAATTCATTAACTTAAGGAAAACTTGACGGTTAATTTAAGCGGACCTAATTAACCCGGAGTGTTGAGTTTCATAATTTATCGAAAGACCAACTGAAAATCATTTTGTATGCAAGTGTAACATGTGTGGAGAAGAACCTTCTAGCTAGCATTCATTCCATATTTCATCACATTCATATTTAAATTCTGCCTTTAAATTACAATTTGTGCATTTAATTTATTTTCGTCAAAATCTCAAACCCCCTTTACTTTAGTGTCCAATTTAGTTAGAAAGTGTCTTAGTTTGTGTTCATTAGTGTTTTGTATTCTTTGAGTCTTTTGATTTGTTTTAGTGTTTTATCGTTTAGTTTGCATTCTTTGAGTCTAGTTTAGTGTTTTCAAACTTTATTTTACGTTTTTGAGTCAATCTCCAAGTGATTTTGCAATCCCTCCTAATCCCCGGTTAAGAACGATCCCTACTTATTCATATACTACAATTGTCACAAGAGGGTTTTAATTTGTGTGCTTACTTAGTTCGCATCAAAATTCCATACAACCGCGTACTTTTGATACGAAAGGTTAGTGAATTGCATAACCCAAAAATCTTTAGTATGTTGTGATGCAGGCCACATAGCTTAATGGATTGAAGAAAGCCAAGGTTAATAGCTAAGTGGTCTTGCAAACTCGTCTGCTTCTGTAAGTAAGGCGTTTGGCTGTTGACCCATTGGCTAACAATTTTGCAAAAATTCTACAACAACACATACAGCTGTGTAGGTTATAAAGGCCTGTCTGCTTATAGAAAAGTAGCACGCCTGCCACTGGTCTAAAAGTCAAGGGTTAGGCATAAAGAAAAGAAGCAAAGATGGAGAAAAGCGAAGGAAGCAAGTTTATTAAATGTTCAATCAAAATTGATAAACAAATAACAAAGGTCGAAGGAGTTCAAGCAAAACAAAAGTAACAAAGAAAACAAAGAAAATCCTAAAGGCTACCTAGAAAACTACCATTCAGCAGTTTGGACATCCCATGACTACTTAGCCGCCACACTTTCAGCAGCCACGACGCTCTCAACAGCGGCATCATCCGGCGCCTCACCCCTGGCTGTTTCAGCCTGGGCACCAACCTCTCCAACTACTTCACCAATGGAAGCCTAAAAAATAAAGGCAAGCAAGTCTTCCAGAGAAATAAAGAAGGTCTCGAAGTCTTTTCCAACAAACTTCTGGCCTACCAAAGAAATGATCTACATAACCCAGCTTGTAGAAATCGGCCTGACTTTGAATAAGCGAAACTCGAGCCCAGCTTTCTCACATTTCAATTGCTTGTTTTCCTCAAGCAGACCAACACAAACATGCTACAACTTATCCATTTCTTTCTTCAAACTTTTGTTGATCTTCAGGGCACCTTGGAGTTCTAACATTAGGGGTTTACACCTATCGACAATCTTCTTGAAGTGGATTACTTGGTTATAAGTAGCAATCAACTCTTCATCCTTTGCATAAGTAGCAAAACAAAGCTTAGAAAAAGCATACTCAAGATCTTAAATCTGAGGTATATAACTTCCGATCTCCTTTTTTGTACTTTCATACCTAACTTAAATCGCGTTATGCCTAGTCTTCAAGTCAACGATCTCTTTGCGAATAGTCTCAAGCTGCAGAGAAGTGGGGGTATATATATTAGACCCCTTCAAAGTGACGAGCTCAGACTCCAACCTTTTGATCTTCTCAGCAAAAGAATAAGCTTCGGCTACCATAGCTTTTGCCACCTTCTTGGTAGCCTTGGTATCCTTTTGGTTAAGAAGCATAGACTCGGCTACTAGAATAACCGTCTTTTGCATCATTGCTACTAGAGATGTCTTCTTATACTCGGTCATATGCTTCGCAAAGGAACTTGGGCAAACAACCCTTCTAACGCCATCGACAAACTTGGCATAAACGTCCATGTCTTTAAGCAGATCTGGTTTCAAAACACACAGATCTTAGTAGCCTCCCAAAAACAGGCTTGGTAGATTTCTCACAACTACCCACTTGAGCAGTGTCTTCCTTCTCACCAGGCAAATCAGTCTTAACAACAAGGGGAGTAAGCCTTGGCACCACTTTAGCAGCAGAGTCCACCTTATCACTCTTCATGGTAGAGAGCCTTTCCAAAGGTGAACCAGACTTAGTTCCCAACAGACGCCTTGGCATTGGTTTCAACACTAGGGGCATAACAGAACCTCTATGCTGAGCAATCCTATCTGCAATCGAACTAGCCATTTTTGGCATGACAGGCGTCACTGGCTCAAATCTACCAGCCCTATCTTTTTTTCCTTTGGAAGAAGTCAAGTCAATCATAAGCTGATGCGAAAATAGTTAAGCACACAAATTAACCCTCTTGTTGTCAAATTGTAGTAAGGATGCAAGTAGGGATCGTTCTAGACCGGGGATTAGGAGAGCTTGCTAAAACCTCTAAATTGACTCAAAAACATAAAAAAAAGTTAAAAATGTTCACAAAGACTCAAAAGACTCAAAACAGGTTCAAAAGACTCAAAACTGCCTAAAAACACTAACTAGGCAGTTTCTGACCTTAAACACAAATTTGGACGAATTTAAGATTATAGGTTGATTCAAAACACTTTAAAACACAAATTAAACAGATTCTAAACACTATAGAACAAGAAAGTAAATGGGGGATTTGATTTGATGAAAATTGAAATAACAAAACAAAGTAACAAACTAGGCAGATTGTAAAACGAATTCCTTGAAAACAAGATGATGGATGGATTAGTTAGAGGTTCATTCTCCACACAAGACAAATTTGTATATGAATCGATTCCCCAATTGCTTTTCATTAACTATGATGCTCAACACCCTAAGTTAACCGTGATGCACTAATTAACTCTCAAATTTTCCTTATGTTATTGAATTGGATGATGCATGCGACAATTCAAATCATTCTCCAATGGTTCTCAACATGAATGTATAGAAGAGATACAATGAGAGATCATTATGCTCTATGAAAATTATAAGTGTTGACGAGGCAATTGTAACTATTAATGCATGATACTCTTGCCAAGAATTCAATTAACGCGGTTGTGACTAGCAACCTTCACTACTCATGTTTATAAACTTGTGACGATTAGGTGAAACTCGTTTATAAACTAGCATCGAGTTTTTGCATGAAGACTAAGTATGCATCCCTAATCAACATACAAAAACAAGTTTTTAATAAACAGATAATTGAATTGCAATCACAACTTAACAAATCACAATTGGAAGAAATCAATTCATATTTCAAACATGTTCATGGCTTCAAACTTTCCCCTAACTAATTAGGGGTTTAGCCACTCATGATTACAACAAACTTAGAGAGTAATAACAAAGTAAACATTGAAAACAAGAATCGAAGTACACTTAAAAATTCCAACAACTCAATCTTGAATTGTATGAACGTTTAAGCCTCTTCTCCTCTAGTTGCTGCGGCACAAGGGGTTTTGGTGAGTTTTGGGGGTTATGGATGATGTAGAATGATGTGTTTAGGGTAGGGATGAATGTAGGGGAAGGCAAGGAGTGTTTTTGGGCAGAAAATATGAAGAATGGTGAAGTATGGCTGTGTTAGAGAGAGGGAATGAATTTCTGGCGTGAATGAATGTGTATGAGAGGTGGTGATCTGATCTAGGGGTTAATATGAGTATATATAGGCACTTAGACCCCTAGGGTAATTAGATATGGACTTGAATTAATTAATGGGAGAGCATGGGAGTGACAGCTAGGGTGAATGATTAAAGGCAAAGTGCATGTGGCTGATTTGTGGTGCAATGATGAAAGGCAAAGTGCATATGGCTGATTTGTGGTGCAATGATGGGAGTGCATGTGGCTGCAATGGATTAAAGGATGGAAGTGCTGTGGCTCTAATGTAGCCTTCTAGAAATCAGGTTTTTAGGCCCCCTTGCAACTCCCTAACTGAATTCAAGCCTTTCAAATTCGTCCATCCTTATGCCTCCATGCTTGCACTATCCAATCTTGGCCCAAAAATGCTCTAGAATGCTCCAAATTGCTTCTTTTTGCATACTTTGACACTAAAACCTGAAATTGCACGAAAATAACTTTAAACACTATAATTAACATAGTTTAGCTAATTAAATGCAAGAAAACAAGCTAACTAAGTCGTATAAATATGCTCCTATCAATTTCCCCCACACTTAGCTTTTGCTAGTCCTCGAGCAAAACAAAACAAACAAAATATAACGAAACGAAACAAAACAAACAAAAGACAATCTAAACCTTCCAACGTTGCCTCCGGGATTTCCAATGCACATGACATGTTAAAATTCGTTATCTCCACAGATTTTAGTCATCTTCACACTTAAGTACATTCTTACTCATAGTCACCACATACTAGTTCACAATTAGGCATTTAAAACCATGTTTTGAATGTAGTAACATGCTTTTAGAGAATTTGCTCAATTCCTTACAAGATATGCACTCAATTTTCACTCAGATTTTCTAACTCCACACCCTACACTTGGTATATGTGAGGAGATTGATGTAAATATGAATTCTAACAAAGAAAGGTAAAGTAAAACAAAGGTTCTTAAGGTAAAGTAACTCCACACCCTACACTAGATATATGCTCATACCAAATTCAAACTCCACAAATTGAACACATAACATCAAGATAGAAGTTGAGGGTTGTAACGGGGCTAAGGGTAATGGTTTAACAAAGAAAGGTAAAGTAAAACAAAGGTTCTTAAAGTAATAGGAAGCGAAGTAATGAAATTGACACTTAAACTCACTTTTAATGGCAGAAATCAACTTTTAAACACATGGGAAGATTCATGCAACAACTAGGGTCAAATTCACTCTTTTGGACACTTCCTTCAATAACCAATACTTGTGAGATCATTCTCACTTATTTTTCAACTCTTTTTCTTTCTTTTCAACACTTTTCTATTTTTCCACGATTTTTTTTTCTTTTTTTTTTTTTCTTTATTTCATTCTTTGGCCGTGCCCTATTATCTTCCCCCACACTTATTTTCTGCAATATATTGATCAAAAGGAGTTCATTCTAAGTCATGCTTCACTATCCTTTAAGAACAAGGGTATGGAAAGTCCTAATCTAGGCTAGGTGAGGATAATGTGGTTAACAAAGAAAATAAGCTTGAAAAGGCTCAAAAGGGGTAATCCTACAATACATGTGAAAAGGGATAGGCTTTTTAGCTTTGGCTTGACTAACAACTTCATCTTATTGTATGTTATGCAATCAATATCATGCTTTGAATGAATTGGGCATGAGTTCTAGTATTTGGAACCATAATGAAATGCATTCCAAGTAGCAACCAAGCAAAGAATGATGAGATCATGCAACGACTTTAGAAAACAAGAAATCACAGATTTATACTCTCCAAAGAACGTTTAGGCTCAAGTCTCACAAGGTTGTAGCGTTTGTTTGAGTTCCTTCCTTCAAGCATGTTACAAAAACCAATTTTTCTTTTAAGATTGCATGTGAAGTCATACATTATAACCATAACCAAGCATATACCAAGAGTAAATCAAACTTTTCTCCATATTTATAACTCTTTTTAACAGTCATGCAATTAAAAACCAAATCCTCATCATTGTGTTGGAAGGTGACCTACGACACAAACACACAAAAATGACTCAAAACACTCTTTTTAGGCTTTTCAAAACATGTTTTTCAAATTTTTATGTGATTTTCGGAGTTATAAAACAAAACACACTAAAACACTTTAAAACTGTGAGAAACAACATGTGAAGTGATAGGTGATAAAAATCAACGAATTTGCATCAACATACTTAGTTACCCCCCCCCACACTTCAATCAAACATTGTCCTCAATGTTTTAAGCCTAAATTCACACCAAACAAAAGTAAACACATAAACAGCAACTAAACATACTAAACATGGCAGAATATATCTAACAAAGAGAAGAGTTTAGGGATGCAAATCTGGTTATGGAGTGTAAATTCCATCTTCTCCTTGGTGATTGCATTGAGGCTTGATCGTGAGTTTTTTCACAGGCTCATCTTGAACTGAGCTGGAGGATTCTGACACATGGCAGGCAAGCACGAGGTGGAGGTGATGACCGGTTTCTTTGTTCAATCTTTCCAATTCGTATTGAAGAGGGTTAGAGGATAACTCAGCATATGCAGTTGTTGCTTTTGCTGACTATCCACAAGATTGATGTTTCCTCGTCACTCGTCTTAGCTGTTCTCCAAGCAGATGTGGTCCCTTCTCTGGAAGTGTATCAACCTTTGAAGATGACTACTCGAGAGCAACACTAGGTAAGCAACCAGGGAATAGATTCCAGGTAGTCGGTTCCAGATTGGAAGACTGACTCCAAGTGCCGGCTGATTGCTCACTTTACTTTGTCATGCGAGTAATAACAAGGACAAAGGAAAGGACAGGGAAAGATCATGATATGAGATACCTTTGCTTTAGCCCTTGATGATATGAGATACTTTTTCTTTTGCAGAAGCAGCGAATGAATCAGCACATATATTTGTTGCGCTTGTCTCCACATGCTTCGATCCACCGTTTCCTCTTGCCTTATCTGTACTCCAGGCATCTGGTATCTTCTTTGGGGGATACATCAATGGTTGAATATGTGTTCTCAAGAGAAGAAGAAAACTGAGCATGTTTGAGAGGTTTGGTTGCATCTACATTTTCGGCCGAGAAGAAGAGTCATGCGTTTTTGGGTGTATGCCTTGCCATGGATGTTAATGTATATAGGAATTGTAATGGCAAGTGGCAGTGCGGATGCGGCAATGACCTCCACGAGTCTTCAGCTTTGTCAGAGAGCTTTTGACAAAGTGGCACGCGTTTTCTGAAAAGCCGAGATTTCGGCTTTGTCACCCACGCTTGTCGGCAAAAGTGTGTAGCTGCTTTCTCGGCCTCCATGCGTCTTCAACTTTGTCAGAAAGCTTTTGACAAAGTTACACGCTTTATCTGAAAAATCGGGATTGCGTCTGAAGAGCTGGCGAACTTTACGCAGGAAAATCCAGCTTTGAAGAGTGGTGTCTCTTCAATCCTGAATCAGTGATTGTGTTTTTATAGAGGTGATCGATCACCTCTAACATGCACACTTCGATCACCTCTAACATGCACACTTTGAAGATTGCCCCAAAAATCGTCTCCGGCCCGTCGAGATTTTACTCCATCCAACCCTTCTCTTTTAACTTCTTGAAAAATGGCTAACTCATCTAACCCATCGAACATTTACTTAGATTTGAGTCTCAGCAGTGATTCGGTCGCGCCGCGTCAGGGTAAGGTATGGAGCCCGTCTTTCTTATCTTCTAATGGCCCTCTGACAGGTGAAGACTCCGTGACGACGGATGCAACAACAACTACGATAGTAGTTCGGAACCTCCTCACTCCTAAAGATAGTCAGCTGCTTTCAGGACGGTCCGATGAGTTGGCCGTTCAAGAGTCCCTAGCTCTCAATGTTCAGTGATAGGAGCATATTCATGCTACTTAAATGGCTAGTTCTCGTGAATTTACATTATGTTTCTTTAGTTATTTTAGTCCTTTATGCTTCTTTTGTGTGTTTTCAGGTTCTAAGGGCAAAGTATGCAAAAGGATGCCTTTTGGAGCCTTTTGGAGCAAATTAGAGATTGGAATGGATTGCATATGCTTAAAGCCAAGTAGATGGACGAAATTGAAGACCAAACCATTCACTTATCACTTATCAAACTATTCACTTATCACTTATCATAACCATTCACTTATCACTTATCAAACCATTCACTTATCACTTATCATAACCATTCACTTATCACTTATCATAACCATTCACTTATCACTTATCATAACCATAACCATACCTTCCCCCTTTAATCCACATGCACTCCCATCCATTTCATCATTGCAACCATTGCAGAAAAACACCATCATTGACGTGGCTTTCATGCACTCCCATCCTTTATCATTTCAGCACATGCACTCCCATCCTTTACCATTGCAGCCACATGCATTTCCCCCTTTATCATTTCAGCACATGCACTTCCCACTTCATCATAACCTAGCTGCACAAGCCACCCCACATGTCCCTTTAATCATTCAAACATGCACTCCCATTAATTAAACCATTCACCCACATGCACCATTCAAACATACACCCATTCACCACCAGAAATCATCATTGCCGTGCATTCCCTTTCATTTCTGTCAAAGCACATGCACTCCCACCCTTTAATCACATGCATAAATCAGCCACATGCATCTCCCATCACCATTCCAGATTTCCACCAAGTTCCTAGCTGTCATATTCCCTCATTTTCACCTATAAATAAGCATCCATTGCAGCCACAATTGATTCATTCCCATTCATTCTCATTCACTCTTCCATTTCAGAAAACCATCCCTTGGTGCCGTGCCTTAAGGCACCATTCCATCAATTCCCTACTAATCCAAACACCATCTTCATTCACACACCAAATCCATCCCTTAAGGCCGTGACCACCATCTTCATTCAAGCACCACTCCTCATCCATTTCCATAATTCCCCAATCCATTCAAAACACCAACAACATCCCTTAGACCTTGTGCCACAATAAAGAGGAAGAGAAGAGGGCTTAAACGTTCATACAATTCAAGTTTGAGTTGTTGGAATGTTTAGGTGTTTCTTTGATTTCAATGTTTAATTTCAATTCTCTTTGTTTTGTACGTATGAGGAACTAAACCCCCCTTGGCTAGGGGGGGATTCGAAATATATGTTTATGCTTGCATTTTGATTTGATTACTTCTAATTGCGTTTCATAAGTTGTGGATTCAATTTGTTTAACTGTTTGATTGATAACTTATTTATGTATGTTTATTGAGAGTACACGCTTAATTTTCATGCATGAATATGACACTAGAATATAAGTGAGTTTCACCTAATAGTTACGAACTTATATTCACAAGTAGTGGAGGTTGCTTATAAACAATCGCGTTAAACGAATTCTTGGCATAAGTTTCATGCAATCATAGTAACGAATGCCTCGTCAACACTTATAATTTTCATAGAGCGTAATGATTCTTGCTTGTGTCTCTATTATGCAATCATGTAGGGGACTTGTGGGGAATGTTTTGGGTTGTCGTATGCAATCATCCAATTCAATAACGTTAGGAAGATTTGAAGGTTAATTAGTGCATCACGGTTAACTTGGGGTGTTGAGAATTCATGGTTTATTGAAATGCAATTGGAAATCTTTTTACTATGCAAGTGTAACATGTGTGGAGATGAACCCCTTGGTTAGCATCCATTCATTCCATTTCATCAATTTCATATTTACATTCTGTTTTAATTGCAATTTGTTCATTTAGTTTAATTTCGTCAAAACTCAATCCCCCTTTACTTTATTGTCCAATTTAGTTAGAAAGTGTCTTAGTTTGTGTTTATAAGTGTTTTGATTCAAGTTATTACACAAATTCGTCCAAATTCACCAAAGTGCTCAAAACTGCCCAGAAAGTGTTTTTAAGGCAGTTTTGAGTGTTTTGGGTGATGTTTGAGTCTTTTGGTTTGTTTTAGTGTTTTAAAGTTTAGTTTTGCATTCTTTGAGTCTAGTATAGTGTTTTATATTGTGTTTTTACGTTTTTGAGTGAAATCCAAGTGATTAACAATCCCTCCTAATCCCCGGTCCTGAACGATCCCTACTTACATACTTACTACAATTGTCAAAAAGAGGGTTTAATTTGTGTGCGTATAATTCTTGCATCAAATTTTGGCGCCGTTGCCGGGGATTAGCAAATTTGCTAATCTCTTGGATTGTTCGTTTCGGTTATGTATTTTAGTTTTAGTTTTTGATTTGTGTTTTGTTTGTTGATTTCAAGTACTAGAGAAGCACAACATGGCACTTGATAATGCTTCTCTTTTGTCACAGCTCATGGAAAGGTCCCAAATGCAAAGCGTTGATATATTTGATCTTCAATCAAGGAATAACGTGTTTTCCAATACTTACAATTCGGATTGGAGTGATCATTCAACTTCTATGTGGTGGGAACCTCAAAATGCTCAACAAGAAGGATATTGGCAGCCACCTCATATTCAATATGCCCAACCAAACTCAAGTTCGTCAATAGATTATAATCAAAAGCTTAATGAATTAATTTGTTTGGTGCAGGGCCCACAAAATCAAGACAATGAGGCTCAACAAGAAGGATATTGGCAGCCATATGAGGAGTTCTATTCAACGCCTATACAGCCACCACAACCTGCCCAAAGTAATGTAGGTAATTCAAATGATAATGATACGATTTTTCAATTAACTACTACTTTGACGCAGGGAATCCAAACTCAAAACAAGGAGAGGGAAAATCAAGACAAAAGGTTGGACTACTTGGAAAAGCAAATTGGGCAGATCGCGGAGTTCGTAAGACAATTTCAAGACCAAGGCAAACTCCCTATT
Source organism: Pyrus x bretschneideri (assembly GCF_019419815.1). Taxonomy (NCBI): domain Eukaryota; kingdom Viridiplantae; phylum Streptophyta; class Magnoliopsida; order Rosales; family Rosaceae; genus Pyrus; species Pyrus x bretschneideri. The sequence goes on along the minus strand of NW_025999838.1, from coordinate 495,736 downwards.
TCAACCATTGCAAATCCGAAGGAAGGATTTGAAACTGCCAAGGAAATCATCTTGAGAAGTAGCAAGGAGGTTGGAACGGACCCTCAACCATCAAAATCAAATCACAAGGAAGAGGAATACACCCAACCCACGGCAAGAGTGGAAACACCTTTGCCGGAGGCACCTATTGCTCCTACGCCATCTAATTCAATTAAGGTTGTTCCAAATTTAATTAGTTCTAACCCCATTGCACCTAATATCCCTATTCCTTGCAGGTTCATGAATTCCAAGGAAGAAGAAAGTGAAAAAGACACCTTGGAAGCCCTTCCAAAGGTGAAAAGTAGGGAATATCATGAATTCATCAAAGAGGACGTTCTTGAGATAAACAACCCCAAAGAAGTTGAATTTTATGACACAAGACAAGGACCAATCCTCACATCAAATCTGACCAAGTGCAAAGTCCCTAAAACGTTCAAAGAATGGGTGTTTATTCTTGAGTTCTTATTGGATCACATAAGTAAGCCACCTCCTCCAATTTCAATTTTCTTTTATACTAACATGTTGTTAATGATTCAGGCATCCAATCTTGAATTTAAACCATTACCGGATCATTTCAAGTATCACCTTCCATTCAAAGATCAATTCCATGCCGTTCGTTTCATAAAAAAATAAAAAAAAAAAAAAAAAAAAAAAAGAATGTAGCCTTCACAAAGGTTGTGTACGTGAAGCCCCACTACGTGGCAACACTCTCGGAGCAGGAGGCATCGGAGCAGAAGGCACCGGAGCAAGAGGCATCAGAGATAAAGCATTCGAGGCCTCAATACTTGGCGGAACGCTGGATGACCCAGGAAAAAGGTGCCTCTGGAAGAAAGACGCAAGCCTTTGACGGTCACTTTGCATTCGACCTTGAGATTCTTGCATCTCATCAAGCTTCCTCTTCATGCCTGTCGAATAATTATTGGCAAGCACGTGCAAACTTCTATTCTCGTGCTTAAGCTGTTTGATCTCCTGCTTGAGATTTTCCACCTCTGCCATCAATGATTCAACCTGACGGGAGCGAGCAAGCAGGCGTTGGCCCATGTTGGACACAGAGCCTGCGCACTGAACACTGAGAGCCAGGGACTCTTGAACGGCCAACTCATCGGACCGTCCTGAAAGCAGCTGACTATCTTTGGGAGTGAGGAGGTTCCGAGCTACTATCGTAGCTGTTGTTGCATCCGTCATCATGGAGTCTTCACCTGAAATAGGACGGTTAGAAGATAAGAAAGAAGGGCGCCATACATTACCTTGACGGGGCGCAACCAGATCGCTGCTGAGACTCAAATCTAAGCACAGGTTCGATGAGTTAGTCATTTTTCAAAGGTGTTCAAAGAGAAGGGTTGGATGGAGTAAATTTTCAAAGGGCCGGAGACGATTTTCAAGAATGGGCAATCTTCAGAGTGTGTATGTTGGTGGTGATCGATACCTCTATAAAAAGCCAAGGCAACACGACCACCGATTCGAAGAGCTGGATTTTCCAGCGTAAAGTGCGGCGACGATCTCTCGGCTTTTCAGAAAACGCGTTCAACTTTGTCAAAAGATCTCTGACAAAGTTGAAAACACGTGGAGGCCATCATCGCAACTACACACTTTTACCGACAAGCGCAAAGTTCGGCGACGCTTTCTCTGCTTTTCAGAAAACGCGTGCAACTTTGTCAAAAGATATTTGACAGAGCCGCATCCGCACTACTACGTGTCGTTCAGAAAGCGAAGGGGCGTCGTTCAGAAATCGAAGGGGCGCCTGCTCAGAAATCGAAGAGGCGCATTCAAAGATCGATGAGTCGTCACTATTTCAAAAAGCCGGATTTGCGGGATCAAAACGTTTGTCGACAACGGTAAAAGAACAGTACCACCACTTGCTATTGGGAAATCCCTATATATGTCGACCTTCATCTTTTATGGCAAGGCAGACCTGAAGATAATGCCCAACTCTTCCTCTCCTATGAGGGCGCACTCCCAACAAAGCCTTTCGAAATACTCAATTTTTTCTTCTTCCCCAAAGATGATACCAGATGCCTGGAGTACAGATGACCCAGGAGGAAACGGTAGATTGAAGCATGTGGAGACAAGCACAACAAATACATGTGCTGATTCATTCACCGCTTCTTCAAAAGCAAAGGTATCTCATATCATCAAGGTCAAAAGCAAAAGTATCTCATATCATGCTTTTTCCCTGTCTTTTTCTTTGTCCTTGTTCTTACTCGCATGGCAAAGTGAAAGAAGCAATCAGCCGGCACTTGGAGTCAGTCTTCCGATCTGGTTCCGACTGCCTGGAATCTATTCCCTGGTTGCTTACCTAGCGTTGCTCTCGAGTAGTCATCTTCAACGGTTGATACACTTCCAGAGAAGGGACCACTTCTGCAAGGGGGAGCAAGTAAGGCAAGTAAAAATGATACATTGAAGCATGTGGAGACAAGCAACAACTGTATATGCTGAGCTATCCTCTAACCCTCTTCAATACGAATTGGAAAGATTGAACAAAGAAACAGATAAAAGGAGGAAGCTCAGACCTTCGGGGGAGACCAAAAGAATCCTGCTGCCCAGTTCAAGAGTAGCACAAAGGAAAATCAACGAGTGGAGGAGACCAAAAGAATCCTCCAGCCCAGTTCAAGAGTAAGCCTGTGGAATCACCAAGATCAACCCATGCATTCAACAAAGGAAGACCGAGAAAGCACTCCAATTCCAGATTTGCGTCCCTAAACTCTTCTCTTTGTTAGTTACATTCTGCCATGTTTAGTATGTATAAATGCTGTTTGTGTGTTTACTTATGTTTTATGTAAATCTATGCTTAAAACATTGAGGACAATGTGTGATTTAAGTGTGTGGGGGGGGGGGGTAACTAAGTATATTTGATGCAAATTCGTGGGATTTTATCACCCATAACTTCAAATGTTGTTCTTTGTTATTTTAAGGTGTTTTTAAGATGTTTTAGAGTGTTTTAGTATGTTTAGTTTTTATAACTCCGAAAATCACATAAAAATTTGAAAAACATATTTTGAAAAGCCTAAAAAGAGTGTTTTGAGTCGTTTTTGTGTGTTTGTGTCTTAGGGTACCTTCCAACACAATGATAAGGATTTGGTTTGTAATTGCATGACTGTTAAAAAGAGTTATGAACATAGAGAAAAGTTTGATTTACTCTTGGTATATGCTTGGTTATGGTTATAATGTATGACTTCACATGCAATCATAAAAGAAAAATTCGTTTTTGTAACATGCTTGAAGGAAGGAACTCAAACAAACGCTACAACCCTGTGAGACTCGAGCCATTACCTTCTTTGGAGAGTTATAATCTGTGATTCTTTGTTTTCTAAAGTTGTTGCATGATCTCATTATTCCTTGCTTGGTTGCTACTTAGAATGCAATTGTATCATGATAGAACTAAATGCTAGAACTTATATCCGTTTCATTCAAAGCATGACATTGAATTGCATAACATATATCAAGATGAAGTTGTGTAATTGCCACCATAGCCAAATAGCCTTACTTCCCATATTTCGTATATGTTGTAAGTTTTAACCCCGTTAAGCCTTGTTTAGCCTTTATTCTTTGTTTACCCACATTATCCTCACCTAGCCTAGTGTAGGACATTCCATACCCTTGTTCTTAAAGGATAGTGAAGCATGACTTAGAATGAACTCCTTTTGATCAATATATTGTAGAAAATAAGTGTGGGGGAAGATAATAGGGCACGGCCAAAGAATGAAAAAAAAAAAAAAAAAAAAAAAAAAAGAAAAAAAAAATCGTGGAAAAATAAAAAGAAAATAGAAAAGTGTTGAAAAGAAAGAAAAAGAGTTGAAAAATAAGTGAGAATGATCCCACAAGTATTGGTTATTGAAAGAAGGGTCCGAAAGAGTGAATTTGACCCTAGTTGTTGCATGAATCTTCCCTTGTGTTTAAAAGTTGATTTCTGCCATTAAAAGTGAGTTTAAGTGTCAATTTCATTACTTCGCTTCCTATTACTTTAAGAACCTTTGTTTTACTTTACCTTTCTTTGTTAAACCATTACCCTTAGCCCCGTTACAACCCTCAACTTCTATCTTGATGTTATGTGTTCAATTTGTGGAGTTTGAATTTGGTATGAGCATATGGAATCACTGGTTCTCATTCTAAGTAGTAGCATTCCATTCATGAGATCATATTCATGTCATTGTCATAAATCCAGAAAATGCTTTCTTTGATATAACATATGTGAGTGTTAGAATTCATATTTACATCAATCTCCTCACATATACCTAGTGTAGGGTGTGTAGTTAGAAAATCTGTGTGAAAATAAGAGTGTCTCCAGTAAGAAATTGAGTGGATTCTCTAAGGCATGTTACTACGTCCATAATGTTGTTTTAAACGATTAAATGTGAGCTAGTGAATGGTAACTATGATTAAGTATATGCTCAAGAGTAGGGATGACTAAAATCTGTGGGAATAATGATTTTTAACTTGTCATGTGCATTGGAAATCCCTGAGACGAGTGTTGGAAGGTTTAGGTTGTGTTTTACTTGTTTAGTGTCGTTTTGTTTTTGGTTTCTTTTGTTTTGTTTTGCTCGAGGACTAGCAAAAGCTAAGTGTGGGGGAATTTGATAGGAGCATATTCATGCTACTTAAATGGCTAGTTCTCGTGAATTTACATTATGTTTCTTTAGTTATTTTAGTCCTTTATGCTTCTTTTGTGTGTTTTCAGGTTCTAAGGGCAAAGTAAGCAAAAGGATGCCTTTTGGAGCCTTTTGGAGCAAATTAGAGATTGGAATGGATTGCATATGCTTAAAGCCAAGTAAATGGACGAAATTGAAGACCAAACCATTCACTTATCACTTATCATAACCATTCACTTATCACTTATCAAACCATTCACTTATCACTTATCATAACCATTCACTTATCACTTATCATAACCATTCACTTATCACTTATCATAACCATAACCATACCTTCCCCCTTTAATCCACATGCACTCCCATCCATTTCATCATTGCAACCATTGCAGAAAAACACCATCATTGCCGTGGCTTTCATGCACTCCCATCCTTTATCATTTCAGCACATGCACTCCCATCCTTTACCATTGCAGCCACATGCATTTCCCCCTTTATCATTTCAGCACATGCACTTCCCACTTCATCATAACCTAGCTGCACAAGCCACCCCACATGTCCCTTTAATCATTCAAACATGCACTCCCATTAATTAAACCATTCACCCACATGCACCATTCAAACATACACCCATTCACCACCAGAAATCATCATTGCCGTGCATTCCCTTTCATTTCTGTCAAAGCACATGCACTCCCACCCTTTAATCACATGCATAAATCAGCCACATGCATCTCCCGTCACTATTCCAGATTTCCACCAAGTTCCTAGCTGTCATATTCCCTCCTTTTCACCTATAAATAAGCATCCATTGCAACCACAATTGATTCATTCCCATTCATTCTCATTCACTCTTCCATTTCAGAAAACCATCCCTTGGTGCCGTGCCTTAAGGCACCATTCCATCAATTCCCTACTAATCCAAACACCATCTTCATTCACACACCAAATCCATCCCTTAAGGCCGTGACCACCATCTGAAGGAAGATTTGTGAAAAACAAGTTCATTTGAGCAACATCAACAACATGCAATTAACAATTAAAAGGCGGAATCATGTTTATATGCACTCAAAAACAAAACTTAACCCATGAACTTCAAAGCCTAGTAGATAGGTGAACCAAGACTCAACTCAAAACAAAGTGAGTTGAGAAATCAATACCTTTGTAGATTCCTCTTTGCATAAGCAAAGGCTAATCACCCAAAGAGAGGGCCTTCATTCCTTGCATCTTAGATCCATGGATTTGGATGAATGAAAAGGTTTCTCCAAGTTCCCAAAATTGAGAACCTTTAAGTCTCCACACCAAGGCATATTGTAGAAGAAATGAGTGACCTTGAGGAAGTAAGATTGCTAGATGTTTTCCTCAAGGTGGCCGGCCATTTCTAGAGAGAAAGGAGAGTTTGTGTTCTCATCCTTACTCCTTAGAAAACCCTTAGGATGAAATGGCTATAAAGATGTCTTTATACCACCTCACAATGGAGTGGCAAACTTGCAATTAAGCCAAGTTCACTACCCTCTTCTAAATGGCCGGCCTAAGGGGATTTATTGGGCTATTTGGGCCTTTGTGAATCATTATTCATTAAGTTGTCATACAACTTAAGTCAATGGACTTGACGTTCGAAGCCCATTGGGCCTTAAGGTCCAAAACTATCCCGAGGTCTTTAACGAACTTATTCGTTTGATTAATTAATATATTAATTAATCCTTGCCATAAATAATTAAACCATTTAATTATTCTTACTCATCTTCGTTGAATCTTCAATCTCTACCTTACACGGTGTACGATCCATTAGGTTCCTTTTAGCGAGGCAGTGGGCGATTCAAACTCTTTCAAATCGATTGTGAATTGAAACTTACTTTCAATTCTCCCGTTAGTGATAATACACTTTTAGGGCTTCCACAAACCATGGTTGACGCCTAGCAGCATGTCATGGTTACCCAAGCTAATCAGAAGAGGTGGAGAACCTATTCAGTTTTAGGATTACAAATGCAATACGGTCTTTCTCTAATACAATACTCTTGACCACATTGTTTGGTTTGATAGTTTATTCATGTCTACTATCCAATGTGAGTCTTGTGCTTATATGATTACCTTGAATGTGATTTGGAACACATTCCTAAATCTCATTCATACTTTGGCCAAAGATTCTTAATCATATCATAGAGTATTCTCCCTCAAACAGTTTGAAGGTTAGAGATCCCTTGTTGCGCATTCACTTGCCTCCATGGCTAAGTAGCTTAACCCTAACGATGCCGTAGACACCCTCCTGATGGAGTGACTTTGACATAATCAAAGATTAAGGACCTAACCACAAGACAACTGTGATGCCTCAGGTCAAAAGACTAATTTGCATTATCCCAACCATGAGTTCTCATGTGACATGAATATGAGAACTCTTCGTTGATCGTGTTCAGTGAACTCATTCTCTATTGAGCACCTACGTACTTGTCTTGATGTCACACACACCAATGACTCGAGACTAGTCACTCTCCCTGAGAGAAGACATAGCACGTACTGATCTTAACGGACTGTCAATGCCCAATTGACAATCCTATGATCAGGAACGTTTAGGATGTGTCAACGAAAGAATGGTCTCATGAATCTAACTTCTTTAGATCGCATTATTCCAATCACATATTCCTTGGACTTATCGTTTAAGCATATAACATTTATATGAGACGGCTCAAACAATAATCTTTGCCCTTTACATTTAAACTACATTAGTTTGAAATGTCCGTAAACTATCATCATATGATTGGTTTTAGGGCACATTTCCAACACCATCTTCATTCAAGCACCACTCCTCATCCATTTCCATAATTCCCCAATCCATTCAAAACACCAACAACATCCCTTAGACCTTGTGCCACAATAAAGAGGAAGAGAAGAGGGCTTAAACGTTCATACAATTCAAGTTTGAGTTGTTGGAATGTTTAGGTGTTTCTTTGATTTCAATGTTTAATTTCAATTCTCTTTGTTTTGTACGTATGAGGAACTAAACCCCCCTTGGCTAGGGGGGGATTCGAAATATATGTTTATGCTTGCATTTTGATTTGATTACTTCTAATTGCGTTTCATAAGTTGTGGATTCAATTTGTTTAACTATTTGATTGATAACTTATTTATGTATGTTTATTGAGAGTACACGCTTAATTTTCATGCATGAATATGACGCTAGAATATAAGTGAGTTTCACCTAATAGTTACGAACTTATATTCACAAGTAGTGGAGGTTGCTTATAAACAATCGCGTTAAACGAATTCTTGGCATAAGTTTCATGCAATCATAGTAACGAATGCCTCGTCAACACTTATAATTTTCATAGAGCGTAATGATTCTTGCTTGTATCTCTATTATGCAATCATGTAGGGGACTTGTGGGGAATGTTTTGGGTTGTCGTATGCAATCATCCAATTCAATAACGTTAGGAAGATTTGAAGGTTAATTAGTGCATCACGGTTAACTTGGGGTGTTGAGAATTCATGGTTTATTGAAATGCAATTGGAAATCTTTTTACTATGCAAGTGTAACATGTGTGGAGATGAACCCCTTGGTTAGCATCCATTCATTCCATTTCATCAATTTCATATTTACATTCTGTTTTAATTGCAATTTGTTCATTTAGTTTAATTTTGTCAAAACTCAATCCCCCTTTACTTTATTATCCAATTTAGTTAGAAAGTGTCTTAGTTTGTGTTTATAAGTGTTTTGATTCAAGTTATTACACAAATTCGTCCAAATTCACCAAAGTGCTCAAAACTGCCTAGAAAGTGTTTGTAAGGCAGTTTTGATTGTTTTGGGTGATGTTTGAGTCTTTTGGTTTGTTTTAGTGTTTTAAAGTTTAGTTTTGCATTCTTTGAGTCTAGTATAGTGTTTTATATTGTGTTTTTATGTTTTTGAGTGAAATCCAAGTGATTAACAATCCCTCCTAATCCCCGGTCCTGAACGATCCCTACTTACATACTTACTACAATTGTCAAAAAGAGGGTTTAATTTGTGTGCGTATAATTCTCGCATCATTCAATGTGCGGGCTCTGTGTCCAACATGGGCCAACGCCTACTTGCTCGCTCCCGTCAGGTTGAATCATTGATGGCAGAGGTGGAAAATCTCAAGCAAGAGATCAAACAGCTTAAGCACGAGAATAGAAGTTTGGACGTGCTTGCAAATAATTACTCGACAGGCATGAAGAGGAAGCTTGATGAGATGCAAGAATCTCAAGGTCGAATTCAAAGTGGCCGTCAAAGGCTTGCGTCTTTCTTCCAGAGGCACCTTTTTCCTGCGTCATCTAGCGTTCCACCAAGGATTGGGGCCTTGAATGATCTATCTTCGGTGCCTCCCGCTCCTATGCCTCTCGCTCCGATGCCTCTCGCTCCGATGCCTCCTGCTCCGATGCCTCCCGCTCCTAGAGTGTTGCCACGTAGTGGGGCTTCACGTACACAACCTTTGTGAAGGCTCCATCTTTCTCTTTCTTTGTTAGACACAAATTTTTTTTATTTTTTATTGCACGGCATGAAATTTATCTTTGAATGGGAGGTGATACTTGAGATGATCCGTTAATGGTTTAAATTCTAGAGTGGATGCCTGAATCATTAACAACATATTAGTATAAAAGAAAATTGAAATTCGGGGAGGCGGCTTACCTGTGTGCTCCGAAATGAACTCAAGAATAAACACATCTTCTTTGAATATTTCAGGAACCTTGCCCTTGGACAGACTATGTATGAGGATTGTTCCTTGTCCTTTGTCATAAAATTCAACTTCTTTGGGGTTGTTTATCTCAAGAACGTCTTCTTTGATGAATTCTTGATATTCCATGCTTTGCACCTTTGGAAGGCCTTCCAAGATGTCTTTTTCACTTTCTTCTTCCTTGGAAGTCATGAATCTGCAAGAAATAGGGACATTAGGTGGAATGGGGTTACCACTAATTAAATTTGGAACAACCTTACTTGAATTAGATGGCGTAGGAGCAATAGGTGCCTCTGGCAAAGGTGTTTCCACCCTAGCCGTGGCTTGGGTCTCTTCCTCGTAATTTGATTTTGATGGTTGAGGGTCTGTTCCAACCTCCTTGCCACTTCTTAACATGATAACTTTGGTGGTTTCAAATCCTTCCTTCGGATTTACAATGGTTGAACTAGGGATTTTGCCTTGGTCACAAAATTGTCCTACAAACTCCGCTATCTGCCCAATTTGCTTTTCCAAGTGGTCCAACCTTTTGTCTTGATTTTGCATTGATTTTTCTTGAGTTTGGATTTCATTGCTTTGGGCAGGTTGTGGTGGCTGCATAGGCGTTGAATAGAACTCCTCATATGGCTGCCAATATTCTCCTTGTTGAGCCTCATTGGCTTGATTTTGTGAGCCCTGCACCAAAAAAATTAATTCATTAAGCTTTGGTTATAATCTATTGACGAACTTGAGTTTGGTTGGGCATATTGAATATGAGGTTGTGGTGGGTGCATAGGTTTTGAATAGAACTCCTCATATGGCTGTCAATATCCTTCTTCTTGAACATGTTGAGGTTCCCACCATATAGAGTTTAAATGATCACTCCAATCTGAATTGTAAGTATTGGAAAACACGTCATTCCTTGATTGAAGCTCAAATATATCAACGCTTTGCATTTGGGACCTTTCCATGAGCTGTGACAATAGAGAAGCATTATCAAGTGCCATGTTGTGCTTCTCTAGTACTTGAATTTAACAAACAAAACACAAATAAAAAAAACTAAAACTAAAATACATAACAGAAACGAACAATCCAAGGGATTAGCAAATTTGCTAATCCCCGGCAACGGCGCCAAAATTTGATGCGAAAATAGTTAAGCACGCAAATTAACCCTCTTGTTGTCAAATTGTAGTAAGGATGCAAGTAGGGATCGTTCTATACCGGGGATTAGGAGGGCTTTCTAAAACCTCTAAATTGACTCAAAAACATAAAAACAAAGTTAAAAACGTTCACAAAGACTCAAAGGACTCAAAACAGGTTCAAAAGACTCAAAACTGCCTAAAAACACTAACTAGGCAGTTTCTGACCTTAAACACAAATTTGGACGAATTTAAGATTATAGGTTGATTCAAAACACTTTAAAACACAAATTAAACAGATTCTAAACACTATAGAACAAGAAAGTAAAGGGGGGTTTTGATTTGACGAAAATTGAAATAACAAAACAAAGTAACAAACTAGGCAGATTGTAAAACGAATTCCTTGAAAACAAGATGATGGATGGATTAGTTAGAGGTTCATTCTCCACACAAGACACATTTGTATATGAATCGATTCTCCAATTGCTTTTCATTAACTATGATGCTTAACACCCCAAGTTAACCGTGATGCACTAATTAACTCTCAAATTTTCCTTATGTTATTGAATTGGATGATGCATGCGACAATTCAAATCATTCTCCAATGGTTCTCAACATGAATGCATAGAAGAGATACAATGAGAGATCATTATGCTCTATGAAAATTATAAGTGTTGATGAGGCAATTGTAACTATGAATGCATGATACTCTTGCCAAGAATTCAATTAACGCGGTTGTGACTAGCAACCTTCACTACTCATGTTTATAAACTTGTGACGATTAGGTGAAACTCGTTTATAAACTAGCATCAAGTTTATGCATGAAGACTAAGTATGCATCCCTAATCAACATACAAAAACAAGTTTTTAATAAATAGATAATTGAATTGCAATCACAACTTAACAAATCACAATTGGAAGAAATCAATTCATATTTCAAACATGTTCATGGCTTCAAACTTTCCCCTAACTAATTAGGGGTTTAGCCACTCATGATTACAACAAACTTAGAAAGTAATAACAAAGTAAACATTGAAAACAAAAATCGAAGTACACTTAAAAATTCCAACAACTCAATCTTGAATTGTATGAACGTTTAAGCCTCTTCTCCTCTAGTTGCTGCGGCACAAGGGGTTTTGGTGAGTTTTGGGGGTTATGGATGATGTAGAATGATGTGTTTAGGGTAGGGATGAATGTAGGGGAAGGCAAGGAGTGTTTTTGGGCAGAAAATATGAAGAATGGTGAAGTATGGCTGTGTTAGAGAGAGGGAATGAATTTTTGGCGTGAATGAATGTGTATGAGAGGTGGTGATCTGATCTAGGGGTTAATATGAGTATATATAGGCACTTAGAACCCTAGGATAATCAGATATGGACTTGAATTAATTAATGGGAGAGCATGGGAGTGACAGCTAGGGTGAATGATTAAAGGCAAAGTGCATGTGGCTGATTTGTGGTGCAATGATGAAAGGCAAAGTGCATATGGCTGATTTGTGGTGCAATGATGGGAGTGCATGTGGCTGCAATGGATTAAAGGATGGGAGTGCATGTGGCTGCAATGGATTAAAGGATGGGAGTGCATGTGACTGCAATGGATTAAAGGATGGAAGTGCATGTGGCTGCAATGGATTAAAGGATGGAAGTGCATGTGGCTCTAATGTAGCCTTCTAGAAACAGGTTTTTAGGCCCCCTTGCAACTCCCTAACTGAATTCAAGCCTTTCAAATTCGTCCATCCTCATGCCTCCATGCTTGCACTATCCAATCTTGGCCCAAAAATGCTCTAGAATGCTCCAAATTGCTTCTTTTTGCATACTTTGACACTAAAACCTGAAATTGCACGAAAATAACTTTAAACACTATAATTAACATAGTTTAGCTAATTAAATGCAAGAAAACAAGCTAACTAAGTCGTATAAATATGCTCCTATCATAAGCCTATGAGCAACAGGAGAAAGTCTTCGGCTCTTTCTCAGCTGGTATCTCTTGAGCAGGCGGGGATGATCTCTTCTTTCTGCCTTCATTTACGGCAGGCCACATAACAGCGATCAAGCGAGCTAATGCCTCCATCTTGAACCACTTTATCTCATCTCTTGGGGGCAACCCACATTTCTTTATGCAAAGAGGACTAAGCAGCCAATGCCATTCACAGTACGTAGCAGGGATACCCAAAGCAACATGCACTTTCATATATGGAGAAGTTTTGGGAATTGAGCCGAATTCCAAATCTACATAAGCAGATGAGCACAATCAACAAATTAAAGAGTAGCTCAGCAAAGGCACAAAGCAGCCTAGAGACTAAGTAGTCTACTTATCGATGATGAAAATTGTTGGAACGCACAGCTCAAGAGAAGAGTGAGACTCCCACTCTCCATTTATCTCCAAAGTCTCCTTTACCCAGTCATGATCTACTGGCCTATGCTTTCTCAGTTTGGTCCAGCACCCCAACATCCTATCAGTTCGGCCTAAGCCGAGCTGAACCTGGGCCAACCAACCGCCGCCGCACTGAGCCACCCACAGCAGCAGCTATGCCATGGCCTTCCAAGCTACCATTTCACACATCCTCGATCCCTATCGAGCCAAATTTTAAGCCCTAAAGCTCCAAAAAATTACGAATGCAAGGAAAATTAATTTTTTTTCTCATGTTGGTGAGGCACGAAGACAAAGAAAGCAACGAAAGACAGTCCTTTGCATGAGCAAATGTAGAAGATTAGTAGGGGAAAGGCAACAAATATCCTCTAGCTTTCATTCTCTTATAGGGTCGAATAAATTACTCTCTGAAGTTGATTTAATCATCTACTTAAGGTAGACTTAAATAGACTCTGGAAGTAATTTGTTTCCCTTTCCTAGAAGTATCTAATTTCCAATTAATGTGGGAATCGACATCAAAATAGGAAATAGTCTTACGTTTCCTAAAGCAAGGGAAGATCTCTACACCTGTTGCTCTTTCCTGCGAGTAGCCCAATAGGTGTAGGGGCATTTGTGGAGCCAAAATTATGGAGGTGACACGTGGACTTTTGGGTTAAAAGGACAAAATTACCCTCAAGGCATACCGGGACTCCCACGCGCATGCAACAGAAAATAACGACTCAATCAAGGAAGAGTTAAAGGTGATCCAAAATGTATTTATTCAAACGCTTCTCATCAATCCTCATCAAATCCTTATTCAAAAGGTAACTCCCAATTGTCCTATTTAATTTGGGATTAATTGCCAAGTTAATTTCTTGCAATTACACTCTCAATTTGACCATTTATGGCCGGCCCCTATTTTCCAAATAGGGCCAGTCACTTTCCTATAAATAGCCCTATTCTCGCACTAAAATTCTAGGTTCATTCTCTTCCAAAAATTCCCAAACACATTTTCTTTCAAATTCTAGCTTTGGCATTGGAGATTCTTCGGCCAAAGCCCCTCCATTCATCGTGGGCGCATGAGGCTTCCGGCCTTAATCTTAGGTGTTATTATTTTGCAGGTGCATTTTCGTCAAAGGAGAAGACAATGGAAATTTGCATCCACAGCTGCCCTAATCAAATGCACAAACTCCGCATATTTCATAATAATTAAGTGTCATTATTCTCATCATCCACTGGTCCATCAAGTCATTGTCGCTCTACGTCACATTCAACATCAAACTTCAACTCCCGGAAACGATACTTGAACATGATGTCGATGCACTTTATCAGATTTGCTTCATTTTTGTCAATGTCCAATCAGGCTGGTATGCAAAAATAAATAAATTATATATATCACTAATATATTTTATATTAGTGACCTAAATTATTATTTAACTAATCAATAATTATCACATACTGCTAACGCATTGATCGTGACTGTTTTTATCTCCTTTGGGACATCTCTCCAAGACGCCCAATTCACTCCGCTGTCACGCTCCAATACCTCGACGTCACCCCTAAACTTTTTGACCATATCCGACTTCTCATATCCTACTAATTCTGCATAAATGATTCGGTAGTGGCTTTTAGCAGCATAAGTATATCGAACGCATGTCGGAGCTCTCTTCTTTTTCTTGTCTATCAACAAAATAAACACTTAGAATATTCTACTTAAATATTTAATTAATTTACACAACCAACAAATTTTAGTACGTAGTACCTTTCCCAGAACCTTCGCCCTTGAACTCTTTTTGACGAAGGACCACCAAAGTTCACCATCGCATATGGAAGAATAAACCAAAAGTGGAATAATAATTTGATAGGAGCATATTTTATGCTACTTAGCTATGTTGTTTCCTTGCATTTAGTAAGTTAATTACTACTTATTAGAGTGTTTTAAGCTATTTTCGTGTGTTTTCAGGTTCAATTGACAAAGTTGGCAAGAAAGTGCAATTTGGAGCATTTTAGAGCAGTTTTGGGCTTGGAATGGATTGCACATGCATGGAGCAGGGTGGATGGATGAATTTGAAGATCAAGAGAGGCTATGAATGTGATTAACATCTGGAAGAATTAAATCACAGACTTAGAAGATAAGGAATCAGCTACAAAGAAGGAATATTATCCAAATTACCTTATCTTATCCAAACCTTATCCAACCTTATCTTACCGTATCCTATCCTAATCTTTTCCTACCTTAATTCCAGCTTCAAAGAGGACTTCTTTTCATATTAAATCACCTAAATATCATGTTCTAGAAGCCCTATTTTCGTGCCCTAAGTTTATGCTACATGTAACCCTTCTAGAATTTCTAGAATCTGCCACAAGGACCATTCCTTGTCCTCCTTGGAATCTGATTGAAAGTGTCCTTGTTCTTTGGTGATTCGGAGTCCTAATTCCTCTCCTTTTCAGCCCAAATTCATGCCTTCCCTTCACCCTATAAATAGATGATGCCGCAACACTCATAAACCACCACCCTCTACCATAATTTCACACCACACCATCCACCACACCTCAAGAGCCTAAATTCACACAAATCCCCATTGTGCGCAACAAGGAAGGAAAGAGGAGCCACCTGGAGTGTTGCTAGGTGTATTCTATCTTTGTTTTTAATATTTAAGTTTAATTATCCTTGTTTTACGAACATGAGGAGCTAAACTTGTTTTAGCTAGAGGAGACTTAGAAACCATGATTATATTTGCAATATGAATTGATTACTTTCAGTTGTGATTTCATAAATTGTGAATATAATTTACTTAACTGTTTGATTAAGAACTTATTCTTGTGTGTTGATTAAGAGGACCCGCTTAGTTTGCATGCATGAATTTGATGCTAGAATATAAGGGAGTTTCACCTAATAGTTGTGAACTTATATTCATAAGTAGTGGAGGTTACTAGTCACAATCTTGTTAAGTAAATTATTGGCAAGAGTATCATGCTTTTCATAGTTACGAATGCCTTGTCAATGCTTATGGTTTTCACAAAGCTTAATGATCTTTGATTGTATCTCTATTATGTTGTTCATGTAGGGAACTATTGAAGAATAATTTGGTTGCCGACGTGTATTCCATCAAATTCAATGACTTAAGGAAAATCTGAGGGTTAATTAGTGCTGTTCACGGTTAATCTAGGGTGTTGAGGTTCATGGTTTATTGGAAAAGCAACTGGAAATCAATTTGTATGCAAGTGTGTCATGTGTGGAGAAGGACCCTCTAGCTAGCTTATCACCCATATTTTTCCCTAATTTCGTCCAAAGTTATTTAAGTCTTTAAATCTGTTTGTTTTTACTTTAATTTCTTCCAAATCAATCTCCCCTTTAATTAAGTGTGTTAGATTAGTTATAAACGTGTTCAAATCTGTCCAATTTAGTGTTTTGAGTCTTAATAGTCTAAAATTCGTCCAAATAACTTCTTAGAGTCTGTTTCGAGTTGTTAGAGTCTAGTTTGTGTGTTTTGAGTCTATTTAGCTTGTTTTAAGTTGTTAGAGTCTAGTTTTCTGTTTTTGAGTCTAGTTTAGTGTTTTAGAGTTTAATTTGAGTAGATTAGCATCTCTTCTAATCCCCAGCCTAGAACGATCCCTACTTACACATACTACAATCATAGGGTTTTAATTTGAGTGTTAGAATATTTCACATCATAATTTAGTGCAAGTAAAGAGTTTTTAGATTGAATTGTGAAGAGGAAGAGTGAAACTGTCAATTTAAAGGAAATCTGGCTTCTTTGCGCGACGAAACCTTCGTCGTGCAAAACCATGCAATAAATACCGCATTCAACACTTTGACTAAACAACTAACTATCTAGTAAATGTTGGAACCTTTGCGCGATGAAGAATTTTTCGTGCAAAGTAATACACGTTGTACTTATTTGGGTGCCAAAATATAGGCATCCGCGCGTTTTTCTATGAACCTTTGCACGACGGAGCATTTTTTTGTCAAACAAATGGTTTTTGCACAACAAAACACGACGACGCGGAAGTTGTTTGTCCTATTAAATTCTATCCGAAAAACTTCAGCGACGAAGTGGTATGTTCGTTGGGCTAAACCATTTTACGCGACGAATTTGCTTTCGTTGCATAAAGTTTTGTCCCGCAAATGATTTTTTCTACTAGTGATTACTCATTTAGGAACTTAGAAACTTGGTCATGTTGGTGTACCATTGTGTGACCCTAAAGAATACAAGTTAATTGTAGGGGCACTACAATGCCTAACTTGGACAAGACTGTACCTTTCTTTTGCAGTTAATAAGGTTTGTCAAATTCTCCATTTTCCAAGGGATTCTTATTTTCAAGCTATGAAAGGTATCTTAAGATTTTTGAAAGGCTCAGCTGATCAAGTTATATGGTTAAAGAAAAGTCCGCTGCATCTTACACCCTTTTCTGATGCAGATTGGGCAAGTTGTATTTTTTTATAGATGATCCACAAGTGGATATTGCATCTATATGGGTAGTTATTTGATAAGTTGGAGTGCCAAAAAGCAACATACAGTTGATCGTTCTTCCACAGAAGCAGAATATAAGTTCTTAGCTCACACAGTAGCTGAGCGTACTTGGGTGTGCAAAATATTCAGAGACGTTGCATTCCCACTTACTACTATTCCCAAGCTTTGGTGTGATAATGTTTCTGCTGTATCCTTGGCCTCAAATTCAATATTTAATGTTCACACAAAGCATGTGGAACTTGATTGATAGGAGCATATTCATGCGACTTAATTAGCTTGTTCTCGTGCATTTATGTTGTGTTTATTTAGTTGTTTTAGTGTTTAAGGCCACTTTTGTGTATTTTCAGATTATAAGGCCAAAGTGTGCAAGAAGATGCAAATTGGAGTCTTTTGGAGCGAAAGAGGAACGAATGAGTTGAAGACTTGAAGAAACGACGAAATCCTACTCCAACGATGAAGTCTTACCAAAACGAGGAATCCTACTCAAACAAGGTTTCCTATTTTAGGAAAGTTAACCCTAAGTTTCCCGTTTTGGTAACCTTTCCTAAACTTAAACGTCCATATCTTCTAGCCACTTTGACGGCCTTATAGGCACTTTAGGACACAAAACCAAGGCCCTAGCCCTATTTCCCTTCCTAGCCGCACCTTTATATTTATGTTTTAATTTCCTATTTTCGTAAGCCTTTGATTTAATTTTAAATAAGCTAGGGTTAGTTTTCTGAAATCATACATTTTCCTAACCCTAGCCGCAAAACCCCATCCTTTTTCTCACATCATGCAGCCACCATCTCATTTTAATTATTATTCCATAAACCGTATCCATTCATTCCCATTATTTCACACCCTAATTCTTCCATATATAATCAGCCACCATATAATTCTTTTCTTAGCCGCCACCATCTCATATTTCTCCCATTCTTTCCTTGCCGTGACATCTCTCATATTTTATTCCCTAAAATTTTCAGCCGCATTTGTTTCCCCATTATTCTTTCCCATTATTCAATCAAGCCGTGCAAACCATCTCCCATAATTTCTAATCAGCCGCACCAATTCCATCTGACCCTAATTTCATTCAGCCACCTGGGTACCCTAATTCAATCCGTGCATTCCATAAAAAAAAACCTAATTTTCATCCAGCCGCATTAGGGGTCCCAAAACCGTGCAGCCATTCCACACTTATTCCAGCGGCAGAACTTCCACATTTTTAATCCATCCTGCCGCAAGAAATATCATACATTCTGTCCAGCCGTGCCATCTCCACCACTCCCCTTCACAGCCGCAATTTTCCCACACCATTCCACCACCATTGCCGCCCACTTTAACACCCTAAATCCATCCCAAAGGCAGAAAAATCACCCAAATAAACCTAGACTTTCACTGTCGCAGCAAGGAGAAGAAGAAGGAGGGCTTAGACGCGCAGAAATTCAAGTGGATTCATCGTGCGTTCTAGGTGTAATCAATCCTTTGTTCTTTATGTTTAAATTCAATTGTATTTCTCTTTTTGCGAATATGAGAGGCTAAGCCCCCCTAGTTAGCTAGGGGGTGATTCGAAACCATGGTTATATTTGCAATATGAATTGATTACTTTTGGTTGGAATTTCATGAATGTTGGATTCAATTTATTTAACTGTTTGATTGATAACTTGTTTGTGTATGTTTATTGAGAGTGCACGCTTAATGTTCATGCATGAATTTGACGCTAGAATATAAGTGAGTTTCACCTAATAGTTATGAACTTATATTCACAAGTAGTGGAGGTTGCTTATAAACAATCGCGTTAATTGAATTCCTGGCAAGAGTATCATGCTTTTCATAGTTACAAATGCCTTGTCGATGCTTATAATTTCCAAAGAACGTAATGATTCTAACTTGTATCTTTATCATGCTGTTCATATAGAGAACTTGTTAGGAATAATTTGTTTGTGATGCATATTCATCCAATTCAATGATTCTAGGGAAATTTGAAGGTTAATTTAAGCGGACCTAATTAACTTGGAGTGTCGAGTTCCATAATTTATCGAAAGACCAACTGAAAATCATTTTGTATGCAAGTGTGACATGTGTGGAGAAGAACCTTCTAGCTAGCATTCATTCCATATTTCATCACATTCATATTTACATTCTGCCTTTAAATTACAATCGTTGCATTTACTTTAATTTCGTCAAAACCTCAATCCCCCTTTACTTTAGTGTCCAATTTAGTTAGAAAGTGTCTTAGTTTGTGTTTATAAGCGTTTTGTATTCTTTGAGTCTTTTGATTTGTTTTAGTGTTTTATTGTTTAGCTTTGCATTCTTTGAGTCTAGTTTAGTCTTTTCAACGTTTGTTTTACGTTTTTGAGTCAGATTCCAAGTGATTTAGTAATCCCTCCTAATCCCCGGTCTAGAACGATCCCTACTTGCATCTTGACTACAATTGTCACAAGAGGGTTTTAATTTGTGTGCTTACTTAGACAGCATCAAATTTTTGGCGCCGTTGCCGGGGATTAGCAACTTTGCTAATCCCTTGGATTGTTTAATTTCTGTTTATTTATTTATTTTGTTGAAGTTTCTGATTTTGTTTTGTTTTCCTTGTTTTAGGTACTAGTGCATGACTCGGAGTTCTCAACCGATTCGTGAGCGTATCTCGGACTTTGACAGTGATTTTGAGAGGATTTTGAGACGAAGGAAGAAGCATCACGAATCAAATCCGCCAAGCCCGGAACCTGAGCTTGACGAACAAGGCCTAGAAGAGGAAGAAGAGGCCACGGCAGGGATCTTTGAGGAGCCACAAGAAATGGCCGTAGACAACCGGACACTTAAGGAGCTTTCCGCTTCGGGATTGGCTAATGCAGCACCCTTGTGCATCCAATATCCCCCACCGGCCGAAGGGAAGACCGAGGAGTTTGAGTTGAAGTCAAGCTTGCTCCATCATATTCCGAAGTACCATGGGTTGTCCATGGAGGATCCGAACAAGCACCTAAAGGAATTTGAGGTGGTGTGCTCAAGTATGACTCCCGTCAACGTTGACGGAAGTATATTGAAGATGAAGGCTTTTCCATTTTCTTTGATGGACAAAGCCAAGGATTGGTTGTACGATTTAGCTCCCGGAACCGTCACATCGTGGGAGAGCATGAAGAGGGCCTTTCTGGAGAAGTTTTTCCCAACTTCTCGAATCATCCTTTTACGAAAAAGGATAAGTGGTATACAGCAAGAAGATGGTGAGTCTTTTCCTACGTATTACGAACGTTTTAAATCTCTTGTTGCTTCTTGTCCACAGCACCAGATGAAGGAGGAGTTGCTTCTGCAATACTTCTACGAGGGGCTCCTGCCAATTGAACGACAAATGCTTGACGCATCGGCGGGTGGAGCATTGGTGGACAAGACACCCATGGCGGCCAAGGTCTTGATCGCGAACCGAGCGTTGAACGCTCAACAATATGAGGGAGTAGGCCAAAGAGGACCCCCACGGCAGCAAGTGCATGAGGTAAGTTCCACCCCCGATATTCATTCCCAGTTAGCTAATCTTACGTCCATTGTGTCTCAGATGGCTGAAGGCATGAGGATGCAAGGACCGGTTGTATGCGGGGTGTGTTCGATCCAAGGACATGCTTCTGATAAGTGCCCGCAACTCATAGAAAATGGTGGATGGGAAAGCGCCAACGCGATTGGATTTCAGGGTCAAAACCAACCAAGGAACGACCCGTACTCGAACACTTACAATCCGGGTTGGAGAGACCACCCAAACTTCAAATGGAGAGAGAGCCAACAACCACCACAACAAGGGGGCTTTAGGCAACAACCTCCGGGTTTCTTCACCAAGCCATTCGCACCCACACAAGCACCCCCACAATCTGCCCAAACAAGTTCAGGTAACTCTTTAGACAATGATACACTTATTAAGATACTAACTAAATTGTCTAATGGGCAGGAAGATCAAGCGAAGGCTATGCAAAACCAAGATAAGAGGGTGGATCAACTTGAGAAACAAATTGGGCAGATTGCCGAGTTTGTAGGTAAGTTTCAAGATCCCGGACAACTCCCTAGTTCCACCATTCCAAATCCGAAGGGAGGTTTCGAATCAGCTAAAGCAATCACCCTAAGAAGTGGTAAGGAAGTTGGGGCAGGTCCTACATCAAAAACAGGTCATAACGAGGATGAAAAGCTGCAACATGAAGAGGAGGAAGTAAGCAAGCCCACGGCAAGGGTACAAGCACCCTTGCCGCAACTATCAAGGGACATTAATGCACCCAACTCATCTCATTCGGCCACCAAAGGTAAGTTGGGGTCAAAATTGATTAATTCTAACTTTGTTCCACCCGATGTTCCTTTTCCTAGCAGATTTTTGCAATCCACGAAAGAAGAGGAGGAAAAAGATGTTCTAGAGACATTTAGAAAAGTTCAAGTCAACATACCCCTTTTGGATGCAATCAAGCAAATCCCGAAGTATACGAAGTTCTTGAAAAAGCTTTGTACAACAAGGAAACGGATTCAAGAAAAAGAGGTGGTTCATGTAAGTGAGAATGTCTCTGCCATCTTGCAACGCAAACTACCACCCAAATGCAAAGATCCAGGTAGTTTCACGATCCCGTGTGTAATTGGAAATACAAAGTTCGAACATGCTATGCTAGATTTAGGTGCATCAATTAATGTCATGCCATACTCTGTTTATGCATCTATGAATCTAGGAGAGCTTAAAAATGATGGTGTTGTTATACAATTAGCTGATCGATCTAATGCATACCCGAGAGGAGTCTTGGAAGATGTTTTGGTGCAGGTAGAACATTTGATTTTTCCTGCAGATTTCTATGTGCTTGACATGGATGATTCAACCTACTCTCCACCATCACCGCTCTTACTTGGACGACCTTTCATGAAAACAGCCCACACCAAGATTGATGTGGCCAAGGGAGCTTTAACTATGGAGTTTGGTGGTGATACAATTAACTTTAAAGTTTCTGAATCCATTAAGAGTACTAATGATGTTCATTCTTGTTGTGTTATAGATGTGCATAAGGACTTAGGGCCGAAAGGATCCGCACCAATCAAGAAGGATGCATCTAGAATCACCATCAAGGAAGGAATTGGATTGGAGCACAAAGAGCACGCCATTACCATAAAAACATCCAATATGGCCGTGCCTTGTGCTAAAATTGGCGAGATAGTGGCTGCCCTAGGGACATTGCCACAACATCCTAGTAAGTCTCCAATCCCAATTCCGATTCCCATTTCAAGTAATAGGTTGTTACCTTCTGTGGTGCAGGTGAAAAACCAATTTAAAGGTGGTGGGAGCATGTACATGGAGTGTCGGAACCCAAGCACCAAAATCAGGGAGGATCACTATCCCCTCCCATTCATCGAGCCGTACTACGAGAAATTTCAAGGAGTATACCGTGGAGGACATAACCCTCCATTCCGTGAGCCAGAGTGAGGAGTAAAAGAAGGTTTCGTCCGGCTGGAAGACGTTAAAGCAAGCGCTTCTTGGGAGGCAACCCATGCAATCAACAAAGGAAGAACTTGGGAATCGCTCCACACTCAGATTTGCGTCCCTAAACCCTTTCCTTTGTTGCTTACTTTATGTTTTGTGTAATGTTTTTAATTGTGTCTAAAACATTGAGGACAATGTTTAGTTTAAGTGTGGGGGGGTAACATTCTGTTTTGAGATATTTGTGCATGAAATTCGTAGGGTTTTACCACCTAGCATGTCTAAACTTGTTTCCCACTGTTTTTAAGTGTTTTTAAGCTATTTTAGTGTGTTTTAGAGTGTGTTGATTTAAAAATCCGAAAATACCATAAAAATTTGAAAAATTGTTTTGAAAAACCCAAAAAGAGTTGTTTTTGTGTGTTTGTTTGTGTTGTAGGGTACCTTCCAACACAATGATGAGGATTTGGTTTTTAATTGCATGATGGTTAAAGAAAGTTACAAACATGGATGGACGTTTGATATACTCTCTGGTTTATGCTTGGTTATCGTTATAGTTTACAAATTCACTTGTAATCACAAATGATAAAAATTAGTTTTTGTAACATGCTTGAAGGAAGGAACTTAAACAAATGCTATATCCCTGTGAGACTTGAGCCTAAACGTTATTTGGAGAGTTAAAATCTGTGCATTAATGTTTTCTAAGTCGTTGCATGATCTCATTATTCTTTGCTTGGTTACTACTTAGAAGGCGTTTCATCACTTAGTTCCAAATGCTAGAACTCATGCCCATTTCATTCAAAGCAGGTCATTGATTTGCATAACACGTATTCAAGATGAAGTTATGTAGTGAACACCATAGCCAAATTGCCATATTTCCCTTTTCATTTGTTTTGTAGGATTTAACCCCGTTGAGCCTTGTTTAGCCTACTTTCTTTGTTAACCCGCATTATCATCGCCTAGCCTAGATTAGGACCATCCTTACCCTTGTTCTTGAAGCATAGTAAGCATGAATGAATTCCCTTTGATTAATGTGTTGCAGAAAATAAGTGTGGGGGAAGGATTATTGATGTGAGTTTTTGTGCCATAGGCACGGTTGAAAAAAAAAAAAAAAAAAAAAAAAAAAAAAAAAAAGAGAAAAGAAGAAAGAAAGAAAAGAAAAGAAAAAAAATTGAAAAGTATTGGTTGTTGAAGTAAGGGCCCAAAACAATGAATTTGGCCCTAAGAGTTGTTTGAATCTTTCCTATTTGTTTAAAAGTTGATTTCTGCATTCTAAGGGAATTCTAGGTCTTAATTTCATTACTTTACTTACTATTGCTTAAAGAACTTTTGTTTATCCCTACCTTTCCTTGTGAGCCAACACCCCAAGCCCCGTTACAACCCTTGACTTCTATCTTGAGTGTTGTGCATTTCAATTGTGGAGTTTGAATTTGGTATGAGCATATGGTGTCACTGGTTCTCGCATCTAAGTAGTAGCATTCCATTCATGAGATCATATCTAAACACGTTTAATTACTCCAGAAATTGCTTTCTTTGTTATAACGTATGTGAGTACTAGTCTTTCATGTTTATATCAATCTTCTCACATATAACTAGTGTAGGGTGTGTAGTCAGAAAATCTGAGTGAAAATTGAGTGCATAACGAGTGAGGAATTGAGGGAATTCTCTAAGGCATGTTACTACATTCAAAATGTGTTTTATTTGATTAAATGCGAACTAGTGAATGGTGACTCTGATTAAGTATGTGCTCGAGGGGAAAGAAGACTAAAAGCTATGTGAGTAATGATCTTTGAGATGTCATGTTTCATTGGAAATCCCTGAGGCAAACGTTGGAAGGTTTAGGTTATGTTTTGTTTGTTTTGTTTCGTTTTGTTTAGTTTAGTTGTTTTGTTTTGCTCGAGGACTAGCAAAAGTTAAGTGTGGGGGAATTTGATAGGAGCATATTCATGCGACTTAATTAGCTTGTTCTCGTGCATTTATGTTGTGTTTATTTAGTTGTTTTAGTGTTTAAGGCCACTTTTGTGTATTTTCAGATTATAAGGCCAAAGTGTGCAAGAAGATGCAAATTGGAGTCTTTTGGAGCGAAAGAGGAACGAATGAGTTGAAGACTTGAAGAAACGACGAAATCCTACTCCAACGATGAAGTCTTACCAAAACGAGGAATCCTACTCAAACAAGGTTTCCTATTTTAGGAAAGTTAACCCTAAGTTTCCCGTTTTGGTAACCTTTCCTAAACTTAAACGTCCATATCTTCTAGCCACTTTGACGGCCTTATAGGCACTTTAGGACACAAAACCAAGGCCCTAGCCCTATTTCCCTTCCTAGCCGCACCTTTATATTTATGTTTTAATTTCCTATTTTCGTAAGCCTTTGATTTAATTTTAAATAAGCTAGGGTTAGTTTTCTGAAATCATACATTTTCCTAACCCTAGCCGCAAAACCCCATCCTTTTTCTCACATCATGCAGCCACCATCTCATTTTAATTATTATTCCATAAACCGTATCCATTCATTCCCATTATTTCACACCCTAATTCTTCCATATATAATCAGCCACCATATAATTCTTTTCTTAGCCGCCACCATCTCATATTTCTCCCATTCTTTCCTTGCCGTGACATCTCTCATATTTTATTCCCTAAAATTTTCAGCCGCATTTGTTTCCCCATTATTCTTTCCCATTATTCAATCAAGCCGTGCAAACCATCTCCCATAATTTCTAATCAGCCGCACCAATTCCATCTGACCCTAATTTCATTCAGCCACCTGGGTACCCTAATTCAATCCGTGCATTCCATAAAAAAAAACCTAATTTTCATCCAGCCGCATTGGGGGTCCCAAAACCGTGCAGCCATTCCACACTTATTCCAGCGGCAGAACTTCCACATTTTTAATCCATCCTGCCGCAAGAAATATCATACATTCTGTCCAGCCGTGCCATCTCCACCACTCCCCTTCACAGCCGCAATTTTCCCACACCATTCCACCACCATTGCCGCCCACTTTAACACCCTAAATCCATCCCAAAGGCAGAAAAATCACCCAAATAAACCTAGACTTTCACTGTCGCAGCAAGGAGAAGAAGAATGAGGGCTTAGACGCGCAGAAATTCAAGTGGATTCATCGTGCGTTCTAGGTGTAATCAATCCTTTGTTCTTTATGTTTAAATTCAATTGTATTTCTCTTTTTGCGAATATGAGAGGCTAAGCCCCCCTAGTTAGCTAGGGGGTGATTCGAAACCATGGTTATATTTGCAATATGAATTGATTACTTTTGGTTGGAATTTCATGAATGTTGGATTCAATTTATTTAACTGTTTGATTGATAACTTGTTTGTGTATGTTTATTGAGAGTGCACGCTTAATGTTCATGCATGAATTTGACGCTAGAATATAAGTGAGTTTCACCTAATAGTTATGAACTTATATTCACAAGTAGTGGAGGTTGCTTATAAACAATCGCGTTAATTGAATTCCTGGCAAGAGTATCATGCTTTTCATAGTTACAAATGCCTTGTCGATGCTTATAATTTCCAAAGAACGTAATGATTCTAACTTGTATCTTTATCATGCTGTTCATATAGAGAACTTGTTAGGAATAATTTGTTTGCGATGCATATTCATCCAATTCAATGATTCTAGGGAAATTTGAAGGTTAATTTAAGCGGACCTAATTAACTTGGAGTGTCGAGTTCCATAATTTATCGAAAGACCAACTGAAAATCATTTTGTATGCAAGTGTGACATGTGTGGAGAAGAACCTTCTAGCTAGCATTCATTCCATATTTCATCACATTCATATTTACATTCTGCCTTTAAATTACAATCGTTGCATTTAGTTTAATTTCGTCAAAACCTCAATCCCCCTTTACTTTAGTGTCCAATTTAGTTAGAAAGTGTCTTAGTTTGTGTTTATAAGCGTTTTGTATTCTTTGAGTCTTTTGATTTGTTTTAGTGTTTTATTGTTTAGCTTTGCATTCTTTGAGTCTAGTTTAGTCTTTTCAACGTTTGTTTTACGTTTTTGAGTCAGATTCCAAGTGATTTAGTAATCCCTCCTAATCCCCGGTCTAGAACGATCCCTACTTGCATCTTTACTACAATTGTCACAAGAGGGTTTTAATTTGTGTGCTTACTTAGACAGCATCATTGATTACCACTATATTCGAGAACTTTTATTCTTGCAAGACCACTCAAAGTGCAATATGTCAACACTCAGCATCAGGTTACTGATATACATACAAGTCTCTTTCTAAAGCTCGGTTTCAATATCTTTAGTTCAAGCTTTCACTAGGCCTTCCACCATTCAGCTTAAGGGAATGTAAAGAGACACATAATAGTTAGCTGTAATATTATAAGTTTGTTACAACTGTCAATTCTAACTAATGTTAGTTTAGTGAGCTAATACTACAAATTTAAGGTACTAGTCGTTAAGAGATGGAAATATCTGGAGGAATGGAGTATAGTTGTTCGTGAAGAAGGAGGTCAGAGGTGATGAGGACGGATGGGATTGGTACCGTCAAATTTGACAGAAAATGACAAATTTATGCCATTACCTGAGGTTGCTGACCTCAATTAATCGCATCATTGGATGATCTAAATTTTATGAAATGTGGGTAAATTTCTAGTCTCCAAATACAAGGATGAGGATCCCATCCAAATCCAAATGGTGGGGATCCTAGGGATCCTCACATGCTAGCTGTTTATAATATATCGTGCGGTCAATTTTCATCAGGTACTATTTGTATTTAATTTTACACAATAAAATTCAAATGATTTATGACCGCAAGATATACGATGAATGGCTAGGATGTGAGGATCCCTAGGATCCTTACTATTTGGATCTGGATGGGATCCTCATCCTAAATACAAAGGCTCGGGATCTGAAGATTATTGTATGCCATCAGGTCCACGTAGGTTTGACTTTCGCATTTGGCCTGTGGCATATGCAAGCATACGATGAACTGGCACGGAATGTGCTACAGGCGATTGTAGGGTTTAAATACAGGGAAGAAGTTTCAACACTCATTCTTTAACTTTTCATATATATTTTTTGATGTATAATATGTCCTACAACTTGTCTCCATTTTTAACAAAAATAAATATAAAAATAAAAATTCCTTTAGTTAAGGGCTCAGTATAAAGACATAATACGCATTTGACAACACAATTCAAGTTAACGACCAAAAAACAATACAAATTGAGTTGAATATTTGGAGAATGTGTCAAAGGACAAGGGATTACACCTCACATTAGGGCTAGGTTCGTTTCAAATCAGTTTTATTTTTTGTCAAAATTGAACCAAAATTTCGTTTTAGTTTCTTTATGTTCGGTTTGATTAAATTTCAATTTTTTTCAATTGAAACAATAAATAATTAGGAAGCAAAATCTTAATAAGATGTGGTTGAGCGTAACAGGATGAGCTCATGAGTTTGAATCCTACAAAACGACTCACTACATCTACTAAACTTGTATCAATACTCATTAAACAATGTTATAGGTTGTTTGTATATATGAAAATCAAGCTTAGTAAACCATAAAAGCAGCAGAAGAGAAAGAGCGGAGTAAAGTGCAGTAATCCGAATTAAGAGAGTCAACAACTATCTATCTAGCCTAAACTTCCAAGCAAGATCCAAGTGTAGCTAGCCCCAGAAAACCAACCAACCTGCTTTGATTTAAGACAATAAGAAGATAGAGAGGTTACAGTACTAAGATTTTATTCAAATCATATAACTTTCAAAACAAGTTCTCACTAGACTCGCAACCAAACAAAGGCATAACTAGACAAGCACACAAAGCAGTCAGTTCCAAGTTTCCATCTAGCTAACTAAAAATACCCGACCATAACATGCATATTAAACCTATAAGCTAAATGACTATATAAACTAGATATCCTATATTCCATTCATAAGCCAACTAACCTCGCTTGGCCAATACCAACTACTAACATCTTTGTTCTTTGCTTCCTAGGGTAGCCTTTTTCAATTATCCATGTTTCTTCTTTCTTGGGACTGAAGTTTACTTCTTCTTTCTTGGGGTAGTCTTTTAGTTGATTTTCCCTGTTCCCTCTTTCTTGGGGCAGTCTTCAGTTTGGTGCTTGCCAATAGCACCATAAGTCCCAAAATCATTCACAAGAGCAACTTTGATCCATTCGTCGTCATCAGGGTTCGAGTGTCCACCCTTTGATTGGAGAAAGAGAGGAAGAAAACAGAGCATGGAGGTGCAAGAATTCGACGGTGGGAAATGTTAGAATTGGTATGAAATCAGGTTTGTATTCCTAACTAAGATAAGAATCCAAGTCGTAATATGTGTAGGAGACTTGGACGCAAGTTTCCAATCGGTTTTGGGTTTTCTAACTTAGTTTAGGATTAGGTTTTGCTAGGTTATCTAGTATAAATGTGTGTGAGCCTTAACATTAGGGTGTGTGAATTGAGAGAGACTTGTAAGGCAAAAAAACTAATGTGTGAGAGTTTGTTAGTTCTTTTGTAATTCTTTATTAGTTAATAAAGCAAGCTTCCGTTGTTCATATTTGTGCAGTTGTTCTTGGTTTAATCATCTTGGTAGTGTTTCAACAAGTGGTATCAAGAGCAAGGTTTGGTGATTAAGCCAAAACAATGACAAAGTCGGAAGACTCCAGCAAGAGTGGAGATGATGGGGGCACTAAGGGTAACCAAAACCTCGGTGCAAAGTGCTAGGTTCGAGATCGAGAAGTTCATCAAGACTAATAGCTTCGCTATGTGGTAGTGCGAAGTTAAGGATGTGTTGATACAACAAGGACTACTTATTGTGCTTTAAGGTATGCCTATGTCAATGAAGAAGGAGGAGTGGCAGGGGCTGAATGCGCATGCATGTTCCACGATTCGGTTGTGTCCTGGCAAGGCACAAAAGTATGGTGTGATGAATATTTCATTGGCCAAGGGATTATGGGATACACTGGAGTCCAAGTATGTGAAAAAGAGCGCAGAAAATAGGCTTTACCTTAAGAATAAGCTTAATCATTTCCAATATAAGGAAGGAAAAAAAATTATTGATCATCTTGAAGAGTTTAACAAGATGATTGTTGAATTGTTGAACTTAGAAGAGACGATCAAGGATGAAGACAATGCTTTGATCTTGATGAATTCTTTGCCTAAATCCTATGAATCATTTGTTACGACATGGATTTATGGTAGAGAAACTATTAAATTTGATGAGATCTCAAGTGCTGCGATGATTCATGAAGTTTAGAATCTTGATAGACAAGAGATGAATAATTCTAAAGCTTTAATGGTGAGAGGAAGATCAAAGGACAGTAAGTTTGCAAAT
Organism: Pyrus x bretschneideri; assembly: GCF_019419815.1. Classification (NCBI taxonomy): domain Eukaryota; kingdom Viridiplantae; phylum Streptophyta; class Magnoliopsida; order Rosales; family Rosaceae; genus Pyrus; species Pyrus x bretschneideri. The sequence goes on along the minus strand of NW_025999838.1, from coordinate 465,809 downwards.
AGTCTCGCACAAGAGGTAACTCAAGCAACAAAAAATTCTTGGATAAGGATGAGTGCAACTTTTGCCATGAGAAAGAACACCGGAAGAAGGTTGTCCTAAAATCAAGGCTAAAAACAAGGAAAAGAAACACGTAGATTCAGAAGCGAACATTGTTAAAGCTGATAATGAGGATTTTGTATGTGCCCTAACAGCAGGGGAAATCATAGATTATGTTAATAAATGAGTGCTTGACAGTGGATGCACTCATCATATGACTTCCCAACGTCATTGTTCTCATCTTTCAAAAGTCTCACTAGAATTGTGTATATGATAATCATGTTCAATGTAAGGAATTGGCAGCGTTATTATACAGCATCATGATGGTGTAATTCAAGAGCTACAAGGAGTAAGGTATGTCCCAAACCTCAAGAAAAATTTAATTTCTTTAGGCACCCTTTAATCTCAAGGTTGCAAATTTTATTCTGAGAATAATATACTTAAGGTAGCTAGAAGGTCATTAGTAACGATGAAGGCTCCTAGAAAAGGTTTGCTTTATTTGTTAGAGGGCAAAACCTTGGAAAAACAAGTGTCTATGGCGGCAGATGCTGATCAAGCTGATTCATATTTATGGCATATGAGGTTGGGGCATGTGGTAAACAAAGCGCTACAAGGGTTGATTAAACAAAGGGCTCTTGATAGGAGCATATTCATGCGACTTAAATGGCTTGTTCTCGTGCATTTACGTTATGTTTCTCTAGTTATTTTAGTCCTTTATGCTTCTTTTGTGTGTTTTCAGGTTCTAAGGGCTTAGGGAGCAAGAAAGTGCATTTTGAGGCTATTTGGAGCATTTTTGGGAATGAATTGGATAGCTTATCCATGGAGCCAAGAGGATGGACGAAATTGAAGGCCATTTATGCACTTTAGGACATACAACAAAGGGCCTAGCCCATTCTCTCTTATTCTCTCCATTATAGCCATGCAAAGAACCATCCATTCCATCAAAAACAATCCTTAAAGCCATTTCCAACACACATGCACCCAAACAAAGCCAACCTAGCTAACCCTACATGCATTTCTTTATTCACTCTTCATCATTGCATTCATCACCAAAGAACTTCACACCTTGCCGTGCATAATCCCTTCACATTCAGCCACTTGCATTCACATGCATCACAACCCCAAAACCATCAAACATTAACTCAATGCCGTGCATTCCCAATCCCTTTCCAGCATTCCACATGCATTTCCACCTTCCTACTTCATCATTTCAGCCACATATTCACCCACATGCACTTTAATCATTCAACACATGCATTCACACACCAACAACAACTCAATGCCGTGCACTCCCATTGCCTTTCCAGCTCACTTTTGCATTTCCAGCACCAAAACATGCACTCACATGCATTTTCACCACCATTCACACACACATGCATCCTGAAATCCTTGCCGTGCCTTCCCCTTAGATTTTCAGCAACTTCTCTTCATCATTACACCACAAATCACCCACATGCACTCTTAATCATTCATCCATTTCACCACAAATCCTTCTTTGCCATGCACATAGTCTTCCCTTTTTCAATTCCAGCTTTCAAATGCAAACACATGCACAACAACACCATCACACAACCTGCCATCATTCACAAAACATCCTTTGCTTTACATCTCCACAAACACATGCATTTACACCACCAAAAATCCCCTTGCCGTGGCTTTCACTCCCATTTCCAGCATCTTCACATGCATTTCCAGCTTTCACATGCACACACATGCAATTTCAGCACCAACATTCCCCCTTTGCCGTGTACCCCTTATACATTCCACCTAATCCACATGCATTTCCAACCTAGCAAATCATTCTCCTAGCTATCATTCACATGCTCTCCCTGAAGGAAAATTTGTGAAAAACATGTTCATTTAAGCAACATCAATAGCATGCAATTAACAATTAAAGGCGGAATCATGCTTGTATGCACTTAAAAACAAAACATTTACCCATGAAATTCAAAGCCTAGTAGATAGGTGAACCAAGACTCAACTCAAAACAAAGTGAGTTGAGAAATCAATACCTTTGTAGATTCCTCTTTGCATAAGCAAAGGCTAATCACCCAAAGAGAGGGCCTTCATTCCTTGCATCTTAGATCCATGGATTTGGATGGATGAAAAGGTTTCTCCAAGTTCCCAAAATTGAGAACCTCTAATTATTCATCACCAAGGCATAATGAAGAAGAAATGAGTGACCTTGGAGGAGTTTGATTGCTAGATGATCCCTCCAAGGTTGGCCGAAATTTTAGAGAGAAAGGAGAGCTTGTGTTCTCATCCTTTCCCCAAAAATTACCATTTGTAAATTTTAGGCTATAAAGTCCTTTATATAGTCCCTTCAAATAAGTGACCTAATGGACCAAAAGCCCTATTCTTCTAATCATGGCCGGCCATAGGGTTTATTGGGCTTTCAAGCCCTTTGTTCATTCAAGTTGTCATACATCTTGAGTTAATGGGCTTGACATTCAAATCCCATTGGGCCTTGCGGCCCAAAACTAACCCGAGGTCTTTAACGAACTTATTCGTTTGATTAATTAACATATTAATTAATCCTAGCCTTAGATAAATAATTAAACCATTTAATTATTCTTACTCATCTCCGTTGTTTCTTCAAACTCTACCTTACTCGGTGAACGATCCATTAGGTTCCTTTTAGCGAGGCAGTGGGCGATTCAAACTCTTTCTAATCAATTGTGAATTGAAACTTACTTTCAATTCTCCCGTTAGTGATAATACACTTTTAGGGCTTCCACAAACCATGGTTGACGCCTAGCAGAATGTCATGGTTACCCAAGCTAATCAGAAGAGGTGGAGAACCTATTCAGTTTTAGGATTACAAATGCAATACGGTCTTTCTCTAATACAATACTCTTGACCACATTGTTTGGTTTGATAGTTTATTCATGTCTACTATCCAATGTGAATCTTGTACTTATATGATTACCTTGAATGTGATCTGGAACGCATTCCAACATCTCATTCATACTCTGGCCAGAGATTCTAAATCATATCATAGAGTATTCTCCCTCAAACAGTTTGAAGGTTAGAGATTCCTTGTTGCGCATTCACTTGCCTCCATGGCTAAGTGGCTTAACCCCGACGATGTCGTGGACACCCTGATAGAGTGACTTTGACATAATCAAAGATCAAGTACCTAACCACAAGACAGCTGTGATGCCTCAGGTCAAAGGACTACTTTGCATTATCCCAACCATGAGTTCTCATGTGACATGAATATGAGAACTCTTCGTTGATTGTGTTCAGTGAACTCATTCTCTATTGAGCACCTACGTACTTGTCTTGATGTCATACACACCAATGACTCGAGACTAGTCACTCTCCCTGAGAGAAGACATAGCACGTACTGATCTTAACGGACTGTCAATGCCCAATTGACAATCCTATGATCAGGAACGTTTAGGATGTGTCAACGAAAGAATGGTCTCATGAATCTAACTTCTTTAGATCGCATTCTTCCAATCACATATTCCTTGGACTTATCATTTAAGCATATAACATTTATATGAGACGGCTCAAACAATAATCTTTGCCCTTAATATTAAACTAGATTAGTTTAACATGTGAAATGTCCATAAAGTATCATCATATGATTGGTTTTAGGGCACATTTCCAACACTCCCATCCATTCTCTCCCTATATAAACCACACACACTTCATTCATTTGGCATTCAATTCACTCCCCACTTCATTCTATTGTACATACCACAACACAAACACAACTCCTCCTTCTTGCCGTGGCCTTCCTATCCATTTCTGCACCATTCTCACCACTCCTCATCCATTTCCATAATTCCCTAATCCATTCAACACACCAACAACATCCCTTAGACCTTGTGCCACAATAAAGAGGAAGAGAAGAGGGCCTAAACGTTCATACAATTCAAGTTTGAGTTGTTGGAATGTTTAGGTGTTTCTTTGATTTCAATGTTTAATTTCAATTCTCTTTGTTTTGTACGTATGAGGAACTAAACCCCCCTTGGCTAGGGGGGGATTCGAAATATATGTTTTGCTTGCAATATGATTTGATTACTTCTAATTACGTTTCAGAAGTTGTGAATTCAATTTGTTTAACTGTTTGATTGATAACCTATTTATGTATGTTTATTGAGAGTGGACGCTTAATTTTCATGCATGAATTTGACGCTAGAATATAAGTGAGTTTCACGTAATAGTTATGAACTTATATTCACAAGTAGTGGAGGTTGCTTATAAACAATCGCGTTAAACAAATTCTTGGCATAAGTTTCATGCAATTCATAGTAACGAATGCCTCATCAACACTTATAGTTTTCAAAGAACTTAATGATTCTTGCTTGTATCTCTATTATGCAATTCATGTAGGGAACTTGTGGGGAATGCTTTGGGTTGTCATATGCAATCATCCAATTCATTAACTTAAGGAAAACTTGACGGTTAATTTAAGCGGACCTAATTAACCCGGGGTGTTGAGAATTGCAAGTATAACATGTGTGGAGATGAACCCCTTAGCTAGCTTCCCATCCATTCATTTCCGTCAAATTCGTATTTACAATTTGTTTTCTTTGCAATCTATCCATTTTAGTTTAATCTCGTCCAAACCTAAATCCCCCCCCCCCCATATTCTGTTTAAGTCTTAGTCTTAATCTTTCTTATTTTTAGTTTTGCATTCTTCACATCAAATAGTGTTTTAAACTTGTTTTTACATTTTTGAAGTCAAATCCAAGTGATTAACAATCCCTCCTAATCCCCGGTCCAGAACGATCCCTACTTAAATACTTACTACAATTGACAAAAAGAGGGTTTAATTTGTGTGCGTATAATTCTCGCACCAGCTCTAAAGGGAGTCAAAAGTGGAAAATAGATATTTGTGAACACTACGTTCTTAGCAAGCAAACAAGGGTAAATTTTGGTTGTGCAATACGTCAAACTAATGGGCTATTGGATTTATGTAGACTCAGATGTTTGGGGACCTACAAAGAATGAATCTCTAGGAGGGAAAAGATGGTTTGTGTCATTTATTGAAGATTACTCAAGAAGATCATGGGTTTATATGATGAAGCACAAACATGAGGTGTTGAATATTTTCTTGGAATGGAAAAATATGGTTGAAAAAAAGGCTGGCAAGAAGTTGAAAGTCTTAAGAAGTGATAATGGTGGGGAATATACTTCAGATCCCTTCTTCGAGATATACAAAATGGAAGGTATTACTTGTCACTACCCCACAACAAAATGGTATTGCAGAACGGTTGAATCGAACATTGTTGGAAAATGTGAGATGTATGCTTTCATAAGAGAAATTGCATAAAAGATCTTGGGCAGAGGCATTAAATTATGTATGCCATATTTTGAATTGTCTACCTTCTACATCTCTTAGTGGTAAGACTCCCATGGAATTATGGTCACGAAAAATAGCTCAAGACTATGAAAGACTAGAGGTTTTTGGGTGTGATGCTTACTACCACGTTAAAGAAAACAAATTGGATCCAAGAGAAAGGAAAGCTATCTTTTTAGGGTTCAATAATGGTGTCAAGGGATTTAGGTTGTGGAGCATAGAAATCAAGAAGGTAGTAGTGAGCAGAGATGTAACATTTAATGAATCCCATATGAAACTTAGAGACATGAGGAATGTTGCCCGTGAGGTGGAGCTATCAACAAATAATTTTGAAAAATTAAGCATCAAGAATGACGTCCACAATGAAGAACAAGATTTCATTGATAAAGAAGAAATGTAAGATGAATAAGAAGATGTGAATGATGATGTTAGAACACAAGAAGAGTGCATTGCCAAGAGGAAAGGAAAAAGAGATATCATACTTCCTGCCAGATTCAAAGATTGTGTTGCATGTATGGCATACTCGTTACCAGTAATCGAAGTTGATATTCCTACAAGTTTTATTGAAGCATTGAGTAGTGGAGAAGCAAAGCATTGGCATGAAGCTATGGATGACAAGATGTTGTCACTCAAGAAGAATAAAATCTAGGAATTGGTGGAGTTGCCTAAGGGAAGAAAGGCTATTGGATGTAAGTGGGTATCTGCAAAGAAGGATGGAATAGATGATGCGAGTCCGGTGATGTTCAAAGCCAGCTTAGTGGCTAAAGGATATACTCAGAAAGAAGGAAGAGATTATAATGAAATATTTTCTCCAATAGTGAAACACTCATCTATTCGAATTCTGCTTGTGCTAGTGGCACAATTTGATCTTGAGTTAGTTCAGTTAGATGTAAAACCTGCATTCCTACATGGAAATTTTGATAAGCTTATATTTATATATATTTTATATCAAATTCACTTGTCTTTTCTTAGTTATTTCCTTATATTTTTTTGAGTTATTTACTTTGTTTTTGTGTTTTGTAGGATTTGTCAAGTAAAGAGAAGAAAAATAACACAAGTGGAATTTTAAGTAACAAATTCGTCAAAACTGTTTGTGCAGGTCAGCTGACTTTAGAAGCAAGTTGCGGACAGCTCAGAATGAATTTGAGAATGAGCCTTATATTCTTGGAAAGCTACAGATGTCTATTTTCTGGAACATTTTGCGGATTGTTAATATCATTTTTCTAGAAGAAGTTATGGCCATTTTAACACTAAAAGGTTCCCAAGAGGCTAAGCAGTTTGTAACTGACAAGAAAGCATTGAAAGCAATAAATCCAATAAATCTAGTAGCCAAAACTGACGCAATCAAGAACAAACCAGCTGATACCTATTCAAATATCAGAGGAAATGGAATTAAAGATGAGGATTAAGGGGGAGTAATTGGCATAAAGGCTACCCAAGGAGTTACAATTGTTTTACCATTTCCTCTCACTTATTGTCATCACTAAATGGCTATTAGTGGGTGAGTTAAGGAGAAGAAAATGATGCAGCAAGAATTGGTTTAAAAGTAGTGTTGGGGAAGGAAGGAAAGAGGAGGCCTTAGTCGATTTCTTTCGGTTCTATTTTCTCAAACTCATGTCTATCTTTTGTTTTAACTTAAGGATTGTGTAACTAAATTTTTAGTAGTTAGGGGCTGTTTTGAAGCCCCGAATATGATTGCAAGTTTGTTATAACATTTCGTTTGAATTACTTTTATGAATGGATGAAAATTGGTTCACTACTTGTCTCATTGATGAATTCTTTATGTGTTTTCTACAAATGCATACTTAGTAAGCATATCTAGGATTCTAATGCTATGAATATGTGTGTACCTGCCCTTGTTGAATGAGGACCTACATATGTTCTAGAGTAGTACTTGTTAATTACGATTAACATGTGAACCAATTTCTAGGATAAGTAACACAACGCCAGTACTTACGATGCCTTGTGATGACTCAAACTCCTTTCGTTCTTAATGATTTCTACTTGTTAAATCTATGAACACACCTTTCTAGATTGCATGTTAGGGACTAAGTTAAGTTGAAAACACCATTCTCTTAACATACCACATAAAAGAGAGTAATAGGTTGAGTTCTAACATTGAGTCAACTTGAGCATCTTCATCCGAAAATAAAAGGAATTTGAATGAAACATAACATGTTTGTATGATTATTTGGTGGTGGATAGCAATTCCCTTAACTCGTTTTTCTTAATTTGTGAACTATTTAAAATCTGTTTCTATTCTGTTTTTGTTCGATTTAATTTAAATAGTAAATCAATACCAAAAATCCCAAAAATTTGTGTGAGTGTAGCTCTATGTGTCTAGTATTTTCATATAAAATTTCGTAGACTTTTAGATAAGTGTAAGTCGGTCTAAGAATTATTTTTCGGTGGCTGGCCAGTAGGGACAACAGCCCAGTTTTTGTGACATTTTAAGTAGTTAGATAAAACAATCTTCTGCAGGAAAGACCCTTATTTTCATATGCTACAATTGACAAATCTTATTGTTAATAAGGAAAATTAATAGGACATTTGTGTGCTACGTTGTGGTGTGCTTTTAATCCTATCAAATTTGTCTGAAGAGATTTACATAAAGCAACTTGAAGGGTATGAAGAAAAATTAAAAGAAGGTTTAGGAATTAATTGTAGGAGAATGGTCTTCTTTTATAGTTGAGGAGAGTCTTCAGCTTTTGTCTGCGGTCGATGTGGGACTCTATGAGCATTATTCTGATGTTGACATGTGTCCTTCGACAGGAGTGCCTGAGCATGAATCCCTCAGTGGGTCCTTGAAGGTATGAAGTTAACCAGTGCTTGGTAGTTTTGGGATTGATCAAGTATGGTGCAAACAAATCGAAAATAGACCCAAATTGAAATTACATTAGGAGGGCAATCTCCTAACAAATGAGAGGGTTGAGAATTCAGATAGGGTTTCAAGGAGCTTGTTTTTGTTCATGTGATTTCCTCATAAGCCAATTCTCGGCTCGTAAAGCTTCCAGTTCTTCTTTGTGAACGGTGAATATGGTGGTGTCTATATCATGACAGTGCATATCATTTCAGTAACCTCTATGACATTCTTCTTGATGTTGGTGGCTTCAGCTGTAGGATGAAGTTAGTCGTTTTGCGTTGGCTTTGGAGGTGCTAGCATGATGGGGGTGGTGGTGACCGTTGGTGGAGGCTATGGTTCCATGACCTTCTATTGATTTTAGACAAAGTAACTGATAGGAGCATATTCCAAATAAGTTCCAATCTGATTTGGCCGAGTTAGGGTGATTGGAGGCTTGCGGCATTGGGTTTTTCACTCTTTCCGTGGGTGAGCTAGACACTTCCTTAGGTTGTGTCGTCTCTTCATCTACTTCCTGGGCAGATTTGGAATTGTTTGGCTCGTTCCCAACTTCCTTTCCACCCCTTAGGGTGATGGCCTTGGCGGATTCGAATCCTCCCTTTGGATTGACTGTGGTTGAGCTAGGAAGCTTTCCTTTATCTCTAATCTGTCCAAGGAACTCAGAAATCTGCCTTATTTGTTTCTTCATATCCATCATCTCCTTCTCGTTATTTTCTATCCGGTTGTTTTGATTTTGCAACCCCTGCGAAATAGAGGTTAGTAATTGCATAGCTTGATTACTTTCCAAGGACGTACCTGAATGAGATGATGTCGAAGGTTGTTGGGATTGTTGGGGTGCATACGGCTTGGAATAAAAACCAGGGGGGTTTGGCCTAAATCCTCCTTGTTGGGCAGCTTGTTGTGGCTCCCTCCATTTGAAGTTTGGATGGTCCCTCCATCCGGCATTGTAAGTGTTCGAGTATGGGTTGTGTTGATTTTGTCCTTGGAAACCAATTGCATTGGCAGATTCCCACCCACCATTCTCGATTAGTTGAGGGCATTTGTCGGATGGATGCCCTTGAATTGAGCACACGCCACAAACTTGGTGTTCTTGTGCTTTTGGACCAATCACAACCTGAGAAACAAGAGAAGTAAGATTAGCAAGTTGTGATTGAATTTCAGAAATAGCACTCACCTCATTTACACTTTGTTGCCGTGGGGCTTCCCTTTGGCCCACTCCTTCATATTGTTGAGCGTTGAGCGCTCGGTTGGCTATGAGCATCTTGGCATCCCTTGGTGTTTTGTCCACCAATGCTCCTCCCGCTGATGCATCAAGCATTTGACGTTCGATAGGAAGGAGGCCCTCATAGAAATATTGAAGGAGAAGTTCCTCCTTCATTTGATGTTGAGGACATGAAGCTACAAGGCCCTTGAAGCGCTCATAATAAGCCGGGAATGTCTCACCATAATTCTGTTGAATACCACTAATTTTCTTCCGTAGGAGAATCACTCTCGAAGTAGGGAAGAATTTCTCCAAGAAAGCACGCTTCATACTCTCCCATGAAGTCACAGTTCCTGGGGCTAGTTCGTAGAGCCAATCTTTGGCCTTGTCCATAAGTGAAAATGGAAAGGCCTTCATCTTCAATATACTCCCATCCACAGTGACAGGGGTCATGCTCGAACAAACCACCTCGAACTCCTTCAAGTGTTTGTTGGGGTCTTCCATAGACAAGCCATGGAACTTCGGAATATGGTGTAACAAACTGGATTTGAGTTCAAACACCTCAGTCGTCCCCTCTGCAGCCGTGGGGTATTGGATACAAAGAGGCAATGCATTATCCAAACCCGAGGCCGAAAGCTCCTTGATGGTTCTATTATCTGCTGCCATGGCTTGTTCTTCTTCAAAAATTTGGTCAGTGGGCTTTTCTTCTACACCTACTTCGTCCTCTTCAAGCCCAGGTTGTGGTGGAGGTTGTGGTGGCTCTTGTTGACTCCTCGTTCTCCTCAAAGTGCGTTCAAAATCACCGTCAAAGTCGGAGATGTTCTCTATAATAGGCCGAGAGCTACGAGTCATACACAGTACCTGAAAAACAAGAAAACAAACAAACTAAGAATCTGAAATAAGAATGCACGAAAAACAAAAAAAAAAAAAATAAAAATAAAAATAAAGATTGGAGCTTAAGGCTAGAAGATGCATTGTGGGCTTATAGGACCGCCTACAAAACACCCATAGGAATGTCCCCCTTTCGGCTTGTTTATGGCAAGCCATGTCACTTACCTGTGGAATTGGAGCACAAGGCTCATTGGGCCGTGAGGAAGTTCAACATGGATGTGGATGCAGCGGGAATTCATCGTAAGCTTCAATTGAATGAACTTGAGGAGATACGGAATGAAGCTTATGAGAATGCTCGCCTTTACAAGGAAAAGACGAAGGCCTTTCATGATAAGATGATTCGCACCAAGTCCTTCTCTGTTGGACAGAAAGTGTTGTTGTTTAATTCTCGTCTTCGTCTATTTCCGGGTAAATTACGTTCACGTTGGATTGGACCCTTTGTTATTACTAACGTTTTTCCTCATGGTGCAGTCCAAGTTCGTAGCTTCAAAACAGGTCAAGAGTTTAAGGTGAACGGGCATCGTTTGAAGGCCTATTATGAGAACTTTGTGGAGCACACCGTGGATGACACCCCCTTGGGTACCGTGGGCTCCAATTTGGAGTAAATGGATTCTTCGTCCGGCTGCAAGACGTAAAAGAAAGCGCTACTTGGGAGGCAACCCAATACAGTGAATAAAACAAAGCTTTTTCATTAATTTTCGAGAAATTACAAATGTATCTAACAAATGGAGCTTCACAAAGGTTGTTTTTGTTTTTGTTTGCGTGAAGACCCACCACGAGGCAAAACTCTAGAAGCGGAAGTCATCGAAGCAGGAGGCATCGAAGTAGGAGGCATCGGAGCGAGAGGCATAGGAGCGGGAGGCATCGGATATAGAGCATTCCAGGCCCCAATACTTGGCGGAACGCTGGATGACCCAGGAAAAAGGTGCCCCTGGAAGAAAGACGCAAGCCGTTGACGGTCACTTTGCATCCGACCTTGAGATTCTTGCATCTCATCAAGCTTCCTCTTCATGCCCGACGAATAGTTATTGGCAAGCACATGCAAAGTTCTATTCTCGTACTTAAGTTGTTTGATCTCTTGTTTCAGGTTCTCCACCTCCGCCATCAATGATTCAACCTGACGGGAGCGAGCAAGGAGGCCTTGGCCCATGTTTGACACAGAACCAGCGCACTGAATGCTGAGAGCCAGGGACTCTTGAACGGCCAACTCATCGGACCGTCCTGAAAGCAGCTGACTATCTCTGGGAGTGAGGAGGTTCCGAGCTACTATCGTAGCTGTTGTGGCGTCCTGCATCACGGAGTCTTCACCTGTAAGAGGACCGTTAGAAGATAAGAAAGAAGGGCGCCATACGTTACCTTGAAGCGGCACGCCCGTATCACTGCGGAGACTCAATTCTAAGCTAAGGTTTGATGGGTTTGCCATTTTTTAAAAGTGTTTAAAGAGAAGGGGTGGACGGAGTAAATTTTCAAAGGGCCGGAAACGAGTTTCAGAATGAGAAATCTTCAGAGTGTGTAAGTTGGCGGTGATCGATAGCTCTATAAAAAGCCAAGGCAACGCGTCCACCGATTCAAAAAGCCGGAATTTGAGGCGTAAAGTTCGGCGACGCTCCCTCAGCTTTTCAGAAAACGCGTTCAACACGTGGAGGCCATCATCGCAGCTACACGTCTTTAACCGACAAGCGCAAAGTTCGGCGACGCTTTCTCTGCTTTTCAGAAAGCGCCTGCTCAGAAATCGAAGAGGCATCTTCAAAGATCGAAGAGTCGTCACTATTTCAAAAAGCCGGATTTGCGGGATCAAAACGTTTGTCGACAAGGTTAAAAAGAACAATACCACCACTTGCTATTGGGAAATCCCTATATATGTCGACCTTCATCTTTTATGGCAAGGCAAACCTGAAGAAAATGCCCAACTCTTCCTCACTTTTGAGGGCGCACTCCCAGCAAAGCCTTTCGAAATACTCAATTCTTTCTTCTTCCCCAAAGATGATACCAGATGCCTGGAGTACAGATGACCCAGGAGGAAGCAGCACAACAAATACATGTGCTGATTCATTCACCGCTTCTTCAAAAGCAAAGGTATCTCATATCATCAAGGTCAAAAGCAAAAGTATCCCATATCATGCTCTTTCCCTGTCTTTTCCTTTATCTTTGTTATTAATCGCATAGCAAAGTGAAAGAAGCAATCAGCCGGCACTTGGAGTCTATCTAGACTCTATTCCCTGGTTGCTTACCTAGCTTTGCTGAGCTATCCTCTAACCCTCTTCAATACGAATTGGAGAGATTGAACAAAGAAACAGATAAGAGAAGGAAGCTCAGACCTTCGGGGGAGACCAAAGGAAGCCTGCTGCCCAGTTCAAGAGTAGCACAAAGGAAAATCAACGATGGAGCAGCGCAGTTCAAGAATAAGCCTGTGGAATCACAAAGATCCAAGCCTCAATGCAATTACCAAGGAGAAGATGGAATTTACACTTTATAACCAGATTTGCGTCTCTAAACTCTTCTCTTTGTTAGATACATTCTGCTATGTTTAGTATGTTTAGTTGCTGTTTATGTGTTTACGTTCGTTTGGTGTGTTTTAAGCTTAAAACATTGAGGACAATGTTTGATTTAAGTGTGGGGGGGGTAACTAAGTATATTTGATGCAAATTCGTTGGATTTTATCACCTATCACTTCACATGTTGTTTCTCACTGTTTTAAAACTGTTTTAGTGTGTTTTGTCTTAAAAATTCGAAAATCCCATAAAAATTTGAAAAATTGTTTTGAAAAACCCAAAAAGAGTTGTTTAAAGTTGTTTTTGTGTGTGTGTTTGTGTCTTAGGATACCTTCCAACACAATGATAAGGATTTGGTTTGTAAGTGCATGACTGTTAAAGAGAGTTATAAACATAGAGAAAAGTTTGATTTACTCTTGGTATATGCTTGGTTATGGTTATAATGTATGACTTCACATGCAATCATAAAAGAAAAATTCGTTTTTGTAACATGCTTGAAGAACTCAAACAACCGCTACAACCCTGAGAGACTTGAGCCTATAACGTTCTTTGGAGAGTATAATCTGTGATTTCTTGTTTTCTAAAGTCGTTGCATGATCTCATTATTCTTTGCTTGGTTACTACTTAGAAGGCGTTTCATCATATAGTTCCAAATGCTAGAACTCATGCCCATTTCATTCAAAGCATATTATTGATTTGCATAACACATATTCAAGATGAAGTTGTGTAGTGACCACCATCAAAGCCAAAAAGCCATGTGCCCTTAACTCATTTTGTGTTTAAGTTTAACCCCATTGAGCCGTGTTAGCCCATGTTCTTTGTTAACCCACTTTATCCTCACCTAACCTAGAATATGACCGTCCTTACCTTTGTTCTTGCATAGTAAGCAATGAATTCCTTTTGATTAAGGTATTGCAGAAAATAAGTGTGGGGGAAAGAGTGTTTATGTGAGTTGATGTGCCATAGGCACGGCCAAAAAAAAAAAAAAAAAAAAAAAAAAAAAATTTTATTTAAGGGCCCAAAACAATAAATTAGGCCCTAAGAGTTGTTGAATCTCCCCCTTATGTCTAAAAGTTGATTTCTGCATGCCAAGTGAATTCTAAGCCTTAATTTCATTACTTTACTTGCTATTGTTTAAAGAACTTTTGTTTATCCCTACCTTTCCTTGTGAGCCAATATCCCAAGCCCCGTTACAACCCTTGACTTCTATCTTGAGTGTTGTGCATTTCAATTGTGGAGTTTGAATTTGGTATGAGCATATGGTGTCACTGGTTCTCGCGTCTAAGTAGTAGCATTCCATTCATGAGATCATATCTAAACATGCTTATTAACTCCAGAAATTGCGTTCTTTGTGATACATATATGTGAGTGTTCGTTTTCATGTTTACATCAATCTTCTCACATATGACTAGATTAGGGTGTGTAGTTAGAAAATCTGAGTGAAAATCGAGTGCATATCTTGTAAGGAATTGAGCAAATTCTCTAAGGCATGTTACTACATTCAAAACATGGTTTTAAATGCTTAATTGTGAAATAGTATGTGGTGACTATGATTAAGAATGTACTTAAGTGTGAAGATGACTAAAATCTGTGGGAATGATGATTTTTAACATGTCATGTGCATTGGAAATCCCTAAGACGGTTGTTGGAAGGTTTAGGTGTGTTTTACTTGTTTTGTTTCGTTTCGTTTTGTTTTGTTTTTCTTTCTGTTTTGCTCGAGGACTAGCAAAAGATAAGTGTGGGGGAGTTTGATAGGAGCATATTCATGCGACTTAAATGGCTTGTTCTCGTGCATTTACGTTATGTTTCTCTAGTTATTTTAGTCCTTTATGCTTCTTTTGTGTGTTTTCAGGTTCTAAGGGCTTAAGGAAGAAAAGAGATGCATTTTGGAGCATTTTGGAGCAAAATTGGGCTTGGAATGGATGGCATATGATTGGAGCCAAAATGTTGGACGAATTTGAAGGCCTTGTATTCACTTTGGACATAAAACAAAGGGCCTAGCCCATTCTCTCTTAAACCAAACCCTTTGCCATGCATTTCCTTCCAATTCCAAAGCCCACAATCAATTCAAATGCCATGCAAATCCATATTCAACACCCTAAACTACAAGCATGCATCATCTCACCAAGCAATCAAACAAGCCACATGCATGTCCCTTTAATCATTCAACCACATTCCCACTTTCCTAGCTAACCCTACATGCATTCTTTATTCACTCTTCATCATTGCACCACAAATCATTCACCCACATGCATTCATAAATCATCCACACCTTTGTGCCATGCACATTCATAGCTTTCCCAACATAATTCACATACATTCCATTCCATCTCCCACATGCACATTCACCCCTTTCTCCATACCAAAACCGTGCATACACACTTCATTCCATTCATCCATCATTCATCCATCTTCCACCCCCTTTAATCATTTAACCCACATACATTCACAACACACTTCACATGCAAAACAATAACCATTCACACACCAAAACATCCATGCCGTGCATCCCCTCCACATTTCAGCTTTCCAAATATAATTTCATCAACACATGCATTCATTATTCATTCACCTTGCATTTCAACCCACATGCACATTTAATCATTCAACCTTGCAGCCACCTTTACACCCCATTCATCCACAAACATGCAACCAACACATTTTCACCAACAAACAAGCATCATTGCCGTGCACTTCACCTTGTGAAATTCCAGCATCTTCACATGTATTTCTAGCTTTCCCTTGCATTTCCACCACTCATTCTTCATCATTTCAGCCACCTACATGCATTATTTATTAAACTTTTCATCATTGCATCCAGAAAATGAGCAAGAAAGCTTCCCAAACACATGCTTCTTCAACAAACAAATCAGCCCACATGCACCATCCTTTCCTTTGCCGTGGGATCCCTTTGGCCCCCTTGTGAAAATTCCAGCTTTCCACCCACTTTCCTAGTCTTTTATCACATGCATTGCAGCCATATGTTCCCTCCACTACTCCTATAAATACCTTGCATTCTCATCATTCAAGGCATTCTTCATCTCATTTCATACACAACACTCTTCAAAATCATCCATTCTTCCCCCTTTGGCCGTGAGTTTCCCTTCCATTTCTCCTCCATTTCTTCCATTTCCATAAATTCCCCAATCCATTCAACACACCAACAACATCCCTTAAACCTTGTGCTACAACAACGAGGAAGAGAAGAGTGCCTAAACGTTCATACAATTCAAGCTTTGAGTTGTTGGAATGTTTAGGTGTTTCTTTGATTTCAAGGTTATGAGGAACTAAACCCCCTTTAGGTAGGGGGTGATTCGAAACTATGTTTATATTTGCAATATGAATTGATTAACTTTCGTTGGAATTTCATAAGTTGTGGATTCAATTTGTTTAACCGTTTGATTGATAGCTTATTTATGAATGTTTATTAAGAATGCGCGCTTAATTTTCATGCATAAATATGACGCTAGAATATAAGTGAATTTCACCTAATCGTTATGAACTTATATTCACAAGTAGTGGAGGTTGCTTATAAACAATCGTGTTAAACATATTCTTGGCACGAGTTTCATGCTCATCATAGTAACGAATGCCTCGTCAACACTTATAGTTTTCATAATGCTTAATGATCTTTGATTGTATCTTTATTGTGCTGTTCACGTAAAGGATTTTTGGAGAATGTTGTGAATTGCGTTGCGCAAACCCATCCAATTCATTAACTTAAGGAAAACTTGACGGTTAATTTAAGCGGACCTAATTAATCCGGAGTGTTGAGTATCATAATTTATCGAAAGACCAACTGAGAATCAATCTTGTATGCAAGTATAACATGTGTGGAGAAGAACCCCTTAGCTAGCCTTCATTCCATTCATTCCATCACAATTTCATATTTACATTCCGCTCAGTTTATTAACTTGTTTTGTTATTTCAATTTTCGTCAAATCAAAACTTTTCCCCCCCTTTTACTTTCTTGTTCTTTAGTGCTTAGAATCTGTTTAGTTTGTGTTTTAAAGTATTTTGAATCAAGCCATAATCTTAAATTCGTCCAAAATTAGTTTTGAGTCTTTTGGTTTGTCTTAATGTTTTAAATTTTAGTTTTGCATTCTTTGAGTCTAGTTTAGTGTTTTATTTTGTTTTTACGTTCTTAAGTCAATTTAGAAGGTTTTAGCAAGCCCTCCTAATCCCCGGTCCAGAACGATCCCTACTTACATCCATACTACAATTGTCAAAAAGAGGGTTTAATTTGTGCGTGTATAAATCTCGCATCAGTAACCCATAGCTAATTTAACAGATTTGAACTGTGGCTTAATAGATGTGACATTTTCAAGGTTGGGTACTTATTTGGAATGGAAAAAAAAAAAAAAAAAAAGTTGAAACCAATTTGGAATGACACTAAAAGATTGAGGAACTTTAGGTACTTAATCCTATATAAAATTCTTTTAAATATATAAATCTAAGGGGGCATTTAATTTGGATCCAAAAATCAATATGGTTATAGGTTAAGTCCAGTATTACCTTTTCTTCACATTTATTTTTTCATACTCATTTTATATTTTTTTCTAAAATATTAGATAAATTCAAATCTTCTAATTTCATGTATCCTTTAATTCCAATAAATCTACTTAATATCTTCTAACAAAAAATAATATACTAACATAAATCTATCTACTGAACATACCATCCTAACTAAACTAGCAAATATATGAATTTATATTATACCTATAAACAAGATATGAAACTTAACTAAAAGTTACAGAAAATAATATATCTTGTAACATCCCACATCGCCCAGGGAAGTGATCCTTATATGTATATTCCTATCCATACTTAGCACGAGGCCTTTTGGGAGCTCACTGGCTACGGGTTCCGTAGGAACTCCGAAGTTAAGCGAGTAGCGCGCGAGAGCAATCCCATGATGGGTGACCCACTGGGAAGTGAAGGAAGATTTGTGAAAAACAAGTTCATTTGAGCAACATCAACAACATGCAATTAACAACTAAAAGGCGGAATCATGTTTATATACACTCAAAAACAAAACTTAACCCATGAACTTCAAACCCTAGTAGATAGGTGAACCAAGACTCAACTCAAAACAAAGTGAGTTGAGAAATCAATACCTTTGTAGATTCCTCTTTGCATAAGCAAAGGCTAATCACCCAAAGAGAGGGCCTTCATTCCTTGCATCTTAGATCCATGGATTTGGATGGATGAAAAGGTTTCTCCAAGTTCCCAAAATTGAGAACCTCTAATGATTCATCACCAAGGCATAATGAAGAAGAAATGAGTGACTTTGGAGGAGTTTGATTGCTAGATGATCCCTCCAAGGTGGCCGAAATTTTAGAGAGAAAGGAGAGCTTGTGTTCTCATCCTTTCCCCAAAAATAACCATTAATGAATTTTAGGCTATAAAGTCCTTTATATAGTCCCTTCAAATAAGTGACCTAATGGACCAAAAGCCCTATTCTTCTAACATGGCCGGCCTATAGGTTTATTGGGCTTTCAAGCCCTTTGTTTATTCAAGTTGTCATACAACTTGAGTTAATGGGCTTGACATTCAAATCCCATTGGGCCTTGCGGCCCAAAACTAACCCGAGGTCTTTAACGAACTTATTCGTTTGATTAATTAACATATTAATTAATCCTAGCCTTAGATAAATAATTAAACCATTTAATTATTCTTACTCATCTCCGTTGTTTCTTCAAACTCTACCTTACTCGGTGAACGATCCATTAGGTTCCTTTTAGCGAGGCAGTGGGCGATTAAAAACTCTTTCTAATCGATTGTGAATTGAAACTTACTTTCAATTCTCCCGTTAGTGATTATACACGTTTAGGGCTTCCACAAACCATGGTTGACGCCTAGCAGCATGTCATGGTTACCCAAGCTAATCAGAAGAGGTGGAGAACCTATTCAGTTTTAGGATTACAAATGCAATACGGTCTTTCTCTAATACAATACTCTTGACCACATTGTTTGGTTTGATAGTTTATTCATGTCTACTATCCAATGTGAATCTTGTACTTATATGATTACCTTGAATGTGATCTGGAACGCATTCCAACATCTCATTCATACTCTGGCCAGAGATTCTAAATCATATCATAGAGTATTCTCCCTCAAACAGTTTGAAGGTTAAAGATCCCTTGTTGCGCATTCACTTGCCTCCATGGCTAAGTGGCTTAACCTTGACGATGCCGTGGACACCCTGATAGAGTGACTTTGACATAATCAAAGATCAAGTACCTAACCACAAGACAGCTGTGATGCCTCAGGTCAAAGGACTACTTTGCATTATTGATAAGCTCATATTTATATATATTTTATATCAAATTCACTTGTCTTTTCTTAGTTAGTTCCTTATATTTTTGAGTTATTTACCTTGTTTTTGTGTTTTTTAGGATTTGTCAAGTAAAGAAAAGAAAAATAACACAAGTGGAATGTTAAGTAATAAATTCGTCAAAACTGCCTGTGCAGGTCAGCTGACTTTGGAAGCCAGTTGCGGACAGCTCAGAATGAATTAGAGAATGAGCCTTATATGCTTGGAAAGCTACGGATGTCTATTTTCTGGAAAATTTTACAGATTGTTAATATCATTTTTCTAGAAAAAGTTATGGCCGTTCAAACACTGAAAGGTTCCCAGGAGGCTGAGCAGTTTGTAACTGACAAAGAAGCATTGAAAGCAATAAATCCCATAAAACTAACAGCCAAAACTGATGCAGCCAAGAACAAGCCAGCTAACACCTATTCAAATATCAGAGGAAATGAAAAATTAAGTGAGAGTAATGGGCATAAAGGCTGCCCAAAGAGTTACAATTGTTTTGGCATTTCCTCCCACTTATTGTCATCACTAAATGGCTGTTAGTGGGGTGAGTTATGGAGAAAAAACTGTGGCAGCAGAAAAGAAGAAAATACCTACAGGTTGCAGCAAAAAAGGGGGAGAAAAAGTGTGAAAAAAAGATAGAAAAAAAAAGAAGCAAAGCAAGGGAAAAAGGCAAGGCTGCTGCGTTAGGGAAGGAA
Organism: Pyrus x bretschneideri; assembly: GCF_019419815.1. Taxonomy (NCBI): domain Eukaryota; kingdom Viridiplantae; phylum Streptophyta; class Magnoliopsida; order Rosales; family Rosaceae; genus Pyrus; species Pyrus x bretschneideri. The sequence goes on along the minus strand of NW_025999838.1, from coordinate 445,995 downwards.
GGAAAGGAAGGAGGAAATCTTGGCATTCTCTTCTCTCGGTTTTATCTTCTCAAACTCATGTCTTTCTTTTGGTTTAATTTGAGAATTATGTGTAACTAATTTTTAGTAGTTAGGGGCTATTTTGAAGCCCCTAATATGATTGCAAGTTTGTTATGACATTTCGTTTGAATTACTTTTACGAATGGATGAAAATTGGTTCACTACTTGTCTCATTGATGAATTCTTTATGTGTTTTCTATGGATGCATACTTAGTAAGCATATCTAGGATTCTAATGCTATGAATATGTGTGTGCCTGCCCTTGTCGAATGAGGACCTACATATGTTCTAGAGTAGTACTTGTTAATTGCGATTAACATGTGAATCAATTTCTAGGATAAGTAAGACAACACTAGTACTTACGATGCCTTGTGATGACTCAAACTCTTTTCGTTCTTAATGATTTCTACTTGTTAAATCTATGAACACACCATTCGAGATTGCATGTTAGGGACTAAGTTAAGTTGAAAACGCCATTCTCTTAACATACTACATAAGAAAGAGTAATAGGTTGAGTTCTAACATTGAGCCAACTTGAGCATCTTCATCCAAAAATGAAAGGAATTTGAATGAAACATAACATGTTTGCATGATTATTTGGTGGTGGATAGCAATTCCCCTAACTCGTTTTTCTTAATTTGTGAACTACCATGAGTTCTCATGTGACATGAATATGAGAACTCCTCGTTGATCGTGTTCAGTGAACTCATTCTCTATTGAGCACCTACATGCTTGTCTTGGTGTCACTCACACCAATGACTCGAGACTAGTCACTCTCCCTGAGAGAAGACACAGCACGTACTGATCTTAACGGACTGTCAATGCCCAATTGGCAATCCTATGATCAGGAACGTTTAGGATGTGTCTACGAAAGAATGGTCTCATGAATCTAACTTCTTTAGATCGCATTCTCCCAATCACATATTCCTTGGACTTATCGTTTAAGCATATAACATTTATATGAGACGGCTCAAACAATAATGTTTGCCCTTAATATTAAACTAGCTTAGTTTAACATGTGAAATGTCCATAAAGTATCATCATATGATTGGTTTTAGGGCACATTTCCAACAATCTCCCACTTGCACTAGAGCCAATCAGCTTAGTCATCAGTGATGATACCTCTTCTGTAGTCATTTCATAAATGGCTGAGTAGTAGGCCTAGACAATGGATATATATATGTTATCCATAGAAGCAACCTTAAGAATAACGACGTCACCATTATACATGATTCTCAATCATGTGGTTCAGTCTCTCATTTGAGTTCGGACCTTGATGAGACCTTGATTCCCTGGCTTGAGCTATCGCCCCATTAGTGTCATACACTTTCTGGTTGGAACTGAATGGAGAGTTCATAAATGAACTTTCCCATCCAAACAACAATGTTGTAAGCTTCTATATGGCAATATATTTTGCATACATGATGGAACACATTAAAGTCATTACTTTTAACGTTTCCACCCAAATATCTCTTTAGTCATAATAAAGAGATATCTCATTATCACTTCATTCATAATGAAGAGATATTCTATGATGGATTAGATTCATAATCTAATACATTTACGCTTCCATTACGTTACTCTAATTCTTCCTCATTCTTGAGGAATCCATCCTTAGTATTTCTTAAATACCTAAGGATTCACTTGACAGTTGCCATGGTTCTGATCCTGGGCTTGCACTGATATCATCTTGTACCGTTCTAGGTACAACTTATATCAATGTTTTCATACAATATGAAATACATAAATCACCTTTCTGCGTGTGCATAAAGGATTCTATTTACGCATTATTTCTTTGGGAGTCAAAGGGTACATTCCCTTTGAGAAGAACAACTTCCTAGTCTCACTAGAATTGTCATTCTAATTGAAGTTTATCGTCATATGAGAAACTTCCTAGCATCTCTTGTCTATTTTAGGGATTGATATAATCCAATTATATCTTGAAATCTATCATTATAGATTTCCATCCCATGTATATAGACTATGTCTCCCATATACATTCTATCATTATAGAATGTTTAAAGTCATAACTTTAACGATGAAGAATTCCTTTCATTTTCAAAATTAATATATATCATGTATATATATTCAAATTTAGGAATATGATTAACTCCCACTAATCTTTTGTAAACCTAGTAAACAAAAGATTCATTTACATCTTTATGAGAAATCAAACGATTTGATCCTTTTTTCTCATAAGATGCTTATAGCTCCCACTAACTTGCTGAGATTCATGATGGATGGATCTCTACAACTTATATGTCTTGTGATTCTTAGTTTTAGACATATATTATCAAGACTATCTTGATAATGGTTTCGGAAACCCATATTATGTCCAAACATTGAATCACCATTTAGTTGTTTCTAGCAATCTTCGAATTAATTGAAACTAAGACTATGTCAAAGACGGTTTCTTCAAAGTCAACCATTTTCTTTGAGTGTAGTCACCTTAAGCTACTGATTAGCTATTAAGGTTTCATTATTTCGATTCAAATGGTACTTTACCATTTCCTTGAGTATATGTCATATATATACACTCAGTGTAGTCATAAGGATTTTCATTCTTATTTCTTTCGAATTAAGAGGTGTAACTCTATGACATAGTCATAAAGTTCAAACCATTCAACTGAGACGATTTATAAATCCTTCTCGACTACCTTGGAGCTTGTGGTGTAGGAACTAGGTTGTTATTTTTGTTGATCATATCAAACAAATATTGCTTATTAGCACACAACCCCAAATCTTAACATGTTTAAGATTTGTCTTTCTTTCCAACTACATCTTATGGAGTTATGAAAATTTTGGAAGATCTTCTAATTGACAATCATATTGTTTTTAGAAGTATATATATATATCCTATATATGGGTAATAGATAATATCCAACGAACTAAATTTTATTCAAGTTCGTTCTTCTCCTAATGGAGAAATTCATTATCTTATGATGCTATTTTCCTTGATATCTTTCAAGGAAACTCATCTAAAGTGTTATCTTTCCTTGGATCAAATCCAAGGAGGTAAATACTTTAGACGTCTTACTCATCAACTCACATTTCTTGAATTCTTTGAAACCTTTTGCAAAGTATTCGGACTTGTGTTTATTCAAAATAAACTATAGTCCAACCGAGAGTGATCTTCGGTGAATGTCATACAACATGAGTAGTATTATGTTGTGGATAAGAGCCACTAACATCTAAGTGAATTAATCTCAACAACTTTGTGATTATTTCTTCTTTCCAAAAGAATAAAGATTCGAACATTTCGCCTCTATACAATTTTAACAAGAAGGCATTGGATCCGGATCTAACGATCCAAAGCATCCATCTATTACCAACTCGTAATTTATGTTTTAGAGGTGTCACAACTCAGTTGGGATTAGTCACTCCCTTGAAACCTTTTGGGTTTTAAGCATCATCGTATTCTAAACAGTTAAACTACCACATCATCTCTACTATAGAGACAACCAATTAAATTACAATAATCTAATTATTGATTAATAAAGAACAATGTTTTGTCAAACAAAACATTTATCCATCTCTACTATAGTGACGGATTTAAGTTCCTTAAAATTGGAATGTAAAGACAATCTTTAGTATTTTCCAATTTCTTTGGTAGTTCATATGAGGAAGTAAGTACAATCCGCTTTTGCAGAGATCTATATTCGATTCACGTTTGGAATGTGAAGTACTTTCTCTTCTCTCATTAATCTTCTACTTCTTATTAGCACACTTTTACAACAATTGTAAAACATAGTTACTAATACAGAATCATGCATTCAAGTAGAAGAACCAACTGTTATGAACTTTTCAAGAACATTTTACAACACCTTCAAAAGGTGTGTTCTTGACACTTGCAAGACATTTCTTGCAAATACCCCTTCCAATGTCCATCCTTTCATAAAGAAAGTTTGTTCCCTTGGAGTTATTTTGCCTTCTTCATTTGACTTCCCTTTTGACTACAATAGTCATGGTCCCTAAACTCCCACTATCTCTCTTGAAACTTATTTCAAATGTGTTATACACATCAAACGATTTGGAGAGCGTGCGGTTATTGTTCACTATATAGTTTACAATAAACTTAGTGAACCATTAGGATAGGGACTCAAAGGTGAAGTCCTTGCCTAGTTTTCCGTCTCGTTAAGTGGTTTAACACTTCAACACTCAATGATTCAAAATCATCATAAGTCCATATAAATGGACTATTTTTGTCAACCAACCATTATGTTCTAAACATAATAACAAACTTTCAAGAGTTGTTCAAGGCAACTCTCATTTCTTCATACAACAATTTGTAAGTGAAGAATCATGGCACGTAAAGTGTCCATGCCCTTGTGCTTACTTCTCAAGTTCCTTGTTCGTGTAACAAAGAGACAAGCACTAAAGTTTGTGTTGATTAAGGGTTGTTCAAAGCAACTCTTATTTCTTCATACAACAATTTGTATTTGAAGAATTATGACATTAAAAGTGTTGTCCTTCTCATGTTAGACTTATCTAACATATTCTTCCAATGATACATTATCAATAGGAAGATTGTGAGGATGAGACTACTTAGTTACATCTACAAGCCATTAAAGACAATCTATGGGATTGTAGAACTAAGTCCGGAAATTAAAGCATTCGGCTTTTCTTTGTCAAGTTTTGGATAGCGTTTGCAAATATATTGGTAAACAAATACATAACGAATATAAATTGATTGATTTTAAGCCATTTGATTCGGGTCTTTAAATCAAATAGCACCACCCACTATTTTTGGCAAATTCCATATCCCTCATCGGAATTCGAGAGTTTTGTTGAACTCTTAGCAGGGTATGGGAGACTCACCATTACCAAGCCCACCTCAGAATTATATCATTTTGGTTAGCAAAAATAATGATGAGAGAATAACACTTTAGTCATTTACAACTCTTGTAATTACCCATCTAGTTTGGCCTCTAGAGAATGAATGCCTCAGAATTATATCATGTTGGCACCATTGCACTTAGTTAAGTTATTCCCACCATGCTTAGTTTATGTAGAGGTTCAAGCACAACCTCAGAATTATATCATGTTGGTCATACTCGTTGTCTACACTCACCTCATCACATGTTTATGGACTCCTCCTGAATGTAAGCACATACTTTGTACTTCCCCATTATAGGGTGAAGCCGGTGCATGAGTCACAAACGATTGGAGCCCACCACGGTGGAAGGCCTACGAAGAGATATTCAAAGCATCTCTCACTTATCAACTTAATAATGGTTTGTTGAGGGTTTTAGGTCTCATCACATATAAACATACATTTTAATCCAATTAAAACATTTTGGTCCTATTACAACTATTGGTCCATATGATTGATTTAGTAGTATATAATACTCCCACTATGCTTTTAAAACGGTTTTTAAAGCAAGACTATATGGTACTACTAACATAAGATTTGCATTCATTGATCGACTATATAGTTGCCTTAGGGCCTTAGGATGACTATGAACCTTTGATTAGATCCAACACGAGCCTTGTGTTGAATCTCGGTCTAGGGATGGTGATTGATTTTAGTTACGCGTTTAATCACATTAAGGCGTGTTGTCTTATTGGGCGTTGGACCCAACTACTCCAATTTCATGCATATCGAATAAAACAAGAAAGGAGTACTTCAAAGTAAATAAGAGCTTATGCTCTTTTACAACAATTGATCAAATCAAATTACTTTAAAGTAAAGAAGAGCTTATGCTCTTTTACAACAATTGATCATATCAAATTACAACCAAAATTTAATCTACACATTGCCATGGTTCAAACAAATTTGAAACGGCCTTTCACATAGCTCAATTATAGTAGGCTTAGGTTCATAATCATCCTTTCTTTAATTAATTAACGCTTTAACTAATTAAACTTGAATGCAACATTTTCATTTGGTTTTTGTATCCATAGAATTGATTTAGATGGAGCTAAATGAAATGAAAATCCAATTCTCATTTAAAGAGACAAAACAATTTTGTTCTCTAACTAATTTGGGCCAAAATGCTATGGCCTCAACTTGTTTGGGCCATAGTGCAATTAACCTCAACTTTTGGGCTATTTTGCAAAAACTTAAACTTTTGGGGTCACTTTGTAAAAACACAAAAGTTCACTACTTCATGTAATTACAACTAGAACCCAAAAATTTCCACAAAAGCTAAAACTTCATTAAAGGAGCAAAACAATTTGTCCTTTTAGTGATTTTGGACCTTTAAGTAAAAACGTAAATTTTTGGGTCAAAGTACAAATACACAAAAGTATCAAAACTTTATGTAATTGCATAAAAGCCCCACAAGGACCCTAATTGAGTAGGGTGGCCGGCCATTGAAGCAAAGTTTAAAAAAAAAATTCAAAGTTTTTGTAAGTGGGGTGTGTGATATGGAATAAATCATTACACACCTACCCACTAAAATTTCTTTAATCTTTCAAAATAAATATCTAATATATTTAAACATAAGAAATATTTCAAAACAAAAAACTTTATGAAATAAATCAAAACTTTGAATCAAAACACCAAACCTTTTGTTCTTGGCAAGAACATATCAAGAACAATGAAGAACATCCATGAAAACCCATAAGAGCTCCATGAACATTCTTCACCCAAAAACTTACCAAAACCACTCAAACTTAAGGGAAATAACATACAACCATACTAGGGTACATAAGGGTTCCAAAAGTCACTTTAAAACACTTTTAACAAGTCAAACAAGAACCCAAAAATCCACCCTTTGGATTTGGCCGAATTTCTCCAAAAACATGGCACCAAATTTTAGCTCCAAAATTCATGCTCATATGAACTACATCTACAACATTTGAGATGGCAAATTTTCTAACAAAATTTACATTCAAAGAAGCAAGAATAAAGCTTGTAACAATTACAACATTCAAATCACAAACTATGAACTACAAAACCCAAAAGGATTCACCAACTACTAGACTTAGGCTCTGATACCACTTGAAGGAAGATTTGTGAAAAACAAGTTCATTTGAGCAACATCAACAACATGCAATTAACAATTAAAAGGCGGAATCATGTTTATATGCACTCAAAAACAAAACTTAACCCATGAACTTCAAAGCCTAGTAGATAGGTGAACCAAGACTCAACTCAAAACAAAGTGAGTTAAGAAATCAATACCTTTGTAGATTCCTCTTTGCATAAGCAAAGGCTAATCACCCAAAGAGAGGGCCTTCATTCCTTGCATCTTAGATCCATGGATTTGGATGGATGAAAAGGTTTCTCCAAGTTCCCAAAATTGAGAACCTCTAATGATTCATCACCAAGGCATAATGAAGAAGAAATGAGTGACCTTGGAGGAGTTTGATTGCTAGATGATCCCTCCAAGGTGGCCGAAATTTTAGAGAGAAAGGAGAGCTTGTGTTCTCATCCTTTCCCCAAAAATAACCATTAATGAATTTTAGGCTATAAAGTCCTTTATATAGTCCCTTCAAATAAGTGACCTAATGGACCAAAAGCCCTATTCTTCTAACATGGCCGGCCTATAGGTTTATTGGGCTTTCAAGCCCTTTGTTTATTCAAGTTGTTATACAACTTGAGTTAATGGGCTTGACATTCAAATCCCATTGGGCCTTGCGGCCCAAAACTAACCCGAGGTCTTTAACGAACTTATTCGTTTGATTAATTAACATATTAATTAATCCTAGCCTTAGATAAATAATTAAACCATTTAATTATTCTTACTCATCTCCGTTGTTTCTTCAAACTCTACCTTACTCGGTGAACGATCCATTAGGTTCCTTTTAGCGAGGCAGTGGGCGATTAAAAACTCTTTCTAATCGATTGTGAATTGAAACTTACTTTCAATTCTCCCGTTAGTGATTATACATGTTTAGGGCTTCCACAAACCATGGTTGACGCCTAGCAGCATGTCATGGTTACCCAAGCTAATCAGAAGAGGTGGAGAACCTATTCAGTTTTAGGATTACAAATGCAATACGGTCTTTCTCTAATACAATACTCTTGACCACATTGTTTGGTTTGATAGTTTATTCATGTCTACTATCCAATGTGAATCTTGTACTTATATGATTACCTTGAATGTGATCTGGAACGCATTCCAACATCTCATTCATACTCTGGCCAGAGATTCTAAATCATATCATAGAGTATTCTCCCTCAAACAGTTTGAAGGTTAGAGATCCCTTGTTGCGCATTCACTTGCCTCCATGGCTCTCAAACAGTTTGAAGGTTAGAGATCCCTTGTTGCGCATTCACTTGCCTCCATGGCTAAGTGGCTTAACCCCGACGATGCCGTGGACACCCTGATAGAGTGACTTTGACATAATCAAAGATCAAGTACCTAACCACAAGACAGCTGTGATGCCTTAGGGCAAAGGACTACTTTGCATTATCCCAACCATGAGTTCTCATGTGACATGAATATGAGAACTCCTCGTTGATCGTGTTCAGTGAACTCATTCTCTATTGAGCACCTACATGCTTGTCTTGGTGTCACTCACACCAATGACTCGAGACTAGTCACTCTCCCTGAGAGAAGACACAGCACGTACTGATCTTAACGGACTGTCAATGCCCAATTGGCAATCCTATGATCAGGAACGTTTAGGATGTGTCTACGAAAGAATGGTCTCATGAATCTAACTTCTTTAGATCGCATTCTCCCAATCACATATTCCTTGGACTTATCGTTTAAGCATATAACATTTATATGAGACGGCTCAAACAATAATGTTTGCCCTTAATATTAAACTAGATTAGTTTAACATGTGAAATGTCCATAAAGTATCATCATATGATTGGTTTTAGGGCACATTTCCAACAGGAAGTTGCTCGTGAGTTCCCAAAAACAAAACCGTGAGGGCTTGGTCGGGGCCCAAAGCGGACAATATCGTGCTACGGTGGTGGATCGGGCCCGGGTTGTGGTGGGGGCCCGGGCCGGGACGTGACAATTTGGTATCAGAGCCTAACCCTGGCCGTGGTATGCCGACGAGGACGTCGGGCCCCTAAGGGGGGTGGATTGTAACATCCCACATCGCCCAGGGAAGTGATCCTTATATGTATATTCTTATCCATACTTAGCACGAGACCTTTTGAGAGCTCACTGGCTTCAGAGTTCATCGGAACTCCAAAGTTAAGCGAGAAGGGGGCTTGAGCAATCCCATGATGGGTGACCCACTGGGAAGTTGCTCGTGAGTTCCCAAAAACAAAACCATGAGGGAATGGTAAGCCCAAAGCGGACAATATCGTGCTACAGTGGTGAAGCGGGCCCGGGAAGTGATCCGCCCCGAGCCGGGATGTGACATATCTACAAGAAAGACACTACACATTAATATGTGATACAACTTGATTATAAAAAAGAATTTGTCGTACAGATAAATGAGTACAACTAACCTGTGAGATAAGTTGATTATAAAACTAAAAAAAAAAAAAAAAAATTCTATAAACGGGGTCTAAAGCAATAAGAAGGACATGAAATAACAAAAAAGAAAAAGAAATAAGCGAAATAATTAAAGAGAAAATTAGGAAGAAATATAATTTGTATAGTGAATATTATCATTAAAGAGATAATTATTGATAATAACATAATCTTAAATTTAAGGAATTGGACTTAATTTAATAAGCTAGACTATTCCTAATATTGTCTGAAAAAATTGGACTTTTATCAAGCTTATCCTAAATCTTAACAACAAAGATTCCATGCCATGCATGCATGATGCATCCCCAGTCTAATTTCTCCAAGCTATTGCTGAGTTCCTTTGGGTACCGTTTGGTACGTGGGATGTGAAGGAATGTAGTGGGACGGGACGCACGCGTCCCACATTTGGTGTGCCAATTTGCCTGGGACATGCTGTCTCGTGGAACAGATTTTAGTCAATATTTTGTGCCACCCTCCCCCTGGAACGACTTGTTCTAGTCCATGGAACACAAAATTCTAACTTTTTGGACAACAATACCCAACCTATTTTTCATTAATTTCACTATGTACCCTCCATCTCCCGTAGCCTCCTTCTCTTCTACCCTCTCTCTCCTGTAGCCTCATCCTCCTCCTCCTCCTCCACCACAAACCTAGCAACCTAGGCTAACCCAATCGCTAAAACCTCAAGACCACCCAATCGCGGGATATGGCTGACGTCGTCGCTCGAGGGATGGGATGAAGGAATATTTGTGAAAAACATGTTCATTTAAGCAACATCAATAGCATGCAATTAACAATTAAAGGCGGAATCATGCTTGTATGCACTTAAAAACAAAACATTTACCCATGAAATTCAAAGCCTAGTAGATAGGTGAACCAAGACTCAACTCAAAACAAAGTGAGTTGAGAAATCAATACCTTTGTAGATTCCTCTTTGCATAAGCAAAGGCTAATCACCCAAAGAGAGGGCCTTCATTCCTTGCATCTTAGATCCATGGATTTGGATGGATGAAAAGGTTTCTCCAAAGTTCCCAAAATTGAGAACCTCTAATGATTCATCACCAAGGCATAATGAAGAAGAAATGAGTGACCTTGGAGGAGTTTGATTGCTAGATGATCCCTCCAAGGTGGCCTAAATTTTAGAGAGAAAGGAGAGCTTGTGTTCTCATCCTTTCCCCAAAAATTACCATATGTAAATTTTAGGCTATAAAGTCCTTTATATAGTCCCTTCAAATAAGTGACCTAATGGACCAAAAGCCCTATTCTTCTAACATGGCAAGCCTATAGGGTTTATTGGGCTTTCAAGCCCTTTGTTTATTCAAGTTGTCATACAACTTGAGTTAATGGGCTTGACATTCAAATCCCATTGGGCCTTGCGGCCCAAAACTAACCCGAGGTCTTTAACGAACTTATTCCTTTGATTAATTAACATATTAATTAATCCTAGCCTTAGATAAATAATTAAACCATTTAATTATTCTTACTCATCTCCGTTGTTTCTTCAAACTCTACCTTACTCGGTGAACGATCCATTAGGTTCCTTTTAGCGAGGCAGTGGGCGATTAAAACTCTTTCTAATCGATTGTGAATTGAAACTTACTTTCAATTCTCCCGTTAGTGATAATACACTTTTAGGGCTTCCCCAAACCATGGTTGACGCCTAGCAGCATGTCATGGTTACCCAAGCTAATCAGAAGAGGTGGAGAACCTATTCAGTTTTAGGATTACAAATGCAATACGGTCTTTCTCTAATACAATACTCTTGACCACATTGTTTGGTTTGATAGTTTATTCATGTCTACTATCCAATGTGAGTCTTGTGCTTATATGATTACCTTGAACGTGATTTGGAACACATTCCTAAATCTCATTCATACTTTGGCCAAAGATTCTTAATCATATCATAGAGTATTCTCCCTCAAACAGTTTGAAGGTTAGAGATCCCTTGTTGCGCATTCACTTGCCTCCATGGCTAAGTGGCTTAACCCCAACGATGCCATGGACACCCTCCTGATGGAGTGACTTTGACATAATCAAAGATTAAGGACCTAACCACAAGACAACTGTGATGCCTCAGGTCAAAAGACTAATTTGCATTATCCCAACCATGAGTTCTCATGTGACATGAATATGAGAACTCTTCGTTGATCGTGTTCAGTGAACTCATTCTCTATTGAGCACCTACGTACTTGTCTTGATGTCATACACACCAATGACTCGAGACTAGTCACTCTCCCTGAGAGAAGACATAGCACGTACTGATCTTAACGGACTGTCAATGCCCAATTGACAATCCTATGATCAGGAACGTTTAGGATGTGTCAACGAAAGAATGGTCTCATGAATCTAACTTCTTTAGATCGCATTCTTCCAATCACATATTCCTTGGACTTATCGTTTAAGCATATAACATTTATATGAGACGGCTCAAACAATAATGTTTGCCCTTAATATTAAACTAGATTAGTTTAACATGTGAAATGTCCATAAAGTATCATCATATGATTGGTTTTAGGGCACATTTCCAACAATCTCCCACTTGCACTAGAGCCAATCAGCTTAGTCATCAGTGATGATACCTCTTCTGTAGTCATTTCATAAATGGCTGAGTAGTAGGCCTAGACAATGGATATCTATATGTTATCCATAGAAGCAACCTTGAGAATAACGACGTCACCATTATACATGATTCTCAATCATGTGGTTCAGTCTCTCATTTGAGTTCAGACCTTGATGAGACCTTGATTCCCTGGCTTGAGCTATCGCCCCATTAGTGTCATACACTTTCTGGTTGGAACCGAATGGAGAGTTCATGAATGAACTTTCCCATCCAAACAACAATGTTGTAAGCTTCTATATGGCAATATATTTTGCATACATGATGGAACACATTAAAGTCATTTACTTTTAACGTTTCCACCCAAATATCTCTTTAGTCATAATAAAGAGATATCTCATTATCACTTCATTCATAATGAAGAGATATTCTATGATGGATTAGATTCATAATCTAATACATTTACGCTTCCATTACGTTACTCTAATTCTTCCTCATTCTTGAGGAATCCATCCTTAGTATTTCTTAAATACCTAAGGATTCACTTGACAGTTGCCATGGTTCTGATCCTGGGCTTGTACTGATATCATCTTGTACCGTTCTAGGTACAACTTATATCAATGTTTTCATACAATATGAAATACATAAATCACCTTTCTGCGTATGCATAAAGGATTCTATTTACGCATTATTTCTTTGGGAGTCACAGGGTACATTCCCTTTGAGAAGAACAACTTCCTAGTCTCACTAGAATTGTCATTCTAATTGAAGTTTATCATCATATGAGAAACTTCCTAGCATCTCATTGTCTATTTTAGGGATTGATATAATCCAATTATATCTTGAAATCTATCATTATAGATTTCCATCCCATGTATATAGACTATGTCTCCCATATACATTCTATCATTATAGAATGTTTAAAGTCATAACTTTAACGATGAAGAATTCCTTTCATTTTCAAAATTAATATATATCATGTATATACATTCAAATTTAGGAATATGATCAACTCCCACTAATCTTTTGTAATTCTTCTCCTAATGGAGAAATTCATTATCTTACGATGCTACTTTCCTTGATATTTTTCAAGGAAATTAATCTAAAGTGTTACTTTTTCCTTGGATCAAATCTAAGGAGGTAAATACTTTAGACGTCTTACTCATCTACTTACATTTATTGAATTCTTTGAAACCTTTTGCAAAGTATTCGGACTTGTGTTTATTCTAAATAAACTATAGTCCAATCGAGAGTGATCTTCGGTGAATGTCATACAACATGAGTAGTATTATGTTGTGGACAAGTGCCACTAACATCTAAGTGAATTAACCTCAACAACTTTGTGATTCTTTCTTCTTTCCAAAAGAATAAAGATTCGAACATTTCGCCTCTATACAATTTTAACAAGAAGGTATTGGATCCGGATCTAACGATCCAAAGCATCCATCTATGACCAACTCGTAACTTATGTTTTAGAGGTATCACAACTCAGTTGGGATTAGTCACTACCTTGCAACCTTTTGGGTTTTAAGCATCGTTATATTCTTAAACAGTTAACACTACCACATCATCTCTACTAAAGAGACAATTAATTAGATTACCATAATCTAATCATTCATTAATAAAGAACAATGTTTTGTCAAACAAAACATTCATCCATCTCTACTATAGTGACGGATTTAAGTTCCTTAAAATTGGAATGTAAAGACAATCTTTAGTATTTTCCAATTTCTTTGGTAGTTCATATGAGGAAGTAAGTACAATCCGCTTTCGCAGAGATCTATATTTTATTCACTTTCCGAATGTGAAGTACTTTCTCTTCTCTCATTAATCTTCTACTTTTTATTAGCACACTTTTACAACAATTGTAAAACATAGTTACTAATACGGAATCAAGCATTCAAGTAGAAGAACCAACTGTTTTGAACTATTTCAAGAACATTTTACAACACCTTCAAAAGGTGTGTTCTTGACACTTGCAAGACATTTCTTGCAAATACCCCTTCCAATGTCCATCCTTTCATAAAGAAAGTTTGTTCCCTTGGAGTTATTTTTTGCTTTCTTCATTTGACTTCCCTTTTGACTACAATAGTCATGGTCCCTAAACTCCCACTATCTCTCTTGAAACTTATTTCAAATGTGTTATACACATCAAACGATTTGGAGAGCGTGCGGTTATTGTTCACTATATAGTTTACAATAAACTTAGTGAACCATTAGGATAGGGACACAAAGGTAAAGTCCTTGCCTAGTTTCCGTCTCGTTAAGTGGTTTAACACTTCAACACTCAATGATTCAAAATCATCATAAGTCCATATAAATGGACTATTTTTGTCAACCAACCATTATGTTCTAAACATAACAACAAACTCTCAAGAGTTGTTCAAGGCAACTCTCATTTCTTCATACAACAATTTGTAAGTGAAGAATCATGGCACATAAAGTGTCCATGCCCTTGTGCTTACTTCAAAAGTTCCTTGTTTATGTAACAAAGAGACAAGCACTAAAGTTTGTGTTGATTAAGGGTTGTTCAAAGCAACTCTTATTTCTTCATACAACAATTTGTATTTGAAGAATTATGACATTAAAAGTGTTGTCCTTCTCATGTTAGACTTATCTAACATATTCTTCCAATGATACATTATCAATAGGAAGATTGTGAGGATGAGACTACTTAGTTACATCTACAAGCCATTAAAGACAATCTATGGGATTGTAGAACTAAGTCCGGAAATTAAAGCGTTCGGTTTTTCTTTGTCAAGTTTTGGATAGCGTTTGCAAATATATTGGTAAACAAATACATAACGAATATAAATTGATTGATTTTAAGCCATTTGATTCGGGTCTTTAAATCAAATAGCACCACCCACTATTTTTGGCAAATTCCATATCCCTCATCGGAATTCGAGAGTTTTGTTGAACTCTTAGCAGGGTATGGGAGACTCACCATTACCAAGCCCACCTCAGAATTATATCATTTTGGTTAGCAAAAATAATGATGAGAGAATAACACTTTAGTCATTTACAACTCTTGTAATTACCCATCTAGTTTGGCCTCTAGAGAATGAATGCCTCAGAATTATATTATGTTGGCACCATTGCACTTAGTTAAGTTATTCCCACCATGCTTAGTTTATGTAGAGGTTCAAGCACAACCTCAGAATTATATCATGTTGGTCATACTCGTTGTCTACACTCACCTCATCATATGCGTATAGACTCCTCCTGAATGTAAGCATGCACTTTGTACTCCCCCATTATAGGGTGAAGCCGGTGTACAAGTCACAAACGATTGGAGCCTACCACGGTGGAAGGCCACGAAGAGATATTCAAAGCATCTCTCGCTTATCAACTTAATATTGATTTGGTTGAGGGTTTTTAGGTCTCATCACATATAAACATACATTTTAATCCAATTAAAACATTTTGGTCCTATTACAACTATTGGTCCATATGATTGATTTAGTAGTATATAATACTCCCACTATGCTTTTAAAACGGGTTTTAAAGCAAGACTATATGGTACTACTAACATAAGATTTGCATTCATTGATGGACTATATAGTTGCCTTAGGGCCTTAGGATGACTATGAACCTTTGATTCGATTCAACACGAGCCTAGTGTTGAATCTCGGTCTAGGGATGGTGATTGATTTTAGTTACGCGTTTAATCACATTAAGGCGTGTTGTCTTATTGGGCGTTGGACCCAACTACTCCAATTTCATGCATATCGAATAAAACAAGAAATGAGTACTTTAAAGTAAATAAGAGCTTATGCTCTTTTACAACAATTGATCAAATCAAATTACTTTAAAGTAAAGAAGAGCTTATGCTCTTTTACAACAATTGATCATATCAAATTACAACCAAAATTTAATCTACACATTCCCATGGTTCAAACAAATTTGAAACGGCCTTTCACATAGCTCAATTATCGTAGGCTAAGGTTCATAATCACCCTTTCTTTAATTAATTAACGCTTTAACTAATTAAACTTGAATGCAACATTTTCATTTGGTTTTTGTTTCCATAGAATTGATTTAAATGGAGCTAAATGAAATGAAAATCCAATTCTCATTTAAAGAGACAAAACAATTTTGTTCTCTACCTAATTTGGGCCAAAATGCTATGACCTCAACTTGTTTGGGCCATAGTGCAATTAACCTCAACTTTTGGGCTATTTTGCAAAAACTTAAACTTTTGGGGTCACTTTGTAAAAACACAAAAGTCCACTACTTCATGTAATTACAACTAGAACCCAAAAATTTCCACAAAAAATAAAACTTCATTAAAGGAGCAAAACAATTTGTCCTTTTAGTGATTTTGGACCTTTACGTAAAAACGTAAACTTTTGGGTCAAAATGCAAATACACAAAAGTATCAAAACTTTATATAATTGCACAAAAGCCCCACAAGGACCCTAATTGAGTAGGGTGGCTGATTTTGAAGCAAAGTAATAAAAAAAATTTCAAAGTTTTTTGTAAGTGGGGTGTGTGTAATGGAATAAATCATTACATACCTACCCACTAAAATTTCTTTAATTTTTCAAAACAAATATCTAATATATTTAAACATTAGAAATATTTCAAAACAAAAACTTTATGAAATAAATCAAATCTTTGAATCAAAACACCAAACCTTTTGTTCTTGGCAAGAACATATCAAGAACAATGAAGAACATTCATGAAAACCCATAAGAGCCCCATGAACATTCTTCACCCAAAAACATACCAAAACCACTCAAACTTAAGGGAAATAACATACAACCATACTAGGGTACATAGGGGTTCCAAAAGTCACTTTAAAACACTTTTAACAAGTCAAACAAGAACCCAAAAATCCACCCTTTGGATTTGGCCGAATTTCCCCAAAAAACATGGCACCAAATTTTAGCTCCAAAATTCATGCTCATATGAACTACATCTACAACATTTGAGATGGCAAATTTTCTAACAAAATTTACATTCAAAGAAGCAAGAATAAAGCTTGTAACAATTACAACATTCAAATCACAAACTATGAACTACAAAACCCAAAAGGATTCACCAACTACTAGACTTAGGCTCTGATACCACTTGAAGGAATATTTGTGAAAAACATGTTCATTTAAGCAACATCAATAGCATGCAATTAACAATTAAAGGCGGAATCATGCTTGTATGCACTTAAAAACAAAACATTTACCCATGAAATTCAAAGCCTAGTAGATAGGTGAACCAAGACTCAACTCAAAACAAAGTGAGTTGAGAAATCAATACCTTTGTAGATTCCTCTTTGCATAAGCAAAGGCTAATCACCCAAAGAGAGGGCCTTCATTCCTTGCATCTTAGATCCATGGATTTGGATGGATGAAAAGGTTTCTCCAAGGTTCCCAAAATTGAGAACCTCTAATGATTCATCACCAAGGCATAATGAAGAAGAAATGAGTGACCTTGGAGGAGTTTGATTGCTAGATGATCCCTCCAAGGTGGCCTAAATTTTAGAGAGAAAGGAGAGCTTGTGTTCTCATCCTTTCCCCAAAAATTACCATATGTAAATTTTAGGCTATAAAGTCCTTTATATAGTCCCTTCAAATAAGTGACCTAATGGACCAAAAGCCCTATTCTTCTAACATGGCAAGCCTATAGGGTTTATTGGGCTTTCAAGCCCTTTGTTTATTCAAGTTGTCATACAACTTGAGTTAATGGGCTTGACATTCAAATCCCATTGGGCCTTGCGGCCCAAAACTAACCCGAGGTCTTTAACGAACTTATTCGTTTGATTAATTAACATATTAATTAATCCTAGCCTTAGATAAATAATTAAACCATTTAATTATTCTTACTCATCTCCGTTGTTTCTTCAAACTCTACCTTACTCGGTGAACGATCCATTAGGTTCCTTTTAGCGAGGCAGTGGGCGATTAAAACTCTTTCTAATCGATTGTGAATTGAAACTTACTTTCAATTCTCCCGTTAGTGATAATACACTTTTAGGGCTTCCCCAAACCATGGTTGACGCCTAGCAGCATGTCATGGTTACCCAAGCTAATCAGAAGAGGTGGAGAACCTATTCAGTTTTAGGATTACAAATGCAATACGGTCTTTCTCTAATACAATACTCTTGACCACATTGTTTGGTTTGATAGTTTATTCATGTCTACTATCCAATGTGAGTCTTGTGCTTATATGATTACCTTGAACGTGATTTGGAACACATTCCTAAATCTCATTCATACTTTGGCCAAAGATTCTTAATCATATCATAGAGTATTCTCCCTCAAACAGTTTGAAGGTTAGAGATCCCTTGTTGCGCATTCACTTGCCTCCATGGCTAAGTGGCTTAACCCCAACGATGCCATGGACACCCTCCTGATGGAGTGACTTTGACATAATCAAAGATTAAGGACCTAACCACAAGACAACTGTGATGCTTCAGGTCAAAAGACTAATTTGCATTATCCCAACCATGAGTTCTCATGTGACATGAATATGAGAACTCTTCGTTGATCGTGTTCAGTGAACTCATTCTCTATTGAGCACCTACGTACTTGTCTTGATGTCACACACACCAATGACTCGAGACTAGTCACTCTCCCTGAGAGAAGACATAGCACGTACTGATCTTAACGGACTGTCAATGCCCAATTGACAATCCTATGATCAGGAACGTTTAGGATGTGTCAACGAAAGAATGGTCTCATGAATCTAACTTCTTTAGATCGTATTCTTCCAATCACATATTCCTTGGACTTATCGTTTAAGCATATAACATTTATATGAGACGGCTCAAACAATAATGTTTGCCCTTAATATTAAACTAGATTAGTTTAACATGTGAAATGTCCATAAAGTATCATCATATGATTGGTTTTAGGGCACATTTCCAACATGGGACTGCGAGGATTAGGGGGAAGATGTGAGGGATGACATTGAACTTGTTAGCGGTGGCTCACGTAAGGTCGAACTCGTCGGAGTGGATGGGTACAATTGTCATTTAATCCTTTGTTCCATTCCGGCATAAGTTTACACCAAACTTAGCATGGAACCTTCATTCTGTTCTGTCCCATTCCGTCTTGTCTATGTACCAAACGGTACCTTAGGTAGTGTTTGGTACGTAGGATGGGATGAAACGCATTGGAACGAAATATGCTCGTCCCACGTTTGGTGCACCTAATTGCCTAGGACGTGTTGTCCCGTGCAACAAATTTAAGTCAAATTTTTATTCCCTCCTCACCCTCTGGAACACGTTCCAGCCCACGAAACACAAAATTATAATTTTTTTAACAACAATACCCCTTGTCTTTTTCATTAATTCCACTGTCTACCCTCTCTCTATCATGGCCTCCCTCTATTTTCCTCCTCCTCCACCACAAATCCAACAACCCAACCATGGCTTCTCGACCATCTTCCCCCGCAGGACAACTCCATCCTCCATCTCCAGTCAGCCTCAATGCTAACCCAATCCCAGCAAACCCACTTGAACCCAACCCTGAATTCCTCCTACCGCCTTCCTTCTCCATGCTAGTCCCACGACAAGACCGTCGCCCTCTTCCGCGCCAACCCCATTGGCTGGACGTGGCCGACGTCATCGCTGGTCGATGCCCCTTGCTTCTCCAACACCACAAGACTAAAGCTTCTACTCTCTCTATTTCTCACATGGCTTCCCTCTCTTATACTTTTTCTCTCCTGTAGCCTTCATCACTCCGAAATCCTCCATCGCCTCCCTTCCACTCCTTAACCTCTAAATCTTCTGCCTCCTCGACTTCCTCTTCACCGCTCAAGATGATTTGACGTCGTTGCTATTGTGGGCGGTGACGCTGCTTGACTTGCACCCCGAGGTCCTAGGGAAGGTTCAGTGGTGGTCAAGGTGATGAGGTACATAGCTCCGGTGGTCTTGCACGAGGGTCCCACACGTTGGCTAACATTCCTTCCCATAGCCATGACAGCTATAGAAAATCCAATTTATTGCAGAAAAGGTTAGTCATGTTTTACTTTATTGAGGAATTTGCACAAACCTTAAAGGGTGTTTGCAACTACCATTTAAATGATTTTTTTTATAGCAAATTCCCACCCTGACCATAGTCTATAGCCGTGGTCGTCCTGTTACCTTCGTCTTCATGAACTTTTTCCTAGAGAGGTCGTTTGGGCATCACCTAATGGAATTCGGAAGCATGTGCTGACAAAGATTTTGACTTTTCAATTAATAGGCTAACATGAAACTCGAAAGCATTTGCACATGACCTTCTACCGCAATGGTAGAAAGAAATGTTGTCCTTGTAATATGGCGTGAGTTTGAATCTCGTCTGCTCCCTAATCTTAACATATAATCTAACAATTCTATTGTTTAACACAAAAAAAAAAAAACAAAAAACAAAAAACAAAACTCGAAAGCATGTTGCGTCACCTAATATTCTTTATCTATTAATGTGTTATGTGCTATGTATTGTAAGTCTCCTAATATGTGTTATGTCCGCATTTTGTAAGCTAATTTTATGATAAAACTTCGACTACTTCATAAAATTATTACCAACCTAAAATAAAACCAACAAAATGTGTATAAAAGTTTAAGCCAATCTCCTCCTTGCAATCCGTCCCTTGCATGGCTGTCTTTTCCTTGCATCCCCCGTCTCTTTCAAGGCTATCTTTGCCTACAACAAAGTCCACAAAGAGATGCCCTTTTGGACAAACTAATTTTGAGCTTGTTTGGATGTGCTTTTAAAATGACTGAAAGCGCTTTCCAGATCGGAGTCATCGATGACTTTAGACATGTCAATGTCATACACATAGTTGAGAGCAAGAAGATGGTTGCTGATCGGAGTCATCGATGACCTTAGCAGAACAATTATGAGAGCAAGAAGATGTTTGCCAACGAGAGGGTGGTGGTGGTTTTGGCTAGTAGCACGCTGTTCAAAGTTTAATTTTTAGAAATTTTATTTTTTTTATATTTTTTATATTTTTTTATTTTTATTTTTATTTTTAAATAATTTTGTTTGTTCCATGTGTCAATTTGATGAAAGGATCTCCGTGTTTAATAAAGATGGAGTTTCGGTACTGGTTTTGTATTGAGGTGTTTTAAAAAAAAAAAAAAAAACTGAGTTCAAAAAAGTGTTTGGTAAACACTTAAAAACAGCTTATTTTCACAATTTTGAGTGAAAAAAAGCTGAAAATGTGAAGCAGCAAAAATGAGGTTATTCTCATAGCACTGTAGAATCAGTTTTTTTTTCAAAGTACAGCAATACCAAACCAACCCTCAATTTGACTAGAAGTGGGCCTGCGTCCGCTACCTCATAATGCAAACAAAAAAAATTGACAAAAAAGTTAACAAAGATTTGACATTGCAACTAATTCGTAAGTTGATGTATGACATTATAATGTTTAGAAGATAAGGTATCAGATTGTTCTGCGACTCAAAATTGAAGTAATAAAATATAATTTACTCTTATTTAGATTGTTTTGCAATCCAAAATTAAAGTAGCAAAATATAATTTACCCTTATTCCTTCTCTGTGTAAAAGAACTTTCTAAGATATTAAAATTTGTTTTCGAGAAAGTATATGTGATTGATTGCAGCCAAATAAAAATATTAAAAACCAAATTGTGATAGCATGTCAATCAACCTGTTACAATCATCTCTATAAAAACCAAATTTTTTAGAAAAATTTAACGAAAAGCTCATGGTACTATTCACTTTATCCTTTATTTTGTCATTATCGTTAAAACTCAAATTTTTCAAGCCAGTTTTATTAGTTTTCCTAATTTTTTTATCCCAAGATTGAATATCTTTTTTTTGGCTTATATTTTATTGGCCCTCAAAAGTTTTTGGATTTTTTCACGTTGGCCCTGTGCATGTTTTTTTTTCTTTTTTTATTTTTTAAGTGTATTTCAACTCAAGTTGGTCGCTAAACGTTAAAAATGTGTTGAATAAAGACAATAGTATAAGTATTTACATGGTCCACATTTTGGTTGGGTTAGTCTACAATTATCCCTTTGAATCCATTGCGAAAGGAGGATCTTTAGAATTCATGTTTATTAATGTAATAATTTAAATGGGTTAGCTAAAAACAAGATTGAGCTTGAAATGTGCTCGCCTGTGACTAGCATGAGTCAGCCAACTTGCCAATCCTTACGTACTGCTAAAGATGAATTATTAAAGTTAAATTTGTGTTGCACTCAACATTATTATTTATATTCTACTTTTATGTTTTGATGTTGTACTTGTCTGATCAGTAAGTTGTTGATTAGAAACGTGCAAGCGTAAGAAGTTAGGGTGCACGAAAAATGGAGATATAGCTAGCATAATGAATAAATAAAAACAAATGCTTCGTTCACCGGATTGACTGGTACGAGTTGATGATGTGCTACTTAGAATTTATGATGGAGGACCAAAGTCTGCTTGCCAAAAACAAGTATATTTGTTTATTAGAATAAATATACATGCAATAGATGAGAAAGTAATTGCAAACAAAATATTAAGAAATGGATTAGTGAAACTTCGAACATAAACTTATCTTTATATATAAAGTGAATAACTTCTTTTGGGGTCACAAGTTTCACCAAAAATTTTTAGACAAAAATGCCCACCAAACAAAAAATTTCAAAAGCAGTCCAAAATAATGCAAGGATATTTTTGTCATTTTAACATCGTTTTTTAATAATTAATTCTTTTTGTCCAGTTTTTTTTTAATTAGCACCTCACAATAGGCTAGCAATAATGTTATTCAATCAGTTGTTCATTAAATATTATTTCTTTATTTTTAAACACGTTCAAAACATCTAAAGAAGCGTGTAATGCCGGTTATAAAAATGTTATTTTGCAGACGCATAATAATGTGATTAAATTAGTTGTCAAATGATTATTTTTTATTTTAACAAACAATATTATCTACACTAAGGGGGAGGGAGATGTGCTTAGCCTCACAATGGGCTAGCAATAATGTGATTCAATTAGTTGTTTATTAAATATTATTTTCTCCATTCTTAATGTAAATTCAATAGAATGTGGATGGAAATTGAAAAATGATTTTATTATATGAATTCAGTTGCTTTGATTGGTTTGTGAGGGGTTTTTTCTAGCATGATCTAAGATTATTCATTTACTTCAAATATTTTACTTTTCTTTTGTCAATTCACTCATATACATTTAAAACGTGTAAGTCGCGCGTAGCACGCCGTGATTCAAAAAATATATTTTGCACGTGCATAATGTAAATTCAATAGAATGTAGATGGAAATTGAAAAACGATTTTATTATATGAATTCAGTTGCTTTGATTGGTTTGTGAGGGGCTTTTTTCTAGCATGATCTAAGATTATTCATTTACTTCAAATATTTCACTTTTCTTTTGTCAATTCACTTATATACATTTAAAACGTATAAGTCACGCGTAGCACGCCGTGATTCAAAAAATACATTTTGCATGCACATGAGCGCGTGCATGAAGGCTAATATAGATAATTTACACAAGACAAAGCTTAACAACCAAAATATAAAATTATCATTTGATTTTTTTAAATTTGATAATTGAATTTCTTATTTAATAATTAAAAAAATTCTAACCATCAACCGAATGTATCAGATGGTCCATAAAATTTGATTTAGGTAGAAGATGACTCTAGCGTTACCCCTAAACTAAAACTAAACAAATGGCCACTTAGATTACATTTTAGTAGTATTCCTCTTTACTTATAAATGAGAGGTCTTAGATTTTCTATTCACCCAAAAGTCAAATTTAAATTACATTATTACTAACCCATTGTGAAGCCTAGCCAAATCTCGACCATTTTAATCTACATAATATCGTTTGTTCAAAAAAAAAAAAAAAAAACATGAAAAAATTAGACATTCTCTTTCCCTCATCCGAGGCCAACCTTCCCTTCCTTCGCTTTTGTCCGTGTTACCGAACAAGTCGCCACTACGAAAAGACGACAAAAGCAATGAAACGGCAGTAAAAAGGAAGCACCGAACTCGAAATATTTTGCTCATTTCTCCGTACATAGTATGCATCCTCTTCTTCTATCTCTGAACCAGTAACCCACATATATAATTCAAAAGTCAGTTCCAACATAGAAATGGAGCTGAAACCAGGCCTATCAGCTCTCGTCACTGGTGGAGCCTCTAGAATCGGTAAAACCATCTCAATTTTTCATTCATATATATGTGTGTGTGTGCATGGAACTGACACACCCCGACCGAGATCAGGGCATGCTGACCGTCACGTGGAAGTGACATAACCATATGCACAGTGCGGAAGCTAAAAAAATAATAATAAAAGTACGAATAAATACAAACCTAGCTATACACAAAGTAATAACATACATGTGCAAGCGTAAGTGTGAAAACAATGTTCAGAGCACGGAAGACCTAGTGCAGTCCAGGAGAAACAACACTAAATAAACACACCCAAAGGTGGTCCTACACTGGTGATAATCTGTCAGATATGCCGACAAATCCTCTAGGGAGCCACCAAAAGTGCTAGCCAAACTAGAACCTGGAGGGGCGCAAAACAGAAAACGTGAGTGGGCAAAAACAAAGCTTTTCAAAAATCATTTCATAACAAAGTTCTAACCCCTCGCCGTAAAACCTGTATACTTCCCAGAAAATAGAATATATATGTATAAATAAGTCATACTCAGAAATATGCCATGTCTAATGCCTCTAAATAAGATGCAAGTACTCAGGTAATGCCAGTCAATGCCATGTAATCTGTCAGCCAAAGTCACCTAACGTGGCCTGTACGGCTGGATCTAGAGCTCAAATCTCCAACTCACTAACTGTACCTGCACACGAGTCGGAACGACCTAAAGTTGTCTGTACAATAGGACTGGGTGTAAATAAGTACGCTCAAGTGCTATGATCACGTGAAGACTGGACGAATAATCGCGGGTCACCTACGAGTCGGAACCACCTAAAGTGGTCTATAGGACAGGATTGTGCACCTAACTTGGATCCAAGATGAGCGTGTGGTGCGGGAGGTGAACATCATGTGAAGGACTGTGCCCAACTCTGGGCGGGAGCACTAACACCGGGGGTGCAGGTTATGAGCTCTCTATACATCTCAAATCATTACTAAACATAAACCATAACTTACCTGGCACTTACCTGTGCGTCTGCAGCACCAAACATATATATATATATATATATATATATATATATATGTATGCAACTAATAATGCATAATTAAATGGGCAAACATAATGCATGGCATATAAAGGTATAAACGTTTCATTTCACTTCCTAGGAAAAACACAAGTATATAGGTATATACGGAAAACCAAAAGCCCACTCATTGGTATGTAGAAGGGTCATAACCTCCTTGCCTCGAGTGACTGCGCTCGTCCTCGGGATAGGTCTCACCTATATGCGAAACAACTATAAAAACGTTAATTTTAAAGCACATAACCAACATTACAAAATAACTTCTCATACAATGCTCAAATAGGGTGTATGAATACACCAACGTGATATAATCAACCTCATGAACATCCCCATATTTTAAAAATAATTTTCTGACACCACACGCACCCCCATGCGCCGGCCAAGGCACAGCCACACGCGCCGCCCACGTGTAGGCACGGCCACACGCTCTGTCCACGTGCAGGCACGTGCCTGGCACACTAACGGCGTCAGTAAACGCCGTCAGGAATATTCCATTAAGTCTAACTGATTCCATTAACACCGTTAGGAATATTCCGTCCAAACTGACGGAATATTCCGTCATCTTCTCCGGCCAAACTTCAGCGTCGTCGCCGTTGCCGAAAAACTGGGAAAACTTCCAAACTTCATATCTCACTTGTTTTTCATCCAAATTTCAAAAAATTGGTACCAAAATGAAGCTTACAACAAGAGGAACAAAGATTGAAAATCTCTATAAAGGTTGTGTTTGGTTGTAGAGATTTGATTTTGAAATCTGCAAATCCATAACTCTTTGGTCAAATACTTGCTAAGTTGCTATGGAATTGGACATTTCGGCCTCGTAGTGAAGGTAGAGGTGAATGACTTTTCACTTTGAGGGGATTAGACGTGAAGGGAAGTTGTGTTTTCCATACCTCCCATTTGGGGGTGGGTAAGTTTTCTTGACGAGTAATCCATCTCCTACCTTCAAGTTGGACATAGTTTTTTCATTTCTTGTTTCTGAGTTCTGGCTTACCTTGAATTTAGAGGGTTATCGATTCCAATCCAATCTTAAACACCAAATGAGGCCTTCAATTCCAGTCGAATTCTTAACGCAACCGCTTACCAAAGTGCATACACAATTTACTTTCATTGTAGACTTGCAGGTTCTTTAGCAGTATGATTGGTCCCGTGCTGCTAGCTGTTTTTATTAGTGATTTTGTGGGCTCTTTCTGTGTAGGAAAAGCTCTTAGCTTAGCTCTGGCAACGAAGGGAATATTTGTGACAGTTGTTGGTTTCTCAGAAGAAAAGGGAAAGGAAGTTTCCTCCCTTGTTCAGAAGGAGAATGCCAAGTTCCATTCCAATTTAGGTTTCCCGTCTGCTGTGTTTGTAGAATGCGACGTTTCAAACACAGGTTAGTGAACAGTTTGTACAACCATCCTGTGAATGAATGGAATAACTGTTTTTTCTATTGTTGCTGAAGGTTTATATTGTATGATAAAGATTTGTGAACTTAGACTTGTGATGTCGTCTTTCTGCCCTGAACTGTGTTTATTTGTAAGTTTTAGCATGCTTACTATGTAACGCGAAACAAATATTAACAGCAAGGCCGAAAAATATCAAACACGTTTCATGAGAATCTATTGAGCCATGATTAAAGAATTATGATATATAAAAAGATGATTAAAGAAAACCCATTTTGTTTTTAATCATGTTTCCGTGATTACCAATTTGCGCATGTATCTGCATTTCACACTCACGAACTTGTAACTTTAAGAGGTTCTCTTCTCATTCATCCTTTATGGCTTTTATATCAATTTGGAATTAGATGGTACCTTTGAGATAGTTAACATAGGAATACCTTTTGTTAATTCATGAAGGTCCTACTGCTATGTTATACAATTTCAGTAGTCCATCGTACCACCGGTGGTATGTATTATTATAATTTTTTATTTTTATTTTTTGAAAAAAAACTCCACTTGTTAGACTGGAAATTAACCACACACCCCTGGTTAATTTATATCCTTTGGTCCTTTTCAATTTATTTGATCTGACAGCAAAAAATTGAAAGGCGTGTGTGGAAGGAAAAAGCGGTGTGTGGATATCACCACCTATAAATATATGATTCATTGTGTTATGTGGGACTGCCAGTCCCACATCGCCCATACACCCTTTACAACAACTCTTTATAAGTGAGTTCACTCACTTATAGTTTGAATTGAATTGGGCCAAAGCCATGAACCTTGGGCCTTAGATTTGGAGGGTTTGGGTATATATATTAAATGTCAAAGCCATGAACCTTGGGCTCGGATGGACGAAAAACCCAAGTATCATTTTTACATTTTTGATTTTTTTCATTCAGTTTTTTTTTTCCTCTGAAATGATAAAACCAATCACATGAACTGTTGTAACCGTTCTTAAAGATAAAAATGAACGGTTTCAACTGCTCATTTTATGCCATTATATATGGTTGTCGGATCAGAAACAAAGAGATCAATCTTCCATCAAATCCCTCACAATTCACAGAGAAACACCACAACCAATTCGCCAAGAATCCGAGTTCGAGTGCAAGAACTTGGATTAGATAGTTGTATCCTGCAAGATAGACGTCCATCGAACTGCTGCACTGGTGTAGGGACGAATTTCTGTCTTAGGAGATTGCTTCTGCAAGCCTCTATCTTCAAAGAACAAGTCAGTGATTTGTGATTTTATATATAATTACACTAAGTGTTTATGTTTTAATATATTGTATTTGTTGTTGAGTTTTTCCATTCAAAATAAAACTGTGCAAATTGTTGTATAATATATACTTAACATTTGATTGGTTCTAACACACCTGCCATAGGAGATATCACACAATCAATACACAAGTCACTACGAACAACGGATAGAGACGATTCGTAAAACGAATGAATAAAATTATGTGGATGCAGGTATAGAGAGAGAATAATGTCACTATTTCGAACTCGTTGACAGACATTGTTCCGACCAACTGCTAGACTTACATTTGCAAGTCAGATTAAAAGGTTGAGATTCAACAAAGGCATCCTGTGTCTTGTTTGATGTTTCAGGCAAGGTCAGAGTCAGGATTTTTTTTTTTGGGGTATGCTATCCACACGTCCATTTTTACTTTTTACGTGTGTTATCCACACACTCATTTTTATTTTTCACACAACTCTTGTTAATTTATATTCGTTGATCTTCTTCAATTCATCTGATTTAACAGCCGAAAACTAAAAGGGTGTGCGAGAAGTAAAAAGAGGTGTATGGATATCACACCCATTTTTTTTTAGACGGGCTAGCTGAAATTAGTACCATAAAAGAACAACACAAAATGTAAACTATTCTCAAATTCATAACCCTAACCGATAAATTCAAGGACCATATAAATAGTCAACCTACTAATTAAATCAAGACTAAGTAAATAAAGAGATTAAGAGCGTACCAAAGGTGACGTTCATTAGAAAATCGTAAAGGAAAGTAAGAAAATGTGGAGATAGGGATTTAATTGTGGATTTAAAAAAAACATTCTTTTTCTTTTCTTAAGCAAGAAGCACAAAGGCTAAATTGCATAGGATAAATGATATTTTTCTTTAACGAATAGGATAAAGGGGATGAGAGATGGAACTAATTTATAATTTTTAGCATAAAACGTATTATTTACTACCTATCCTCTACTCTCTCTCTCTCTCTCTCTCTATATATATATATATATATATATTAAATAATGACCTCCATTGAATAGTGATATTCACACAAAAGTATAGTGTTAGTCGCACACTCATTTTTACCTTTAACACACCCTTATTAATTTTTTCTATTGATCATCTTCAATTCATTTGATCCTCGAAAATTGAGAGGAATGTATGAGAAATAAAAATGAGTGGATGGATAACACTACCTTTACAGAAGACCTTCCTGGGCTACAGCGCACATTTGCCTTGTGAGTAGCTCTGCCATTTGTTTAGGGCCCCTTGGGTTTACACCTCAATCGGAATTTGACTAGAAAAGTCTTTCCTTATTCTCAGTAATGTTAGGCAAGACAAATTTTTAAACTAAATTTGCAAATCAAATAATGTGTCACCAATAAGAAATGAACACATCAATCAACACTGAAGTAATCATCCAAACATCAACAATTATATTATTTATTTTACAAAATTTGATTTAAAAATTTGGTCTATTTAGTAATTTTATTCCTTCTTGAAAAATAACTTGTGACATTTGAAAAATAAGCGAGTCAAAACACAAAGATTATTATATAACTTACGCACCCCCCGATTGATTATTTATTTTTAATGATCAAGGTCAATACCACATAAAGCAAGGCATCGATAGACATCAAAAACGCTTAGGGGACTCTTTCGAAGTGAGATTCTTTATGAAGTCTCAGTCACTTTATTTTTTTGCATAATATTATATGATGTTGTATGAAAATTATGTTAAAAATATAGGTGACAAGGAGTAAATGAAAATCTCACGTTTTGAGAGATTCTCCTAGATTTCTCAGATAGACTTTGGCATTGGCAACGGGAGCTGGCTTCTCTACCCTCCCATTTCTCATACACTCTCATACTCTCTTGTTTATGAGGTCATGATTAAGCCACATCAACATTTTATATTACTATTGTTTTTTGTCTTATTATCTATATATATATATATATATATATATATATATATAAAAGCAATATAAAATGTTGACGTGGCTTAACTGTGACTGCACAAAATAAGAGAGGATGAGAGTGTATGGGAAGTGGGAGGACAGAGAAGCCAGATCCTTGGCAGCGCGACTTCATATTTATTTGTTTTTGGTAGCTTTTGTCCTGATTATTATTTTTTAATAAAAAACCCCACAACCACAAGAAATTTTCACTGTGAGTGTGCCGTCGGATTTGGAAGGTGTTCAGTAATCGGATGCTATCGAAGAAAATGAATTAAATAGGCATAATTTCTCTCAAAGCAGCTCCCCTGTTCATAGAAGGTCCGGAGACATGAGAAGGTGGTTTACTTACTTGCTGCTTTTAAGAGTCTAGCTGCTGTTCCAAAGCTTTCATGCGGGAGAACGAGATGCGAACAAGGGGCTTTAGCTTTACTACTTCAGTAGCATATTTCTATGCGGACCTTACAAAAAAGGGGTTAGGTTATTTCGGTAAATACATTCAACCGAAAGACTGTCTGTCTACTCTAAACTTCAAGATCATGAGAGGGAGTTCCGTTCTCATTCATTCGACTAGACTGAGCGAGAGATTGAGTGTGAACAGCTTCCTATCAGACTACTAGTTCAGTCAATAATCCTCGTTATATGTCACTATACAAATAAGGAATATGTATCAAAAAATTAGTAACTTAAAAAATAAATTCCCAACCACACATATAAATACACGTGATAGTACTTATGCTTCAGCCACAATAAAAAAAATTTCTCCAATATCACATTAGGGGACAAGAATCCTCAATCAATTGCGTTGTGTCCGTTTTTCATAGGTTAGAAATCATTTAAAATTTTTAATTTAAAAATGAATATAAATACTATCTAACAAAAATTGATCGCACAATATAGGATGAACAAACAAAAACTGATCACACGATATATAATGAACGAATATAATTGATTAATTTCTGAATCCCCACAAAAAGGATCCGAAAACAATCCTTGTCCCACATAAGGCTTAGATTACGGCAGTGCAACTTTTATTTATTTGTTTTTGGCAGCTTTTCTCTTTAGCAAGAAATTTATAGTTATGATAGGAACACGAATGGTACTTCACTTGTTTTTATGCAGGTGGTGAAAAATTTTAATTTTTAAGTTATTAACCTTTTTACACATATAAAATACTATTTATATAAAAACACGTGATGTACCACATCGTGTGACAATCACATTGAAAAATTTCTTGCAGCCCAACTCCATCCGTGTAGAGAAAATGTCTTGTTTTTGGCATGAACAAAAACTGCCGCAGGTTTCAGAAACAACACTTGACAAAACAGCCGCCTAATCATTATCATTATCTTATTTCATTTATAAACAGACGCCTAATCATTATTATTAATTAATTTATACTCAAACAGACGCCCTGAGAAAAAGAGCAGCAGAATCAGCCGGAAGCCCAACGCAGTTCGTCTCCCTCAGTTCCGTCGTCAATCCTTTCCCTCCGCCGTTCGCCAGCGGATGCACCCCATGCTCGGGCCCACTCATATACGCCCGGTTCACCTTCTCCTCATCAAAACTCACCCCGTACCTCTTCTCGACGTCCCTCTTCAATCCCTCGTCCAGCTGACCGTCCCTGGTTAACGCCATCATAACCTTCGGAATCCCAAGGGGCAGATAATCCCCCTTGTCCACCTCCCAAAAATGCCACACCTTCCCATAGGTCTTGCACACCTTCTCGAGATCCCGCCTCTCGATCACGC
Source organism: Pyrus x bretschneideri (assembly GCF_019419815.1). Taxonomy (NCBI): domain Eukaryota; kingdom Viridiplantae; phylum Streptophyta; class Magnoliopsida; order Rosales; family Rosaceae; genus Pyrus; species Pyrus x bretschneideri. Next base: position 414,509 of record NW_025999838.1, on the reverse strand, counting down.
CCGGCACTCCAGGCATGAACAGGACGCCGCTCTTGACCTCGTGCGAGTGCGAGTGCCATAGCGGCTTCTCCTCGTCCGGGAGTGTCATGAAGAGTTTCTCTGAGATGACGTACTCGAGGCCGATCAGCTTGGCGTTGGCCTCGGGGCCATTGTAAATGAGGCACTGCCTCATCTCCTCGTTCTGGTGGGCGCAATAGTGGTGCGCCTCCACTTGGCGGGTCATGTCGTGGGAGTAGAAGTGGAAGGCGCATAGGTGTTGGTGGATTCTGTTGACGGGGCCGAAGGCTTGGATGGCGGAAGTGGCGGTTTCAAGAAGGGCTGTCCCCGTCTTGGTTGGCTCGCCAGGGACTTGTGTGTGAGTCGTCGACATTATGATTGTGGTGGTGGGTTATTTTTGGAGGCCGTCGGTAAAGGGTATTTAAAGAAAAGGGATGAGGTTGTTGCAAATTACATGCATGCAGTGGGTATGCGTGGTGGGAAGATAAGGTGTCCATGTGTTGTTTAGTTGTAACGTGGCTATATAACGATGCTTATTTTGAGGAACTATTAGAACGTGCGCACATACATATATATAGAAGAACGTTTTGGGATGTGATGCAACTCAGCAATTAGTCTTTGTAAAACATGTATACTATCCTCAGGAGAACAATTTGTACGGGTCCATCGGCTGGTGTCATCTTGCGCCAAAGGATATGGAGAAAAAAATTTGCACGTTTCTTTATATTATTAGTATAGAATGTCATGTGATAGTATATAGTGTCATACAAATTTTTTTGGGAAATACTTTAAAATGGGACAATTTTTTAATTTTGAAACAAAAATAAGACAAATCAGGCCATGCACACCATGCACAAAACTAAAAATACTAAAAATACCCAAATATCAATGGGTTATTTCCTCCAATTTTCTGATTTCTCTCTCTACTCTCTCTCCCTTCCTCTCTCTTCTCTCACTTTCTCCCTCATGCACTCTCTCCCCTTCTCACTGTGCACACACAGTGCACTGTCATTACTGTTGGAAATGTGCCCTAAAACCAATCATATGATAATACTTTACGGACATTTCAAACTAATGTAGTTTAAATGTAAAGGGCAAACATTATTGTTTGAGCCGTCTCATATAAATGTTATATGCTTAAACGATAAGTCCAAGGAATATGTGATTGGAAGAATGCGATCTAAAGAAGTTAGATTCATGAGACCATTCTTTCGTTGACACATCCTAAATGTTCCTGATCATAGGATTGTCAATTGGGCATTGACAGTCCGTTAAGATCAGTACGTGCTATGTCTTCTCTCAGGGAGAGTGACTAGTCTCGAGTCATTGGTGTGTGTGACATCAAGACAAGTACGTAGGTGCTCAATAGAGAATGAGTTCACTGAACACGATCAACGAAGAGTTCTCATATTCATGTCACATGAGAACTCATGGTTGGGATAATGCAAATTAGTCTTTTGACCTGAGGCATCACAGTTGTCTTGTGGTTAGGTCCTTAATCTTTGATTATGTCAAAGTCACTCCATCAGGAGGGTGTCCATGGCATCGTTGGGGTTAAGCCACTTAGCCATGGAGGCAAGTGAATGCGCAACAAGGGATCTCTAACCTTCAAACTGTTTGAGGGAGAATACTCTATGATATGATTAAGAATCTTTGGCCAAAGTATGAATGAGATTTAGGAATGTGTTCCAAATCACATTCAAGGTAATCATATAAGCACAAGACTCACATTGGATAGTAGACATGAATAAACTATCAAACCAAACAATGTGGTCAAGAGTATTGTATTAGAGAAAGACCGTATTGCATTTGTAATCCTAAAACTGAATAGGTTCTCCACCTCTTCTGATTAGCTTGGGTAACCATGACATGCTGCTAGGCGTCAACCATGGTTTGTGGAAGCCCTAAAAGTGTATTATCACTAACGGGAGAATTGAAAGTAAGTTTCAATTCACAATCGATTAGAAAGAGTTTTAATCGCCCACTGCCTCGCTAAAAGGAACCTAATGGATCGTTCACCGAGTAAGGTAGAGTTTGAAGAAACAACGGAGATGAGTAAGAATAATTAAATGGTTTAATTATTTATCTAAGGCTAGGATTAATTAATATGTTAATTAATCAAACGAATAAGTTCGTTAAAGACCTCGGGTTAGTTTTGGGCCGCAAGGCCCAATGGGATTTGAATGTCAAGCCCATTAACTCAAGTTGTATGACAACTTGAATAAACAAAGGGCTTGAAAGCCCAATAAACCCTATAGGCTTGCCATGTTAGAAGAATAGGGCTTTTGGTCCATTAGGTCACTTATTTGAAGGGACTATATAAAGGACTTTATAGCCTAAAATTTACATATGGTAATTTTTGGGGAAAGGATGAGAACACAAGCTCTCCTTTCTCTCTAAAATTTAGGCCACCTTGGAGGGATCATCTAGCAATCAAACTCCTCCAAGGTCACTCATTTCTTCTTCATTATGCCTTGGTGATGAATCATTAGAGGTTCTCAATTTTGGGAACTTGGAGAAACTTTTTCATCCATCCAAATCCATGGATCTAAGATGCAAGGAATGAAGGCCCTCTCTTTGGGTGATTAGCCTTTGCTTATGCAAAGAGGAATCTACAATGGTATTGATTTCTCAACTCACTTTGTTTTGAGTTGAGTCTTGGTTCACCTATCTACTAGGCTTTGAATTTCATGGGTAAATGTTTTGTTTTTAAGTGCATACAAGCATGATTCCGCCTTTAATTGTTAATTGCATGCTATTGATGTTGCTTAAATGAACATGTTTTTCACAAATCTTCCTTCAATTACGACCAACACTATCCAAATCGAAGTCACCACCAATTTCATCTCGTCCTCACGAGTCCAAAACACCTAGCCTTATCACGAATCTCATCTCCTATCGTTGGGATCAAAACTCAAGCAAGCTGTGAGTTTTCCAACCATTTTCCAGCAACACGACAAACAATCGAGGCTCTAGACCACTACCACTAGACTCGCATCGAGGGTGGGAACAAATCTCAAGCATTAAATGTTGGTGCTTTGTTGGATGAATTTTTTAGGATTTGTTCATTGTATGTACACAACATGCACATGATATTCTCACAGATTTGAAGTTAAATACTTAGAAGCCCAGTCATTAAATGGGTTGTTTGTAAGATGAATTAATACTTAGAAGTTAAATTAAGGTTGTGTTTCATGTTAGGGCCTATGGATTGTGGAATAAATTTCAAGTTTTGACATACTACAAAACTGGGATGGAACAATTTTTGGTTCAAGTGTCCAATTGTAGAAATTTGTGAAATTTTTTCTGTAATGTGCATGTGGTGTGCATATGGTGTGCATGGTTACATCTTAATATGAAAAGCGGGAATGTTCACTAGATATGATGCACATACGTTGTGCCCCGGAATTTAGCGAGTATGACCACAACCTAGTCGGCCTCGGCAAAAAACTAAATTAAGAAAAAGCTTAGAGGATGTTAAGGATCATGTGTGTCCATGAAATAACAACAATGAGTATCATGTTTTCCACATGCACGATTAAGCGGTGATTGATATACTTAACAAGAATTTTCAAACTGCCATTGTAACCTTATATACATAACAATTATGTTTTAATTGTACAGGAGAGAGAAGTGAGTTGGTCTCGGCCCAGGCGAGTCTTGTCCATTATACCAATAGGTTGCCGTTAAAGTTTCTTATTAATGTGAAAAGCAGCTCGTTGCTTGATCTCCAATTCTGTGCATATCATGTGCATGTATTGTATATATGATGTGCATGTGGTGTGCATATAGTGTATATGGTGATGACATCATTGTTCTGATTTTGAAGAGAGAGCTGTGAGCCCTTGGGTTTTTGGGCTAGCTTCTGTGAGCATATCATACGCATGTCGTGTACTTATAGTAAGCATATCCTGAAAAATTCATCCAACAAAACACCAATTTTTGCCAATTTTTAGGAAACACCATCACAAACATTCAAACAAGGCAGGGAATCCCATTGATTAAATTTTTCTTCACTATTACTTCATACAACTTCTGGGTTTATTCTCCCCTTCCCTAAATATGAAAATGCTCACTTCTTTAATCGCACTAATTTGAAAATATTGGAAGGAAGAGAGCAAAAAACAAATAGGTTTTGTGCACCCGCAGTTAATGACTGGGCTTTGTTCCCACTTTCGATGCAAGTCCAGTGGTGGTAGTCTTAAGCCTCGTGAGCCTTGAATGTTTTTAGTATTGCCAGAAAATGGCCGGAAAACTCACGACCTGCTTGAGTTTCGATCCCAACGATCGGGGATGAGATTCGTGACAAGACTAGGTGTTTTGGACTCGTGAGGACAAGATGAAACTGGGGGTGGCTTCGATTTGGACGGTGGTCTAGACGACTATTCACCTTGTGTGCACAATGAGAAGTAGGGAGAGTGCGTGAGGGAGAAAGTGAGAGAAGAGAGAGAGGGAGAAAGTAGAGAAAGAGAAATCAGAAAATGGGAGGAATAACCCTTTTATATACGAGGGCAATTAAGTCATTTCAAGGTGTAGGAAAATCCTATTTCTGTCTAATTGTTGTGCATGGCGTGTGCATATTTGAAATGTCCTATTTTTGTCCCAATATTAAGAAATTGTCCTATTCCGGGTATTTTTACCAATTTTTTTTTCATGTAAAAATGAAAAAGAAAAATTACAACAGATGACCAAAGAATGACTAAAAAATATCACATGAATACCTATGGGATTGCTTGAAAGAGTTTGGGAAATTTTATGTGAACTTGCAATCTTATCTCTACAACTTTTTTTTTTTTTTTTTTTTTTTTTTTTTTTTTTTTTTGAGAAAAAAAAATTTATATTCCAATTTTGCCCCAAAATAAAAAAATGGGTGTAGAACTGGCAAATGGGTGGGTCGTCGTCGGAAATCAAGAGGGTTTGTTGGGTTTGGTTGCTGGTATGTAAGGAATGTAGCCATAGTTGGATTAGATTCATAAGAGAAAAGAAAGGGGTTATAATGTTGCAACGATAGTAGCCTCCACCTCCTCCTCATCGGCCGCTGTCTAGTATTGGGTCACCACTCTTTCTCTCTCAATTTTGGTCTCTCATTGTAACCATAAACCCTAATAGAAAAAGGCAACTTTGGATATGGTGCATACTCAAATTCACCATTGCCACCCCAACCCAAATTCACCATTGTTTCACTGTCCTCCATCATCAAACCCAAACTCTCAAGAAAAGCATCAACCCTATAACTCAAAAACTAGCTTAATCCACAATTCTCTCTCGCCCTCTCTCCCTTAAACAACAATCGGCGATCTTAATTATTAGTTCATTGAAGAAAATGAAATAAATCGGAACAAGATCCAGCACTATGGAGGTTGCTTAGAAAAACTAAACAGCAACGCGAGGAAAGATTTTTCAGTATAACCAGTACACGAGATGGTACACCACGTGTCACTAAAGATGAAGTTAAACCACAATATTGCTAGCCCATTGTGAGGCTAAGCCCACTCCCTCTCCTTAGTGTAGGGATGGGAAATTTTTCTATAAACCGATTTATCAACCGAACCATACTGATCGGTTCATAATGGTATGGTATACGTTTGGCATTTTTTTCATAATCAGTTGGCATTACCAAACCAACAATTAATGGTATGGCTTTGGTACTGGATTTTGTATACGGACTGTATTTTAGCGTTTAAAAAATATATTTTCTATTTAGATATTTTAGGTATTTTTTACATGCTTGACTCCTCAGTTTTAGGGTTTTAGAAAATAAATGACTGCTTAATTTTAGCGTTTAAAAAATAAAGGTTGTTAAGTTTTTTTTCTAACTCTTGCAGGATTTTGAGCAGCCTTGATCTCTCAACTTTCTTCGTCTCTTATAATAAAAACTATATAAATAAATAAGTTTATCCCACACAGACAGTTATTTTAGTTTTTGTTGATAAAAGTGATTAATTGGCAATGGAGCCTAGGTCCAAGCAAGGCATGGTGTTTGAAATTTGTTCACCACCATATGGTATTGTGAAATCACCTTAAGCACACTCTAAACTACTCAGGTTAGTAGGGCGCCTGCACACTATGAGTGGGCACCAAATAAAAGTAGTAGATTAAATTTATAACAAATCCGAGTTCACAACACAAATGCCCCTATAGCTTAGTGGTAGAGCGTCAATCTTGTAAACTGAAGGTCTGTAGTTTGATCCTGCATGGGGGTATTTTTATTATTTTTGTTGCTCTACGTGTTAAATTTATAAACAAAATTTTGTAAACTAAATGACATAGAAATTGATTTGATTATTACTTAAGCGTTGATAAATGTGCTCATTTATATTGATGATACATATTTAGTTTACAAATTTTTTCTACAAATTTAATTTCTCTAGTAGGACATATTAACGCAGGTTAAGACAAATATTCGAGGCAACCATTAAAAGACACATTTGCTTTAAAAATATTTCCTCGGATATGCTTTTAGTAGCAATTTTTTGGGGCATGGAAATACACAACTGACTGCAGTATCTGATCTCACATCAACCGCTTGTGTGTTATGTAAGAGAGGAGGAGCTTTGGCAAATAGACTATATATTCATAAGGAAATTACAAAAGAGAGAACCAGAATGAACAATAATTCCTCCCTACTCGGTACCTACTGATACCTCCGGTGAACATAATTCTACCGTCAAGTTACCCAAAATCACTTAACTACCTTGCTGATTTCTATGCAAAAGATTACCAATTGATCGATGCGCATGTGACTCCACGGAGAAGGCAAGAGTCATGACACAACGTTTCTTCACCATGTAGCTTTGGCACGGTTCTGGTCCTGAATTACCTTTTACTTATACCAAAAAAGAACTTAAAAGAACGAGAGGCATTGAAGTTTTCTCATCACCAAGGGGCTTTAGCCACCTCTTGAAACATAAGCTCAAGCTTCTCTGAACTCGTATTTAGAGTCTTCATCTCAGAGTCGAGCCGATTAATTCCGCTCTGAACTTCCACAAGCTTTGCCTCCAAGTTTCTCTTCTCTTCTTCTGCTCGGTCCTTTTCAAGTTTAGCCTCTTTAAATCTTTTTGATTTTAAAGCAAGACTTGCCAGATGGTCCAGCCGGGCACGCAGGAACCCAACATTCATGCCTAAATCGTCAAAGGCTTTCAAAGTCGTATCCCAAGTGGAAAAGTTACCTTTTGAGGTAGTTCTTTTGCAGGCCCTGATGGCATCTGCAATGTTGACTGTCTCAGAAATTACTCCAGCAACCAGTTTGCAGTTCAGACCCTCGATAAGCTGTTCATGAAGGAAAGCGTTCTGACTGCAGCAAAGCTCATAGTACTTTCTCAGAATGTGTTTTGAAAACACTGAGTTTATGTTTAAACCATTGACGAGAACGTTGAAGTTCTCCATGCAGTTCACTTCTTCAAAAGTGACAACAGTTTCTGAAAGTCTAAGTCCATCCAGAACTTCAAAATCGAGATTTTCACTATCATTTCCGGAATGGTCTGATGACGGACCAGATTTTGTATCAAAGGCTATTGCGTTGTCCTCAGGAATAGATTCCAAATTCTCACTATCTTCCCTTTCACATGCAACAATGTCTCCTGCATGATTTAATTTAAAGAAATGATACAGGGGAATCAAGAAAGTAAGAATCGTGATTGTCAAGACATTTGGCAAAACAACTTGGTCAATATTGAAGGGACTTACCAGTATCCATCTGTTTAGTGCAAGCATCTAATCTCATCAGGCCAAGAGCACCGTCCAAATCATCTGAACCATTTGATCTGACAATGTACACCTAAACAAGTAGGGAAAAAAAAAATTGAGTTGTTCGTATGGATACATAAGTAGCATCTTAAAGCGGTGAAATTCCTATAGTCTATGCTCAACAGCCTGGATTTAAGGGATCCACTAGAATTCTTAACTTTAGTGACAAATCCGGATGTACAATTAACGAAATTGTTCTTTCAAATTGCAAGATAAACATTCTAGTTATCGTCACAAACATAATAGCCACCCTAGCATCTAGCTTCTGTATAAACTCATTGATAGCAATTTTGATTTGCATGCTTTGGTCCAAAATTATGACAACATTTTCTAAAGGCATTGATTGTCTTCTCCAATTCAACAATTTTAACATGATGTATCATAAGGCACTTGCAACCTAACAATTTGTAGAATATTCACAATGGATGCACACATACACATTTCAAGAAGTTACCAATTACCTTAAGCTTGGTAGGAGTGAGTACATGGAAGACGACAACATCTCCCTCCAGCAGGTCGTGAGCAATCGAAAACCCTCTCCATCCACCACTCAGTCCCACCTTCTCCAAAAGATATTTCGTGTAGAACTCCTCCCCACTTTCGTCCTCCAAAACAATTATTGTATCTTGTTTTGGCAAATGCTCACAGCAGAACTTCTTAGGAAGACCCTGCCAAACCAAATTTAAGTTCCCATAAATTACATCTTCATACTAGTCCATGTATGTAAATAACACAAACTGTGAAGAGAGTGAGATTAGGGTTTACAAGCCAGAATCCTCCGGTAACATGTGAAGGCAGCATAACTTTGAGCAGGACAGGAAGCCTAGGATCTAGGGTTGCTTCCACCTCCTTGGCTCTTTCCAGAACAAAAGACTGTGCTTGGCAAGTACCATACAAGCTATCTACTGTAGCTCTCTTTCTTTTATTACTGTTAGTAGGAAGACTAAGATTAATTATAATAGCAGACACGAGTCAGGCCAATTAAATAAGACAGTTAATCCGCTATATGCATTCAAGTTTAAACCACCGTGTAAATTTAAGTAGTTTAGGGTTTAGGATATCGTCGTGTAAAGAACATTTATTATAACTAAAAAGAGATTAAAATATACCACTGACCTTTTAGGATTGGCACTGACCACCTGCATTCAAGAATTTGCAAGGTTTTTCAGTTAACTCAGTATTTGCATCAACTGAAAGGGAAGAGGAAACATTAATAAAACAATTAAAGAAATTAAAATGCTCACAATTTTTTACAACCGAGATAGAAAGGAGAGGAGTAAAGTTCTTTTTTCGGGAGAAGACAACAGAAAACTTGCAGTAATGATTTGTTCTACAATTTACCAGAGGATTAAATTTTGGAGTGATGCTAGGGAGGATTTTTTTTAAAACTAAATTGCAAACCAAATGATGTGTTACTAATAAGAAACAAGCACGTTAATTGATACTTAATTAATAATCCAATCATCTACAATCACACATCATTTGGTTTGCAAATTTAATTTAAAAAATTTAGTTTCTCTAGCATTACTCTAAATTTTGCCTTGTGAAGACCTATAAACGACGCTCAACAAACACGTGGCAGTTGCCCAGTAATGCCACTACAGTTGTGCAGCTCCCCCACTAACTCCTACTGTCTACCTAACTTGTAGAGCAAGTAAAATGGTAATTTCATTTTTTTTTTCCTTTTAAAAAAGGAGGACAATGTATAGAAAATCACTATTATCCATTTCTTTCGAATGTCGGAAAAACTCACACAGACATTTTAATCTTTCTCTGACCATAATTCTGACTTCCACAACAATAATGGGTTTCGAACTTGAAACCTCCACACATTTTTGTAGTGGTTGAATGAAGCTTTGTAATCTGCTATTTACCATTAGACCACCAACTTGTGGTTAAATGGCATTTTTCTTTTGATTGTGTGATTTCTGAGAAACTCAACAAACACGTGGTTACTTAAATTTTGATAATTTTATTCAAGAAAATACTTATTGCTCAAAAGATTATTGCTAACTTAATTTTAAAAGAAAACAATTTAATTTGAAATTTGAACTAAAAAAATAAAAAAACTAGGATAAGTTTGCAAAGTAAAAGAGCCACCACGTACAGGCAGTTAACCCATTTCCCTTTTTAAATTATTTTTTTCCTTTGAGCTCCATGTCAACATGGATACACTCGAAGCCTTAAAATTCAATTTTCCATGCTACTACTTTGTATTTTTATTTTTCAAAAGACAAAAGCCTAATGAGCTAGTGCATTTTAGTCCGGCCCAATATAAAAAATATTGTTTGAGACCCAAACAGTTTTGAGGATTTTCGTAAGGCTTAATTGGATTATCAGTTTCCGTAGTGATTAGGTGGTTTGAAAATACTGTTTGTCCCAAAACTTTCCTAGCAAAAACCCATTTCAAAAATTTCATAATATTCGATAAATTTCGAACTTAATATAATCATGAAACCATGTACAGTTCTAAACAAGAAAATACGAAAAAAGAAGAAAAAATATGTGCACAGGAATTGGTAATACAATAAGAAAACATAGAACATTATATATGGTGTTGTTTCATACAATGCTTTTAGTCGTCGGTTTCAGACATGAAGATTTCTTGCTAAGCAACTTTTCCTTCTCCTTCGGTGGCCTCCCCCTATTACTCTGCAAAACTCATATCAGCAGAAACAAAAAACAGTCAAAAACTCAGATAAAGTAAAATTAAACATCCAAAAATCTGAGAGAGAAGAGAAAGGAAGAAAGATTGGACCTTGGGGCACTGTTTCTGATCTTGAGGAACAGCCATTCTCTCTCTCTCTCTCTCTCTCTCTCTCTCTCTCTCTTTGTTGGTGCTTAGTAACAGTCAATGGCTTACTCAGTGTAGAAAGATGAAAAGACCGTTCGATTCAAATTTTTGCATTTTCTGTCAGACTCTCAATGACCACGAAGCTTGCCTAAAATGGAGCCAAATTTTCAAATTTAATAGGATTTTTGGGAACACCAGGGCCAAAAGTAACTTTTCATACCATTTTAAAACCTTTAATTAGGGAGGGGTTGGGTAAAAACACAATACTTCTCTCCGTGACGTGACTATATTTCTCCGCACAAACGTCGTAAAGATTATCTTTAAACAAATTCATTTAACCTGGACACCTTTGTCATTTGCATGCGTTGAACAAATCAACAACAATTGTAGTAACAAAATGACCGTTTATTTTTATAATAAATCGTTAATTTGTATGATTCATATGGATGATTAAATGAGTATTTTTATAAATAATATAGAGAATGAAATATTTCGATTATGATACTAGAAATGCTCTAAAAGACGTTAGGCGCTAGTCGGACGACGACAACTTGGGGCCTATCTCCTAGGCAGTTAGGCGGAACCTAAATGGACTAGGTGAATTTAAGTAAATATATTATATATCTTATAAATAAGTGTCTGCTTATATTAAAATATATATAATTTTATCATAAACTGCAAAATAAAATGACAAATATATTATAAAGTATTCAAACCTGATAAAAGCATAGGACATGACCCGCCCCAATCCCGGTGTCTGAAGGACAACAAGATGGCCACGTGTCGGTTGACACCCGAGGGTGACACCAGAAGTTGGTGGAGATAATGTATTTATAAGGAGGAGGTCGGTCATGGGTGCAGGAACCCTACACATGATGGCATCGTTGGCCAAGGTGAGTCGTGTGTAGGATGAAAGAGAAAAGAATAATCCCAAATATAGTAATTATATTTTGGGAAAATCTTTGGAAATATCCTTAAGCGGATATGATTGGAAATTCTTGCTTATTTGAGTTAATCTTCAATCATGAGCATATTAAAGATAGGATTTGGTAATTCATCTTATCTTTGCATTTGACTTTTCTCCTTGTCATGGGCAGAAAAGTTTGATGATGTCGTAGTCAGCTGCTCATGTCTTCAAGAGGTGGAACTATGAGTACATTAAATGCGAGCCTTGCCAATTTAACAAAGGCATTCTTGTCTTCTACAGAAATATTTGACGTGGCAACTCTATGATTTTTGAGATTATTTTTTTACTCCAAAATTCCAACCGCAACTTGAGAATGAAATTACTTTCCAACCTACCAACTCTTTTTCCCAATTCTTGGCTTTATAGTAAACATCCATCACCAGCTCACCATCACAAGCAGCAACCCAATCAACCAATTCACGAAAAGACCCCAAGCTGTCTCCTCTTGGTCGAACCTCACAACAGTTTCTGCCTTGTACTTGGAAATAAAAGATGGAGTAATCTTCAATAGGAGTGTCACCATACAAAGGGTTATCTACATGTCCATGTTCAACGATCTCATCGAGAACATACTCAGGTAAATTAGTTAAGTCAGGCAGTTTTCGATTGGCAGTGTTGTCAAATGATGGGATTCTTCATCTAGTGTGATCCCGTAAATGTCCAAGGGCATTTTTTCTTCTATTTCCTTAGGATCACCAACATCATCACCTCCTCACCATCGTTTCTTTTTTGCCATATGCTTCAGCATCCTTTTCTCCTTCTTCCTCTACTTGACCTTCAACTTCTTCTTCCGCATCTGCTTCATCTCACTGTCACTCTCATTTGTTCGTTTTCTTGAGATAGAAGTGGTCATCTAAAGATCTATTTTCTTTGGGCCTAAAAACCAAAATAAACCACATTACTTTGTTCTTCAAAAAAAAAAAAAAAAAAAACCAAAATAAACCCCTTATTTAGTTAGTTGAATTGGTGGATTTTGAAACCATTTATGAGGCCCTGAGTTTGAAACATTCTGGTGTTGTTTCGAAATTTTCCTCTCTTAAAAATATGCACAAAAAACAACTGGAGGTGGTGCAGGATTTTAACCTATAAGACCAACTCCAATGGTTGGGTTAAAACCAAAAATTTAAGTTTTAAACTCATACAAAGCTTCTACAATCATTTGGCTAAAAATGTATGGGTTAAAACATTTTTTTGGGCCAAATTTAACCAAGAAAATGAGCCAAGGTTAATTGTAACATCCCACATCACCCAAGAATCTTGTTAGCCTTATATGTATATTCTCATCTCTACCTAGCACACGGCATTTTGGGAGCTCACTGGCTTCGAGTTCCATTGGAACTCCGAAGTTAAGCAAGTTCCGGCGAGAGCATTCCCAGGATGGGTGACCCACCGGGAAGTTCTCGTGTGAGTTCCTAGAAATAAAACCGTGAGGGTGTGGTCGGGGCCCAAAGGGTACAATATTGTACTACAACGGAGTTGAGCCTGAGATATGGTGGGGGCCCAGACCAGGATGTCACATTAATAGTTGGGAGTAGTACTAAGACCCAGTTGGTGACACTGTTGGCCACTTGCAAAAAGCCAAAGACTTTTTTTCTATTGGATGGCCCACGTGGTTAGACCGTTGGTTGAACCAACAGTCTAGATTCAATTTTTTTTTTTTTAAATCAAATTCATAGATACATTAAATCCAATGGTTGAGATCGAATATGAGCAAATTTAACAATAATAAAAGATATACTAACCCAAAATTAAATCCTACGGCTTAAGCAATTGAAAAAACTATTTAAATCAAAAGTCACCCAAAACTATATAAATTCCGATGTATTTGTTTAAAATCCACACAAATTCACTTTAATCAAATGATTCCTCTTTTTTTTTTTTTCTTTCTACCCACCTATGTATTTGTGAATACAAATGGGGTAGGTTGTGTGGTTTTTCATGTGGTGCATATGTGTATGAAAGACCTAGGAAGGCCTTGAAAGAAACTATAAGAAAAGATATGAAGTACTTGGTGCAAAACCCAGCGCAATAACTTTCTAGGATTCATATAGCCGACCCACTTATTGGGATAAGGCTTGGTTCTTGTTGTTCTTACCTTTGAATTAATCATGACGGTTGATTATCAATTTTTTTTTTTTAAATCAGATCCTCTAGATTGTGATTGTGTCACATGGCACAACTTAAAAATTTCAATATTTTTAACGTTGAAAATCTAACAATTCAAATGAAAGAACCATTGGAAATCCATCGGCTATGAAGCAGGAAAAGGGGTGGTGTCACATTTCGACCAGGGCCTCCACCACATCTCTGGCTCGACTCCACCGTAGCACGATATTGTCTGCTTTGGGCCCCTACTACACCTTCACAGTTTTGTTTATGGGAACTCACATGAGAACTTCCTAATGGGTCACCCATCCTAGGATTCCTCTCGCACGAACTCGCTTAACTTCCGAGTTCCAATAGAACCCAAAGCCAGTGAGCTCCCAAAAGGTCTTGTGCTAGGTAGAGATGGGAATATGCATATGAGGCTTACAGGATTCACTCCCTTGGGCGATGTGGGATGTTATAGGTGGTTGTGCATGTGAGTGGGCCACACATAAGCATTTCTGTAGCAAACAGGCGTAAGCTCAAGCAAAGGAAGCTAGGGCAACTGAAAGACATTAGCCCTAGGCCTAATCGCCTCCACTTTTTCCTTTGCTAAGAGTAGCTCCACCGTATTCAATAGCTCGATAGACTAGTTGTTGCTCCAACCCAATTGCCCTAGGTAGAAGCTCTAGCCCATATGGGCGATGAGGCTCAAGGAAGGCCCAAGCGAGAGGCCATGCAAGAATTGACAGTCCGAGAGTCTAAGGGTTGTGTGATGTGTGGATGATGTGTGGCATCAGTGCATGCGGCAACCTTGACATCTCCTCGTCCTCTTTCAACATATTGTTGTTGAAACTGAGGCTTCCGACGGAGTTCTGCACCACCACCAGCTGCTGCTGCAGCTGAACCGTCGACTGAGACTGCTCCGTTTGCATCATCTTATCTTCAACCTCCTCTACTTCCTCTTCACAAAAACAAAAATCAGCCCTTTTCGTGAAATTCTCTATATTTTCTTATCTCTTTCTTTTTTGCTTTTGCTTTTGGAATGATGGGGTTTTGAAATTTTTGGTGGAAGTGCTCTGTTTTTTTTCTTTCTGTTCTGTCTTTTTTTTTTTTTTTTTTCTTGCAGAAGTTATGAATGGCTGAGGCTGGGAGTTGAGAGGGTGGTGTTAAAGGGTTTTAAAGTGTCAAGCCAGCAGCAAATTGTGTTATTTAGTTCCACCAATGCCGCATGCAAGGTCATGGTTGGGTTCCTTGAGTTCCAGGGATTCCAAAAATATTATTTTTGAGCTTGATTTGTTGAAGGTTTGAAGAGGAAGGAGGAAGAGAGCTCACGAGAGTGAGCTGAAAAGAGGGAGAGAAAGAAAGAGAAAGGAAGAGAGAGAGAGAAAGGGAGAGAAAGGGAGAGAGAGGAAGAACCAGTCAAATGAGGGGAAAAATGGAAAGGGTGATGGGGATGTCTGATGGATTGGGTGAGGAAAAAAATACTAATATGTTATTTCCTATTGCCATGGCTATTTAGTTTTAGGGGTCGAGATCCAAAAGGCAGTTACTATTCACTGGGTGGATTCAATAGTAAGTTGTCCTAGGGGGCCTTTGCAAAGCTGGAGTTGTTCTAAAGCAAATTTTTTTGGATTGGGGGGGCAATTCAACACAATTTCAAGCGTAATTGAGGAATGGGTGGAGATCTGACCTTGCGTGAAATTGAACGAAGAAACACCAATTTTGCTAAGTGCAAAATTTGGTATTTTATTATCCAAGAACATACATAACCTATATATTTGTATCAAGTTAATTATTTTCGGCCTTTCAAAATCAGAGGCTTTGGTCCTTCAAACCTAACCCTAACGCCATATGTGCAAAGTACAATATAATATGAAATTTTATGTTAGAGCCTATGTGTAAGTACAACATATGTGTAAGTACTGCTTATGTTTTATAAGTTTTTGTCATTATCAAAAGGCATGTACATCCTTTACCTATTAACAATAGTACATATACTGAAGAAAAAAGAAAAAAACAAGGAAAACTTTAAAGCATGAATACCCTGTCAGGCTAATAAAAGTGTGTGTTATGGAGTAAACCCCCATATTTTGGATCTTGACAAAACCATCCCTAATTAAGATTTCTAATTATGAAATTAAATTTCGTGAAAATTATAGCATGAAATGAACATAATTGTCTATGTATTTGTATCAATGCAATATAGAATAGGTGCATTTCATCAAATCTAGAAAAAATTGCCAAATCTTCTAATATTGGATCCTACCAAATCATCATCTTAAATCGATTGAGCGGAATTGGATCGTAGGTACCAAGTAGCTTATGAAAGGCATGAACAAGCCACCACATTTCAGCGAATCGTTATCAATGATCATTGTTTTTAGGGTTAAGTATGAATAATTACCCAACCTTTATAGTTGATTCTAAATTAGCCTTTAATATTCCAAATAACTACCTGATTGTTGACCATAAAAGCCTTCGTGGCACTTAGACCAAGTAGCTATGAGTTAATTACATCCTTCTTGTGAATGCAAGGGTGCTAACTTGCAACTGAGCTCGGTCTGAAGGAAAATTTATGTCCTTACTAAGAACATGTAAAGAACATTTGAATACATAGGCAAACTATTAACAAATTAAAGTAGGCATGCATCCAAAAACAATTCATAAAACCCATGACTTTCAAAGCCTAGTATATGGTGAACCATAACTCTTTAACAACATTAAAGAGAAGAAAGGATTTAGAGAATCATTACCCTTGTAGCTCATCCTTGATTACACAAGGGATTCACCCAAGTGGAGGGCCTTCAAGTCACCTCCTTTGCTTCCTTGAGGATTTGAGGATATGTTCTCCAAAACACCAAAAGCTTGATGTCTCCAAGTCTCTACAC
This sequence comes from Pyrus x bretschneideri, assembly GCF_019419815.1. NCBI lineage: Eukaryota > Viridiplantae > Streptophyta > Magnoliopsida > Rosales > Rosaceae > Pyrus > Pyrus x bretschneideri. Next base: position 398,029 of record NW_025999838.1, on the reverse strand, counting down.
CAAAGATTAATTGTGAAGATAAAAGTGGATGACTTAGGGGAGAGGAAATTGCTAGATATCCCCTCCCTAAGTGGCCGGCCTCCCTTGTTGAAATAGAGAGAATAATTTCATCAAGAAAAACCCTTAACAAAATAAAGTTATAATTTTGAATTTATACTTCATTTCTTGTGAGTGGCAAACTTGTAATTAACACAAGTTTGGTACCCCTCACTATCCATGGCCGGCCTCTCTTAAGTGTTTGTGCTAATTGCCCATTTTGTTTTAGTTATCATACAACTTAAACATAATGGGCCTTGTGGACCAAAACACTTTTGGGCCCCTAAACCCAAAACCAACTCAGAAGTCCAATACGAACGTTTCGTATAATTAATTAACTTTGACCATACTTCAATTAACCATTTAATTGCTTATCCATTTCATTTAATTACCTCACTTTCATCCTTACTCGGTGTACGATCCATTAGGTTCCAATTAGCGAGGCAGTGGGCGATGTTACTCTTAACTATCGATTGTGAATTTAAACCATATTTCAATTCTCCCTTAAGATTAGTGTTTGCTAATCTTTAGGGCTTCCACAAACCATGAGTGACACCTAGCAGCATGTCATGGTTACCCAAGCTAAGTAGAAGTGGTTGGAGAACCTATCCAGTTACAACTACAATGCAATACGGTCCTTCTCTAATACAATACTCTTAATCACATTGTTGAAGTGATAGTTTGTTTCATGTCTACTATCCAATGTGATACTTCCCTATATGATTCGCTTGAATAAGATTTGGAACAAACTTCCTAAGTCATATTCATATGCTTTGGCCAAAGACTCTCGAATCATATCTTAGAGTATTCTCCTTCCACCATGGAAGGTTAGAGATCCCTTGTTGTGCATTCATATGCCTACATGACTAGATAGCTTGACCCCAACCATGCCGTGGACACTCCAAAGGAATGCCATTTGACACGATCAAAGATCAAGGACCTAACCATTAGACATCTATGATGCCTCAGGTCAAAGGACTACTTTGCATATTGTAACCATCGAGTTCTTACATGACATGTATGTTTGAACTCTCTTTTGATCATAGTTCAGTGTACTCGATTACTCTTTTGAGCACCTATGTGTTTGTCTTAGTGTCCAACACTAAATGACTTGAGACTTGTCATATCCATACTTGAGTCGACATAACACATACTAACCTTAGCGGATTGTCAATGCCCAATTGGCAACCCTATGGCTAGGAACGTTTTAGGAATGAACAAAAGAGAAAGGTCTCGAAAATCTAACTTACTTAGATCACTTATCTCTTAGATCAAATACATTCCTTGGATTCCCTTATTGCTTAAACACAAGATACAATAAATAGTGATTAACAATAAGCTTTGCCCTCCATTAAACATATAAAAGTTTAATGCATTAAGTATTCCAAAAAGCTATTACATCAAATGAGTGGCTTTATGGGCGTACTTCCAACAATCTCCCACTTGCACTCAAAGCCATCCTCCCATGTATCTAATACCCATCTTTTCCATATGGCGGTCAAGTTGGATTTGAGACATTGGCTTCGTTAATGGATCTGCTACGTTATCGGCTGAAGCAACTTTGAGGATGTTGACTTTCCCCTCGGCAGCATATCTTCTAATGATATTAAAGCGCCTATCAAAATGCTTGTTCTTTTGATGTGCCCTGGGTTCCTTGGCTTAAGCTATTGCCCCACTATTATCACAGTACAAAGTTACTGGTGATGTAATGGTTGGAACCACTCCAAGTTCAGTGATGAACTTCTTCATCCAGAACGCTTCTTTGCCGGCTTCAGCTGCAGCGACATATTCAGCCTCTGTCGTGGAATCAGCAATTACACTTTGTTTCTTGCTTTTCCAACTGACAGCCCCACCATTCAGAGTGAATACATATCCGAAGTTGGAACTTCTATCATCGATGTCAGATTGGAAATCTGCGTCTGTATAGCCTTCCACTCGCAACTCTGTCGCTCCTCCATAAACGAGGAACATGTCCTTAGTTCTTCTTAAGTACTTAAGGACCGTCTTGACAGCTGCCCAGTGTTCTGATCCTGGGTTAGATTGATATCAACTAGTAATGCTCACAGCATATGCGATATCAGGCCTTGCGCATATCATGGCATACATGAGACTTCCTATGGCGGAAGCATAAGGAATAGTATTCATTTGCCGTATCTCTTCAGGAGTCTTAGGTCCCATGGACTTAGAAAGGTGAATTCCATGTCTCACAGGAAGAAAACCTTTCTTAGATTGTTCCATCTGGAACCTACTTAGCACCTTATCAATGTACATAGATTGGGATAATGCAATTAGTCTTCTGGTTCTATCACGATAGAGCTTTATCCCAAGTACATAAGATGCATCTCCTAGATCTTTCATGTGGAAGGTTTTGGACAACCACAATTTTACAGAAGAAAGTACTGCAGTGTCATTCCCGAATAGTAATATGTCATCTACATATAACACTAGAAATACCACTGCATGCCCTATGACCTTTTGATAAACACAATTGTCGTCTTCGTTTTGAGTAAAATCAAAAGATTTGATTTCAGTATCAAAACGAATGTTCCAGCTCCTTGAGGCTTGCTTAAGTCCATAAATGGACCTCAGAAGCTTGCATACCTTAGTCTTTGCAGACTTGGACACGAAACCTTCGGGTTGAGCCATATAAAGCTCTTCCTCTAGGTAGCCGTTCAGAAAGGCCGTCTTCACATCCATTTGCCAGATTTCATAATCATTGTACGCAGCTATAGCAAGCAAAATCCGAATGGACTTAATCATGGCTACAGGAGAGAAAGTTTCTTCATAGTCAATCCCTTCTCGTTGCCTGTAACCCTTGGCTACAAGTCTAGCCTTATAAGTCTCCACGTTCCCATCAACGCCTATCTTCCTCTTGAAGACCCATTTGTTTCCAACAGGTACTATACCTTCTGGAGGGTCTACAAGAGTCCAGACCTGATTTTGATACATGGAATCCATCTCGGATTTCATGGCCTCTTGCCATCTCTTTGAATCAATGTCGGACATTGCTTCTTTGTAGTCCCTAGGGTCCTCCTTTGTGTCATTGTCACCCAGAAGGTACAATTCCGCAAAGTCATTGTCTAAGCCATACCTCTTAGGTGGCTTACTAACCCTTTCAGATCTACGTGGAGCTTAGGGTCCAGGAACAGGGTTGTCAATATGTCTTGTGCTTGTTTGTGTTTCATCTTTAATCTCATTAATTTCCATCTTTTTACTTATAGTTCCTTTGAGAACAAATTTGTCCTCTAGAAACTTAGCAGTTCTGGCGACAAAGACTTTTTGGTCGTCAGGATGGTAGAACTTATATGCCATAGTTTCTCTAGGATATCCCACAAAATAGCACCTTACTGATCTCGCTTCAAGCTTAGTAGCTTCAAGCTTCTTGACATATGCTTCACAACCCCAAATCTTAATGTGATTAAGACTTGGCTTTCTTCCATGCCATATCTCATAGGGCATTTGTGAAACTGATTTGGAAGGTACTCTATTAAGCAAGTAAGCTGCTGTATATAGAGCGTATCCCCAGAATGTTACTGGCAGATCAGCGGAACTCATCATAGAACGAACCATGTTCATCAAGGTTCGATTTCTCCTTTCAGAAACTCCATTGAGTTGTGGAGTTCCCGGTGGAGTCCACTGTGATATTATTCCACACTCTTTGAGATAATCTAGGAATTCATTACTCAGATATTCACCCCCTCGATCTGATCTTAGGATTTTTATCTGTTTCCCAGTTTGCTTCTCAACTTCATTCTTGAATTCTTTGAACCTTTCAAAGGATTCTGACTTGTACTTTATAAGATACACATAGCCAAACCGAGAGTGATCGTCGGTGAATGTGATATAGTAGGAGAAACCTCCTCTCAACGTAGTAGACATAGGTCCACATACGTCAGTGTGGATTAACCCTAGAATTTCAGTGGCACGCTCTCCTTTCCCAGTGAATGGAGATTTGGTCATCTTCCCTTTCAAACAGCATTCACAAGTACCCATCTGGTCATTACCTAATGGGCGGACATATCCGTCTTTCGACATCTTGCGAATCTTTTCAAGGTTCACATGTCCAAGTTTAAGATGCCACATCCTTTCTTGGTTAACTTCTTCTCTAGCCCTTTTGGGTTTTGAGGTATTCCCGCTTTCAATACAGTGCATCCCACTATTCGTCTCTAGGTGAAAAAGTCCCTCTATCATATTATCATGAGAGATAATATAACCGTTCAAGTATAAAGTGCAACTCATTTTGTCAAACAATACTGAGTGCCCATCTCGTAAAAGCTTAGAGATAGAAATCAAATTCTTTATACATGAAGGAAAATATAAACAATTTTTAAGTTCCAGGACTTCCCCAGAAGGTAGGTTAAGCATGTAGGTGCCTATTGCTTTTGCAGAGATTTTAGCGCTGTTCCCAACTCGCACAACCATCTCCCCTTTGCGCAGTGTCTTGCTCCCTGCTAGTCCCTGTATCGTATTACAGATATGTTGACTAGCACCTGAATCAAATATCCAGGAATTAGAGCTCACTGTAAAAGCACTTTCAATGACAGAAATAGTTTCTTCAAAAGTTCGTGTCATAAGGCTCGCAATGCGCACCCTGTATTTCTTCTTCCAACGTCCATCCTTTCCACAATGAAAGCATGTTCCTTTGGATTTTCTTGCCTTCTTCTTATTTAACCTTTTCCTTGTGTTTTCATTCTCACTCCCACTGTCCCTTTTGAAACCTTTTTCAAATTTACAGCACATGTCAATCATCTCGTTAAAAGTATGATCGAATCTATTCACTTTATAGTTTACAATAAACTTAGTGAAATCATTTGAGAGAGATGCAAGGAAAAAATCTTGGGCCATTTTCCCATCGATGGAAGTTCCTAAACTTTCAAGATCTTGAAAGATCCTTTCCATCTTTTGTCCATGTTTATGGACCGATGCCCCTTTTGCCATTTTGGCATTTAATAGATTACAAACATTTGAGAATCGTACTTTACTAGTCTCAATGTCATGCATCTTATGCAAACTTTCAACCATGGCACATGAAGTGACCATGTGCTTATGTAGCTTCACAAGCTCCTCACTAAGTGAAGTGAGGATTAAGCATTTGGCTTGTAAGTCATCCTCATAGCGTCTTGCATAATCATGACACTCTTCCTTCGAAGCTAGTTTCTTAGGAGGTACATGAGGAGGGGATTGCTTAAGCACATACAATATGTCTTTCACCTTTGAGACATTCTCAATGTGGCGATACCAAGCAAGGAAACGTTGGCCCCTAAGGCCCCTTTTGTCAAGTATAATGGTGCGTATAATTTTAGGCATGTCGTTCACTACATAACATAACAGAAATCGTATTAGATTGTTGATAAAATACTTGATTGGGTCTTGAATCAAATAGTACCACCCACTATTTTTGGCAAATTCCATATCCCTCAATAGAATCCGAGAGTTATATTGAACTCTTAGCGGGGTATGGGAGACTCACCATTACCAAGCCCACCTCACGATGATACGATGTTGGTTAGCAAAAATAATGATGAGAGAATAACGCTTTACTCATTTACAACGTTTGTAATTACCCATCTTGTTTGGCCTCTAGAGAATGTTGCCTCACGATGATACGATGTTGGCACTATTGCACTTAGTTAAGTTATTCCCACCATGCTTAGTTCGTGTAGGGGTTCAAGAATAACCTCACGATGATACGATGTTGGCTATCCTCGTTGCCTACCTCACCACATCATGTATGTACATATGGACTCCTCCTGAATGTAAGCACATACTTTGAACTTCCCCATGATAGGGTGAAGCCGGTGTAGGAGTCAAAAACGATTGGAGTCCACCACGGTGGAAGGCCTACGAAGAGATGTTCAAAGCATCTCTCGCTTATCAACTTAATATCCATTTTATTTGAGGGAGTAGTGTTGGGCTACATCAAAAACATTTTAATCATATTAAAAGAACATGGGCCTATCACAACTATTGGTCCAAGTTAATATGAATTAGTAGCATATAATACTCCCACTGTTTCGTTGAAACAAGCGAGACTATATGGAACTACTAACGAACGCATTGCATCCTCATATGGACTATATAGTCGTTTTAGGTTTTAGGATGATTATGAACCGTTTGATTTGATCCAACACGAGCCTTGTGTTGGACCTTGGGTTTTAGGTAGATAGTTTGTTGATTTTAGTTACGCGTTTAATCTAATTAAACCGTTATTTCCTATTGGGCGTTGAACCCAACTATTCCAATTTGCATACAATTAAACAAATAGGAATACATGAAATAAAGAGAAGGGCTTATGCCCTTTTACAACACATTGGAGGACTTATGCCCTTTACAACAAACTTGAATTAATCAAATTGCATTCAAATCTATACTACTAAACCCAAACATTCATAACATTAAGCGGCCAATCACATAGCTCAATTATCGAGGCATTTGATTCATAATCACCCTTTTCTTAATCAATCAAATTAACTAAGAAAGCAACTTTAAACAATTGGTTTTTGGATCCATAGAATTGATTTAAATGGAACTAAATATAATGAAAATCCAATTCTCATTAAAGAGACAAAACAATTTTTGTTCTCATTTTATTTGGGCCATTTTGCAAAAAACACAAACTTTTGGGCCAAAATACAAATACACAAAAGTATCAAAACTTTATTTAATTGCACAAAAGTACCCCACTAGAGGGGTGGCCGGCCAAGGATAGAAACATTGAGATTTTTGATAAAAAAAAAAAAAAATTTTGTAAGTGGATTTTGGTGGGTGAGATTAAAGATGGCGGGGATGGTTTGAAAAGAAAATATATCTTTGACATAATTAAAGCCATTTAATCATTTCTCACCAATAATCATCACCCATCAACTAATAATCAAAAATATATCTTTGACATAATTAAAGCCATTTAATCATTTCTCACCAATAATCATCACCCATCAACTAATAATCAAAAACTTCAAGAACTTCAAGAATTTCAAGAACTTCAAGAACACTCATGAACATTGAAGAACACTCATGAAAACTCATAATAGCTCCATGAATGTTTTCACTTACCAAAACTCAATTTTTCACAACTCAAAAGAGGGTTAATATCCTAGGGTACTTAGGGGTTCCAAAAAGCACTTTAAAACCATTTTAACAAGCCTAACATGAACCCAAAAAATCACCCTTTGGATTTGGCCGAAAATCCCAAAATACTTGGCACCAAATTTTAGTTCCAATATTCATGCTTATATGAACTACATCTACAACATTTGAGATGCTAAATTTTCAAACAAAATTTATATTCAAAGCAAGAACAAAGCTTGTAACATTTACAACATTTAAATCACATATTATGAAAAATCACAAAACCCAAAAGGATCCACCATAAACTAGGCCTAGGCTCTGATACCACTTGAAGGAAAATTTATGTCCTTACTAAGAACATGTAAAGAACATTTGAATACATAGGCAAACTATTAACAAATTAAAGTAGGCATGCATCCAAAAACAATTCATAAAACCCATGACTTTCAAAGCCTAGTATATGGTGAACCATAACTCTTTAACAACATTAAAGAGAAGAAAGGATTTAGAGAATCATTACCCTTGTAGCTCATCCTTGATTACACAAGGGATTCACCCAAGTGGAGGGCCTTCAAGTCACCTCCTTTGCTTCCTTGAGGATTTGAGGATATGTTCTCCAAAACACCAAAAGCTTGATGTCTCCAAGTCTCTACACCAAAGATTAATTGTGAAGATAAAAGTGGATGACTTAGGGGAGAGGAAATTGCTAGATATCCCCTCCCTAAGTGGCCGGCCTCCCTTGTTGAAATAGAGAGAATAATTTCATCAAGAAAAACCCTTAACAAAATAAAGTTATAATTTTGAATTTATACTTCATTTCTTGTGAGTGGCAAACTTGTAATTAACACAAGTTTGGTACCCCTCACTATCCATGGCCGGCCTCTCTTAAGTGTTTGTGCTAATTGCCCATTTTGTTTTAGTTGTCATACAACTTAAACATAATGGGCCTTGTGGACCAAAACACTTTTGGGCCCCTAAACCCAAAACCAACTTAGAAGTCCAATACGAACGTTTCGTATAATTAATTAACTTTGACCATACTTCAATTAACCATTTAATTGCTTATCCATTTCATTTAATTACCTCACTTTCATCCTTACTCGGTGTACGATCCATTAGGTTCCAATTAGCGAGGCAGTGGGCGATGTTACTCTTAACTATCGATTGTGAATTTAAACCATATTTCAATTCTCCCTTAAGATTAGTGTTTGCTAATCTTTAGGGCTTCCACAAACCATGAGTGACACCTAGCAGCATGTCATGGTTACCCAAGCTAAGTAGAAGTGGTTGGAGAACCTATCCAGTTACAACTACAATGCAATACGGTCATTCTCTAATACAATACTCTTAATCACATTGTTGAAGTGATAGTTTGTTTCATGTCTACTATCCAATGTGATACTTCCCTATATGATTCGCTTGAATAAGATTTGGAACAAACTTCCTAAGTCATATTCATATGCTTTGGCCAAAGACTCTCGAATCATATCTTAGAGTATTCTCCTTCCACCATGGAAGGTTAGAGATCCCTTGTTGTGCATTCATATGCCTACATGACTAGATAGCTTGACCCCAACCATGCCGTGGACACTCCAAAGGAATGCCATTTGACACGATCAAAGATCAAGGACCTAACCATTAGACATCTATGATGCCTCAGGTCAAAGGACTACTTTGCATATTGTAACCATCGAGTTCTTACATGACATGTATGCTTGAACTCTCTTTTGATCATAGTTCAGTGTACTCGATTACTCTTTCGAGCACCTATGTGTTTGTCTTAGTGTCCAACACTAAATGACTTGAGACTTGTCATATCCATACTTGAGTCGACATAACACATACTAACCTTAGCGGATTGTCAATGACCAATTGGCAACCCTATGGCTAGGAACGTTTTAGGAATGAACATAAGAGAAAGGTCTCGAAAATCTAACTTACTTAGATCACTTATCTCTTAGATCAAATACATTCCTTGGATTCCCTTATTGCTTAAACACAAGATACAATAAATAGTGATTAACAATAAGCTTTGCCCTCCATTAAACATATAAAAGTTTAATGCATTAAGTATTCCAAAAAGCTATTACATCAAATGAGTGGCTTTGTGGGCATACTTCCAACACGGTCTACAAGTAGAATAGAAATGGTTGTCTTATCAAATGTGTTGTTGACTTCTGCATCGGAGTGATTATAGTTGAGGAAGGAATGCATCTCGACCTTGAATTTTAGAACCTAAAGAGAAGGTTACTAGATCATTGCAAAGTTCGATAATTGGTTTGGCTTTCGTTATGCCGAACAAGGGGTAACTTAGAAATACCTCGCTTCGTCAAAGCTGATGAGATGACCACTTGATACGAGAGAATAGGGAATTCTTCATCTGTTGAGACTTGATAGATAACCAACCAAACAGTTGTAATGTTGCTAGTCCAAATTGAAAGTGCTCCTTAGTTGTTTGGTTCTACGGCTCCAGTGTTATTAGTCCAAACTGAAGATGTCTGTTGTGTTCCTTTCAAGTGAAAATATAAGGATAGTATTATGGCACAAGTAAGGGTGTCGAACAACAGAGACTGATTAGAGCTATACAAATTACTAGTTTTATGAGAACCCTAACTAAACAATGAAAATGCAAACTGAATTTAGATTTTCCAATTGGAAACTAAAATAACTTAAAAATTCAAGAAAGATAAAGATAAATGATAGGTTGATTCAGAAATAATGGGAATGGAACTAGGGATACTGATTTCACCATTACAAGCCAATTCCATGAAAATTAAGTCAAAATGCATTCAACTCTCCAATCTGCAACTAGGGTTCGTTTAACTCATTTATGATCATCCATTTGATGTGTGGTTGTGATCAAGTACTCCTAATCTCCAACCAGTTGTGATGTTCAACTTAGATTACCAAATAAAAATCCATTAAGAACAAGAAAACTTCCAAGAACCAAAGAAATCACATGTACGCATAACATTTCTTCATTCATTCACATGTCTACCAAGATTAAGCATGATGTGTGCTATAACCTTGATCAAATAGTCTGTAAGAAACCTTAGTGGTGATCAAACATTAAGATAAACAAACAAATTGAACCATAAAATTAGTGAATGAAACAACAAAACAGATTGATGAATCAAATACTTTAACTTAATAACATAGAATAGTTTTGCAAGGCTACATCAAAATCCCCAGCTATGAATTTAATTACACAACATGATTACAGAATATATATAAATATCAAGAACAACATGAGTGAAATTAAATTCATAGAAGAAACCTCTCTCAAGCAATTCTGATGTTGAACTTTTCCAAGAACAATGTGGTTGCGTGGTTTCTTTGATGGCAGCGGATGGTGAAGGAAAATAGGGTTTTTTTTTTTTTCTGGAAGAAAGGCCAAAGAAAGAGAAGAGAAAGAGCTCTGGACATCCCCAAAGGGGGCTTGTGTAAAAGTGATCTGAAACCCTAGTATTTATATGCTAAATTGGGCTGCAGCTGATTCCAAGGTGACCTCAACCATTAAGCCAAAGTTTTGAATGTTTTTCCTTATTTGGCTCCTCCAAATCAGGCTAGATATTCCACTTCCTTTCCCATTCAGCTCTTGGTCACCTAACCAGCTAAATTAGCTTTGGATTCTTTATTTAGGCTTCAAAACAAGTAACAACTTTATTTGGGCCCCAAAACAGGCCACTAAACTTCTCTCTACGTTTGAATAAGGGTTAGCTCCAACAATGGCATGTTTTCACTTCTTTTGCCTTCAAATTGATCCTAAAGTACATGTAAATGCACACTAACACAAAATAAGGTAAAATGCAACCAGATTAACTCAAAAAAGTCACAAAGAGACTAGAAATGGATGGTATAAATGCATGAAATATATGAGTTATCAATGTCATCGGATGTCAATGCAGTGGTGTTCACTTGTTTGAACTAAAGATGTCTTAATGAGAGGGTTAGGATAACTAGCGCTTTTCTCAATGGTTTGAGAAGGGTTTCGCGTAGAGGATTTTGAGTTGTTTGTTGAGTTCAAGTATAACATGTGTGGAGATGAACCCCTTAGCTAGCTTCCCATCCATTCATTTCCGTCAAATCCGTATTTACAATTTGTTTTCTTTGCAATCTATCCATTTTAGTTTAATCTCGTCCGAACCTAAATCCCCCCTCCATATTTTGTTTAAGTCTTAGTCTTAATCTTTCTTATTTTTAGTTTTGCATTCTTCGCATTAAATAGTGTTTTAAACTTGTTTTTACGTTTTTGAAGTCAAATCCAAGTGATTAACAATCCCTCCTAATCCCCGGTCCAGAACGATCCCTACTTATACTTATACTACAATTGACAAAAAGAGGGTTTAATTTGTGTGCGTATAATTCTCGCATCAAGGGCCTCTTGAATTGTAAAACCTTCTCTACTTATAGATGAATAGATGAAGCCTCTGTAATAAACAAGCCTACTGAGGCAGAGTCCTGATAGCATTGTACCTGCTCGGCATCTCCTTGAATATTCCCTTGTTCTCTTTTAGTAGCCAAAACATCATCTCCAACATGCCTCGACCTTTTTACTCCAATTAGGGTTCTGAATTTGATCTCATTATGAGACTTATTCATCTTATCTAATTACCAAGGCATTCTAATCTGTGGGATAACTTATATTAGCTTAATCCCTTGGCAATTTCAACTCATGTAAGACTTGACCGAGCCCTCTTTGTGAGCCGAAAACTCATTAGGATGGAAGATGTCCATTGGGCCGAGGTTCACAATTCTTATGTCGGCCCAAACTGTCATATCAGGCCCAAGCATTGCCCCTTCGCTTCTGGAACCCTCATCCATGGATAATTCACCTGAAGGTTTTTAAGAAGTGAATATTTTTTTCTAAATTGCCCATTATCTTGCAGTAAATGCCTCGATCCCAGCTTGCACGCACACTTCACCTCCACTGATACATATTTCCCTTATTCCTGCCATGCGTCAAATTCTAAAGGCGACTCTTCAAATTTCAGCTATAAACGTGCCACAACTTTCTATATAGAGCCATCAAAAGGTATTTTCCTCTAATAGGTCTACCTCAAGAATCAAACCACCACTTTTAGAAAAGCCCTTGGGTAGCGCAAGCATTTATCTGAGTTGTTCGATCATTACAATCACAATGATTACAAGACATATCTGAAGGTTATCCTTTCGAGTCTCCCAGTCAGAAACCCTTTAGCTCCTCAATAACTTGTCTATAAAAACCGAGAAGGCTTCCTTTCTATCTCACATCCTACCTTTGCTCAATGAAATTGCCATCGTCTTATTCTAAAACTTTAATATGTTTTTCTCATGTTATCCCTACTCTATTAAAAAAAACAATGAGGGCAAATCTTCCTGACCCACCCTCTAAAAAAAAAAATCTTTGGGCAAGCTTCGCAAAGCCCAATTTCAATGGTGCTTGGTCTCTTATGTCAACAGTATAAGTTTCACAAGCCAACAACTAGAAGTTTTCTCCGTCAATTCTGAGAATTGGCTAGGCTCTTATGGCATAGTCAAAATTTCAATGCATATTATCATTTTGATCGAGATGGCAATGGAAGACTATACTAGCGCCATTCTCGGTGTAGACACCTTCACCTTTCATCATTTGGTTTCTACTGGGATCGTCGTCTATTCAAAGGTTGCAGGATTTCACCACCTTGTGCTTTTAGTCGATCTTGTTGGGCTTGGTGCGAGTTTAGTTTTCTGGCATCTTGTGGCCCAACTATATAATCAACTGTTTCTGGATGTTGTAACCGACGAAGGTTCAACGGCTTAACATTAGGCCATGTGTTTTGGTAGGCAAAGTTTTGCGGTAAGAAAGACTTCAATGATTTTTGCCGACAACTCCTCAATATATCCCTTTTTTCTCTAACTTCCTTGGTGTTGAATTATGGCAAAGTCGAATTTATTTGTAATCTATCATTTAATTAATATAATTCTGCCATAGTTGTACCCTGTCAACTGTGCTCGGCCATCTCCAAATAATTGGATTATACTTTTTCAAGTACTTCCCATTGATTACATTTTATGTAACAAACCAATTTTATCTGCAAGTTGATATGCCCTATTGCCAAAAACTCTGTGAATAACAAAAGGCATTTCCCATTTGGCAGACCATTTTCCATGTCTTGGATCCATAGTTTCAGTGGGCAAAACTATTTTCCATACCAAGTCTCATTCGCTGAATGACTTTTGCTTAACCCTCTTGCTATATGCTTTTTCGGCAATCTTCTTTTGAGCCATAAGAAGATTGCTTGTGTTGAACCTTGGTTATTCCAAATCTTATAATTCTTGCATCATTGCTTGTGTATATTCTCCGCTTGATAATTGGGTCTACTTGGCGACCTATAATGAGTTAACACTCATTTTCAATGGCAAGATTGCAACATACTTGAATGTTGCATCATACCCACAAACCAGGTTTTTCCCTGACCATCTTTTTCAAGATGCCTACCATTACTTGGGTCACTTCAATCTGCTTAAGACTTAGCACTCGAAGGCCATCTTCACCTTATATGTAGAGTTCATTTTGATATATGACGTACCTCGTAGCATAATACTTGATCTTTGGATTATGTTTCCCATGTATTATTAAGATATTGCATGATTGATTTTCTCCACTCTGGTGGTATTACCTCTATGACGTAGATATCCTTTGGTACTCTGCACTCTACCAATGGTGGCAAAAACATTAGTCAAGTCCTAATTAAGTTGTCTCTCTAGTCGGCTTGTTGATTAACTAGAGTCAAGAGTAGCCATTTTCCATCGTCATTACCCGTCTCATTTTGCCTTTCGAAAGTTGGGCACAAGAGGCGATTTGGGCAAGTTCATTGGAGTCACACTTTTTTGCCTTGGAAATATGTTTGAACATGATATCAGAGAACATTTCGGCCAAATAGGTAGCTACCATACGATAAGGAGTTAGCGTATAAGAAGTCTGCTAGACGGTCTTGGAGGTCCTCAACCGTTCTCACATTTATTTCTTCTAAACGGTCTTGGACCTCAGGTTGACTATCCTCGAGTTCGATTGACGCTCAAAAAGGGGAGTCGAGATATCGCACACTAATGGGCCATCAAATGTTCCATTATAGATGAAAATGTGGCCTCTCTTTCTATAGTGTTGGTGTGATTACGTATCAAAATACTCAATGGGATCAGCCAAACCGACTCACATTGAATCATGTTGAACAGTTTCGGCGCATACTTTGACAGTTTTCTAAATAAAGATCTTGATGGACCAGTCATGTTCATTGAGCCCTTGGAGTATGATGTAGCTAACCTAGTCATCAAAATAACAATCATGGAGCATATTAGTCTAAAACAGTTGCATGTCGGCCAGGTGAACAACATCCATCTTGCCATGCCAGAAAATCAAGAATTGGTATAACGATGAAGGGATGCAACCAATCTGATGGATCCAATCTCGACCGAGCAAAGCACTATACTCGGTTCTTGAATAGACGACGAAAAATGTTGTCATAAGTGGTATGCCAGCTATAGTAACTTGTAGAGGTAGAATGCCCTTGGTAGAGGATTTGTCGCGGATAAAGCTGTTCATGGTGATGCCAGACGGTATAAGCTCATCCCTGGATCTCTTTAACGGGTTCATAACGGAAATTAATGATGAGTCAATATTATATTATATATTTCACCCTATTCTTAGTATAATTTGGTAATTATTTTGGTAGAATGTTGATACTTTGCTTTATATTCTCAACGTAGGACATTAGACTTCCTCTGGAGCAAAACATGACCAAACGGACGAATTTTGGAGTGATTCAAATTGGAGGATATTCGTGTGTTCCTTAGCTTGTTCGTGTCAAAATCTCAACAATTTCTACTAAGCGGTTATTTTCTGGAGATTAAATGAAAGAGCAGTGCGCGATGCTGGAAATTGACGTTTATGGGTTTAAACTGCATTTTTGGAGCCAAAGATGACCTCAGATGGGTTCGTGGCCTTCTGGAGAAGTGTTCAGAATAGTCGAAGCTTTAAATCCAGCTATTTTGGGCCCATTTTGGAGCTGATATGGGTCCAAAACGTGGCTGTGCAAGATTTTGGGCGAATTTACCAATTTAATTTAGGATTATGTTTCCTATTTTATTTTAATTTATTTAGTTCCCTAGTCTTATTCTAAGACCATTTTTTTATCAGGAGGGTAGTATAAATAAGCCTTTTTGGCAGACCTAGGGTTAGAAGGAGGGAGAGAGGAGAACGCATGCAATTTTTGGAGAGAAGATTTTGGGCAAAGTTTAGAGATTTTCAGATTTTATTCTACAAGGTGTTTTCTTTTCATTCTTTTTCTATTTCAATAAAGACTATGATTTTTAGTATGAATATGCGTAACTAATTCTTTTTGCTAGGGCGAGGCCATGATCCTTAGCAAGAATATGTAGTCTCTTTTTACTTTGCTTATGAATTTATGCATGTAGGTTTTGGAATGTTAATCACTGTGCTTTAAACTATCTATTTGTCTTAGTGATTCGCGACCATTAGGATATTTGGAAAAGTTATTTGATGCAATTTTGGTGGAGGATTGTCCCTAAAATTGACTAAAGCTTCTTGTGGTTAATATGTGTAACCTCTTAGGATGGACGACACGTTTTAAGGGTTATATGGTTTTTTTTAAGAAGGTTTTCATAAAACTTAATGAGTCTTGCATGTTCACATTCGATCTGAACACCACGGACGGGTTGCATGTTAGATATACATTCTATGTTGGAGGTTCCAAGTAGGATATACTCTAGGAAAACCTAACCTTCAAAACATACATGTATGGTTCGTAAGTAATTTAGAAAAGCTACATAGGATTGTTAGGGTGACGGCAGAACCCTAGTACTTTCTCTCTTTGAATCCTAAAAATTGTTTCCCTTATCTTTCTTTAAAGTTGTGGTTTTTAAGTAATCTTTCTAATTAAATTCGTTTTTTCTTAGTTTAGGTCATTAAATCACCTCTTTCAAAAGAAAAACTTTGTTTTAATTAATTAGTTGAGAATTGATTTTGCTTTGATCTCTTTAAATTAATCCTTGTGGAAAACGACCTTGCTTGAGCCAATTATACTACAATAACCTTGTTTCTCTTGCAAGTATTTTAGGTGTTTTTAACCCTTTTACGCAGGTGGTAAAAATCCTATCAAGAAATTGGCGCCGCTGCCGGGGATTGATTTTAAATAGATTTTTGTCTATCATATTCTCAATTAATTATTCCCGTATATAAAAAATAAAAATAAAATATTTAATTTTCATTTTTTTTTATTCTCTGCAGATTGTGCATGGTCTGTACCAGATCACACAAACAGCAAATTGCAAATTTTGATCCAGAACCTGAACGTACTGCCAGACAGAGACTTAGAAAGCAAAATCTACAGTGTGAACCTTCACTGCAGGGAACAGTTTTGCATAATCGGTTTACTGGGGTTTTGGACAGCGAGGAAGCTATGGCATTTGTTCTACCAACAGCGGGACAACCACTGAGGGAATCTTTGGCTGCTCATGCCACAGAGGTGCCCAGCTGCATTACCTATCCTGAAGTTGAAGATGGGTCTACGTTTGAGATACGACATCATATGTTGGAGATTCTACCTTCATTTCATGGTTTATCAACAGATGATCCTAACATGCATCTAACTGAATTTCTAATGGGATGCAAAAACATTTTGGTGAGAGGATTTTCAGCAGAATCTATCAAACTCAGACTTTTTCCGTACACTTTGAAGGATGGTGCAAGGAGATGGTTACTCACACTACCATCTGGAAGCATTACTTCGTGGAACCAACTTAGTGCTGCATTTTTAAGCAAATACTACCCAGCTTCAAAAACACTTGATATGAGTACTCAAATTTTAACATTTGCTCAGAAACCTAATGAAGCAATTCATGAAGCATGGGAACGTTACAAGGATCTACTCAGGAAATGTCCACATTCAGGCATTAATGGTGACACTCAAATGAATTTATTTTACAGAGGGCTGAATTTGACTACTAAGACTCTTGTTAATGCTTCTTGTGGAGGAACGTATTCAGACAAAAATGCACTGCAAGCGTATCAATTGTTTGAGAACATGGCGACAGAATCTCAACAATGGGCAATTGATATACCTCAGACCAGGGGTGTTTTTGAGATGTCTAGTGGCTCACCTCATGTATCTGCACAAATAGAAAAGATGGAGAAGAAGTTAGAAAATTTTGATGCAAAATTTGACATGCTTTTACAAAGAATGGCAGCACCTATGCAGCAGGTTGCTGTCCAGCAGCCTACTGCAGCCGCCTGTACCATTTGTGGCATTACAACACATGATTTTATGGGTTGCCCACATAGGGACGCATACCCGGAGCATGTTACAGAGCAGATTAACGCATTCAATAATTATCAAAGGCCTAGAAATGATCCGTACTCAAATTTTTATAACCCCGGGTGGAGAGATCACCCAAATTTCAAGTGGAATAGAGATCAACAGGTTAAACCACAGTTTCAACAACAAATACAGCAACCTGATGCTCAAGCTAAACCTTCTTGGGAAGTCGCAATTGAAAAATTGGCAGATCATACTAAGGCAAGTTTTGATGCAACAAAACAAGAAATTCAAAAAACCAACCAAAACATTCAGAACATACAAGCAACAATGAAAGATCTACAGCAGCAAATGGGGCAGCTTTCACTCCAGTTTTCAGGCAGAGAACCAGGAAAATTTCCCAGCCAAACTATCCCAAATCCACGTGGAAATGCAGATTGTAATGCTGTTAGAATATTGCGTTGTGGTAAAAGTTATGACAACCGTGATGCAGAAAATAAAGAAAACAGTGCTGGAGCTTCACGGGTAGCACCTGTGCAGCCACAAACAGGTTCTGAAAGTTCTGCAGAATCTACCCAACCACTGGACAGATCCAAAAATACTGCAGTGCCTACTGCAGAAAATGCAGAAAAGTCAAAACGTGTTTATGTTCCACCTATGCCATATCCCGAAAGATTGAAGCCACATGCAAAAGATCAACAATTAACAGATTTCATGAAGACATTGGCTAAAGTTCAAATTAATCTGCCATTAATTGATGCAATCAAGAACATTCCTTCATATGCCAAGTTTTTGAAAGATGTGTGCACAAATAAAAAGAAGCTTGTGGACTTCGAAAAAGTGATTCTCACAGAGCAGTGCAGTGCAGTGCAGTTCTATTACAAAAGCTACCACCAAAGAAAAAAGATCCAGGGAGTTTTACAATTTCATGCACAATTGGAAATTCTGAGTTTAAACGTGCTTTAATTGATTTGGGTGCTAGTATTAATTTAATGCCTTTTTCTGTTTTTAAGCGGCTGGGACAAGGAGAAATCAAACCAACATCTGTTATTTTACAGTTAGCAGATCGTTCGGTTGCTTATCCTAGGGGTATTATTGAAGATCTTATTATTAAAGTGGATAATCTCTACCTTCCAGCAGATTTTGTGGTTTTGGATATGGATGAAGATATGCAAACACCAATTATTTTGGGGCGCCCATTCATGGCAACTGCTAGAACTTTGATAGATGTGGAAGCTGGCACATTGACGCTTAGAGTACAAGAACAATCTGTTGTGTTTAATTTATTTGAAGCAACTAAGAGGCCTAGTGATATGCAAGATTGTATGAGAGTTGACGTGTTAGAAGGCATCATGCATGCAGATATTATGCCCAGTTTGACAGCAGATCCACTGTTAAAAGTTTTACATGGTTTTGAAGACGCCAAAACTGAAGATGAAGAAGCTTTTGAGTATGTTACAGCTTTGGAAAGTGTCCCTTTACACCAGCCAAAGTGGAGGCACGTTTTTGAGAGTTTGGGAGAACCAAAAATGCCATTACAGCCTTCAAAAATACAGCCACCTAAGCTGGAAATGAAGCCATTACCAGCACACTTAAAATATGCTTATTTAGGTGCTAATTCTTCACTGCCAGTTATTATTTCTGCAGATTTATCTCCAACTGAGGAAGACAAATTGCTGCGTATTTTGAGAAATTTTCAAGATGCCATTGGGTGGACAATTGCAGATATTAAGGGGATCAGCCCAACACTCTGTCTGCACAGAATTTTGATGGAGGAGGGTGTCAAACCCACCATTGATGCTCAATGCCGATTGAATCCGATCATGAAGGAAGTTGTTCGAAATGAGGTTATGAAGCTTTTAGATGCTGGAATGATTTATCCAATTTCAGATAATAAATGGGTAAGTCCTACTCAAGTGGTACCTAAACGCACTGGAATTACAGTTGTGACAAATGACAATAACGAGCTTGTGCCTACACGTTTAACTACTGGGTGGCGAATGTGCGTTGATTACAGGAAGATCAATACAAGTACTAGAAAGGATCACTTTCCGCTACCCTTTACTGATCAAATGTTGGAAAGATTGGCTGGTCGGGCTTTCTATTGTTTTTTAGATGGGTATTCAGGCTACAATCAAATTCCAGTTGCACCGGAGGATCAGGAAAAGACCACATTCACCTGCCCTTTTGGTACATTTGCTTACAGAAGAATGCCTTTCGGATTATGCAATGCACCTGCCACATTCCAACGATGCATGATGAGCATATTCTCAGGTTTGGTTGAACGAGTTGTTGAAGTATTTATGGATGATTTTTCTGTTTTTGGGGATTCGTTTGATCATTGTTTGCAGAATTTATCTTTGGTTCTTGAGCGTTGCAAAGAAACTAATCTCGTATTGAATTGGGAAAAGTGTCATTTTATGGTTAAACAAGGAATTGTTTTAGGGCACTTGGTATCTAGCAAGGGTATTGAGGTTGATAAAGCTAAGATTGATGTTATTGCTAAGTTGCCCTCTCCTACTACTGTGAAGAGCATTCGTTCGTTTCTTGGACATGCTGGGTTTTACAGACGGTTTATCAAGGATTTCTCCAAGATTAGCCGACCTTTGTGTAACTTATTGGCTAAGGATGCACAGTTTGTTTTTGATAATGCATGCTTGGAGGCTTTCAACAAGTTGAAAACACTCTTAACTTCAGCACCGATTATTGCAGCTCCGGACTGGAACTTACCTTTTGAACTAATGTGTGATGCATCAGATTATGCAGTTGGGGCAGTTCTTGGACAGCGAAAAGACAAGATTCCTCAAGTCATTTATTATGCTAGCAGAACTCTCAATGATGCACAGCTGAACTATGCAACCACTGAGAAAGAATTGTTGGCAGTTGTTTTTGCATTAGAGAAATTTCGTTCGTATTTAATTGGGGCTAAAGTAATTGTCTACACAGATCATGCTGCTTTGAAGTATTTATTATCTAAAAAGGATGCTAAACCTCGACTTATTCGGTGGATTCTTTTACTTCAAGAGTTTGATTTGGAAATTAGAGACAAAAAGGGCAGTGAAAATGTGGTGGCTGATCATTTATCAAGATTAATAAATTCTGCTACTGCAGAAGAAGACACATTGCCTCTCAATGAAAATTTTCCTGATGAACAATTGTTGGCTGTCCAGCACAAAACACCATGGTTTGCAGATTTGGTTAATTATTTGGCCAGGGGAGTTATTCATCCAGATCTAAGTTATCAGCAGAAAAAGAAATTTTTGGCAGATGCAAAATTTTATTTTTGGGATGAGCTGTATCTGTACAAATACTGTCCAGATCAGATTATTCGTAGATGTATTCCAGAAGAGGAACAAGACAGTGTTTTAAAGTTTGCACATCATTATGCTTGTGGTGGCCATTTTGGGCCTACAAGGACAGCAGCTAAAATTCTACAAAGTGGGCTGTTTTGGCCTTCTCTTTTCAAGGATGCTCATAACTGGTGTAAATCTTGTGATCGTTGTCAGAGAGTGGGAAATCAGTCCAAACGGAATGAGATGCCACAACATGGTATTTTGGTTGTTGAATTATTCGATGTTTGGGGTATTGATTTTATGGGACCATTCCCATCTTCACATGGCAATCAATATATTTTGGTCGGGGTTGAGTATGTTTCTAAGTGGGTCGAGGCGATTGCAGCACCAACTAATCAGGGATCAGTGGTTCTAAAATTCCTCCAAGGGGTCATATTTCCACGATTTGGCATCCCGCGAGTTATACTTAGTGATGGGGGTAAGCATTTCATTAATAAACAGTTTGCTGCATTACTTGCAAAATATGGGATAACTCATCGTGTTGCCACTCCTTACCATCCACAAACATCAGGGCAGGTTGAGGTTTCAAACAGGGACATAAAGCGTATTTTGGAGAAAACAGTTGGCTCCACTCGTAAAGACTGGAGTTTGAAATTAAATGATGCATTGTGGGCATACAGAACAGCATTTAAAACACCCATTGGGATGTCCCCGTTTCGGCTTGTGTATGGCAAAGCTTGTCATTTACCTATGGAGCTAGAGCATAAAGCGTTTTGGGCTATTAAGGAGTTAAACTTTGCTTACGATTCAGCAGGGGAAAAGCGTAAGCTGCAGCTCAATGAGCTTGATGAAATTCGCCAGGAGGCTTATGAAAATGCACGCATATACAAAGACAAAACAAAGGCCTTCCATGATAAACAAATTCTCAGGACAGATTTCCAGCCAGGGCAGAAAGTGTTGTTATTCAGTTCCAGATTAAAGTTATTTCCAGGGAAATTGAAATCTCGATGGAATGGACCCTACTTGGTTACTAAGGTTTATCCTCATGGAGCAGTTGATATTACAAGCCAGATTAATGGCAACACATTCAAGGTGAATGGTCACAGGCTGAAACCATACTTAAAGTCACCCTTTGACAGTGCAGCCGAGTCTATGACTCTGAAGGATCCAGCAAGTTAATCACCAGGCTTCTGTTCAGTCTAGCTACAGACATTAAATAAAGCGCTTATTGGGAGGCAACCCAATTTTCTAACTTTTTCATTACTTTCTGTTTGTTTTTTTTCATTATTTTCCGTCTAGCTACATTTAAATTCCTAGGCTATCATTTAGTGTCGACAATCTAAAAAAAAAAAAAACAAAGAAAAGTTCAAAAAAAAAAAAAAAAAAAATTAATAATAATAATAATTCTTATTTTACTTGTTTAATTTTTAGTTTACAGTTAGTATTTTCTATAATCTATCTCTGATCTTATAATGTGGGTTTTTGCAGACAACAAACAAAGCAAACAAGCATGTATACACAGAGAACTTATTTTAGGCTGGAATCACGCACCCAGTGGCAAGTCTACATTACCATCAACCACATTCCTAGACCATGCCGACATATAATGTAGAAATTACAAAGCTCTTGCAGAATCATAGATCCAGCCACAAAACGATAGAACGTTATACCTCTGTTTTGCTACGCGGCCATTCTTCCATGCACGCCTTAGCCGCCATTGAGCTGCTTTTGGAGATCTCCAGTGTTCCTGCAACAAAAAAAAAAAAAAAAAAAAAAAACATCAAGTTGATACATACTGAGGAGCTATCATTATTGCTATGCAGATCTACGCCATTTAGTTTCGAAGATGCCGGGTATGCCATTATTTAAGTTTTGGGGGGTGAGTTCTTTATCCATCCTCAGAACGGGTCAAATCCAAAAAGTTCGTACATATGTTCAGGGGTGATCCAGGTTGTCATTCACGAATATTATAGGGAGAAGCAGTGTTTTAAGTTCCAAATGGTCCGCATACATGGTCCCTATACAGATCTCAGTGTTATTTCTTTTGTCCAGCAACTACAGTGTCCAGTTATTATTTATATCAAGTTTGGGGGTGATCTCACAGATAATACACCCATGCAACCCAGCAGATCCTCAACATGCAGGCATACCACAGTCACATAAGAGTATGAATTGTTACCTTTGGTTTTCGATCCGTGTTATTTGTGTCTGGCTTGGCTGTTTTTCGTCATCCAAGTTTTCGAACTCTGCTGTGTGCATAAATAAGAACACGGATGGATGTTATATTTTTTTTCGCCCTTTGGTCAGTCACATCACAGAAAAATGTTACTTAAAATCTAGAATCAAAACCAAAGTGTAGGGGAGACTAAGTTTCTACCTGCTGATGGATGAGTTTTGGAGTATTAGCTATGGATCTATGAAGATTGGGTGTTGGTGCCTTACTTTTGCTGTGGATCCAAGAGTCCTCGCAGAGAAAAGAGTTGCATGTGTTAGTTCTTTACTTTTCCCATCAAAATAAGCTCTCTAGCATACAATGGCAGCAAGGAAAGAGTTTTACCTTTGCGATTTCGGGTTGTGTTACCGAGACATTGATGTTGCAATGAGGTTGGAGGAGCGGCTAATGTTTTCCAGTATAGAGGAATGAGAACCATTTTAAAGAAAAGAGGGTTGAGAGAAATGTGAGACCTCTCCGTTTCTCTAGAGCAAAAAGGCTTAGGATTTCTTAATATAATTAGAAATGAGAGAAAGGAGAAGTTTTGAAATGGTGAGCTCTGGGCTCGAGGTTAGAGAACATGATTGCGCAGCTGAGGGTTTTGAGAATGCATGCCTGCCACTCGATTTGGGTTTGATATATTCATACGCTTCATCAGAAACGATGAGGGAGTAAAGAAAGAGCCGTTTGGCTCTAGGCTCGAGGTTACATGTGCAGACATGGGAAGGGAATCCTAAGTTTTTTTTCACAAGCCGGTAAGCGTGGGGGTGTACGGATGCATTCCGTGTGTCTCCCGTGCTTTTGTATTTTTTTTTGGGCCATCACGTTTGTCCTGCATAATGGGTTTCCACCCACATGTTTTTCAATGGACCCTTGTGTAATCTTTCCACTGCCAAATGTTTGTCCAATGCCCAAAATTTTCAAACTCCAACCCCAAATGCTCAGTCAGCCTATATAGCCCAATTCCAGGTCACGGGTTCGATTCCAGGTGTGTCCACTTCCTTTTCTTTTTAGTTTATTCTTTTGTAGTGTATCATTTTATTGGTCGCTTGTCTTTTGTTTTATTTTTCATTTGTCTATTTCTAGTTATTTAGGGAGGTTATTTACTTTTATTTTGTTGTGTTAGTTTATTTATTTTCTTTTTGTTTTTCTTCTATTTTCCACACCTTGAGGACAATGTGTGATTTAAGTTTGGGGGTGGGAATTAGAATTTTTAGGTTTTTAATTTTTGAATAAAAAAATAAAAAATAAAAATCATTCTTTTTAAGTTAATATCCATAGATTATTTTAACCGTTAGAACAAATGGACATGGTGAAGGTTAATCTCACAGTAGAGTCTTTTCTATTTATCGTTGCTTAGACACTAATTCATGGGTTATACTTTGACAATTTGCACATTCACATCAACATGGTTTGTGGGGAGTGAGATTGAAACACTTACTTTTAGTCTAAGTTTAATTTTAATTTTTGTTCTAAGCGAAGTTAGTTATTGTTATGAATAAAGTAATAATTGTTCCACCCGAGGTTTTGCCTAGTAACCGGGCCAGTCCTGCCTAATCAGCAGTGATTCTCGCGTCAAACGGTAGAGTTTTGGCATGGGGCGGGGTGGTTAGTCGGTTTTGTAGCCTTTCCAACTCGAGTTAATAAGTCCTTAGGGGTGTTCTACACCTAGTGCCCTAAAGCCCTTGTGGTTTAGGAGTCATTGACCTAAAGCTCGCTACATGGGTTGGACAGAAAGCTTAAGTGAATTGACATTGCACGACCACTACTGTTACTGAAAAAAAAAATAGAAAAAAAAATATAATAAATAAATAGTTATAAAAAAAAAATCGAAAAACAAATAGCTATCTTTAAAGTTAGTATGAGTGAAATAAAAAAGGACAAAAGGTAGAGGTTTTAGTCGAGTCTCCTTAACCATGTTGGTTCACTTTTCACCAAAGGAAGTTCATGAATTCTTTTCTAATTGATTCTAAATGGTTTAGACTCTATGGTGGGATTAGCTGAATCTTTTGAAAAGATGTTCTGGTTTTTAACGTTTTCTATGGATTGCAACTTTGAAGGGAAAATTTTTGTCATTTAGTTTTAGTTAAGTTCTAGTTTGTTAGCTTTTATTTTTGTTTCCTAGTTTAATTTTGCTTGAGGACAAGCAAAAAGCTAAGTTTGGGGGTATTTTGATGAGTCGATATTATATTATATATTTCACCCTATTCTTAGTATAATTTGGTAATTATTTTGGTAGAATGTTGATACTTTGCTTTATATTCTCAACGTAGGACATTAGACTTCCTCTGGAGCAAAACATGACCAAACGGACGAATTTTGGAGTGATTCAAATTGGAGGACATTCGTGTGTTCCTTAGCTTGTTCGTGTCAAAATCTCAACAATTTCTACTAAGCGGTTATTTTCTGGAGATTAAATGAAAGAGCAGTGCGCGATGCTGGAAATTGACGTTTATGGGTTTAAACTGCATTTTTGGAGCCAAAGATGACCTCAGATGGGTTCGTGGCCTTCTGGAGAAGTGTTCAGAATAGTCGAAGCTTTAAATCCAGCTATTTTGGGCCCATTTTGGAGCTGATATGGGTCCAAAACGTGGCTGTGCAAGATTTTGGGCGAATTTACCAATTTAATTTAGGATTATGTTTCCTATTTTATTTTAATTTATTTAGTTCCCTAGTCTTATTCTAAGACCATTTTTTATCAGGAGGGTTTAAGGAGGGTAGTATAAATAAGCCTTTTTGGCAGACCTAGGGTTAGAAGGAGGGAGAGAGGAGAACGCATGCAATTTTTGGAGAGAAGATTTTGGGCAAAGTTTAGAGATTTTCAGATTTTATTCTACAAGGTGTTTTCTTTTCATTCTTTTTCTATTTCAATAAAGACTATGATTTTTAGTATGAATATGCGTAACTAATTCTTTTTGCTAGGGCGAGGCCATGATCCTTAGCAAGAATATGTAGTCTCTTTTTACTTTGCTTATGAATTTATGCATGTAGGTTTTGGAATGTTAATCACTGTGCTTTAAACTATCTATTTGTCTTAGTGATTCGCGACCATTAGGATATTTGGAAAAGTTATTTGATGCAATTTTGGTGGAGGATTGTCCCTAAAATTGACTAAAGCTTCTTGTGGTTAATATGTGTAACCTCTTAGGATGGACGACACGTTTTAAGGGTTATATGGTTTTTTTTAAGAAGGTTTTCATAAAACTTAATGAGTCTTGCATGTTCACATTCGATCTGAACACCACGGACGGGTTGCATGTTAGATATACATTCTATGTTGGAGGTTCCAAGTAGGATATACTCTAGGAAAACCTAACCTTCAAAACATACATGTATGGTTCGTAAGTAATTTAGAAAAGCTACATAGGATTGTTAGGGTGACGGCAGAACCCTAGTACTTTCTCTCTTTGAATCCTAAAAATTGTTTCCCTTATCTTTCTTTAAAGTTGTGGTTTTTAAGTAATCTTTCTAATTAAATTCGTTTTTTCTTAGTTTAGGTCATTAAATCACCTCTTTCAAAAGAAAAACTTTGTTTTAATTAATTAGTTGAGAATTGATTTTGCTTTGATCTCTTTAAATTAATCCTTGTGGAAAACGACCTTGCTTGAGCCAATTATACTACAATAACCTTGTTTCTCTTGCAAGTATTTTAGGTGTTTTTAACCCTTTTACGCAGGTGGTAAAAATCCTATCAATTAACATAATGTTCATTGTGGCTGCAACGCCTTTAATAGAGGTAGTTACATATAAAAGCTTGAGGTGTCGCAGATTAATGGCCAAATCATGAGCAAAAATTTAAAAAAAAGTGACCTTTAACCATACCTCTTACTTGAGTGTTTCAGTTAGATCAGTTGTCACAAAATCAACCTGGGCCATGTCTCCAACTTTAACATCCCCACTAAGTGCATTTGGTTGGCCTTCTTTGAACTGAAACTCGGGAAGAACGTGCACCATGCTAATCTCCATATTGTCCATAATTGAATGGCCTATGGCATTCCTTTGGTCTTCATCAATCCAATAATTCCCCTTTGCTGGGCTCCCCATCTTCATCCTTAGCATCTCACTCTTGAGGTTGGAGACCTTATTTAGATATCTTTGAGGCGTCTTCAGGGAATGGGGACCTAGTACCTGAATCCTTCGTGGCCAATTTTGATGCAATATTGTATTTTGCCTCACCAGTCTTTGACATGTCTTTCTCTCGAGTTGCCCTGCGAAATTGGAGCTGAACTACACTCATGGATCATGAGCGTCGATAAACGAATTAAGTCACTCAATCCGTTCCAGCTCCGCTTAAGTTAGACCAAAAAGACTAATGGCCGAAAACACTTGGAAGTTCCCACGAAGATATTGCAAGTCTTCCATGATAAAAGGGAGCTCTTTATCATTGACATCAGTGTATAGGTTGAGACCAATTTGAAAAGGTTGAGACCAATTTGAAATTATCCCTTTAAAATTGGGTAGTTATTCGTACTTAACCCTACTTTTTAAATAAATGATATTGGATAAAATAAGCCTGACCTATCATGCTTCATGCTACAACATACAATCACAATGGCCAAAAAAAAGGGGGAGGGGGCCTTAAAAACTTGCATAAATAACAATACATGTAATTGGGATGCCCGGGTGATCACAGGCCTACAAATGCGTCACTTCGTGTTTTATTTTCATTATGATAATGATTTAGAACATCACTTTGGCGTCCAGTTGCATATAAGTGTGAATAATGCTAGGGAGATCAAATTTGTAACTCAAATAATATGTCACCAATAAAAAATAAGTACGTTAATCAACACTTACATAATAATCTAATTATTAACATCCACATCATTTGGTTTATAAAATTTGATTCAGAAATTTCTCTCTAATATTACTGATAAATTTTTTATAAAAAAGAATAATTACAAAGTGAAATTATGACTGAGTAACTTGCTTACCATCACGTGATTAATTTAAAATACCGCACGTGATTTTAACCTTCCATTCGATGTCACTTGTACGGTTATTTCCATTTTGGTAAGTTAAATACGCGGTTTGGACATGTCTCCAAGCATCCCCTATTATTTTTTAAAATTGGCTCCATATTTGAGGCCAGATTCTTTTGAAATTAAACGGTCCTTTTCATTTCCCCCCTCTCTCTCTTACACATCTGTCTTTCTATATCAATGCCAATTGTAGAGAGAGAGAGAAAGAGAGAGAGAGAGAGAGAGAGAGAACATGGTGGAAGCAATGGCTATTCTACAAGACCAGAAACAGAGCTCCACTAACCCACTGCTACTGCTACCGCCGCCGCCTCCACCGCATGAGGTCCACTCTCTCTATTTGTTTCTCTCAGATATGATTTGCATTTTGCTTGTAATCTGAGTATGTGACCTTTCGTTTCCTAATGATTGCAGGGTATGGCAACCGAAAAGCCGTTTGGGCAAAAACCTCCATGCCTCCAACTGAAGACTACAAGCAACGTGAGAAACAATAATATATGTTAATTTTTATTTTTTCCGATTTTGTATTGGGTTCTTGTTATTTCCGATTTCGAAAGCTACATGGTTTGATGATTACCATTAAGTTCGAAACTATATAGATTAATTTCAATATTTTCAAGCTATAAGCTTTTTGACATGGGAATTTCGATGAAATCTCCATCTCAGATGGCTATCAGACGGCGAAGAATTAAATTTTAGAGAATTGATCAGCAACGTAATTAAAATATTAGGGTTTAGGCCTGTAGCATTGATGCAATCAAGCGATCAACGAAAAAATTGTGTCGTTTTTAGGCCTGTGGCGCTCCTTAGCGAGATTCTGAATACCACATTCTTGTAGTTATGGAATTTTCGATTTCTTGTCAGTAGATTCAGTATGAGGATCCTCTCTGGATCTTGTGAGGATCCTCCTCATATCTTATCCGTTTATCGTATATCGTGCGGCCAATTTTCTTTAGGTACTATTTGTGTTTAATTTTAAATAAAAAAAACAAAATGATTTCTGGCCGCGCGTGTACGATGAAGGAATAGGATATGAGGATCCCTAGGATCCTAACAATGAGGATTTGGATGGAATCAAAATCGGTAGATTCATACACTGAACTAACTCAAATATTTTGCGCGTTCTTGAATACAGGTGTTGAATGCTAAAACTAATCCCATTATGTTGGAATGGTCAGTGAATTTATTTAGTTTACTTTGTAATTTGCTTTTACTTATTAAAACTATTTGTAATAGTTATAAAGTAACATTGGACCCTCAATCTTTGTACCAATAGTCGTAAACGAAAGACCCCGGTAAGAGTTACAGTAGAAAGCTTATATGAGAGCTCCCAAGCTCGGTCTTCTGTTATGGAAAGAGCAAAGAAGATCGAAGCAAGCCTAAACCCCAGGTTTCCTTCACTACTCAAAGTTATGATGCCGTCACAAGTTTCGGGAGGATTTTGCCTCGTAAGCCTCACTTGCTCTTTTCAACAATTTGTGCAGTTATCTGAATGCATTGACTAATTAGGATGATATACATATTTGAACTAACTTTGGTTTGGCAGAATCTTGCTACGAAATTTCGCAGGGAACATATGCCAAAACAAGATTCAATGATTGTTTTGGAAGATGAAAATGGGAGAGAATTTGAAACAAAATATCTTGTGGAGAAGGGTGGACTGAGTGGTGGATGGAGAGGGTTTTCAATTGCTCACAAGATAATGAAGGGAGATGCTGTGATTTTCCATCTGGTCACTCCTTTCAAATTTAAGGTAACTGATGGAAAGTTCTTGAATTTTTTGTGTGGATTCTTTGTTTAATAACTCCGAATTGTTATATTCTAAGTTCCCTTATGCAACATATTAACATATAATTAAAATCGACGAGCTCAGAGAAGAGAAATTCAATTCCTTAAAAGAAATGATCATAGGCTTGCAAACCTAGTCTTGTAAATCAGAGTTTCTCTAAATGTAGAACTATATATAGACGATAGATTTCAGCGATGCCATTATGATTGTGACAAAGATGAAAACATTTATTCCACGATTTAAAGAAACAAGGTCACATAATTTGGTAATTGTACATTTTTTTTTCAGTTTGTCAAATCGTTTATCTTAAATTTAGGTGGGGTTTCCCTTGAATGGAAATTTTGAGAAAAAAAAATAAAAGATTTATATTATTGCTTTGAGATGCTACTTCTGAATGCATACGAGATACTCAATTCTTTTGCTATCTATTTGTTGCAGGTGTATATCATTAGATCAACTGAAGTGGACTGTAATTTTCCCCTTATGAGGGTAGATCCTCCCATCAAACAGGTGGATACGGGTAAGTTGTTTCAAAACTCATCAAATTACGTGTGCCAAGTGACTTCGTAATTATAACTAACTCTTACTTTTCTGATCCCTTCATGCGATTTAAATCATACAGGAGGCGTTACTGCACGTGGAAAGGAACGTGAGATTTTGGAACCTATTCCGCAGGAGAATGCAATAGTCTGTTATACGGACTCTGGTCCAATATCAGATCAGTCTGAAAATGATTGTGTAGATGTTGGTTCTGAATTTCTGGATGGTCTTAGACTTTCAGAGTCAGTTGTCACTTTCAAAGAAGTGAACTGTTTGGAGAACTTCAACGTTCAGGTCAATGGTTTAATCATAAACTCTGAATTTTCAAAATACATCATGACCAAGTATTATGAGCTTTGCTGCAGTCAGAACTCCTTCCTTCATGGACAACTTCTCGAGGGTCTGAACTGTAAACTGATTGCAGGAGTAATTTCTGAGACAGTTAACATTGCAGATGCCATCAGGGCCTGCAAGATCACTATCCCGGAAGATTGTCTTTCGACCTGGGATAAGACTCTGAAAGCCTTTGATGATTTAGGCATGAATGTTCGGTTCCTGCGTGCCCGCCTGGACCAGCTTGCAAGTTTTGCTTCAAAATCAAGAAGACCTAAGGAGGCAAATGTTTTGGAAGTAAAAGAGGCCATGGATAGTCGACTTGACTCTGAGATTGAGACTCCGAATTCAGAGGAGCAGGAAATTATGTTCCAAGAGGTGGCTAAAGCCCCTTGGTGATGGGAAAACTTCAAAGAATCTGGTCACTTCTTTTTGGGTGTTAACTTAAAGATTATCGTGCCAAAGCTACATGAGGAAGAAATGCGCGTCTTGTGCCGTGATCACTCAGCTTTTTGGTTATTTTACAGGAGATGATCGATCTATAGCGGAGCTGCAGTTATTGTAATTTGTACTGCAGATATTTTGGGTAATTTTCATCAAAGAATAAAGTGCATTGGTGGCATCACAAGTGTTTACCTTTGTGTTTTTTCTTTGGCAATTTCCATTCTTGGAATTATATGATATAGAACAAATTGTAAGATCAAAAGCTCAGCCAATTTATTTATCTATTCTACTGAATTATTAAATGCTACATGCCGTTTGAGTTAAAAGCTCAGCTTTTGGATGCAACACTTAAATCCTTCTCCAAAATATTTGATTTAATGTAGCTATTATTATCTTGTGTGTTTTTTTTTTTTTTTTTTTTTTGAAAGAACATGTAGGTAGGTATTATTACTAGCACAAAAATCAGTCTTCCTTGAGATACACAACTGAATAGATACTATATTCACATTCAGTGTGATCGTAATTATGATTCCCGAGCCTCTACATTTTTCTTTGTTGCATTAAGCCGCATTTAATATTAACTCTTACGATGATCTAACAACTCAAAACATAACACGTCAATGAGGTTTATTCAAAACCAAAAAGGCTAAATCCAAATCGTAGGCTATTTAACTAGCATTCAGTTCAATTGCAAAATTTTTTCCCAGAAAAGTACTAGGTCATCAATTGCTGAACCCCGAAGTCTTTATAGAAAAGGGAGGAGATGGTGTGGCTAATCGTGACGGGGGAGAGACAGAAACATAACGACAGTTTAGAAAATAATAAGCAAAATAAAAATGAATTTAGTGCAAAATGGTGTGTCAATTATTATTATTATTTTTGGTTGAGATGTGTCATGTTTTGAGTTCTTAGATCATGGTAAGAGCTATGATGAAGTGAAATGCAGTCAAATGCAACAAAATTAAATACAAAAACTTAGAATCCGAAACTTTACATTGTTTTATCAATTTATCAATTCATGATAAGTCACATGACAAAAGAGAGCAGTAAAAGCTTAGTTAACTTACAACCGAATGCGCTCCTTCTAGTCCTACAGCACATTTTAACATATGTCCCATGCTCATCGTACAGTAGGTAAACTTAAATTATTATTGGGAGGGAAGTCTATTGGTATTTTATATTCTTTCTGGGAAAGTGGAATAGCATTACGCTGAAAATGGCTAGAAAATTACTGTTCTTACCTATATAGTTTCTAAAATACACTATTATGCTTGAAAATTAACTCCAACTACCACCTAGCCTTT
Source organism: Pyrus x bretschneideri (assembly GCF_019419815.1). Lineage (NCBI taxonomy): Eukaryota > Viridiplantae > Streptophyta > Magnoliopsida > Rosales > Rosaceae > Pyrus > Pyrus x bretschneideri. Next base: position 365,736 of record NW_025999838.1, on the reverse strand, counting down.
CCTCTAAAGAAAGACTTAAATAAAATGGGTTCAGAACTACGTGACGTCTCTGATAGGAGCATATTTAGGCAACTTAGTTAGTTTGTTTTCGTGCATTTATGTTGTTAGTTCGTAGTTATTTTAGTAGTTTAAGCTATTTTCGTGTGTTTTTAGGTTCATATGGTTAAGGAAACAAAAAGGTGCATTTTGGAGCAAAATTGGACTTGGAATGGATAGCTTATGCTTGGAGCAAAAGGAATGGACGAAATTGAAGACCTAAAGGAGTTAGGATTCCTAATCACAAGAGGATTCCTAATCACAAGAGGATTCCTAATCAAATGAGGAATCCTAGTCAAAGAAGGTTTCCTATTTGAAGTAGGAAAGTTAAGCCAAGGTTTCCTATTTTGGTTTAACCTTTCCTAATCCTAAATGTCCTTAAATTCCAGCAAGTTTGAAGGCACCTTATGTATTTTAGGACACAAATAAAGCTTCCCTTGCAACCTAAATTCCTTGCCGTGGCCTTCCTTAGTGTCTCTCTTCCTTGCCGTGCAAGGGAGGTCCTTATTTCCTATTTTAAGTCATTAAAACACATTCCTTTTTCACCTCAAATTCAGCCACATCTCACATACCTTTTCTATTCCAAAATCTTTGCCTAATTTCAGAAATAAAGAACATTCCCTTTCTTGCAATCCAAGGCCGCAAGTAACATTCCCTTTCCCTTTGATTTCTGACTTTGTGTTTCCTTTTCCTTAGGGATTTGGGGTTAAATCCTTTCCTAAACTATGTAATAAACTCTAGGGATTCTTTCTTCCATATAAATACCAAGGCCGCACCTTTCATAAATCCCTAATCACCCTTCCAAACAATCTGCCCTCATTCACACAGAAACACATCATTGCCGCAGCCTTCCATCAATCCTTCCACCATTCATATACTTCCATACCTTCACCCAAGCCTCCATACACCATCCCTAACCCTTGCCGCACCACCCTACCCTCCTAAATCCATTCACAACCCAGAAAATCATCCACAAAATCACCCTAGACTCTTGTACCGTGACTTAGCAAGGAAGAAGAGAAGAAAGACAAAGCCTTGGACGTTTGTGCATTCAAGTTGGAGTGTTGGAACGTTTTTAGGTGTAATCTATCTTTTGTTTTCAATGTTTAATTCTATTTTCCTTTGTTTTGTTGCGAACATGAGAGGCTAAACACGTTTTAGCTAGGGGATGCTTTGAAACCATGATTACGTTTATAATATGAGTTGATTAATTCCAGTTGTGATTTCATAAATTGTGAATGCAATTTACTTAACCGTTTGATGGATAACTTATTCTTGTATGTTGATTAGGGAGGCCTACTTAATTTGCATGCTTGAATTTGGTGCTAGAATATAAGGGAGTTTCACATAATCGTCACAAACTTATATTCACAAGTAGTTAAGGTTGTTTTCACAATCATGTTAAGTAAATTCCTAGCATGAGTATCATGATGTCATAGTTACAAGTGCTTTGTCAATACTTATGATTTCCATTGAACGTAATGATCTTTGATTGTATCTCTATTATGATGTCATGTAGGGGACTTTTGAAGAATGCTTTGGGTTGTCGTATGATGTCATCCAAGCCAATAACTTAAGGGAAATCTGAGGGTTAATTAGTGATGTCACGGTTAATCTGGGGTGTTGAGGTTCATGGTTTATCGGAAAAGCAACTGGAAATCAATTTATGTTTGAATGTATCATGTGTGGAGAAGTATCCCTTGGCTATTTAATCATCCATTGGTTTTTCCCAAATTCGTCAAAATCTATTTTAAGTCTTTAATTTACTTGTTTTCTTTTAAATTCGTCCAAAACCAAATCCCCTTTTCTTACTTGTTTCAAATCTGTCCAAAAGTGTGTTTTTGAGTCTTTTGAGTCAACACCAATTGTATTTTCGTCCAAATTGAGTCCTAGAGTCTAAATTGAGTCTTTTTTATTGTTTTGAGTTGTTTTGAGTCTTTGAAGTTTGTTTTGAGTCATACAAGTTTAGTTAAGAGTCTTTTGAGTTTGTTTAAGTGTTTTGAAGCATATTTTTACATCTTTGAGTCAATTTTCATTAGATTAGCAATCCCTCCTAATCCCCGGCCTAGAACGATCCCTACTTATATCTATACTACAATTGTTAAAAAGAGGGTTTAATTTGAGTGCTATTATTTATCACATCAGTCTCTTGTCCAACAACGTATTGTTATATGCAAATTTTTCTCTACATGACAATATATTATTGAATTGAAATGCCACATGATGATAAATTCGTTTAATTTAAATTGCCATTAACCATCTTATCATCTTTCCATTATTCACTCTTTATCTCCATAACCATAAAGTTGGAGAGAAAGAGAGAGTCCATGGCCATGGCTGTTCTTCAAGACCAGAAGCAGAAGCAGAGCTCCTCTTGCCCACCACGATCTAAAGTCCTCTCTCTCTCTCTATGTGATATGTAATATGTTGGTTTTGCTTGGAATGTGAGTGTTTTGTTTACTAATGATTGCAAAGTATGGTATTAATGGGTAGGCAATCGAAAGATAATGAAAAGCTGTTTGAGGAAAAAATCTTCTTCTCTCACAAAATCACAGATGGCCAAAAGAATTGAGAGAAAACCACTATATTTATTTATTTATACATATTTTTTTTTGGGTTTTTGTTTTTGTTTTTCATATTTTGAATCTGCACATAATCTGATTAAGTTTAATCATTTCAAGTTATAAGCTTTTTGACATGGTTTGTTTTTGACAATTTCATAAATATGACCCTTATAGAAAGAAATGAAATAACTTTGATGATTTAAAGGGAAAAAAAAAAAAAAAAAAAAACAAAGAAACATGTTTGGAAAATAATTTCTGTGCATCCCTTTGAATTTGCAGGGATTTAAAAAGCAAATGTTTTTCCATCAGGTTGGGGGTCTTGTTTATTGGAAAGGGATTCGGAGAGGATCCCTTTCCTCGTTTATTTTCTATAGGTTTTGGTTGCACCTGAACTAGTGAGCAATTTAATTTCTCAACAGTTTCAAACACGAAATAAACTGAAAAATTTTGCTCTATTTTTAATACAGGTAGTCAATTGCAGTAATGCTAATCAAAAGATGCCTCAAAGGTCAGTGATTATTATATTTCCTCTATAATTACATCAACTTAGTGATGTGGCAGAAACTAATACACAAATTAAACCTTGTATATTATGCAATCGTAGTACGAGTAAGTAGGGATCGTTCTATTCCAGGGATTAGAAGTGTGACAGCCCGTCCCGAAATATTTTTTATCGATGGCATGGAATGACAATTTTGCCCTTCAACGTTAGTTGGTGTCGTGGGTGATTTGTTTTTGGTTGGTGACTTAGCTGGACATCACACACTCACACACACCCATACCCTTTCCCATTGACTCTCTCTTTCTCCTCTCTCTCTGATTTTCTTCCATTTCAGTACAATCGTACGGATAAACCTCAAACCAACCTTTCCAGTCACAGTTCAAGATCGTTGTTGGTGTTTTTGGACTCCTTGCAAGCTCAGGAGTCGATCCATACCTTTGGTTGGACGTGAAGCCTTCGTTTTCCCGAGAAACCAAGAACCGCGATTTGATTTACTGTTCATGCAATCGTGATCGTGAAGTTTTTAGAAGTTTTTAAGCTTCTAGGGAGCTTTAGAACGTCTTCACGAAGCTCGGAGAAGAAAAACGAAGTGTTTTGGACGTCGGGAAGTTGAGTTTGGCGAGTTTCAATTTTGGCCGGATTATCATAGGTTTTTCCGGGAAGATTTTGTTGGATTTAAGTCCTAAAAGTGGTAAGGTTTTGTTCTACTCGTTGTAAGCTTCATTTTGGTACAATTTTCATGGAATTTGGTTGAGAAATGGAAAAGATATGAAGTTTTAAAGTTTTTCTACAAACCAGCGAAAATTCAAGTTGCAGATAGCGGCGTTGACGGCGGTGGCGGCGGACGGCGGATGGCAGTGACCGGCGAGGCTCACCGGAGAAGGAGATGAATATTCCGTCAGAGTTGATGGAATATTCTAATGGCGTCAGGTAACGTCGTTAACTTCTGTTAAGGTTTTAATGGAATATTCCAAACGGCAGTTAAGATTCCGTCCAGCGTGCCAGGCACGTGCCTTCGTGTGGCCACGCATGTGGCCGTGCCTTGGTAGGCGCGTGGGTGGTCGAAAAAATTTTCTAAAAATATGGGGATATTTGTGGTGTTAAGTAGATCACATTGGTATATTCAAATACCCCATTTGAGCATTGTATGAGAAGTTATTAGCTAGTTTCGTTTATATGCTTTAAATTAACGTTTTTATAGTTGTTCGGCATATAGGTGAGACCTATCCTCAGGACGAGCGTAGTTAATCGAGGCTTGGGGGCTACGACCCTTCCACATACCAGTGAGTGGGCTTTTGGTTTTCTGTATATACCTATATACTTGAGATTGTTCCCAGAAAATCGATTTAAATGAAATTATGTTTGAAATGCCATGCCTATTGATTTATGCTTAGACTATGAATTGGTATGATATGTGCATATTGTGATTTGATGTTGTGGATGCTCAGGTAAGTACTAGGTGAGTTGTAGATTGTTTATGTAATTGATGTTTATGTTGAGATGTGTTGAGAGCTCATAAACCTGCACCCCGATGTTAGTGCACCTGCCCAGAGTTAGGGCATAGTCCTTCACGTGATGTTCACCTCCCGCACCATAGCTCACCTTGGATCTAAGTTAGGTGCACAGTCCTGTCGTATATACCATTATAGGTGGTTCTGACTCGTAGGTGACCCGCGATCATTCGCACAGTTTTCATGTGATCGTAGCACTTGAGCGTATTTATTTACACCCAGTCCTGTCGTACAGACCACTTTAGGTGGTTTTGACTCATGTGCAGGTATATTTGTTGAGATGTGGATTTGAGTCGTACAGGTCATGTTAAGTGACTTCGGCTAGATGGATGAGCTCTAGATTCAGCCGTACAGGTCACGTTAGGTGACTCCGGCTAACAAATCATTTGCATTGATTTATATCACCTGGCTTACATATATTTTTATGCTAATATATTCGACATGGCATATTTGTGAATTTTGGCTATTCTAAGCATGGTTGTGGTATATATATTCTATTTTCTGGGAAATTATACAGGTGTTACGGCGAGGGGTTAGAACTTTTGAGAAATGAAATGATTTTGAAAAGCCTTGTTTTTGCCAACTCACACTTTCTGTTTTGCGCCCCTCCAGGTTCTAGTTAGGAGTGATTTTTGGTGGCTTGCGAGGAATCCACGGTAGCTCTAACAGATTATCACCATTGTAGGATTACCTTTGGTGTTGTATAATTAGTATTCGTCCTATTGGACTGCACTTAGGGCTGGTTTGGTATTGCTGTGCTTTGAAAAAAAGCTGCTTCTGTTGTGCTGTGAGAATAAGTAGCTATGAAATAAAGCAGCAGAGTGTTTGGTAAACTTTTTTGTAAAAGTGCCTTTGAAAAAAAAAAAAAGTAGTATTATAGTGTTTGATAAACTTTTATGTAAAACAGATGTGAAAAAAGTCGGTTTTTCAAAGCTGGGTTTTGCAGCTTCTTGTTTTTGGCTTTTTGTCACTCAAAACTGTGAAAAAAAGCTGAAGCTGAATGTTTACCAAACACAAAAACAACTCCCAGCATTTTTTGATACCAACTTTTTTTCAGAATCACCTCAGTACCAAACCAGGCCTTAGGCTACTTATGCTCTGGTTGTGAATTCACACTTTTTTTCGTCTTGTACCTTATCTTATTTAGTTCTCCAGTTAGTTTGGTTTTTATTTATCCGCATTTCTTGTATTATTATTGCTTCTGCACTGTGCACATGGCTACGTCACCCTCATGTGACGGCCAGCACGCCTTGATTTCGGTCGGGGTGTGTCAAGAAAGGATGCTAATCAACACAAATTAAACTTATAAAACTGAAAACTAAGTTAAACTAATAACAAAACAATGACTGGGGGGATTTTGGACGAATTTAATTAAAACAAAAGTAAATGACATCCAGTAAATTAAGTTGTGAATGAAATATGGATGAAAATGTAGCTAAAGGATTCTTCTCCACACATGAATCATATGCATACAAATCGATTTCTAGTTATTCTTCCTATAAACCTGTTTGTACTTGATTTTATGTCATCGGCCCGAGTAATTGAGGCCGTTTGAATATGTAAAATTTTATACCGTCAGATGATTTTGAATATTAAGAGGCCGTGATTTTGTACGGACTCGGCCCGTATACTTTGAGTCATTTGATGAAAGAGACCATATTTGATATTACCATTTTGTTAGGAATTTATTAAAATGGTAATTATCTTATAGTTGCAGCTTGGGAGTCAAATAAATAAGAGAAGTTGCATTGTACAAGGACTCTGTGTAGTTACGCATCGTGCAGCTTGGTTGGTTTGCGTTCCTGATCAACACGGAAGATGTTACTTATCAAAATCTAAGGATAAAGACAACATGCAGAAATATGAGATGTGATTAGGATGAACTTTTTGATAATGCATGGTTTGCATTTGGTTGGAAGTAAAATGATATGGATGAAAGGCATTTTGGTTAAATGTCTACATTCTTATCAATATAAAATGAGTGCTTATCTTGTTTAAGCACGTGGCTGCATGTGGAGTGAATGTGAATTTGGTTGCATTTTTGACTAAGTTCACAAGGCCGGTATTGTAGGATTCGACCGAAATTTGAACGGTGGAAGAGTTTTAGTAGGATGGTGGAACTTCAATCAGCTTTAGAGCTTATCAACCAACATGCACTCGTCCCTATAAATAGGAGGCACCGTGCAACAATCAAAGGACCTCCAATTCAACACACAACTGCCCTGCGCAAACCTCTCAAACATTGTGAGATTTTTTTTATTTTCTTTTTCCGTCGACACATCTTCAGTTTGGATAAACAACACTGTGAAGGCAACCAGCGAACATTTTCGGTTTGGATAAACAGCACTGTTGCCATAGAACCATAAAACCGCAGAGCACCTTCAGTTTGGATAAGCAGCACTGCATCGAGGTCGATTGGTTATCTATCCAAGTCTCGGTTGAGAAGGATTTTCGAATCCTTATTGGCAGAGGTTATCTCATTAGCCTTCTCGGTGAAGTGAGGTGTTACCAGGTTACTACATTCGGCACCCTGAGAGCCGAATTTGATATTGAACTTCGTAGAACTAGCAGCCTTGTCTTCAGGCTCGAGAATCCAAAGGCCAAGATTTGTTCCTTCCTCGGTTGCAATTGCAAGATCAAGAAGTCAGCAGCGCACTCAATGCAACATCAACAAATTTTACTCCTTGGCCGAGCTTGGCCGATGAGTTGGCACCTCCGCATTCAGCCGAAGGACATAGTTAGCTTATTAGTTACTCGGCCTGCGCACCATGTAGGCTTTGTAATTTTTAGGGTCAACAAAACCATGAATGACAATGCCCCAAATTAATTGTGAACAACACTAATTAACTCTTAGATTTTCCTAAATTCATTGAATTGGACTCAGCGACGCAACCAAATTATTCTTCTCCAGTTCCCTAACTATGAAAAGCATGATAGAGATACATCTCAGAGATCATTAAGTTCTTTGAAAATCATAAGCATTGACAAAAATTTGTAACTATGAAAAGCATGATACTCCTGCCAAGAGTTTACTTAACTCAATCATGACTAGTTACTTTTACTACTTACAAATATAAGTTCATAACGATTACGTGAAATTCCCTTATATTCTAACATCAAATCCCTGCATGCAAACTAAGTATGCATCCTTAATAAACATACAAGAATAAGTTTTCTATAAAGTAGATAAGTAAATCGCAGTCATGTTTTATGAAACAATAACTGGATGTAATCAATTTATATAAAACATATGATCATGGCTTCAAATTCACCTCTAACTAAAAAGAAACTTAGTTACACATGTTCATCATAACTGAAAAAACAATCTAAAACAAACATTGAAACTTAAAACAAAGAGAGATAGAACTCTGAAAATTCCAGCAACTTCAATGGATGAATGGTAGGTGAGGCACACCTCTAAAATGTTGCAGGACACTTCTTATATACATAGGGCACAACTGAATCCAAGGAGGAAAGGGATTAGGCGTTGTGAATTATTTTAGGACTCATATATACATAGGGCACAACTGAATCCAAGGAGGAAAGGGATTAGGCATTGTGAATTATTTTAGGACTCTAAGACATAGGTTGAGAGTGTTGGAATGTGATTAGAATTCTTCTTTGCAGCTAGAGATAAGATAAGATAGGCTAAGATTTTTGGATAGTTGACCTTTTGTAAATAGTTTAGTTACCTATTTGGGTCCTTGTAATCAGGTTGTAATTAGGAAAGATGTTAATTGATGTTTCTTTCCTTGTAAATCAATCTTGTACATTAAATATTTTCCTCCTTGGTGAGAAGAATGAAATTAGAAAATTAAACCCCAAAATACGCCCTAATTAGCATGGTATCAGAGCAAAGATCCTAGGATTTCTGCTCTGCCCATTCCCTTAAGCAAACTCGGCCTTCCCATGGAGAACCTACCACCACTCCACGGTGGAAACAATCTCATCCTAACCGATTCTACTCCTACACTAAACACTACTACCCTAACCGACCCTACCATGAATCCTACCCTACCTCTACCACAAGTTGTTACACAGATTGTCCATCATGATTCGTCTACTGCTTTGATTGGCATCAAACTCAATGGTGCCAATTATGGAGTTTGGTCTCAAATTGTTGAGATGTTTATTGCTGGAAAAGACAAGTTGGGCTACTTGTTTGGGAGTAATCCCCAACCACCTACTGATGATCCGGCCTTACCAAATGGCATACGAAGAATGCTATTATGAAGGGTTAGCTCATCAACTTTATGGAACCCAATTTAATTGGGTATTTTCTTCGACTACTAACGGCAAAGGAAGTGTGGGACGCGGTTGCTCGCATATATTATGACGGCTCTAATATATCTCAAGTGTATGATCTTACCTACAAGGCCTCTCGCATGAGGCAAGACGGACGACCGGTGGAGACATACTATTGTGACCTTTAATCTTTGTGGCAAGAGATTGACTATCGTCGACCCAATCTAATGAAGTGCGGTATTCATATTGAAATTTATAATAAAATTGTTCAAACGGATCGCGTGTATACTTTGCTTGTAGGATTAGATGAGATGTTTGATAAAATTTGAAGTGATATCCTACGAACTAAGCCTCTTCCTTCCGTCAAACAAACTTTTGCCTATGTTCGCCGGGAGAGAATAAGACATGCTGTTATGAATACCAAGTAGGAAAGCCATGGTGGCTCGGCTTGCAACATGATCTACGGTTCCACATCATCTCTGAGCCCCCGAGAAGCCACTTGTGCCAAGCCCAGGACTGCAAGCCTAGGCTACTGCCCCGAGCCCAGCATAGGGCTCGCTCTTTGCTGCTAAGACAGCCTCACAGCCCACCATGGGTCCCCGCCCTCCTCGTCTTAAACCACTCATCCCGGCTGGTGGTTGTACTTATTGCGGTAGTGATAAGCATGGCCGCAATAATTGCTTCCAGTTGCATGGCTATCCTGATTGGTGGGAACTGTTGAAGCTTCAGAAACAACGGGAAAGAGACAAGCAAGCCAAGCTTGGGCAAGCCAATCTCGCCACCTTCGTGTCCTAATTATCTTTGATATCTCAGGATGATCCTTCTCCTGTTTCGAGTTATTTCGACATGCCTCGGAGTCCTCAGGTAACTGTGGTTATACTTTTAATATGAATAGTGAAGATACTCTATCCGGATGGATCATTGACTCTGGTGCCAAAGACCATATAACTTATGAACCCACTTATTTAGCTTGTGAGATCGTTTCACTTCGACGTAAAATTACTAATGTTAATGGAATCACCTCATCGGTAACTGGTGCTGGAACCGTGCGCCTCATGCTCACTCTCTTTTTGCCTCATACATTACTTGTACCTTCACTAAAGCATAAATTGATGTCTCCTGGCCAAGCTATTGAGCAATTAAACTGTTGTGTGCTAATGTATCCAAAGTTTTGTCATGTACAAGATATTCTCACGAAGGAGATAATTGGTTGTGGTACTAAGATGGGGGATCTCTATTTTGTTGATGATGTCAGTACAAAATGGGTCAATCTCGCCCAATGAGCCGTTGATCACAAGCAACGTCAGATATGGTTATGACATCACCGTTTGGGTCATCCATCTATCAGTTATTTGCAGCATATTTTTTCAGATTTATTTGTTGGTTGTTCAGTTTCAGACTTTAAATGTGACACTTACATACTTGCTAAGAGTCAATGTGTTTCTTATCCACTAAATTCTAATAAAAGTGTTATTCCTTTTGGTTTTGTTCATTCAAATGTTTGGGGACCATCTCCGATTACTACTTCATCTCGTATTCGGTGGTTTGTAACATTCATAGATGATTACACACAGATGACTTGGTTATCTCTTCTTAAGCATAAAAGTGATGATGTATGTTTTTAAAACCTTCCACACCATGGTTCAGACACAGTTTTCTACTAAAATACGGATTTTGCGTGTTGATAATGACGGTGAATATGTTAATAATGATTTCTTACATTATTTAACTAATCACGGAATTCTTCACGAAACTACCTGTCCTTAGACTCCTTAACAGAATGGGGTGGCTGAGCGCAAAAATCGCCATATCTTAGAAACGGCTCGCTCACTCTTGATTAGGGCGCATGTTCCCCGCTCCTTTTGGGATATTGCGGTTCAAACTGTCACTTATCTTATCAACCATTTTCCATCCAAATTTCTGGATTTTCTTAGCCCCTTACAAGTCCTTGCTACATTCATGCATCTACCATCGGTTTTGGTACTCCCATCTCGAGTTTTTATATGTGTTGTATTGTTCATCTTCATAAAAATCAACGGACGAAACTTGACCCGTGCGCTTTCCGTTGTATTTTTATGGGGTACGGACTTCATCAGAAAGGGTATAGTTGCTACCATCCTTCTTCCTGTCGAATGTAAGTTACTATGGATGTTACTTTTTCCGAGTCTGAGATGTATTAACCTTCGGATTCTTCTAATCCTCCTTCTTAGGGGGAGACACGACATGATGAGAATGATTGGATCATGGATGCTACTGTTGATCTTCTGCTGCCATTAGTTGAGCCTATAGTGGATGTGCTTCCAACCTAGCTAATAGCAGTTGTAGTGCTGCCCATAGAACCAACGGCAGACACGGTAGTGTCGTCTTCACGCACGGCAACAGTGCTGCTACTTGTCAATTTTGAGACTTCTACTGATACTACTCCCTCCTCGACTCCAAATATAGTACCACCGGATGACCATACTTCTGAGAATATTCCTGAGGTAAGCTTTACTATCCATGTTGATGTATCCGTTGTTTCGAATTATCAATTACCTTTCAGGCACAACCGAGGAAAGCCACCCAATCGATATTCACCGGAAACAACGAAAGGCTCTAAATACCCCTTTGCCAACTATGTGTCATCACAAAAATTATCAAAACTCAGCAAAGCTTTTGTACAACAAATATCCAATGATAGCACACCAAGTTCATTGAAGGAGGCACTATCTAATGATCGATGGACCAAGGCAATGGAGGAAGAAATGGCTACACTTTAGAAAAATCAAACATGAGATTTAGTTCCATTACCCCAAGGAAAGAAGAGAGTTGGGTGTTGATGGGTGTACACCATCAAGTACAAAGCTAGAGGGTCCGTTGAATGATACAAAGCACGATTGGTGGCCAAGGGATACACTTAGACGTATGGTGTTGATTATACAGAGACATTTGCCCCGGCAGCAAAGATTAATATGGTAAGAGTATTGCTTTCATTGGTGGCCAACTTAGATTGGCCATTACAACAATTTGATGTGAAAAATGCTTTCTTACATGGTAATCTTAAAGAAGAAGGGTATATGGATATTCCACCTGGTTATGCATCGATTTTACAACCCGAAGTAGTGTACAAGTTGAATAAAGTGTTGTATGGGTTGAAATAATCACCTCAAGCATGGTTTGGTAGGTTTAGGACGGCTATGAGGAAATATAGGTTTAGACAGAGCAATTCCAATCATACACTTTTCTTGAAACGTTGAATGGCGAAATTGACGACATTTATTATTTATGTGGATGATATGATTGTTATGGGTGATGACAAAGAGGAAATCTCAAGGCTCAAAGATTACCTAGCAACCGAGTTCGAGATGAAAGATCTTGGTGGTTTGAAATATTTCTTGGGAATAGAAGTAGCTCGATCTAAATAGGGTATATTTCTGTCTTAAAGAAAATATGTTCTAGACTTGTTAGCTGAAATTGGAATGCTTGATTGTAAATCGGCTAACACCCCCATAGTCCAAAATCACCATCTTGTCGTGCACCCTGATCAAGTTCCTGCTAACAGAGATCATTATCAAAGGTTAGTTGGGAGGTAAATTTATTTATCTCACACCAGGCCTGACATTGCATATGTAGTAAGTGTTGTTAGTCAGTTTATGCATTCATCAAGTGATACACATATGGGTGTGATTGAACGCTGATGTGGTAAAAACTAACACACAAATTAAACCCTTTTTAGACAATTGTAGTATATGTAAGTAGGGATCGTTCTAGGCCGGGGATTAGAAGGGAGGCTAATCAACACAAATTAGACTTAAAAACAAAAAACTAGACTCTAATGACTCAAAACTGACCAGACTGACTCAAAACAGTGCAAAACAAACAAATTGACTCAAAACAGGAACTAAAGGGTGATTTGGATGAATTTTAGACTTAACTTGACCCAAAATACTAACGGGGGACAGGTTTGAACGAATTTTAAAACTAAACTAACACGACACAATGGCGGGGGGTTTGGTTTGGATGAAATTTAAAACTAAAACTAAGTAACTTGCAGAAAACAAACTAATTGATACAAATTGGGGTGAATGAAGGGGGTGAAAGGCTATTTAGGGGGTCCTTCTCCACACATGACACATATGCAACACAAATCAATCTCCAATTACTATTCCTATAAACCATGAATGACAATGCCCCAAGTTAACCGTGAACTACACAAATTAACCATCAGATTTTCCTAAATTCATTAAATTGGACTCAGCGACGCAATCAAATTATTCTTATCAAGTTCCCTATATGAACTGCATGATAGAGATACATATCAAAGATCATTAAGTTCTATGAAAATCATAAGCATTGACAGGGCATTCATAACTATGAAAAACATGATACTCCTGCCAGGAATTTACTTAACACAATCATGATTAGTGATTTCCACTACTTATAAATATAAGTTCATAACTATTAGGTGAAATTCCCTTACATTCTAGCATCAAATTCATGCATGCAAACTAAGTAGGCCTCCTTAATCAACATACAAGAATAAGTTATCAATCAAACATATAAGTAAATTGCATTCACAATTTATGAAACAATAACCGGATGTAATCAATTCATATCATACATATGTTCATGGCTTTGAATTCACCTCTAGCTAAAACGAAATTAGTTCCACATGTCTATCATAACTAAAAACCAAATTAAAACAAACATTGAACTAAAAACTAAAGATAGAATACACCTAGAAACGCTCCAGCAATCCAAAGGCCTCAGATGGCAGGCACAGCTCCAAGCTCTCATTCCTTGCAAGCTGCAGCACTATGTGTTTATTCTCTGAAAATCAAGCTCTTGTGTGTGGTGTGTTTTTTTTTTATTATTTATTATGTGGCACCTTTGATTGTATTTATAGGCTGAGGGCACGACACAAAAATTGTTTTGGAGAAGGATTTGGCACTCCAATCCCACAAGGAAAAGTTTAATTATAAGGTAGAAACCAGGAAGGATAAGGACTAGAATATTCGGCAGGTTCCTAGCAGAAAAGATAAGGGCCTATGCAGCACCTTTTTAGGAAAAGGGTGTGGCTTCTAGAACCAAGTTTTTAGGTGTCCTAATCTGAAAATAATTCCCCCTTGCAGCTGGAATTTAGGTAGAATAGGACTAGGATGAGGTAAGATAAGATGAAGTTAGTTTGGATAATGTTTTGGATAATGTTCCTTCCTTTTAGCTGATTCCTTATCTTCTATGTCTTGAATTAGTTTCTCCATCTCTTTAGCACATTCCTAGCCTCATTTGAACTTCAAAAATGTCCATCCACCTTGCTCCATGCATGTGCTATCCATTCCAAGTCCAAAACTACTCTAAAACACTCCAAAATGCCCTTTCTTGCCAACTTTGCCATTTGGACCTACAAACACACGAAAATGGCTTAAAACACTCTAATAAATAGAAACTAACTTACTAAATGCAAAGAAACAAGCTAACAAAGTCACATAAATATGCTCCTATCAAATGCATCCTACGATACCTAAAGTCCTGACCAGGTAGAGGCATCATGTTTTCCAAGAATGATCATTGTCGAATAGCAGGTTACACCAATGCAAATTGGGTAGGAAACATTATTGATCAACGGTCCACATTTGGTTTCTTTACATTTGTGGGAGGAAATTTAGTTACTTGGCGGAGTAAGAAACTGAAAGTGGTTGCTTTATCAAGTGCAGAGGCTAAATACAGGGGTATGGCAAAATGAGTATGTGAACAATTATGGCTTCGAAGGTTACTTGCTGAGCTCGGGTATCCTTCAAATTCGACCTCGGATTTGTTTTGTGATAATAAAACAGCTATCGATATCTCACATAACCCAATCCAACATGATCGCACGAAACATGTGGAAGTTGACAAACACTTCATTAAGGAGAAGTTGGATGGGAATATTATTCAATTCCCATCCGTAAAGTCAGAGGATCAATTGGTGGATATCTTAACTAAAGTTGTTGCAAGTCAAGCGTTCTACGACTCTCTTGTCAAAGATAATGTTTATCTCCAACTAGAATTCCTCTTTCTTGGGTAATTCCTTGTCTTCTAAGCCTCAATTTTAATTTCTCCAAATTTTAGCACATGTTTAACACCTTTTAAACATAAAAAACATCCAACCCATATACTATCCACGCATGCTATCCAATCCAAGTCCAAATTTGCTCCATATTGCTCCATTTGACTATTTATTGCCATTTTTACCAACTTGACCTACAATAATACGAAAATAACTTAAATTACTATAATAAATGAAAATTTAACCAAGTAAATGCAAAGAAATAAGATAACAAAGTCGCATAAATATGCTTCTATCACTTACCAAGGAATGTACTGTGTGGGATCTGGATAACTTTACTTGTTTAATTAAGTAGTTCCATTGGATTAATTTAGTTAATTTGATGAATTTGTTACAAAAAATACTAGTTAAAAAAATTGGTCATTACTCTGCAAACCAAATCTTGTAAGCCAAAGTCGTTCTCACTGTAAAGCATATTGAGAAGATAGATGGTAGGGCGGCCGCTATGATTGGGAAATTGAAGCGAATATTTGGCTAGCGATTCGAAGAAATAGGGTAGGAATAATGCAGTTCATTGTAGAGTTTTGAGCTTGTCTTCCAAAATTTGTTTACATTAAGCAGGGTTTCACTTGAATGGAGATTTTAAGGAAAGGATATAGATTGATCCTTCTGAGAGATGAATTCGTAATGCTTCTTAAATGTGGGCTGTCAGCCTGTCAGGCATAGTTTATAGACATTTTACTGCATCGAGATTCTACTTCCGAAATGCATATGAACCACTCAATTCTTTTGCTGCCTACTTGTTGTAGGTGTATATTATCAGATCAAATTTTTTGGATTGCACTATTGGTCTTATGAGATTGGATGCTTCTATTAAACCCGCAGATATTGATAAGCTGTTTTGAAATTTTTGCTTGAAATTCATAACTATTACTTTCTCTGGCCCCAAATCATATAATTGAATTCATGCAAGAGAAATTATTGCATGTGAAAGGGAAGAGATGAAGAATTTGGAAACTATTCCAGAGGATAACGCAATAGCTTTTGATGCAAAGTCTGGTTCGATATGATTGTTGAATTATAAGTCTATAACTGATTAGTATTAGTGAAAATAAGATGAGTTTAATTTGTGTATTCACTTGAGCATATCTGCCAAGTGTAAAGTCAAAAGATGTAAGGCCATGAGTGTCATGTGTTGGTTCATCCATGTAATTAGATAGATGAGTGACTAAGATGAAATGTAGTGTTTTGTGTGGTCCAAAAGCTAAGGCCACCAGTTAATGTAAAAGCAGAGTTAGTGCTCATTTTTCGAATATAAGAAATATTCCTCTGCAAAACTTTTGCAAGAGAGAACAAGAAAGAAATCATTCATTTCAGTTTTCTCCATCTTTGTTTTCTATTCAGCTTCCTGTAGATCAAAACCCATAAAATCAAGTCACACTAACATGGCCTCAGAGCCAGGTTCGATCATTTGAGATCTGGGCGTAAACTGTGAAGCAATTGAGCTACACTTGAGCTCGTTCCGGTTCAAGCGAAGTTGCCGAAACTCCATAGATTTTGATTTCGATTTGTGTTCATCTTGTCTAAGCTAAGAGATGGCTGGATCTGGAAGTTCTGAGGTGAGAACTCCGATCTTCTCCGGTGAGAACTACGAGTTCTGGAAAATTAAGATGGTGACGATCTTCAAATCTCATGGGTTATGGAGATTAGTTGAAAAAGGGGTTACGATCTCAGAATCAAAGAAGAAGAAGGCTGAAGGAAGCTCAGAGGAAGAAGAAGACGATGAGAAAATGGTCGCAGCATATATGCAAGATGCAAAGGCTCGAGGTATTATACAAAATGTAGTTTCTGATTAGATCTTTCCTAGGATTGCCAACGCCGACTCAGCTAAGATGGCATGGGATCTACTGTATGGAGAATACCATGGTGGTGATCAGGTTAGATCCGTAAAACTTCAGAATCTTAGACGAGAATTTGAGTATGCTAGAATGCGAGATGATGAATCCCTATCTAGTTATCTCACAAGATTGAATGATTTAATTAATCAGATGAGAACATTTGGTGAATCCCTTTCTAATGAGAGACTTGTGCAGAAGGTTCTGATTAGTCTAAGTAAACCTTATGATTCCATCTGTTTAGTTATAGAAAACACAAAGTGTCTAGAGACTGTAGAGTTGCAAGAAATTGTTGCAATTTTGAAGAGTCAAGAACAACGATTTGACTTGCATAATGTTGATACCACTGAGAAGGCTTTTGCATCATTCTCAGTAAGTCCAAAGGGGCAAAATAGAAGTGGAGCTCAATCTGGTTCATCAAAATTCCAGAAGAATTGGAACTCTAAGGGAAAGAAATGGGATTCAAAACCTCGATTCCAACAGAAACCTTTCAATAGTCCTGCACCAAATCCATATCAGTCACAGTCAATGGGTCAAGAGACTATCAAACCACAGTGTAGAGTGTGTTCTAAGTATCATTTTGGTGAATGTCGATATAAGGGGAAGCCTAAGTGCTATAATTGTGATAAATTTGGTCATTGGGCTAGAGAATGCACTGTAGGGAAGATTGTGCAAAAGGCAAACTCTGCAAATCAGGTAGAAGTGTCAGGAAATTTGTTTTATGCTAATAGTGCAATCTCGGAAACAAATGTCAATGGAAATTGGTATGTTGACAGTGGTTGTAGTAACCACATGACAGGGAATGCTGATCTCCTTGTTGACATAAAAACAAATGTTGCTGGAAAAGTGCAAATGCCTACTGGTGTGTTAGTGAATGCTGCTGGAATGGGTTCATTGCAGATAGACACTAATAGAGGTAAAAGGTATGTCAGGGAAGTCATGCATCTGCCAGGGTTAAAAGAGAACTTATTAAGTGTTGGACAAATGGATGAGCATGGATATTATCTAGTGTTTGGAGGAGGCTTGTGTAGTATATTTGATGGACCTTCACTTGAAAATCTTATCATCAAGATTAAGAAGAAGGAAAATCGATGTTACCCTCTTTCTCTGGTAAAAAATAATCAGTTGGTTCTGAAGGCTAGCATGGAGCACTCTACTCAGATTTGGCACAGAAGACTAGGTCACTTGAATTTCAGAGGGCTTCAGCAACTTAGTGAGAAGAATATGGTGCATGGTCTTCCATACCTAGAAGCAATCAAAGATGTATGTCAAGGATGTCAATTTGGAAAACAACACAGAGATTGGTTTCCAAAAGATCAAGCCTGGATAGCAAATTGTCCTCTGGAACTTATACATGTTGATCTCTGTGGTCCTATGCCGAATGCATCCTTGGCTGGAAACAAATATTTCATGTTATTTATCGATGACTGTACAAGGATAATTTGGGTGTATTTCCTCAGATACAAATCTGATGCATTCAATTATTTCAAAAGGTTTAAGTCAATGGTGGAGCTGCAGAGTGGTTTCAAACTTAAATGCCTAAAGAGTGACAGAGGTGGAGAATTCTTATCATCTGAGTTCTCTAAGTTATGTGATACTGAAGGCATACAAAGATAACTTACAATGGCTTATACTCCTCAACAGAATGGAGTAGTGGAAAGGAAAAACCGAACTGTGATTGAAATGGCAAAAGCTATGCTTCATGATAGAGATATGCCATATTTTCTTTGGGCTGAAGCTGTGCACACAGCCGTATATATTCTAAATAGGTGTCCTACAAAGGCACTTGGAAATACAACTCATTTTGAGGCTTATAGTGGTAGAAAACCAGGTATAGCACATCTCAAGATTTTTGGTTCACTGTGCTATGTACATGTGCCTACTGAGACAAGACAGAAGCTAGATGCTAAGAGTGTCAAAGGTGTGTTTGTGGGATATGCTACATGTGAGAAAGGATACAGAATATTTGATCCACGCACTAAGAACCTAACCTTGTCAAGAGATGTAGTTTTTGATGAATCTAAGACTTAGAATTGGAAAGAAAATTCACAAAATTCAGTTGCTGCATCCTACATTCAGGATCAACCTGAAAATGTAATTGGTGTGAATTCATATGAGTTGAGCGAAACTAAAGAAAGCTCCCTCAGTTCTAGTTCTCCCTCTTATGCACAAGAACAAGAAATCTGTATCCCTGAGTCTGCAAAGATTTCAGAGACTTATGATCACTCACCTCTAAAATCGAGAAATTTGAATGATGTTCTTGCCTAATGCAACTCATGCATTCTGGAACCAGAAAGATATGCAGATGCAGCTCAAGATAAAACATGGTTAAAGGCAATGGAAGATGAATTAGCTATGATTGAGAAGAATGGCACCTGGAAGCTTGTGGATAGACCAACTGAAAAGCCTGTTATTGGAGTTAAATGGGTCTATAAAACCAAGTTGAATCTTGATGGGTCAGTTTTAAAAAACAAAGCTAGACTAGTTGCAAAGGGTTATGCTTAAAAGCCAGGACTAGACTACAATGAAACTTATGCTCCGGTGGCAAGATTGGATACTATCAGGACTCTTGTAGCTTTGGCAGCACATAAGAGCTGGACATTATATCAGCTTGATGTAAAATCAGCTTTTTTGAATGGTGTATTGGAAGAAGAAGTTTATGTAGATCAGCCCGAAGGATATGTAGTCAAGGGAAAAGAAGATAAAGTCTACCGACTGCATAAAGCCTTGTACGGGTTAAAGCAGGCTCCAAGGGCTTGGTATGGAGAAATTGATACATACTTCTCTCAGTGTGGTTTTGAGAAAAGTTTGAGTGAACCAACACTGTACACCAAAGCAAGGGAGCAAGACATTCTGATTGTTTCTATCTACGTGGATGACATAGTCTATACTGGTAGTGATAGATTGATGCTTGAAGAATTCAAAGAAGACATGAAAAGAAAATATGAAATGACAGATTTGGGTCTTCTCCATCATTTTCTTGGAATGGGGATAATTCAGACCAATTCTAGCATTTTCATTCATCAGAAGAAATATGCAAGTTCTTTACTAAGCAAGTTCGGTCTGAATGAGTGCAAATCTGTGATCACACCACTTGTGGCAACTGAGAAATTAACTAAAGATGATGGAAGTGGAGCAGTAAGTGAAGAGCTATACAGAAGCATTGTGGGAAGTCTTCTATATCTCACAACTACTAGGCCGGACATCATGTATGCATCTAGTTTACTTGCCAGATTTATGCATTGTCCTACTAGCAAGCATTTTGGAACTGCCAAACGTGTGCTCAGATACATCAAAGGGACTCTAGACTATGGTTTGGAGTATACAAAAGGCAAGAAGGCAATGTTGATTGGCTATTGCGACAGTGATTGGGGTGGATCACCAGATGATAGCAAAAGTACATCTGGATATGCATTTTCTTTTGGAAGTGGAGTTTTTTCTTGGGCTTCAGTTAAACAAAGTTGCGTGGCATTATCCACTGCAGAAGCAGAGTACATAAGTGCATCAAATGCCACTGCACAAGCAATCTGGCTTAGATTTGTCTTGGAAGATTTTGGGGAACTTCAAACTGAAGCAACTCCATTGCAGTGTGATAACACCTCTGCAATAGCAATCACTAAGAATTCTGTCTTTCATCAAAAGACCAAACACATAGATAGAAGATATCACTTCATTAAAGATGCACTGCAAGAATGAATCATTGATTTGGTTTATTGTCCCACTGAAGAACAGATAGCAGATATTTTCACAAAACCTTTGGCTAAGGAACGGTTCAACTATCTCAGGAATATGCTTGGAGTGAAATCAGCTCAAGACTTAAAGGGGAGTGTTGAATTATAAGTCTATAGCTGATTAGTATTAGTGAAAATAAGATGATAGTGAACATCATGATTTTGAAGTTCTGGATGGACTTCGACTTTCAGAGCCTGACGTCGCTTTCAAAGAAGTGAAAATCATGGAGAAATTCAATGTTCTCGTCAATGATTTAAACATAAGTTCTGAGTTCTCAAAACTGCTACTAACCAAGTACTATGATCTCTTCTGCAGTCAAAAGTCATTCCGTCATCAACTTCTTCTCGAGGGTCTAAGTGCAAACTGGTCTCTGGAGCAATTTCTGAGACAATCAACATTGCAGATGCCATGAAGTTCTGCAGTGTTACGACATTGGAAGGTAATTTTTACACTTAGGATAAGACTTTGAGAGCCTTTGAGGGTTTAGGCATGAACGTCTTCCTGGGTGCTCATCTGGACCAGTTTGTGAGTCTTGCTTCATGATCGAAAAGATTTAAAGAGGCTATAGAGTTAAAAGGGACCAGCGTAAGAAGAGATGAGGTGCTTGGAGGCAAAGCTTTTGGTAGTAAAAGCGGCTGTAAATAGGCTTGACTCTGAGATTGTTGAGAGTCTAAATACAAGTTTGGAGAAGCTCGTGTTCCAAGATGTGTGTAAAGCCCCTTGGTGATGAGAAGACTTCAATTCATCAGGTACTTTTTTTTGGGCATTCATCAAGGTTTATAGTTCAGAACCAGAACTGTGCCAAAGCTACATGGTGAAGAAGCGTTTTGTGGTATGATCTTCGAAGCTTCTCTTGAGTCCCAGGCACGTACCTTTGAATACCATCCATATTTAAACTACACATTAATAGAACCTTTTTTGTCAATCAAAAGAGAATGAAAAAACTATTTAGTTTTTTATCATAACAAAAAAGTTAAGAGCAGTAATGTAATTTTACAAAACAAAATTTTGTTGTTTTATGTTCAAGCATTACATACATGTGATTTTAATATCTCTAATTTTAAAAAATTAAAAAAAAAAAAATCAAGCCTCTCTCCCTCTCTTTATCTCTCCTTCATTTTTAAAAACAAAAATAAAAAATTTCTCAGTGTGTGTGGGCATATACTAGTTAACTATTAATGTAATGTGCCGGGTGGCTTATCTAAATTGGGGATATTTTCTTTTTAACAATGATGTTGTAGAACTCAATGGACAGTACTAATATATTTTTGTGAGAAATGCTAAGAATATTCTTTTAAAGTGGAACTCTCTATGGACTTTTTGTCATTGCATGTTTATGGCATAATATTTTATAATGGTGACACGAAAATTAATGTTAAATTGTGAGGTGGCTGAGAACCAACTTACTTTTGAGAATCTCTTTAGCATTTCTCTTTTTTTATTTCAACAATTTTATCACAACTATTATAAAAGTGTATTTATTTATTAAACTAACGTGACATTATAACATTGCTTTCCACAAATATAATTATTGTTTCAACCAACGTGTAATCCTGACTTGTATAGTGTGCTCGTATTAGATGCTTCATATGTTAGGCAAAAAAATAAAAAATAAAATAAAAATAAAAAAGTGGCAAAAAGTTAGTTTGCCTTGAGTTTGAACAGGTTTAGAAATTGGTTCGATTTCAACTTTTTTAAATGAACTTGAACTAAACCACCTTGGTCCAATTTGGCTAGTTTTCTCCGTTCTTTGTGTTTTTTTTTTTTTTTCTTTTTTTTTTTCAACAGTGCTTGACGTGTAAAGAGGAATCATGAAGTGACAACATTTTACAATGCTAACATCCACAATATTAAAAATCTCCACCTGTTTAGGCCCTACCTAAGCGTTAGGCAATTGGTCACCGTCCCAATTAATCCTTAGATGTTTGAAAATTAAGAAATGATGCCTAAACATACTTAGGCGCCCACCAAAACTGCCTAGGCACCTCTTAGCCCACCCAGACCCACCTAGGCACCCACTTAAGCACCCGCCTAGGTCGCGACTCCCTTAGACAGAAAATAGATAACTTCCTTTTTGCATTTTATTTTTTTTCAATAATTTGTAAGAGACTTGTTGAATACCTAGATGAACACACATTATATATTTCCTATCATACCCCCATCCTTAATTTTTTGTATTTTATATTATCGAACGTATGAAATTACCAAATTACCCTTGAGGCATGAACGTTGACTTTCATTGATCGTCTCGACGTAATGCTTGTGACTACTTTTCTTAGTTTATTCTTATCGTACACATCGCTACGAACGCGTGGGTGCAAACAGATTCGAATTTGGAGCTATAACGAAGTTTTTACAAATTTCGAGATGTCAAACATTTTTCAAATATTTCACGTTTTGTCTTAGTGGCCTTAATTTTTGAGCCACTGGGACCCACAAATTATCCTTCTCCCTTGCTTTTTTCCCTATTCCCCAAGACATCCCCCCCTCCCCGTTTGCTTTCTATCACTTCTCTATCTCTCTCTAAAATATATGGTTTCTCTCTCTAAGCTCTTTCTCGATTCTCTCTATCTCAGCCCTCCTTGAGGGCACCATACACAACACAACACAACAAAAATAATAAACAGCAACGACAACACCCCCCCCAACCACCCAATAACCCTAGTTGTGAACCTAGAAACGAACAAGAACACCCCATACTCCCCCTCCATCGCTGCACAGTGCACCGTCACTGTTCATGAAACTCTTCAGCGAGTTTCCACCTACTCTGGCGAAGGTAAGCCTCGAACCTCATCCAAAAGTTGTAGATCGTGCCTTGATGTATATTTGGGAGTAGTTTGAGAAGTTTTGGTGATGTTTGGACTTAGGAAACTCACGGGGAAAGCTTCACTAGTTTTCTGGCAAGGACCGCCACTTTGCAACCATTTTTTAGCCAACTCCATCCACCACTCAGTCCCAACTCGGTATGAACTTCTCTTCATGTCAAGCTTCATTTTGGGTTTTGAAACATCGAAAATCGTTGAGAAATGAGCTCGAACGGAGCTCGGAAAGTTTGCCCATAAATCAGCCAAATCTTTGGCCTCGTGAGGAAGGTGAGTAGCCTCTACTCACAGGTGCGTAGGGCTGCGTGTGAAGCACACGGGCTTCCCCAGAGGTACTATGCTCCGCCGTCGTCCACGGCGACTCCAACGACTTTCCAGCTGCTTAACTCGGCGGGTAGCGACATGTGTGGTGGTGCGTGGCCTTCCGGGCCACTGCCCTGTAGCAACATGTGGGAGAACTCGAGGTCCCCCCTAGGTTTTTCGACGTCCTGAGTCCAATTATGAAGTCCGTTTTCCCAAATTCAATCATCTTCTTAGGTTTACTAAAATGTTCTCTTTTGTGCTTAGGTGTGTCATTTGAGGTGACCCTGCCCTCCCTGTTATTGAACGGCACATTGGTAACGAAGTACCTGGGAGTGTCCCTTTCCAAAATGCATGATTTTATTAGTAGAAAGGCATACATGAAAAGCATGATTTTATGACTACATTTTATGAAACGTTTATTGAATTATTGGATTTACGCTTTATGAAATATCATGCTTTATCGAATTTATGCTACTGAGATATTTATGAATATGATTTATGATATGATGTTTGAGCTATTGAGCTCCGATGAGATATATTTTGGAAAGATTATGTTCATGATTTTATGTGCTTACTTAGTGGATATTCATACATATGTGCCTTCGGGAGGGCAATGTAATGCCTTTGGGTGAATGATACATGTGCCTTCAGGCGGATGATGTAGTGTCTTCAGTCGGAAGCTATAGTGCCTTCGAGCAGAAGATATGTATATATATATATATATGCCTTCGGGCAAATATATATATATATGCCTTTGGGCGGGCGATGTAGTACCTTTGGGCGATTGTGATACCACTACTAAGCACACTATACGATATATGTTTTATGAAGGTTTTATGGCATGCTAGGGTTTTCAAAAAACCTATTACTTATTATGCTATATGATTTTTCTAAAATTGGGGGTTAGTACGTTGAAGAATAATTGTTTTAGTATTACATATATATATAAACTTGGCTCCCTCAAGTTTTGTTTTGTGCCCCCTTCAGGATCTAGGAACGAGGCATACGATTCGAGCTGCGAGGCATTCCTATATCAATAAAATTTATGTCGTCCTCTCTACGTAGGACATCTCTTGTAATCGCACTTTCTAATATCCTTTCCGCTTGCATTTCGAATTAGTAGTATGCTCTGAACATGTTCATGCATTATCACTTTTAAATTGTTGGCAGTTGAATATTCTCCTTTGGTCCAGTGACCCATACCTTATTACTATTATTTTGTTAAGGTTTTCCTACACACTTAAGCCCTAAACTCTCTCTTTTTAAAGAAACTGAGCTAGGCATCGAAGATCCATTGACCAAACCCTCACCCCACCTCGTGGGCGCGTGTGTCGCTTTGGCCCAAAGGTGCTATTTTGTTTGTAGGTACAATTTCGTCAAGACTGAGGATGGCATAAATTTGCTACCACAAATTGGTGCTTTTATTGGGAGCCTGATTTAATGCTCGAGGTAGGCTCTCACAAGTCCTTTCGGAATTTTCTGTTACATGGAATTTCTCATACGCTCCTAGTCACTGAGCTTTTTTAAAGTTTTTTTTATCAGTCCCTGGAGAGAGGATATGATGGTAATAAATTCCAAAACCACGATAAGCAATACCTCCTATGTAGCTGAATTTTCACCCAATCGATGGACTGGAGAATGGAGCAACGACAACCACCATCATTGCCCATAACATCGCAGTAGCCACCCATGGCTTACAGGCCCAGGAAACTAAAACAACAGATGCAGACTTTGCTACCTGAACAAAAACCCAAGTAGTTGGGCGCCAATTCAAGAAGTAGGCATGAAGCAGCAACATAAAAGCCTAGACGTGCAAGCCTCGAATGATGTACGTTGTCCAAACTGCAGCAATAGGTGCCCCAAGGGCCAAAGTAGTGGCCCAACTTGTGCTGGAGACAGGAGCAAACCTGAAAAGCAAACATTGCAACCTAGAGCCTAGATGAAGCCTAGAACCAGTAGCAAATCAAGGAGCCCTAGCGACCCAATCTGCGCAAGCTTAATATGTTCCCCAAGTAGTAGTCCACGCGGGTTAACCTAGATCTGCACCATGACCCATGTCCACCACTGTTCTAATGACCAAGTGTCTAAACCGGCTCCCAAATTGTTTCAGGCTCAAGCTGCAGATATTGTACCTAGGCCGATCATCGTCTTCACAAAGTAGGATGCCAAAGGAGTAGGCTCCTCCCAAACTGGCACCCCTGATAATCCTTGTCCAATTGTCATGTGCCATGATCGACAAAATGATGGTTGACCATCGCAACGCAATCAACTTCAGGTGATCCAGAGGATAGGCTTAGAAAGCACAATTAGACGCCAGACAAAAAAACACTTTTCTGTAGTAATGACATGTTGTTGTTTATGTGTCAAAGATCCAAGACATGTCCTAAACTTGCATCTCAACCTGATCTTTACAGGATTACTTGATGATAAAGGATACGCCAATGTCTTGACCGATGGCACAAACAATGGGGTAAGTTTTGAGTATGCATTACAATACATGTACGTGTTATATTATGGACCTTGACTGTGAGATTTTATCTTCAAAGATGTACAAGTAATAGTAAAACACCTTTTTTCGCACGTAATAGTGGATAATTAACATAGTTATTGCCGAAGTCAACCCTTTGGCGTGTATTGAGCTGAGCTACGATAATAATGGGATAACTTTATTTTTTTAACAAACGATATTATCTAAATCAAGGGGAAGGGGGTGGGCTTAGCCTAACAATGGACTAGCAATGTGGTTCAAATTTGTTTTTGGCGAAAAGCGAACCTAAGACCTCTCACTTACAAGTGAAGAGGAATACCATTATACCGTAGTACCAAATGGCACAATTTTGAGGTTTCAAAATATTTTTGCATGACCATTAAAGGTAAATTTATAAGCGATTTGGAACCCATCTTGCCATATATTGAGTCTAGCCCAAAATGTAGACAAAACGGAGTTCCATCATCCAGGGCATAACCGAAATATTATGAATTTTTAGAAACTTATTGTGCGGTGAAAGTTTCATGAAGGTAAGTTTTAATTGTTTTTATAGAAATGAGCATAACCAATTAAAACTCGTCAATAAAAGTAATTGTGAGAAATCGAGATTGCTGAGTTTTTGTAAGACCTTTGCATACACACTTCACAAACAAAAGATGCGACTAATGACTCCATTACTTTATTTGTTTTTGTGTGTGTTGCAGTTGTAACTAAGGAGTGGAACTTGTAGGTGAATACCACTGTATCAAGAGTACTATGATTTAATGATATTTCTTATTATTTGTAAATGAGAGGTCTCATGTTTGACTCATTTGGATGCCAAATTTATACCTAATTATTATAGATGGTCGAATGTGACTTAAGCCTAAACCCCTCATCCCTAAGTGTAAAATATCATTGCATAAAAAACGATGAGTGCTTCAGTGTAAGTACCAATTGATCGGACTTGTAAGGTCGTCCAATAAAAAGTTCTTGCTGATGTGGTAAAAACTAACATACAAATTAAACCCTATAAATTATGCAATCGTAGTATGAGTAAGTAGGGATCGTTCTATTCTGGGGATTAGAAGTGAAGCTAATCAACACAAATTAAAGTTATAAAACTGAAAACTAAGTTAAACTAAAAACAAAACAATGACTGGGGGGATTTGGACGAATTTAATTAAAACGAAAGTAAAGTGCATCAAGTAAATTAAGTTGTGAATGAAATATGGATGAAATGATAGATAAAAGATTCTTCTCCACACGTGAAACATATGCATACAAATCGATTTCCAGTTATTCTTCCTATAAACCATGAATGACAATGCCCCAAATTAACTGTGAACGGCACTAATTAACTCTCAGATTTTCCTAAGTTCATTGAATTGGACTCAGCGACGCAACCAAATTATTCTTCTCAAGTTCCCTAACTATGAAAAGCATGATAGAGATACATCTCAAAGATCAGTTCTGTGAAAATCATAAGCATTGACAAAGCATTCTTAACTATGAAAAGCATGATACTCCTGCCAAGAATTTACTTAACTCAATCATGACTAGTGACTTTTACTACTTACAAATATAAGTTCATAACCATTAGGTGAAATCCCTTATATTCTAGCATCAAATCCCTGCATGTAAACTAAGTGTGCACCTTTAATAAACATACAAGAATAAGTTTTCTATAAAGCAAATAAGTAAATCGCATTCATGTTTTATGAAACAATAATTGGATGTAATCAATTTATATAAAACATATGACATTGGCTTCGAATTCACCTTTAGCTAAAAGGAAATTTAGTTACACATGTTCATCATAACCGAAAAGCAATCTAAAATAAACATTGAACTTAAAATAAAGATAGAATGAACTCTGAAAATTCCAGCAACTTCAATGGATGAATGGTAGGCATGGCACTCCCTAAATCTCTGCAGGAATTTCATATATATATATAGGGGAAAATGGTTGAATCCAAGAAGGGAAGGGTTTTGGCATTTTTAAGTTATTTTAGGACTTTAAAAATTAGGTAGAAAGTGTTGGAATGTGATTAGGATTCCTCCTTGCAGCTGGAGCTAAGATAAGATAATGTTGGATAAGATAGGATAAGATAAGATAAGATAAGATAAGATAATGTTCCTCTCCAATTAGGATTCCTCTTTCTTGTGTAATTCCTTGCCTTCCAAGCCTCAACTTTAATTTCTCCAGATTTTAGCACATGTCTAGCACCATTTAAACACCAAAAACGTTCAGCCCATATGCTATCCACGCTTGCTATCCAATCCAAGTCCAAAAAAGGTCCAAATTGCTCCATTTTACCATTGATTGTCATCTTTACCAACTGGACCTACAATAATACGAAAATAACATAAACTACCAAAATAAATGGAAATTAACGAAGTAAATGAAAAGAAATAAGATAACAAGGTCGCATAAATATGCTTCTATCAAATTCCCCCATACTTAGCTTTTGCTAGTCCTCGAGCAAAACAAAGAAAACAAAACAAAACCTAAACCTTCCAACAATTGCCTCAGGGATTTCCAATGAAACATGACATGTTAAAAATCATTACTTACATAGATTTTAGCAATCCTTACTCTTGAGCTTATACTTAACTGCAGTAACCACTCACTAGCTTGCATTTAATCAATTAACACAACATTTGAAAGTAGTAACATGCCTTAGAGAATTCACTCAATTCCTCACCGGATATACTCTCTATTTTCACACAGATTTTCTGAATACACTCCCTATACTAAGTATATGTGGGAGGATTGATGTAAACATGTAAACTAGCACTCACATATGTTATAACAAAGAAGGCACTTTCTGGAATTATTAATACAAACATGTATATGATCTCATGAACGGAATGCCACTACTTAGAAGCGAGAACTAGGGATTCCATATGCTCATACCAATTTCAAACTCCACATATTGAATAATATAACAATCAAGATAAAAGTCTAAGGGTTGTAATGGGGCTAAGGTATTGGCTAACAAAGAAACGTTAAGGATAAACAAAGGTTCTTAAAGTGATAGTAAGCAAAGTAATGAAATCAACACTTAGAATTCAACTTTTGATTACAGCACCCAACTATAAACACAAGGGAAGATTCGTACAACTTTAGGGTCAGATTCACATTTTTGGACCCTTCTTCAGGAACCAACACTTATGAACTCATTCTCACTTCTTTTCAACTTCTTTTTCTTTTCTCCTTTTTTTTTAACGTTTTTCTTCTTCTTTGGTTTTTTTTTTTTTTTTCTGTTTTCTTTGAAACATAAAACATAAGAACTACTTCACTGGGTTCAAAAGAACAAATCCTTCCCCCACACTTATTTTTCTGCAAATCGTAAATCAAAAGGAATTCCCAACTAGTCATGCTTCACTATTCTTTAAGAACAAGTCATGGATATATGCTAGGCTAGGTAGGGATAATGCAGGCTAACAAAGAAAATAGGCTAAATAAGGCTTAAAGGGGTTAAACCTACAATACATATGCAAGGGATAAGGCTTTTTGGCTCTGGTGGTAACTAAACAACTTCATCTTGTTATTTGTTACGCAATCAATTTTATGCTTTTAATGAAACAGGCATGAGTTCTAGTATTTGGAACTAAAATGATGAAAAAGCATTCTAAGTAGCAACCAAGCAATGAAATAATGAGATCAAGCAACAACTTTAGAAAACAAGAATATCACAGATTAATAACTCTCCAAACAAAGAATAGGCTCAAGTCTCACAAGGTTGTAGCATTAGTTTAAGTTTCTTCCTTCAAGCATGTTACAAAAATTGATTTTTTTCCTTTGTGATTACATGTGAATTCGTAAATGACAGCTACAACTAAGTATTAACCAAAGAGCATATCAAACTTCCGCCCATGTTTGTAACTTTCTTTAATAGTCATGCAACTAAAAACCAAATCCTCATCATTGTGTTAGAAGGTACCCTAAGACGCAAACAAGCAACAAAAATGACTCTTTTTGGTATTTTTCTCAAAATTTTTCGATTTTTTTTCTTCCAATTTTTGTTGTATGACACACAATAAAATAGTGAATAACAATATTAGTAGTGATAGGTGGTGAAAACAAGTCATGAAAAGCAATTCGTTTACCCCTCCCCCCCAACACACTTAAACCAAACATTGTCCTCAATGTTTCAAAAATAAACTTAAACAAGAAAGCAATAAAAGATAACTAGCTAACAAAACAATCATGGCAAAGTAAAAACAATAAAGAAAAAAGTAAAAGATAGCAAATCTGGTTGTAAGAGCCGGAAATTCCAATGTCTCTTTATTTGAATACATGGGTTGCCTCCCAAGAAGCACTTGCTTTAACGTCTTCCAGTCGGACGATACCTCCATTTAATCCTTACTATGGCTAATTGCATGGAGGGATACATCCTCCACGACATGCTCCTTAAAATTTCCGTGCATTGGATCTATAAACGGAAAGGGATAGTGATCCTTCCTGATTGTGGCGTTGAGCTTGCTAAAGTCAATGTAAACTCTCACCAGCTTGGATTCGATTGGGCACCTGAACCAAAGAAGGTAACAACCTATTAGTTGAAATGGGAATTAGAATTGGAATAGGTGGCTCACCTATGTACTGCAATGAAGACTCAAAAGTAGCAGCATTGTCAACAATCTTAGAGGTGGTGCTCTCAGCCTTGGATGGTTTGAGCGCAGTGGCTTGTCTCGTGTGATCCACTCTAATTCCCTTTTCAATGGTGGTTCTAAATACATCATTCTTGATAGGTTTTGAACGTTCCTGCCCTATATTTTCAATCACATTAATGGCAAAACAAGAATGCACATCATTAGGATACTTAACAGATTCAGAAACATTAAAATTAATTATATCGGCATCAAACTCCATAGTTAACGCTCCCTTGGACACATCAATCTTGGTTTGGGCTGTTTTCATAAAAGGTCTTCCACGTAAGATTGGCAATGGTGTAGAGTGGGCTAAATCCTCCATCTCAAGCACATAAAAATCTGCTAGAAAAATCAAATAGTCTACCTGCACCAAAACATCTTCCAAAACTCCTTTCGGATGTGCATTAGATCGATTAGCCAATTGAATAATGACACCATCATTTTTAAGCTCTCCTAGATTCATAGATGCATAAACAGAATATGGCATGACATCAATGAAAGCACCTAAATCTAGCATAGCATGTTCAAACCTTGTATTACCAATAACACAAGGGATAGTGAAACTACCTGAATCTTTGCATTTCGATGGCAGCTTTCTTTGCAAAACTGCAGAGACATTTTGACTTACATGTACCACCTCCTTCTCTGGAATCCGTTTCTTTGTTGTACAAAGCTTCTTCAAAAACTTAGCATACTTCGGAACTTGCTTTATTGCATCAAGAAGTGGAATATTGACTTGTACCTTCCTGAATGTTTCTACGATGTCTTTTTAATTCTCTTCTTTCTTAGATTGCAGAAACCTACGAGGGAAAGACACATTTGGTGGAATAGGGTTAGAAGGAATTGAATTTGAACCAACCTTACGTAAATTGGGTGGCATAGGAGCCTTAGAAGGTTGCGACAAGGATTGTTCTTCTCTTGCCATGGCCTTGTCTACCTCTTCTTCTTCGGGCAGCATCTTTCGTCCTCTTTTTGGCATTGTTTGGACGTTTTTGGATTGGTTCCAATCTCTTTACCATTTCATAAGGTAATAGCCTTAGCAGTTTCAAAACCTCTTTTTGGATTGACAATGGTTGAACTAGAAAGTTTGCCTTGTTCTCTAAATTGTCCCATGAATTCTGTCATCTCCCCAATTTGATTCTTCACTTTGCCCATCTCTTTGACTTGATTTTGTAAACCCTGAGTCAAAAAAGTTAGTGCTTGAAGAATTTTATCATAATCCATTGACGAACCTAAATTTGGTTGGGAAGGTTGTGGGGGCGGCTGTGGTGGTGCAAATGGCCTTTGATAGAGCCCTGGAGATGGCTGTCTATTTCTGCCTTGTTGTTGAGTTTGTTGACATTCCCTCCCCTCCATATTTGGATGATCTTTCTAGCCCGGATTGTAGGTGTTCAAGAATGGGTCACTCCTTGGTTGATTTTGACCTTGATAACCTATGGCATTGACACTTTCCCATCGCTCATTCTCTATTAATCAAGGACATTGATCAGTAGGATGTCCTTGCATAGAGCACACGCCACATGCAGCTACACCTTGCACTTTGGATCCTTCAACTACCTGTGATATAAGAGTAGAAAGATTAGCCATTTGAGATTGAAGTTCTGAAATAACAATTACTTGATTGACTTGGATTGGGTGTACATGTTCTCTTTCTCCAACTTCTTCATATTGTTTGCATTCAAGTCTCGATTCGTTATTAAAATCTTCGCAGCAACTGGGGTTTTGTCAACTAAAGCACATCCTGCTGAAGCATCAAGCATTTGTCTCTCAAGTGGAAGTAATCCTCCATAGAAATATTGAATTAAAAGCTCATAATATGCTAGAAAATATTCACCTTGGCCTTGTTAAATTCCACTAAGTCTCTTCCTCAAAAGAATGACTTTTGAAGTTGGGAAGAATTTCTCTAAGAATGCTTTCTTCATGCTTTCCCAAGAGGTGACAGTTCCAGGTGCTAATTCAAAGAGCCAATCTTTAGCCTTTTCCAAAAGAGAGAATGGAAAGGCTTTCATCTTCAAAATATTCCCATCCACATTAATTGGTGTCATACTCAAACATACTACTTCAAATTCCTTAAGATGCTTGTTTGGATCTTCCATGGACAGCCCATGGTATTTGGGAATGTGATGCAGCAAACTAGACTTCATTTCAAACTCATCAGTTTTGCCTTGAACTGCTGTAGGGTATTGAATGCAAAGAAGAACGGCATTATCCAATCTCGAGGCTGAAAGTTCCTTGATTGTTTGATTGTCAACAACCATGTCTTGTTCCTCTTCCAATTCTGTTTCAATTTCAACTTCAAATTCGGATTCAGAACTAGAACTAGGTGGATTGAATTCTTGCTGCTTCCTCTTCCTTCTCAAAGTTCATTCAAAATCATCGTCAAATTGCAATATATGCCCATGGATAGGTTGAGAACTTTGAGTCATAAACTAGTACCTAAAACAAAGAAAACAAAACAAAATCAGAAACACAAGAAAAGACACGAACAAAAACAAAGGGGAAGATTAGCAATTTTGCTAATCCCCGGCAACGATGCCAAAATTTGATGTGGTAACACAAATTAAACCCTATAAATTATGCAATCGTAGTATGAGTAAGTAGGGATCATTCTATTCCGAGGATTATAAGGGACTGGGGGATTTGGACAAATTTAATTAAAACAAAAGTAAAGTTTAGCAAGTAAATTAAGTTGTGAATGAAATATGGATGAAATGATAGCTAAAGGATTCTTCTCCACACATGAAACATATGTATACAAATCGATTTCCAGTTATTCTTCCTATAAACCATGAATGACAATGCCCTAAATTAATTGTGAATAGCACTAATTAACTTCAGATTTTCCTAAGTTCATTGAATTGGACTCAGTGACGCAACCAAATTATTCTTCTTAAGTTCCCTAACTATGAAAAGCATGATAGAGATACATCTCAAAGATCATTAAGTTCTGTGAAAATCATAAGCATTGACAAAGCATTCGTAACTATGAAAAGCATGATACTCCTACCAAGAATTTACTTAACTCAATCATGACTAGTGACTTTTACTACTTACAAATATAAGTTCATAACGATTAGGTGAAATTCCCTTATATTCTAGCATCAAATCCCTACATGCAAACTAAGTGTGCACCCTTAATAAACATACAAGATTTAAAAGTTTTCTATGAAGCAGATAAGTAAATCGCATTCATGTTTTATGAAACAATAACTGGATGTAATCAATTTATACAAAACATATGATCATGGCTTCGAATTCACCTCCAACTAAAAAGAAACTTAGTTACACATGTTCATCATAACTGAAAAGCAATCTAAAATAAACATTGAACTTAAAACAAAGATAGAATGAACTCTAAAAATTCCAGCAACTTCAATGGATGAATGGTAGGCATGGCACTCCCTAAATCTCTGCAGGAATTTCATATACATATATATAGGGGAAAATGGCTGAATCCAAGGAGGGAAAGGTTTTGGCATTTTTAAGTTATTTTAGGACTTTAAAAATCAGGTAGAAAATGTTGGAATGTGATTAGGATTCATCCTTGTAGCTGGAGATAAGATAAGATAATGTTGGATAAGATAAGATAAGATAAGATAAGATAGGATAGGATAAGATAATGTTCTTCTCCAATTAGGATTCCTCTTTCTTGTGAATTCCTTGTCTTCCAAGCCTCAACTTTAATTTCTCCAGATTTTAGCACATGTCTAGCACCATTTAAACACCAAAAATGTTCAGTCCATAGGCTATCCATGCTTGCTATCCAATCCAAGTCCAAAACTGCTCAAAATTGCTCCATTTTGCCATTTATTGTCATCTTTACCAACTGGACCTACAATAATACGAAAATAACATAAACTACCAAAGTCGCATAAATATGCTCCTATCAGTTGCACAAGTGAGGGTTCATTAACCAAAAATAAATAATTTTGTGTGTGCTTGCAAGAGAAAGTGGGGCTTTATCCTTACATTCCTCTTCAAAATATATTATTTTAATATTATAAAAGAAAATTGTTATTAGCATTAAAAAAAAAAGTCAGCATATTATCATGAAAAGCATTTTGTCACTAATGATTTGGCTCGTTTGGGTTTGTCATACAGTTTTGGTCCAGCATTTTTTGAACAAGCTTCTCCTTCTTGTCATTAGTTGCTAGTTGTAGATATAGTTGAGATCTTGTGGCCTCATGGTATTCTATTGTAATTTTCTTCTTTTTTAAAGGGTCTATGCCTTGTTGTCAACCAAAAAAAAAAGTCAGCATACTCTTCTTACTTATTTCATGGATTAAATAATAATTTTTGTAGTGTTAATAGCACTTCCCGAAAAACTATCCTAACTATTTAACAAATGAAATTACGTTAATAACCCATTATGTGCGAGAGGTTTGAAAATAATTTCAGGGACCTAATTTCATTCGGTGATAATTCAGAGACCAAGGGCTAGTTTGGTATTGTGCTTTTAAGAAAATTAATTTTGCTGAGCTATGAGAATAAACAACTGTAAAATAAAGTTGTTGAGTATTTGATAAACATTTTTTTTTTGTAAAAAAAAGTGTCTGAGTGTTTGGTAAACTTTTATATAAATTGTTGTGAATATGTTAAATGACTAAAAAATATGTGTTATTTAATGTAATATAATAATTGTCAAAGAGAATAATATAGGGGCAAGGATTGTAATTTTGTAAAATATATGGGGGTATAATTGCCATTTTAAAATTTCATTAAATGGACATTGATTACTATGCTTTGAAAAAAAAAAAAAACACTTTTTTTAGATGCATGGTAGACCCTGCTTCTACTTTTCTATAGTCATTAACAACAGTTTTTTTAAAAAGAATTTTGTTTTTTGTTTTATCAAACATATTTGATATTCAAGATTTTTTTAATAAATTTTTTTTTTTTAAAGCACCACAATTCCAAACTAGCCCTAAATCGACAGTTCATCCTTATTTGTTTAGAGTTGAGTAAATTTTTATGGTTAACCAATGAGCAAATTACATGAAAAATGTAAATACATAGAGCAAAAGAAGAATTAAAGAAGGAAGAATTAGGAAAGAGAGAGGGAGAGAGAGTTGGTTTCACGTGCAATGAAATGGTGGTGTGGTGGCCGATCGATGCCTTTTTTTGGTTTGCTTGCTTACTTTGGATCTGATGCACCTAAATTTCAATGCAAACTCTCTCTCTCTGTCTTGTCACTTGATCGAGATAGAGAAAGGGGTGGGGATTGGTAAAAGAATGTTGCTTGCTTATTAATGAAGGCCATTGGTGCTTTGATTTTGGGTTACCAAAATTGATTACTTATAAAGATTTTAAATTATTTTTTAAAAATGGATCAGCTAGCAGCTTCGCTACAAGATTCCTCCCTTTCAGCTGTCAGCAATACTCATAGAGGCATTTTAGTATTTTCTTAACCACTATCATGTGATTCACAAACACCGAAAATCGAATCCAATACGTGATTAATTCTAAAGATAAAGGTGTCATTTGACCTTATCAACTAGTTTTTATTTATTTTTATTTTGTGTGTGTGTATATTAAGGAACTTGACTTGTTAAAATTGGTCCCTCTATTGTCTAATACCGTCTGATTTTCCGTTAAAATGTCAGATGTTAGCAATGTAGACCAATAAAAATACTTTACACGGAATAAAAATTATTAAAAAACACTTATGTTAAACAAAAAAAAACAATATAAATGCTAGATTATACTGTAATTAAATATAAACATTTTCTAATTCATTAAAATAAAATAAAAACTTAAAAAAAAATATACATTCATATGATACACCCCGACCCGGATTGTCCGCTAGGACTCCGAATCGAGCTGTGCTAGCCGACACCTGGAAGGTGACGAAGCCATAAATATGTGATAAAGTGTAAACTACGAATAAATTTAAACCTAAAAGTGCCTTAATATACGAGTGCACGGTGAGCGGGTATGGACCCATTCACACGTGATACCAAGCATAAGTAAAGTATAGCAAGGTAAGAAAATGATTATACCCTCATAAGAAGCCACCTATACTGAGAAGGGTCACGAATCCTCATTGATACGGAAACTTTGCTACTAGAACCTAGAGGGGCGCAAAATAGAAAAATGTGAGTGGGCGAAAACAAAGTTTTGAAAACACATTTCACTTTTCAAATATAATAACCCCTCACTAAAAAACCTATATAATTCCCCAGAAAATCATACTACGTAAGTATGAAATCAAAAGTATACTAAAAGTAAATTTCAGAAGTATACCATGACACAACATCTCATTAGCAATATAAATAATCATGTGCTTAATAACCCATACTAGTACGCAAGTCGGAGTCACCTATGGTGACCTGTACGACTGCACTTATATCTCATTATTTAATGCTAGCTCATAAGTCGGAGTCACCTATAGTGACTTGTACAACTCATCCATATCTCATCAATCGATGCTAGCTCATAAGTTGGAGTCACCTATAGTGACCTGTATAACTCATCCATCAATATCCAAGTAATATGTTAGCCAGATCCACCTTTTGTTGCCTGTACGGCTAAACGTATAGCTCATCACATATCCCTGCACACGTCGGAACCACCTCTAGTGGTCTGTACGACAGAACTAGGTGTAAATAAGTACACTTAAGTTCTACGATCACGTGAAGACTATGTGAATAATCGCGGGTCGCCTACGAGTCGAAACCATTTGTAGTGGTCTGTACAACAGGATTGTGCACCTACCTTGGATCCAAGGTAAGCGTAAGGTGCGGGAGGTGAACATCATCTGAAGGACTGTGCCCTGGCCAAGGGCGGGAGCACTAACACCGGGGTGCAAGTTTATGAGCTCTAATTGCATCTATTATAACATGTACGACTCATGGGCAACCTATATAACAGTGTTGGAGTTGCTTATCATTGCAACCTGTATGACAAGGTCGGAGTTACCTAAAGCATAAATATAGTCATGCCATAACTCGATCATTTCAAGTAATGCCATAAACTCACCTGAACTTACCTGTGCATCATGTGTTCCTCTTCGCACTTCAAAGCATTCACAGTAATTACTCATAGGTACTATACATATGGATATGCCATGATGCAATCTAACACTCAACCATGTCATAGCATTTACCAATATATACATATATATAACATGGCGAAATATGCATAATCTGTAATGCCCCATTCCCGAACTATTTATTTCGGGAATAATTATCGGGAACAAGTCCAACTAGATATTTGTTTAATCAACTATCATTACTTACAATTCTTTACTTCAATCTCTCAATTCCTCACATATTGTTATTGTCTCAATTATTGTATGACTACATCTAACATCTCGTTAGACTACCCACATGCCCTAAACAAGGATCAAGCCATTCGTAGTTCGCATTAATTATTGTAGGTAACATGCATAAATCAACTCAAACACATTTGTGGAATTATCAATCATATGTATATGTACGATAGAAAAGAAATGACCCACTCACTGATATGTAGAAGGGTCGTAGCCCCCAAGCCTCGCTTGCCTACGCTCGTCCTCAGGAAACGTCTCCCCTAAGCGAAACAACTATTTTTAACGTTATTTTAAGCACATACTCAAAACTAGGTAATAACTTCTCATACATTGCTCAATTGGGATGTTTGAATATACCAATGTGATCTACTAAACCCCATGAACATCCCCATATTTTTAGAAAAAATTTTCGATCACCCACACGCCCTCACGCACCGGCCAAGGCAAGGCCACACGTACGAAAACCCTAACGGCGTTAGGGAATATACTGTTAAATATACCTGATACCGTTAGTAACGCCGTTAGTATATTCCGTCAAAGTTGATGGAATATTCTTCGTCTTCTTCGATGATCCTCGCCGGAGCCGCCGTTAGCCGTCATCTGCGATTGCCGGATTCTGAAAAATTTTCAAATCTTCATATCTTCTTCATTTCTCAACCAAAATTCATGAAATTTCCACCAAAATGAAGCTTAGGATGAGAAGAACACAATCTTATCACTTTGAGGTCCTAAAACCAACGGAATCTCGCAGGAAAAATTTGAGGAAACCGGCCAAACCCTGTAACTATATAAACCTGAGTGTTCTTACGTCAAAACCACTCCAAAATTGATCCAACGTGCTAGAAAAGCAAGAATATTACCTTCTTAAGTCTCAAAACCACTTAAAACATTCACAATCATGTTAGAGGAAAATCAGCCCTCACCGAAGTTTGGGTAACTCGAGTTCCCATGAACCGTTCGTCGTTCCAAAGGTACTACTCAACTCATGAAGTCATGAGGAGTACGATGGTGGTCTTAAACAACTCGATCCGTGAGATATGACGAGAGTTGAGGAGATGACCGTACGAGTGTACGAACGAATTGAAAAATCCGAGAGGGAGGAGAGAGAAAGAGGGGGTCAACAGGATTGGATGTATTTGTGCGAGT
Source organism: Pyrus x bretschneideri (assembly GCF_019419815.1). NCBI lineage: Eukaryota > Viridiplantae > Streptophyta > Magnoliopsida > Rosales > Rosaceae > Pyrus > Pyrus x bretschneideri. Next base: position 326,559 of record NW_025999838.1, on the reverse strand, counting down.
GTGGTCCAGTTGGCAACCAAACAAAACCAACAAAATCTTACTTCCAATTGGGTCTAAAAAGTTAGGAAGAAAAATAGATTGGTCCAAAAGCTTAGCCCATTTACACACACAACCACACAACGTTCAAGGGCAAAATGGTCATTTCAAGCTATCGAAAATATATTTCGAGACGGGCTATCACAACCTACCCCCCTTAAGAAAATGTCGTCCCCGAAATTTCATATAATAATGTAACAACCCACTAATAACCATAAAATAAGCGTGGATACATTTCCTTCATACGCTCATCTGTCCCCTAAGTGGCTTCCTTCACCGAGTGATTCATCCACAAAACTTTCACTAAACGCACGTTTTTATTCCTCAGAACCTTATCCTTCCAATCCAAAATCGTCACTGGTTCCTCTTCATAAGTCAAGTCTGGATTAATTTCCAATGGTTGAGGAGGTATCACATGTGATGGGTCTGAAACATAATGACGAAACATGGAAACATGAGAAACGTTGTGCACTTTAGATAACTCGGGAGGCAACTTAAGCCTGTAAGCAACTTTATCGACTCACTCGGTGATTAGATATGGTTCGATGTATCTAGGACTTAGCTTACCCTTTTTCCCGAACCGTACCACACCTTTCCATGGCGATAGCTTCAAAAATACTCAATCACCCACTTTATACACTCAATCAGTGGCATGCTTGTCTGCTAGACTCTTTTGTCGATCCTGGGCCGCTTTCAAGTTAGATTTAATTACCTGAGTATTCTGAGTAGTCTCATCTACAATCTCGGGGCCCACCAAAACTCTTTCACCAACTTCTAACCAACATAATGGCGTACAACAAGACTTGTCATAAAGTACCTCAAAAGGTAACATACCAATCCTCGAATGGTAACTATTGTTGTAGGCAAACTCCATCAAATCTAAACGATGATGCCACTCATCACCAAACTACAATACCAATGATCTCAGTATATCCTCCAATGTTTGAATAGTCCTCTAAAATTCTCTGGATGATATGTCGTACTATAAAGTAACCTCGAACCAAGAGCCTCCTGAAATGTCACCCAGAATTTAGAAGTGAATCTAGGATCCCGATCCGAGATAATACTGACTGGAACCCCATGGTACTTAACAATCTTCAATATGAACAATTCAGCTAATCGGCTTAAAGAATATTTCTCCCTTACTGGAATAAAGTGTGCTGATTTAGTAAACCGATCAACAATCACCCAAACACCATCATAACCATTCCGTGTACGAGGAAATTTATACAGAAATCCATTGTAATATTTTCCCATTTCCATCTCTGGAACAGGAAATGGCTGCATTAATCCAAATGGCTTTTTCCTTTCAACTTTAACCTGCTAACAAATGGCACACCTACTCACATACTCAGCAATTTCTTTTTTCATGCTCGGCCAATAATAAAATGGTCGAATGGTATGATACATTTTAGTACCTCCAGGATGCATCGCATATGCCGAGATATGCACTTCATTCAAAATTTCTTTCTTTAATTCCACATTATTCAACACATACATTATGTTCTCCTGTATAAGCATGTCATCAGTCTCCCGAATTCTGAGATCTTTCTTTTTCCCTTCATTTCTTGCCCGAATTAACTCTTGAATTCCCTCATCATTCATTTGAGCCTCAAGCACTCGATCAATTAGTATCGGCCTGACCTGAAAATTAGCAAGTAAAGCTTCCTCTTGTGCTTCCACCCCTAACTTCACTCCAGTGGACCTCAAATCCATAAGAAGAGGAACATGACAAGCGTGCAAAGCATTAATTCTCCCTTAAGGCTTCCTACTAAGTGCATCTGCCACCACATTTGCACGACCAGAGTGATACTCAATCATGCAATCATAATCACTGAGCAATTCAATCCATCTTCATTGTCGAAGATTAAGATCCCTCTGAGTGAAAAGGTACTGAAGACTTATATGATCCATAAAAATCTTACATTTTTCACCATAAAGATAATGTCTTCAAATCTTCAAAGCAAAGACAATAGCTACTAACTCAAGATCATGAGTAGGATAATTCATTTCATAAGGCTTCAACTGTCACGACGCACAAGCAATCACCCTACCATGCTGCATCAACACACAACCTATGCCATTTAATGATGCATCACTATAGATCTCAAAATTACCACTATCATTTGGAAGCGCCAAAACAGGTGCACGAGTGAGACAATACTGCAACTATTGAAAACTTTGCTCACAATTATCATCCCACTCAAATTTAACATCCTTTCTAGTTAACCTTGTTAGTGGAAATGCAATGACTGAAAAATCATTTAGTGTGTTTTGAAGTATTTTTTATGTGTCTTAAACAGAAAATTCGAAAATTTGAAAAAAAAAATCGAAAAAGAGTGTTTTAAAAACCCAAAAAGAGTTGTTTTGAGAGTCGTTTTTGTTTGTGTCTTAGGATACCTTCCAACACAATGATGAGCATTTGGTTTTTAATTGCATGACTATTAAAGAACGTTACAAACATGGATGGAAGTTTGATATACTCTTTGGTTTATGCTTAGTTGTAGGTGACATTTACGAATTCACATGTAATCACAAAGGGAAAAAAAAAAGTTTTTGTAACATGCTTGAAGGAAGGAACTCAAACTAACGCTACAACCCTAAGAGATTTGAGCCTAAACATTCTTTGGAGAGTTATTAATCTTGATGTCTTGTTTTCTAAAGTCGTTGCATGATCTCATCATTCTTTGCTTGGTTGCTACTTAGAATGCGTTTTCTCACTATAGTTCCAAATACTAGAACTCATGCCCGTTTCATTCAAAGCATAAAATTGAGTGCATAACATATAACAAGATGAAGTTGTTTAGTTAAACCAGAGTCAAAAAGCCTTACCCATTTGCATATGTATTGTAGGTTTAACCCCTTTGAGCCTTAGTTAGCCTAATTTTCTTTGTTAACCACATTATCCTTACCTAGCCTAGAATAGGACTATCCATACCCTTGTTCTTAAAGTATAGTAAAGCATGACTTAGAGGGAATTCCTTTTGTTCTACAATTTACAGAAAACCAAGTGTGGGGGAAGGATTTTCGTGGGAATCTAGGGGGATGGATGATTTATGTGCCAAAGAAAAGATTAGGGCACGAAAAAAAAAAACGTGACAAAGAAAAAAGGAACTTGAAAAAAAAAAAAGAAGAAAAGAAAGAAAAAAGAGTTGAAAATAAGTGAGAATGAACTCACAAGTGTTGATTGTTGAAGAAAGGGTCCAAAAGTTTGAATTTGACCCTAAGTTTTATGTGAATCGTCCCTTGGTGTTCAAAGTTGATTTCTACATTCAAAAGTGAATTCTAAGTGTTTATTTCATTACTCTGCTTACTATTGCTTTAAGAACTTTTGTTTATCCTTACCTTTCTTTGTTAGCCAATACCTTAGCCCCGTTACAACCCTTTGACTTTGATCTTGATTGTTATGTGTTTCAATATGTGGAGTTTAAAATTGGTTTGAGCATATGCTATCCCTGGTTCTCGCGTCTAAGTAGTGGCATTCCATTCATGAGATCATATACATGTTAATAATTCCAGAAAGTGCCTTCTTTAATTATACATATGTGAGTATTAGTCTACATGCTTACATTAATCTTCTCACATATACCTAGTGTAGGGAGTGTAGTCAAAAAATTTGTGTGAAAACAGATCTTCCCAAAACTTAGGAAAAACTAACATATTTTCCGTATTCGACGAGGTGGCAAGATTCAAACATTAGACACAAGGACCAAGAATGCCCACATCACCCGTGTGATGAAAATAATACTGCCTAACTTATACTCTGATACAAACTGACACACCCCGACCCGGATTGTCTGCTAGGACTCCAAATCGATCTATTCTGGCCAACACCTCGAAGGTGACGAAGCCATAAATATGTGATAATGTGTAAACTACGAATAAATTTAAACCTAAAAGTGCCTCAATATACGAGTGCACAGTGAGCGGGTATGAACCAATTCACGCGTGATACCGAGCATAAGTAAAGTATAGCAAGGTAAGATAATGATTATACCCTCATAAGAAGCCACCTATACTAAGAAGTGCCACGAATCCTCGTCGATACGGAAACTTTGCTACTAGAACCTGGAGGGGTGCAAAACAGAAAAATGTGAGTGGGCGAAAACAAAGTTTTGAAAACACATTTCACTTTTCAAATATAATAACCCCTCACTGAAAAACCTGTATAATTCCCCAGAAAATCATACTACGTAAGTATGAAATCAAAAGTATACTAATAGTAAAATTCAGAAGTATACTAGTATGCAAGTTGGAGTCACCTATGGTAACCTATACGACTGCATCCATATCTCATCAATCAATGCTAGCTCATAAGTCGGAGTCACCTATAGTGACCTGTACGACTCATCTATATCTCATCCATCAATATCTAAGTAATATGTCTGCCGGATCCACCTCTTATGGCATGTACGGCTGAACCCATAGCTCATCACAAATCCCTGCATATGAGTCGGAACCATCTCTAGTGGTCTGTATGACAGGATTGGGTGTAAATAAGTACGCTCAAGTGCTACGATCACATGAAAATTGTGCGAATAATCACGGGTCACCTACGAGTCGGAACCACCTGTAGTGGTCTGTACGACAGGACTGTGCACCTACCTTGGATCCAGGGTGAGCATAAGGTGCGGGAGGTGAACATCACATGAAGGACTATGCCCAGGCCACGGGCGAGAGCACTAACACCGGGGTGCAGGTTTATGAGCTCTAACTGCATCTATTATAACATGTACGACTCATGGTCAACCTGTACGACAGTGTCAGAGTTGCCTATCATTACAACCTGTATGACAAAGTCAGAGTTACCTAAAGCATAAATATCGTCATGTCATAACTCGATCATTTCAAGTAATACCATAAACTCACCTAAACTTACCTGTAGTATACATATGGATATGCCATGATGCAATCTAATATTCAACCATGTCATAGCATTTACCAATATATACATATATATAACATGACGAAATATGCATAATCTGTAATGCCCCACACCCGAACTATTTATTTCGGGAATAATTATCGGGAACAAGTCCAACTAGATATTAGTTTAATCAACAATCATTACTTACAATTCTTTACCTCAATCTCTCAATTCCTCACACAATGCTATTGTCTCAATTATTGTATGGCTGCATATAATGTCTCGTTAGACTGCCTACATACCCTAAACAGGGATTAAGCCATTCGTAGTTCGTATCAATTAGTGTCGGTAACATGCATAAATCAACTTAAACACGTTTGTGGAATTATCAATCATATGTATATATACGATAGAAAGGAAAGGACCCACTCATTGATATGTAGAAGGGTCGTAGCCCCCAAACCTCACTTGACTGCGCTCGTCCTCTGGAAACGTCTCACCTAAGAGAAATAATTATTTTAATGTTATTTTAAGCACATACTCAAAACTAGGTAACAACTTCTCATACATTGCTCAATTGGGATGTTTGAATATACCAACGTGATCTACTCAACTTCACGAACATCCCCATATTTTTAGAAAAATTTTCTGATCACCCACACACCCTCACACGCCGACCAAGGCACTGCCACACGCGCGACAATGCGCAGGCACGTGCCTGGCACACGTACGAAAACCCTAACAGCGTTAGGGAATATTCCGTCCAATAATGAAATATACTGTTAAATATACCTGACGCCGTTAATATATTCCGTCAAAGTTGGCGGAATATTCTTCGTATTCTCCAATGATCCTCGCCGGAAGCACCGTCGGCCGTCGTCTGCGATTGCTAGATTTTGGAAAATTTTCAAATCTTCATATCTTCTTCATTTCTCAACCAAAATTCATATTTTCACCAAAATGAAGCTTAGGATGAGAAGAACACAGTCTTACCACTTTGACGTCCTAAAACCAACGAAATCTTGCCGGAAAAATTCGGGGAAACCGGCCAAACCCTGCAACTATATAAACCCGAGTGTTCTTACGTCAAAACCACTCCAAAATTGATCCAACGTGTTAGAAAAGCAAGAATATTACCTTCTTAAGTCTCAAAACCACTTAAAACCCTCGTGATCATGTTGGAGGAAAATCACCCCTCGCCGGAGTTCGGGTAACTCGAGTTCCCATGAACCGTTTGTCGTCCCAAAGGTACCACTCAACTCGTGAAGTCACGAGGAGTACGATGGTGGTCTTAAACAACTCGATCCGTGAAAGATGACAAGAGTTGAGGAGATGACCATACGAGTGTATAGACGAATGGAAAAATCTAAGAAGGAGGGGAAAGAGGGAGGGTCAACGGGATTGGATGTGTGTGTGTGTGAGTGTGGTCCAGTTGGCAACCAAACAAAACCAACAGAATCTTACTTCCAATTAGGTCCAAAAAGTTAGGAAGAAAAATAGATTGGTCCAAAAGCTTAGCCCATTTACACAAACAACCACACAACGTTCAAGGGCAAAATGGTCATTTCACGCTATCGAAAATATATTTCGGGACGCGCTGTCACACATAACTAATTGTCATCACCCCTTTTACCCACAAGGGCCACAACTACCATTGTAAACAAGCTGCCCATTTGGGCCACTCCTAATTCCTAAATATGCCAACCCCTTTCCCCGACAACCGATCAAGTCTAATTGTCGACCCAACACCACTTCTCTGTTATGTTCCTGTTAATACATTGATCATAATTAGTGATATATTAGTTGATTAAATAATGAGTATTAGTGAGTGATTAGTCATTGCCAGCTGGCAATTTGGTTTTTAGTAACATATTCTAGATGCAACCGTGACATCAAAATATCAAATCGAGTCTATGGTTTATATAAACCAAATTCACTCCAAATGCTCATCCAAATTATTCGAATAAACCAAATACCAAATTTTTTTTAGTGGGTCATTTCACTCGTTGAAAATCCCAAACTCATTCTAAGGAACTACAAGTGGCTTGATCCCTCAAAATGGGTACGTATGCAATTTAGGCATTTGCTTAAATACAACCACAAAATCAAACAAACACTCAAATCCCCAAAGTTATGGTCTATTCATATTAGAATTAAAGGGTTTTCCTTTTTAAGATTGTTTTAATGGACGCATAGTCTTTTTAATGGGTTTGGTAGGATGTGGGGTCCACGGTCTTTTTAATAAAAAATGAAATATTTTAATTTAATTGGACAAAGGAGTGGGTCTCGCGTTTTCCATGTTTGCAGTTAACGATCAATTTAACAGATTAACTAACGAAAGTTTGACATTGCAACAAATTTGTAAGTTGATGTATAACATTGCAATATTCAAAAGATGTGGTATAAATTTGTAATGCGATCCAAATTGAAGTGATAAAATGTGATTTACCCATTTATCATAATTTTCTTTTTCTACCATGAATCTTGTATTAACTAATCGGAATAAGCGCTAATTTCAATACTAGGGCAAGGATCCTCTCTGTATCCTATTTGCAAGGATCCTAGGGATCCTCATATCCTATCCGTTCATCGTATATTGTGAGGCCTGCTTTCGTTAGGTACTGTTTGTGTTTAATTTTAAATAAAAAAAATTAAAATAATTTCTGATCGCACGATGTACGATGAATAACGAACAGGAAATTTGAATCCATAAAATCCTCACAAAGAGGATTTAGATGGAATCCAAATCCAGTTGACAGTTGTGTTGTAATAATTGAACTGGCATTCTAATGCAAGTTGTTGGGTGAGATTGAACACATAGTGATAGTTGACTAAAATTTGTCCTAACTTCAAACTCTCACAAATATAAAAAGACTATAACTTACTTGATCATGCCATTCATTAATGATTAAGAATAATAACATATAGGTAACTTATTGGTGAGTGAAAATTGTACAGATCATACGACTAGTGCTGTGGTACTAATAGACACGCTTGACGTAGCTTGCTGCAAGATTGTTGTGGATTAGGAAATGTGATAATATATGGGGGGTTAATCTTAGGAAATGCGAAATAATATCTAGAAACTGGGTTGGAAACAAATTAAAATCATCAAAATAACTTCTTCTTTTTTTAACGTGTTGAAACAAATTAGATGCATGTCACCTCATATAAACCTGTTAAGGATCCGTTATTAGCGGGTTCTTATCATGTAACCCGATAACAATCCAATTAGTTATCATGTTGATCCAAAACTCGTTATTTTTGTGTTTGTTCACACGACATCATGTAAGAAATTGTCAAGTCTAATTTGATATATACTTCTAGGTATATAGTGACACACCCCGATCGAAATCAAGGCGTGATGGCTGTCACGTGAGTGTGACGTAGCCATGTGCACAGTGCAGAAGCAAAAGATAGTAATAAAAGTACAAATAAATAAAAACCAAACTACTAAAAATCTAGTTAAGGTAACACACTAATGCGAGACTAAGTGTGATAAACGTAATCAGAGCACAGAAAACCTACGTGCAATCCAGAAGAAGAATACTAAATGCACAACACCCAAAGGTGATCCTACATTTGTGATGTTCTGTCAGAACCACCGTCAAGTCCTCGTGAGCCACCAAAGCTGCTTCTAACTAGAACCTGGAGGGGTGCAAAACAGAAAGTGTGAGTGGGCAAAAACAAAGCTTTTCAAAATCATTTCATTATCAAAAGTTCTAACCCCTCGCTGTAAAACCTGTAGAGTTTCCCAAAAAATAGAATATACACATATATCGAAAACATGCTCAGAAATATGTCATGTCGAATGCCTCCACATAAAATGTAAGTAACCCAGGTAATGTCAATCAATGCAAGTAACATGTCAACCAAAGTCACCTAACATGACCTGTACAGCTAAATATAGAGCACAAATCCTCAACTCACTAACTATACCTGCACACGAGTCGGAAACACCTAAAGTGGTCTGTACGACAGGACTAGGTGTAAATAAATACGCTCAAGTGCTACAATCACTTAAAGACTGGGCGAATAATCGCGGGTCACCTACGAGTCGGAACCACCTATAATGGTCTGTACGACAGGACTGTGCACCTAACTTGGATCCAAGATAAGCGTGTGGTGCGGGAGGTAAACATCACGTGAAGGATTGTGCCCTACTCTGGGCGGGAGCACTAACACAGAAGGTGCAGGTTATAAGCTCTCTATGCATCTCACATAACCACTAATTCACAATCATAAACCATAAACTTATTTGGCACTTACTTGTGCGTCCGCAGCACCAAACATACATATATGCAACTACTAATGCATAAATAAATAGGTAAACGCTATGCATGGCATTTAAAACATATAAACATTCCATATCATTTACCGGGGAAAACCACAAGTATATAGGTATATACGGAAAACCAAAAGCCTACTCACTGATATGTGGAAGGGTCGTAACCCCCTTGCCTCGAGTGACTGTGCTCGTCCTCAGGATAGGTCTCACCTATATGCGAAACAACTATAAAAACGTCAATTTAAAGCACATAACCAAAACTAGGTAATAACTTCTCATACAATGCTCAAATGGGGTGTGTGAATACACCAATGTGATCTACTCAACCTCACGAACATCCCGGTAATTTTAAAATAATTTTTTGAGGTTCCACGCGCCGCCACGCGCTGGCGAGTGCATAGACCTACGCGCCTCCCACGCGTGGCCACGTGAAAGGCACACTGACGGCGTCAGTTAACGCCGTCAAGAATATTCTGTTAAACCCTAACAGATTCCTTTAAAACTGACTGACGACGTCAGCATATTCCGTCCAAAATTGACGGAATATACTGTCATCTTCTCCGGCGAATCGCCGGTCGTCAGAAACTAGAAAATTCTTAAAACCTTCGTTTCTCACTCGTTTCTTCACCGATTTTTATGAAATTTACACCAATGGAAAGCTAGAGATGAGAAGAACAACGTTATACCTGTATGAAACCTCAAAGATCACAGGATGTCGCCGGAGAAATTCAAGAAAAAATCGGCCAAACATGCAACTCACGATCCCGACGTCTAAATCCTTCCAACGCACCACCGCAAGCTTCCTAAGGACCTCACTAAGCTTCCTATAAGCTTCAAATTCCCTAAAAAATAACATTTCACGTGTGCATGAACAGTGACCAAAACGAAGATTCCTAGTTTGACGTGAAATTGAAGGATTCCTTATCTGAAATTGGTATGGTTAAACTCGTATGGTCCTCACGAACACAAAGGTATAATTTTCCACCTCAATCAGTGACGTTTGCAAGGGATTTGGGTCTTGTCCGTACAAAGGAAGAAGAAGAGAAAGAGAGAGAGAGAAAGAGAGAGAGAGAGTGTTCAAGACAGAAAGGGAAACACGGGAAAGGAGATGAGGATGAGGGTGTGTGGTCCAGATGCAGCCAACCAAACAACAAAACAACCACCCAAAATGACAAATACCCACCAAGGGCAAAATCGTCATTTCACACCTACGATACGAATAATCCTGGACGGGCTGTCACAACTTACCCCTTAATAAAATTTCATCTCGAAATTCATAACAACAACTCAAACAAACCACTAGTAATCGTAGAACAACCGAGGATACAAATCTCTCATCCGGTCTTCCATCTCCCAAGTTGCCTCTTCCACTGAGTGATTCATCCACAAAACTTTCACTAAACTCACAGTCTTGTTCCTCATAACCTTTTCCTTCTAATCCAGAATCGTTACTAGTTCCTCGTCATATGTCAAATCCAGACTTATTTCCAATGGTTGAAGAGGTATCACATGCAACGGATCCACAACGTAATGACGAAGCATAGACACATGAAAAACATTATGCACTTTAGCCAGCTCAGAAGGCAACTCAAGCCTGTAAGCCACTTCACCAACTCGCTCGGTGATCATATATGGTCTGATATACCTGGGACTTAACTTACCTTTCTTTCCAAACCGTACTACACCTCTCCACGGTGAAAGCTTCAGAAACACCCAATCACCAACTTTATACACCCTGTCAGTGGCATGCCTGTCCGCTAAGCTCTTTTGTATTTCCTGGGCCACTTTTAGGTTAAACTTAATTACCTGAACATTCTGAGTAGTCTCATCTACAATCTCAGGGCCCACCAAAACTCGTTCTCCGACCTCCGACCAACACAAGGGTGTTCGACAAGATTTACCATACAGTGCCTCAAATGTTGACATGACGATACTCGAATGAAAGCTGTTGTTGTAGGCAAATTCCATTAAATCCAACCGCTTATGCCAAGCATCGCCAAACTACAACACCGAAGATCTTAACATATCCTCCAATGTCTGAATGGTCCTCTCTGATTGTCAGTCTGTCTGAGGATGATATAACGTACTGTAGAGTAATCTCGTACCCAAAGCTTCTTGAAAAGCCCCCCAAAATTTAGAAGTAAATCGTGGGTCACGATCCGAGACAATACTCACTGGAACACCATGGTACTTCACAATCTTCGATATGAATAATTCAGCTAATCGGCCCAAAGAATACTTTTCCCTTACTGGAATAAAATGTGTTGACTTAGTAAGTCGATCAACTATCACCCAAATGCCGTCAAAACCATTATGTGTACGCGGAAGCTTCTACACAAAATCCATAGTAATATTTTCCCATTTCCACTCTGAGATAGGAAGCAGCTGCAACAACCCAAACGGCTTATTCCTTTCAGCTTTAACCTATTGGCAAATGACACACCTACTCACATACTCAGCTATCTCTCTTTTCATACCCGGCCAATAATAGAATGGTTGAATGGTATGATACATTTTGGTACCTCCTGGATGCATCGCATAAGCTGAGATATGCACTTCATCAAGAATTGCTTTCTTTAATTCCAAATTATTTGGCACAAACATTCTACTCTCCTGCATAAACATGCCATCCGATTCTCGAACTTTGAAGTCTTTCTTTTTCCCCTGATTCCTTGCTTAAATTATTTCCTGGGTCTCTTCATCAACCATCTGGGCTTCAAGTACATGATCAATTAAAATCGGCCTAACTTGAAAATTAGCAAGTAAGGCTACCTCCTGATCTTTTACCTCTAACCGCACTCCAGTTGATCTCAAGTTTGCCAGAAGAGGAACACGACTAACGTACAACGTGTTAATACGGCCCTAAGATTTTATGCTAAGTGCATCAGCTACCACATTCGCACGACCAGGGTGATAATCAATCATGCAATCATAATCACCAAGCAGTTCCAACCATCTCCGCTGACAAAGATTAAGATCCCTCTGAGTGAAAAGATATTGAAGACTCTTATGATCCATAAAGATCTTACATTTTTCCCCATAAAGATAATGTCTCCACATCTTTAAAGCAAAGATAATGGCCGCTAACTCCAAATCATGCGTAGGGTAATTCAACTCATGAGGCTTTAATTGTCGTGAAGCATAAGCAATCACCCTACCATGTTGCATAAACACACATCCCAGACCATTTAAGGAAGCATCACTGTAGACTTCGAAATTACCACTATCATCCGGGAGTGCCAAAACAGGTGCATGAGTGAGACAATACTTCAATTGCTGGAAACTTTGCTCACAATTATCATCCCACTCAAATTTAACATCCTTCCTAGTTAACCTCGTCAATGGTAAAGCAATCATGGAAAAATCCTTTACTCAACCTCACGAACATCCCCATAATTTTAAAATAATTTTTCGAGGCTCCACGTGCCGCCACGCGACTGCGAGTGCACGGACCTACGCGCCCCCCACGCACGGCCACGTGCCAGGCACATTGACGGCGTCAGCATATTCCGTCCAAAACTGACGGAATATACTGTCATCTTCTCCGGCGAATCCCCAGTTGCCGGAAACTGGAAAATTCTTAAAAACTTCATTTCTCACTCGTTTCTTCACCAATTTCTATGAAATTTACACCAATGGAAAGTTGGAGATGAGAAGAACAACATTATACCTGTTTGAAACCTTAAAGATCACATGATGTCGCCGGAGAAATTCAAGAAAAAATCGGCCAAACTTGCAACTCACAATCTCGACGTCTAAATCCTTCCAACGAACCATCTCGAGCTTCCTAAGGACCTCACTAAGCTTCCTATAAGCTTCAAATTCCCTGAAAAACAACATTTTATGTGTGCATGAACAATGACCAAAACGGAGATTCCTGGTTCGACGTGAAATCAAAAGATTCCTTACCTGAAATTGGTATGGTTGAACTCGTATGGTCCTCACGAACACAAAGGTATAATTTTCCACCTCAATCAGTGACGTTTGCAAGGGATTTGGGTCTCGTCCGTACAAAGGAAGAAGAAGAGAAAGAGAGAGAGAGGGAGTGTTCGAGACAAAAAGGGAAACACGGGAAATGAGGTGAGGATGAGGGTGTGTGGTCCATATGCAGCCAGCCAAACAACAAAACAACCATCCAAAATGACAAATACCCACCAATGACAAAATCATAATTTCACACCTACGGTACGAATAATCCGAAACGGACTGTCACATATAGTGACATTATAGATAATGATATCGTACATTGAGTTCAAAAAATAATTAAGAAAATGTTACAATAACTCTTTTATCACGTCTCTTATAAATTTAAATTCTAGCTCCATTACCGACCCTCGGATCAAGAATCAAATTGAAGAGCAGGGTCTTATCCTAAAACGCGCGTGGTACAGTCAGAGGTGTCCCGGTGGACCCCATCTAAGAGATCCCTCTCCTCAGTGGCCCCACAATGACGATGACCGCATAGGAGTCATGATCCAGCAGAAGCCCCACCACGGCCACCATTATCGTTTCTCTCTCCAGAAATTCAATTCAGGATTTCGTGCACGTACACGAGTGGCTCTTACAATCCAACCACCATTTCCCCATCTACCTCACAATTCCACCCACACCAAAAACCCTAGGATTCAATCCCAAAATTCTCCCAAAGAAGCTCAGCATCTATGTGGAGCGGTGGCGGAGCTAGTGGTAGTTGCGGAGGCGATGGTGGCGGCGGTGGAATCCACTGGGGACGGAAGGAGGAGGTCTCTCAATCGAAAGGAATCGTTGTCATCTTCGCTTGGGTTTCGATTCACGAGAGGCACTTGCAGAATTACGTGGATTTGTACTCGTCTCTCGGTTGGAATTCCCTCGTTTGCCATTCCCATTTTCTCCATGCGTGAGTGGATTTTCTTTTCTCGCATTTTCTCACCACCCAAACAGAACGTAACATCCATGAGATGTATTTTTAGAATTCTTTTTGTGCTGAATCGCTCATGGATTTGCTTGCATTTGGATATTTGGTTTATGATTCATGGATGGGTTTAAAGATTGGAGTTTTATTCGATTTTGCCGCATTTTGAGCTTATTTTTCTGCTCTGGTGATGAAATTTTGTGTAGATTCTATCCCGAAAAGGCCATGTCGTTCGCCTTTGTTATTCTCAATGAGCTTGTTGAGGTCAGCTTCCTTCCCAGTTTGCCAATTTCTTATTCATTGCTTCTTTAGATTTGATGCATATATTTAATATGGAACTATGATCCGATTCCCGGGCCAATGACTGTATGGTTAGTTGTGTGTGTATGTGTATTACTCGCCTAATGGCGAGAAAGAACCGAACTCTTATATGGTGTAAAATCCCATCCCATCCCATTTCAATTTCAAAGTGTTTTTAATGCCGGATGAATTTGGCATACATAGCTTTTAATTTTGCTCAAGTTTACTCTATGGAGTGTCCTGTTATTTATTTTTATATTTTGGGTATGCAGGAGCTAAGGGTTAAGCCATGTCCTGTAGTCTTTGTGGCTCTTTCTGCTGGTACAAAAGCTTGTATGTACAAGGTTTTTCGGGTAAGTTTTGTGAGTAGTGGATACCCGACTTTGTATTTGGCACTGATAAGTTGATTTCTGGAATTGTTGAAGTCATAGCTGGTCTTTTCTGATTTTATTTCAATGTTTGTACTGTGTAATAACTTTAAATGTAACTGCAGATTCTTGACGGAATTTGTGACGGTCAGCATTATCTGGTATGCTTTTCTTCGTAGTTTCAGTTAAAACATGTGCTGTATTTTATTCATAATGCCCATTTGATCCCATATGGTCATTTTTGGAACTCTGTTCTTATGGGTTATTTTAACTTTGTGAAGGCTGAATATCGATTGGTAAGAAAGTGTATTACTGGACACATCTATGATTCTGGTCCTGTTGATTTTACAAGTGATCTGGGCACTCAATATGCTCTACACCCAACCATTCTAAAGATGCCTGGATCGTCAAAACTGGTTTCTTGGGTAGCTAAAGGCATTGCTTCTGGTTTGGATGCGTTGTACCTTACTAGATTTGAATCCCAATGTGCTGAGTATTGGCACGCTCTTTTTTCGTCTGTTGTAAGTTTTCATTCAGCCTTTACTCACCTTTAGCTGTCTGTTGCTTGTTTCTATTAGTTTATGGACTAATTAATTTTTTTCCTATAGAGTTTGGGTGCGCCATTTCTCATTTTGTGCTCTGATAAAGATGATCTGGCCCCCTATCACATTATCTGCAATTTCACTCACCGTTTACAAGAACTTGGAGGAGATGTCAAGCTTGTGAAATTGAATGGCTCCCCTCATCTAGGTTTGTATAAAAAAAAATTGATTTCCTTTTATCCTTATCCTGTTCTGTAGTTTTGATTTCCTTATTGTGCACTACCTATGAAAGTTATATCGCTCATCAGCGATGTGTTTTGGTATCGGGAAACCAGTAGGCATAGCTTAGCACCGT
This sequence comes from Pyrus x bretschneideri, assembly GCF_019419815.1. Classification (NCBI taxonomy): domain Eukaryota; kingdom Viridiplantae; phylum Streptophyta; class Magnoliopsida; order Rosales; family Rosaceae; genus Pyrus; species Pyrus x bretschneideri. The sequence continues at coordinate 310,912 of NW_025999838.1, read as the reverse complement.
TCTTTAACATAATCGTAATGGTTATTGGATATCTGTAAGAAATTACATGGTTTTGTTGGGTGAAGTTATGGCATGTCAACGCGTTTCAACAGGCAACACTTTGAACAGTATAAATGTCTTGTTGGAATTGTCCAAAACCTTGTGGGCACCATCTTATCTTGGACAAATAGAAAGTAAAAAAAATAGATGCAAAAGCGTTCAGATGATATGGTTAAACCTTTGTTTAGTTAGTAGATTTTGGGGACTTTCATTCTCTTAGTTGGAGGCCATGATTCAGTCGGTCTTGTACCGTGGTACATTTCATCCCAATCTATGGTACTTGGGAATCTAGACCTTGTACTGACCTTAAGTCCAACATGACCATTGGTAAAATGAACTTGCAGAATTGCAGATAGAGTTAGTTGAGTTCCTTTCGCGTTCCTAGATTGGAAAACACTGCATAGATACTTAACTAGCGCATAGAATTTTTCACATTTTTATCGCTTGGTTGCTTTAATGCTTGTGGCACAGAAGAACTAAACACACACAATTTTATGTTCATTTCAGGTCATTATAAGTATTATCCAATACAGTATAGGTCTTCCGTTACTCACTTTCTTGAAAAGGCTGCTTTGGTTTTTTCTCAAAGAATTGAAGAACTTGAAGGTGACAATACTAGCATGGAAGGCATGCAAGATGAGATATCTGAACTAATATGTGATCTCCAGAAAGCAGCAGTTAACTCTAATCAGAGCCTTAGAAGAGTTGCAGTGGAGCCGAGCGACCACTTCTTCTTGCCAAGTTCAGCTGAGAATCAAAATAGTACTGACTCCGGGTCTTTACAAGATGAACAAAAAGAAAGATCCGTCTCTCTGCCCAGTCCCCCAAGCATTAGTGCACATAGTGTACTTGGCCAAGTCCTGTTTGATGTTTGTGTCCCTAAGAACGTTGAGGGTTGGGATATTAAATTTTGCGGGTCTTTGAATGGGCAGCCATTTGCCTCTGCTCGTAGGAATTCACCTCCTCGTGGTCTCAAAAGCTTTCGTCGCTCAAGATTATGATTTCTCTTATGGGTTGGCCGTCAATGCAACAATGTTAGCCAGAATAAAGGCAAATGTTGGAGGTGAGGTCTGCCGTTTCAGGCATCTTTGGTGGTATCCGGAATAAATGCATGCATATTCTAACTCGTTCGTCCTCTGGAACGAAGTGTACAGATCGAACGAAGGATAATCACATGTATATAACAACGTAACCTTTATATGTTTAATATAGATTTTGTCTATATGATGTAGCTTCGAAATGTATAGATGATGATACATATCACCAGGAGATAGGTGCAAAGTTGGTTTGCATAAGATAATAGTTTGTAGGTCAGCTGCAGCGCGGTCCGAAGCGACCGCGAACGGAGTAACTATGACAGTAGATGTTGGATGAATCATGACTGTAAGATTTATACGCTGCTAGTAGGAGGAAAATGAACTGTAACTTTTTTCTGAATAAGCTAATAAAAACTAGATACAGACGAGAGAATCTGGGTTTGACTCAATTTCTTAAAGGACAAACACGTCGAGAAAATTTCACGGGTACTCTCTACTCATTCTTCTTTAATCTAGGAATTATTTATTGACATGGTTGATTATTTAGTACTTGTCGAAAGCATTTAGCAATGTCTATGAGTATTTATGCATAGAAACTTGTCATTTCAACCTTCCCATTTCCAGAATGGTGCTTAGTGGCCGTATTGGCAGATCATTAATGTGAAATTATGAATCTCAACCCATAATTAGGTTCCTTCTTGGACAAGACAACGTCACCAGTGGGAGTGAATTGAGTGCATATGGACCGCCAGATAGCTAGATGAACCGACTATTTAATTTTGACGCTTTATTGATTATTGATAATTGATATTTCGATTACATATTTAATGAAACTTATTTTGAATGTTTATCATTAACAAATAACTGATAACGTGGCAAAATCTTGTTAACAAGATAAGCGATTTGTGAGCTCAACTTTTTAATTTCTACTCTCCTTCTAAGAGAATCCATTTATTCACTTTAGTTTTTTTTTTTTTTTTTTTAATGGACAACTAGTGGCAAGTCATGGTTATTCACTGGTTTCGGGCTCGAAGAAGCTATGGAGAATTTCAATATGCCCGTAGCCACACTCAAGCAGATTCACCAACTCGGATCATCAAACCTAGAACCTTCCACATTTTTCTTGTCTAGTAGGAAACCGGAGGCTGTGCCCTCACCACTTGCTGTTGTTTCCTTTTTTATTTGTTGAAATGGCTAGAGAATAAAGAGGTGAGTGTTTGACAAGAAGTAAAACGCAGTGACTGACTAGTGACGAGAGGGGTGGCAGAGCTCTCAGGCTGAGTGTTTGTCAAACGCCAATGGCCATGGCGGCGATGCTGGACTGGAGACACCCCCAAAACTTCACACTCGACATGAACGTCAAGGAAGAAGAAGAAGAAGTCGCCGACTCTGAGTATTTCCCAGAAGAAAAAGAAGACGACGAAGACCACGGCGAAGCAGAAAGCTTGACCGTTTCCCAGTTTCGTCTCCGCAGCCGCCCAAAATCCCTTCATTCACCTCCACCTTTGGTTCCCTCTCTCTCTCTCTCTCTCTCTCTCTCTCTCTCTCTCTCTCTAGATTGTGAATGTATTTGCTGAATGCTGGCTGTTCGACTGCAGGTAGAGGTAGAGCAGAGGGAGCAGACATTGGAGACCAAGCAAAATGTGCTCAGCACCTGCAGACGTCCTTCACGACCGACCCATATCACCAAGCGAGTGAGAACGTTTTTTGTTTCCATTGATTTCCTTATGATTTTTTGAGTTGGGTGCTTTTAACAATTATATGGGAAACCCAAAAATTGTGCCAGCCAACAACATGCCCATCTGTTGTTTGATACATGTTTGATAAACTGCCCCAGTGAACTTTTTCTGCAAATCAGTAGAATTAGCGTGATTTTGTGATTTCCGACACGGCCCTTGTGATTTTACTTGTATTCTGCTGCATGTCATGACTCATATTATCAATACAAAGCTAAATGGAAAGTTGTTATGATTATTTTGACAGAAAGTTCCTGGTCATCCTCAGAAGCATGGAGATGGAGGGTAGGTATATTTGTCGAAATGTTTTCGTTAATTAACTTGACCACTTATGTGCTTGAAGTGTACAACATAGATGTTTTGATTGATTGACTAGGTGTAAACGGAAGAGAACCATTTTCGACTCTTTTAAGGATCATGAAATATCTTTTGCGAGAAACCAAGTTCAGGACATCCAGGCAAATATTGGAGCTGACCCCGTCTTTGTCAAGTCTATGATACGTTCAAATGTTTCCTCTTGCTTTTGTTTGGTGAGTCATAACTCTTTAAGTTCTTAACTGAAGCACCACGTTTTGAAGGCCTGGACTTGGATTCCTAGACAAATGTGTAACTGCTTTTGTTCTTAATTTTTCTTTTGACAGACACTGCCTAAGCAATTCTGCCATTTGTATTTGCCATTGCATGATGCAACATTAGCCCTCGAAGTTGAAGGTGGGGAAAAATACAGAGTGACGTTTCTTGGGGAAAGGAGGATAGTCAGTGCTGGATGGCAAAAGTTTTCTACTGCAAACAAGTTGCTTGTCGGCAACCTTTTAGTTTTCCGTTTGGTCAGGCCCTTGAAGTTTAAGGTAGTCACTGTTGTTTCCTGGCAAATAGTTTTTTTTTTTTTTTTTCCGTAAATTTTACAAGAACATCTTGGTTTTTAATACCCTCATGTCCACTTACTATGCTGTTCTTCATAGGATGAAGTGTATCTGCCATTTCATGTGGTTTTATCGGTCTAACTTCTTGACATCTACCGTGCTGCGGATTAGTTTACTGTGCTCTCTACACAATGTTACAGGTGTACATAATGGGAAGACATAGTCTAGCTGAAGTAGATGCAGCTTTTAGCCTCTTGAAAATGAAATCCTGTGCCACCAAAGAGGTTTTTGGTACTCTCTCTCTCTCTCTACTTTGCTCCTTCACAAATTATTAGATCATTGCATGTGCACCAGAAATATTAACTTGGTGAAAGGTTATGCAGGGAAAAAACATCTAATGACTCCTCCACGAGATGTTTCACAAGTCAACATTCAAAAGAAAAGTTTGAAATTAGGTACTAATCCAGAGCTTGATGCCAACCAATCTGAGGATGACAGTGAGGACTTCACCTCCAACTTAGCGGCAGATATTACAATTCAAGGACCAGCAGCTGATTTTGAAGATGTTAGAATAATTGATAATTTCCCCATTCTTGTGAATGGTGTGACTATAGATACTCAACTCTCCGCGCAGGTCAGGACTATCTATTATGATCTATGCTGCTCACAAGGCTCATTTTTGCATGACAATATCCTCAAAAGTATTGACAGTAAGTTGGCTGCTGAAATAATAACCGAAACCACCAACATCGCTAATGCCATTAGAGCTTGCAAGCTGCCCCCCTCCCGTGCTGATTGTGTAATGCAGGAGAAGACCTTACACGCCTTTGAGCTGTTGGGTATGGATGTTGGATTTCTACGCGCGAGACTGAAGCGGTGTCTGAGCGTGGCCTCCAAATACGAAGTGGCCGCGGAATCAAAGAGGTATTTAGAAGGTAAAGTTGAGCAAGTTTGTATGAGGGATAAGATGAGAGATCTTGATTCAAAGCTTTCGGAGTTGAAAGAGACCATGGAAAGTTTTGATGCTAAGATAAAGGCTTTAAAAAAAAATTCGAGGAAGCGCGAACTTATCTTTCCATGAAGATTTTGGTGGTCCGTGTTGATGAAAAGTAAAAGAAAACACGCACACGCACACACAAAAGCCCTTTTAGGGTTCAACAGAATTCAATGGCTTAGATGATTTTGTTTTTCTTCAAGTAGATGTAGGGATTTCACATGCTTGAGTTGGTTGTTATACATGGTCCTTCACCTTATCTAATCAAATCCTTTGCTACTTTTAATAGTACTGTTTGGAGAGTATGTGTAATTATTTATTATTTTACTTGCAATGCACGTTTAAAATGGGGATCTTTACATCATTCTCTCATCTGTTTTTTTGGATAAATATATTTTTGAATATTTTAGGAGAGGCATCTGCAACATTTAGAAATTGAGTGTATTTTATGAGAACTATTATTGGCACTTCAAAAATCTCATTTTGCACTCCTTATATATGTATTTTTTTTTTAAATATAGAAAGTTTGGAGTGAAAAATGAGAATTTTTTAGTGCTAATAACAATTCCCTTTTTTATTTATCACTCTAGTATACTAAATTACTAACACCAGAAGAGTGAATTTTCCACAAACAAGTGAGATTTGACTCTCTGCCACTTAACAATTAACGTTAATTTTTGTACCAACATTATAAAATATTGTGCAAAAAACATGAGGTGCAAAATAATTTCACTTTTAGAGAATCCCTTTTATATTTCTCAACCAAACTATTCAAAAGGGAAATTAATAATATAGCATTAATGTGGCGTCGTTTCCATGCATTGCTCACGAAGCGGCAAAATAGGTATGATGTAAAATTTTGAATTACAGACCCTCAAAAGTAGCTGACTCATCGCTCTAATATGTAAAGTAAATTGAGGTGCTAATTAATATAGTTAATGGGTTTAAACTGAAGAAATTGTTGTGGCATATTTTGTCTAAGAGGTGCGGATAATTGAGGAATTTTTGAGATGTATATTTCTCATTTTGTGTACTTTTATTTATCGTAAACTATGATGAGAGAAAAACTTGATTTCTAAGAAATACAAATCCTATTAGGAAAGGATCACTAATTTCAAAAGTAAACCAAACCTACCAAGGATTATACAATACACCTGTGCTAGAATTTATATCACAAAACTTCCCCTTGAATGTATAAATACTCAAGTAGTTGTCGTATCAGATCCTTATAGATGATGTAGAAGCCATTGATGAAGTTGTCGAGTCTAGTCGACGCAACGAGCATATGTGAGTCTCAAACAAGCAGAAGTAATGCATAAAAGATGAAACTCAAAAAACCCCGCTGTGATAAAAAAAAAAAAAAAAACACTATGGTAGGATAAAACCCATAGTCCAAGGAGAAACATGAGAACTTAAATCAAGTCAAAACTAAAGATCTTCGGGATGCAAGTAAAGCACACAAGGATATGACTAGTCTAGGATAGGTGCCTCGTTAAAACCTAACCAAGTAGTAAAAACCCAATGGGAAAAATGCTCCTAGAAAAAGGAGTACCTTCAGGTCAAGTACGTATACTTCTGAATACTCCCACTGAGTCTGACAAACTTTCAAATGAGAACTACAAGCGTTGCCAATCAGACAATTTACATATACCGATTTCTTAAACAAGATTCTAAAAGGTAAACTTTGATATTAACTTCGTGAAGAGGTCCGGTAGGTTGTCCGGTAACTGCATGCCTTTGGTTGCTCAGTGATGTAATACTCCTCTTTGATTTTATATTTTTGGTTTTTATTTTCTTTTACGTTTATAAAATGCTTTCTGTATTAATAGCCATTTATTCTTAATGATTAACTTAATACAATAATTCTCTACACGATAAATGGATATATGGTATAAAACCCCTTGAGGCATTGAACCATGGCAATTTTTTCAAGGGACTGAATGCCCAAATACAAAAGCAAGGCTCCAAGCTTGATTTTTCTCCTCTGATAAATTAGAGTTGTCTACTAGTACGTTCCACAAGCATAAAGATTAAGGCTTTGAGTTTTTTTTTTTTTTTTTTTTTTTTTTTGAACAAACGATATTATCTATACTAAGAGTATGGGGTGTACGTTAAGCTCACAATAGGCTAGTAATAATATGTTTCAAATTTGCCTATGACAAGAATTGAATATATGACCTCTTACTTAATATTATTGGTCATAAAAATTTGACTCAAAAAGAGATTGCTAGTCAATTGGAATACATTTTTCTCGTTTTTGTAAATATATTTTTGATTAAATATTCTTTCTTTCTAATAAGCCTATTATCTATATTTAGTGCTAGGAAATTTAAAGTTGATAAATTGCAATGAGCATTTTTGCTCACCACCACAACTATTGTGTATACTCATCATACACCTAATCATCTGTCACATGCCGTTTCATCTAACTCTAATTAACTTTCATATTAAATGTTACATTTGAACATTGAAAAATTTAACTAAGATTAAATGAAAAGACATGTAGCAAATGATTTGATGTATGATAAGCATACATCATAGTTTATAATAATGATTAGTGAGCAAAAATATTTCCTAAATTGCAACATAACGTTGGTCAAATAATACTTAACATCTCCGACGGAGGTAGCAAAAGAGTAGTAAACTATATGTGCTATGCCACGTTAGATAAAATTGTCTCAAATGGAAGTAGCAATTGAATTCGTAAACTATAACTGTAGGGACCTGAGCAAATTGGGCTCGGAAATATATTTTATTCTTTTTTTTTTTTTTTGAAATTTTACTATTAATAAAGAGAGGGAGAGACTTCGAAACTATACACTAATTTAGAGAGGGAGAGTTTCGAGCTCAGAATGCATGTACATGAATCTCACATCATATCTACTAAGATATTGGACCACATACTTACTAAAAAACATTGTTTATTTATTCACACAAATGACAAATCTATTAAACATACAGCTGTTGGGCCCCCACAATAGAACTTAAAATAAAAAACAAAATTTAAAGATTGGGTAGAATGACGAACTTCTACAACCCATTAGGCGGATTGGGTGAGATTGTGCTTTAGGAATAGAATTAGCAAGAATGCCCGCGCTTTGCTGCGGGTTTTCAAACCATGAATAATCTTCACATCACAATAATTAACCACAATCCTCTGTTTTTCTAAGTGCAAATAGAAAAACAGAATCAAAGTATTCAACCCAAAATCTTCACATTAGCTCAAAAACTATATTGTTTCCAGAGCTTTCCAATTTTCCAGCACTGAACAACAAACATAATAGCACTAAAATATATAATTGAAAAAAAAAAAAAACAATTCCAAGAAACTAAATGCGAAGTTCGGCAGATCTGCAGAGTAACATAAACCCATTACTTGAAATTAAGAGCATTGCGGCTCACCTTGAAAGCACCCATTTTCCGATAAGGGAGAGAAAGGCCGCTGTTCTGGCAACTGAGTGCTACTGGCTCCAAAGTAGTTTATCTTCCAGAACTTTGTAAGAGCAAGTCACCCTTTCAAAGCCACCATAAATCGCCAGTTTACATCATTTTGCTTGCCTAAAAAATGCAAACAAAAAAAGAAAAAAAAAATAGAAAGTATAAGATTCAAACATGTTTACAATTACAAACACTTTACAATGCATGTAAAAATTAAACGTTCTCAAGCACCCACGTCTCCGATTCGAGGCTAAAACTCAATTCCACAAAAGAAATCAACAATTTTGATCAAAACAGAAAAGCCAACAGATCCAAAAGCCCCAATACAATTACACACATACTTAGCTTCCATGGAAATCAACAATTCCATATAAGTACAAAAAATATTTTCTTACACCTAATTTCACAGCTTAGAGAGCAATAGTTATACTAACAACAATTAATTGAAACCATTGAAGGGGAAAAATGCAAAAGTGGATAAAAACTTACAATTCAACGAAGATTGTGTTCCCAATCTAAATACATTATAAACTCCGGCACAGAATTAAACATAGGTCTCCTTTAAGCACTAAAGCTCAGTTCATGTGGATTTTGGGAAAAAAAGGGTTCAAAACCTAACAATCCAGATTAGGGGAAACAATTAAACTGTAAAATTAACAACAACTAAACAAATTAATGAACTGAAAACCCACAAAAAAAAACCCAAAAAAAAAAAGCAACTGATCTTAAAACAAAGAACAAACAGACAGAACAGAGAGTGAATACCCAAAATAAGAGAAAATAAAACAAATAAAGGAATAATGAGAGAGATGAATCCCCCAAAATCGGACCTAACGTACTAAAAATTTTGAAAATCTAATCTAATATTAAAGAATCCACCTATGTATTGTATTAAACCTCAAAGACACCTCCACCTTTTAACTGAAAAGCTTAGTCAACATACCACCTCCTAATATAAACACTTGCTTATAAATATGACTAATAAATAGTTTTGATCTTAAACAAAAGAATGGATGTATCCCTTCCCATTTTTTTTTTTTTTTGGTCTGAATGTATCCTTTCCCTTTAAAGGTTGCACTGTCCTAGAAGTAAACTCATTATGATGAAAGTAAATGATTTCACATAAAAACAATTGTAGCCTCTAACAGTTCAGCACAAACATAAAATTATCATGATTCATACTTCTGCGCCGATATGAAATTTTATAAACTAGACAAAAGGAACCCGATTTCATTGACTTCACAGTGTAAGTGCTGTAAAAAAATAAGCAAACACTGGCAATATGATCACACACATTCCAAGTATTAATACATCCAACTGCAAAACAGATGGCAATATGATCAACCACATTCCAAGTATTAATACATCTAACAATGAAGGTAGAGATTAATTGCAGAAGAGATGATTGCAATTGAGTGAATCCGCAAAACTCAGTAGACTCAAACTGCAAAACAGATGGGGAAAAATCAAACCCATTAACAGAGTGGAGAGAAATTTTAAATCTTTAAACGAATTCTAGACAAAATCATGTAAAGGAATTAAATGTTGCAGATTATAAATTAAAAAATTAAAAAAAAAATAACCATTTAAATTTGTTTACTTGCCGGCTTCCTATCTGGTTGTAGAGGTTGCAGATAATGTTGTCTTCCTCTTTAGTGAAGCTTCCATGTTTGATGTCTGGCCTCTTCTCGCACCGCCTCAAACCTACAAAGTGTAGAAAAATTAATAAAGTTGAGAACTCTTGCAGAGATTGGCAAAGAAAATAAAACCCTTTTCTCATTTCTCCTTGGTAAAGAAAATAAAACCCTTTTTCTCATTTCTCCTAGAACAGCATGGAGTGCATCCCATGATTGCTTATTGTGTGCCCTCACTCACTCCCTAAAGAGCAACCAGAGACATACACAAATAGCACTAAATTGCAATTTCAAAACAAAAGTAACTTTTGTTCTTCAAACCAAGAACCACATATGCATACCAAAATGATGACGATGCGTGGGAGTCCAAACTAAACAGCCAAAAAATAGAGAGAATAAGAGTAAGAATTCGAACAGAGTTCATGCATTTATATTGTATAAATGACTCTTAGCTTGTTTTGCTTCTTGCAGGCTTATGAGATTCAGGAAAAATGTGTTAATTAGTTCCTCTCGTAGAACTAAAGAGGTGTTTTCTAGAGACCTAGAATATATGGAATCTCTACCCAGCAATAAAAACAAAGAACATCACATAGGCAACATAAGCCGAACAAAAATCCCACATTTCACAACCAAATCATCACATCAGTTCGAAACATTAAACTATAAGAACTAAAAATAATAATAACGGTACCTTGAGCTGAACCTTCAAGTCAAAACCTCCTGCTTTGCAACCTGAAACGAATGAAAGAAATTAAAACCCACGAACCCACAATCAGATAAAAACAATTTTCTAGGAAAAACAAAACCAAGATTGGTATACAAAAAACCATCAGATCTATAACCTGGAAAAACAAATAAAAAGCCACACAAAAAAAACCCAATAAAAAAAAAAAGCAACCGACCTTAAAACAGAGAATAAACAGACAGAAAGAGAGATGAATGTCTAAAATGAGAGAAAACAAAACAAATAAGGGAAATTAATATCTCTGATGAATCCCCCAAAACCTGACCTAACACACTAAAAAAATAAAAAATAATCCACAATCAAAAGGTAGAAACGATGACAATCTAAGCTGACAGTAAAAAAAAAGAACTTATCTTTGGAAATCCAGGCATGCAGCGGCAGATCCGGACGACCCGTGTGCATGTGTTGATGAATGGGATTGTGGAGATGCACGGCATGGGGTGTTTGTTTGTGTGAAGTGTGTGTGAATGCATGTGGATGACAACTAGGAAAGTGGGAATGCATGTGCAAGTGTGGCTAAGGGTTGTTGATTGGGCTAGAGGTTTTGCATGGCTCAAAGGATTGTTTGATTGGGCTAGGCCCTTTGTTTTATGTCCAAAGTGCATACAAGGCTTTCAAATTCGTCCAACACTTTGGCTCCAAGCATATGCTATCCATTCCAAGCCTAATTTTGCTCCAAAATGCTCCAAAATGCATCTTTTTGCTTCCTTAGCCATATGAACCTAAAAACACACGAAAATGGCTTAAACTACTAAAACAACTATGAATTAACAACATAGATGCACGAAAACAAGCTAAGTAAGTCGCCTAAATATGCTCCTATCAATGTATGATCTTAAGTAAATCCGAACTCCTTTTGGCACCTTTAGAAAACTTGTTGGTTTGCTTTCCCTTAATGTAATCTCTATAAGTCCTATAATCAGTAAAATCTAAAGTCATCAAGACTCCATCATTTACTAATTTCTTGATTCTCTCCATGGAGATATGACCTATTCTTTTATGCCAAAGTTTTGGGGAGTTTTCATTAATAATACATCATTTAGTACCAACATTGTCAGACATTGTTGAAAGATAACACTCATGCGTGAGGTCTAAATTCATTTCAAATAAACCATCTGATAAAATGCCATCACCAATACTCAAACCATTCTTAACTAAACTTATTATTGGATTGTCAAAGCAAACCTTAAAAATACAAAGTACCAACTTTGAAACTGAAATTAAATTTCTAGAGAAAGACAGAACATAAAAGACATTTCCCAAATCTAAATTAAAACCATATGCTAATTTTATTCTAAAAGTCCCCACTGCTTCAACACTGAAGCACATCTGATTTCCTGAGTAGATGTATTGCTCATTGCCCCTCAGCTTCTTGTGGTTTAGGAATCCATGCATGACATTGGTAATGTGAATTGAAGAACAAGAGTCAATCCACCATGTATTACTAGGAGACTCAACAAAATAAGATTCACGACACACATACGCAAATAGAGTACCTTTCTTTTCCAGTCATTTCTTGTACTTGGTGCATTCCTTCTTCTTGTGTCCCTTCTTGTTGCAGAAAAAGCATTCATCCTTGTTGGAAAAATGCTTCATCAGTTTCTTTCCTTTCACCTTAGGAAAATGTTTACCCTTCTTAGCACCTTAATGCTCATTAATTACCAGAAGAGCAGTTTCCAATTTCTCAAGTTTCAATCTCTCTTCCTCTTGAACACACATGGTCAAAAGTTCATTCCAAGACCACTTTTCCTTATATATGTTATAGGAAATCTTGAATTGTCCACACTCAAGAGTGAGGGAATTGAGAATGACTTAGAAATCTTTATCTGTAAGGACTTAAGTTGAGCTGCAATGTCCCTCATTTCCATAATATGCTCACGCACACTCTTAGAATTGCCGTGCTTCATGTCTGAAAGTTTCTGCATCTAGGTGCTAACAAGTGCTTTATCAGACTTCATAAATTGTTCTTCAATGGCTTTCATGAAATCTGTCTCCTTATCACATTCTGAGATTGAACCCCGAATGCTCTTGCTCACACTGAATTTGATGAGCAACAGATTTAAGGGATTAGATCGCTCCCAGCACTTATACGCATCCTTGCCTTCTTGAGTGCTTGATTCTGTGGGCAAGGGTGGTTTATCTCCACGAAGAGCAAGGTCGAGATCCATGCACCCTAAAGCCAACAGGACTTTGTCTTTCCAATCAGAAAAATTGTCACTACACAACATTGGAACATGAGATGAATCAAAAGAGATAATTGCAAACCAAATAAAAAACAAACAAATCATGCTTTTGAAATGTAAATTCACACCTTCCTGTGGGTAGAGGTTGTATAACACAGGAATTTACATATGCTTGAAGGTAATCAAGACATCAAAACCAAAAATCCATACATGTGGGAATAGGAAAACTAACACTTATATGTCTAGATTGCCATTTTGCTTTTCACTAATATTAAATAATTACTTCCTGCAAGTAGAGTAGCTATCACATCCCATTCCAAGATTTATGGTATTTTATTCTCAATAGTAGTGAAATTATTAAAATACCCTTGAAATGCCACATAGGCCTTCCACGTTGACTCATTTTCCCTTCACTTTTCCACTCTTATTTTACTATTTTTGAATAGAACTCATTTTTACGGGACATGGCCGCAGACGGAACTCAATTCGGAGCTATAACAAACAAGTTATGTTTGAAACAGTGTAAATTTACCTGAGATAAATTCTAATTTTCTCATGCAGTGTGCACCTTAGACTGGCGTGGGAGTTTCCAGTTTCTAGATGACCTAAAAATTTGTTACTAAAGAAAGCCGATATGCGCCTATTTCTTACCGGATTTCAACTGTCCATAAGAAATAAGTACTTATACTTTATACATACGTCTTTTCATTCTTTAGAGCCCACTCTTGCTGGAGTTGTTGCTGGGTCAGATTCCATAACCTTTACTAATCTCTGAGTTGCCTTTCCTTCGGCTTGTAACAAGAGTGAGGCCATTATTTAAGCTTAAATCAGCCTTAAACAGGCTATGTTCAGACCATACATGATATTTGATTCATTTAGTGTACAAGTAGGAATTAAAATAATATTTATTTTGGGTTTTGAAAACCCACACTTGTTTCATCGCACACATCATCATTTTCTTTCTTTTTGGCCGGTTCCCACGTCTCTTTAGCTCTCTCTACCTCTCTTTTCTCTCTCACATTAATCCGCATTCATTTCTTTTGATTTCTATATTTTCAACTTTTTCTCTTCCCTATGTTTCTATCCCTCTGCCCCGTGCACTCCCCACTCTCTCACTCAGTCATTCTCATTTCTTCTCTTAACTCTCTCATGCAGCTCTTCCTCTCCTTGCACTTTCTTCTTCCTCTCGGCACTACCTAAGCAGCCATCATACCATCTCCAAAACTCCCCAAACTCAATCAAAAATCACCTAAAGCCTCTGGGACTTGTTCCCCACTATTTGACCGTGAGAAAACTCAAAAAAAAACGAAAACCTCATTGTGTATCATGACGATTGCCTACAAAATAATCACTCCTCTGACCATGGTAAGCTTAGGATTTCCACCACTAAACTCTTTCTCAAGTTTTACTAGCATGCATGTATGTTTCAGTGCATTTGAGGGATGAATATCTAATCCACCATTTTTTCGACTAGTTTGTAGGATTCCCGTTCAAAACCTGGCCAAATCTAGTTGGTTTGGTTGAGTTGAAGGCATAGGGCATTTTCCCCACAACCCCTAGACCACAGGTTTGAGCTTGCATGCTCAAATCCCCTCTGTTCTAAAGGTTCCAAGTCAGGCAATAGATTCTAGGCTTTTTTCGAGCAGCTCTGGCCAACGTGTGACCTTGAAATAGGAATAATTTTATTCATCTCGTCCTAAGCTTTGTTTTGATACATTGTGGGTCAAATTTAGTTGTGTAACGGCTCTAAATGAGGCATTTGAATTTCTTCCCAAATTTCCAACGAAAATCTTGTTTTTGTGCAAACTAAGGGGAATAGGCTTATTACATTAATTATTTTTACTTTAATGATTAGTGTAGTAATTTTCTGTTTAGAAGAGGACCATCCGAAGGTGTACCATGAGCAGAATAGTTAGACGGTTACGATATGCAGGTACCTATGAGTGGGTCTTTTCGTTTTTATGTGTGTATATATGTGTGTGTGTGTGTGTGATTTTTCCCGACAATTGCTTTTATTGCTAAGATGTGACATGCTATGTTTAGTGTTACAAATAGACTTTCATATACTTTATGTTTTTAATATTATTCGTGAGCATAAATTTGTGGCATGATATACTTGTATTTTATCTGCTCATTATTGCATGTTTGCATGGTGTCTCTTAGTTATTTGTAGTGCCCTGGGCCAAGGACCAACTTCAGGTGTAGTTCACATGTACCGTTTACATTCGCTTCAGATCCAGAGTTAGGTGCCAGCCTGTCCTTTTGTTTGATGATTTGAACTCATATGTGATGCGACTAGTGCAGCTCACGTGATGTAGTACTAGAATGTAAAACCTAAACCCAGCTTGTTCCATTGTCTGAATATCTCTGCAATGGACTACATAAATTAATGAGCACTGATTTCTTGTAATAATGATTTGAGATTTAATGTTGAGATACCTTATTGTTGTACCCTACATCTTTTGACCACTTCTGCTGCAGTGTACTGTATATTACATGCTAGTATTATAATATTTTCGAGAAACTTTATACTTGTTTTACAGCGAAGGGTTACACGTTTTCGAAAACGGTTTACAAAACTTTAATTTTTAGGCCCACTCACCCTTGTTTTTTTTGCCCCTCCAGGATTTTAGTGGCAGAGATTTCGTGATGACGAGGGTTGCTAGTAAAAGCTATTATGTAGAAGACTTCTCTTTTCAGTATAAATGTCCTTACTCTTCTTTTACTGCACTTTATCTATGATGTGACATCACTTGTGTGATATGGGTTCAATCTCACTCACATGCGCACTCTAATTAGTCACTTTTAGGTTTTAATTTATTCACATTTTTCACATCACTACACTTTATGGCTTTGCCATCTTCTAGGTGTCAGCCAGCATCACAATTCGGGTGTCTACGTTGATGTTCCAGGTCAGGTTAAGTTAGTGGCTATTTAGATTACTGTAATTTGTAGATGCCTCATTCCTTATTTCATTTTTTTTAAACTGAACTCCTTACGTGATTATAGCACACACTTCATAGACTTAAGATGTTGCGGCTAATCTTAAATCAACATGAAGCAATTATATATGTATCAACTTACTGAGTTCAAAATGAAAAGAAACTCATAACATACATGGATATGACATCAAATAACAATTTTTTTTTTTCATATAACAATGAAATACAACTCGTAATATGAATAGATTAAACAAGTTTGAACCCTTAAGCACAATCAAACAATATCACTTCATGCCTTAGGAAGACTGAATTGTGAACAATATGTACTGAAGGTGGCATTGATACCACATGTTGTCAGTTTTGGTGATCACATTCAGCGCAACATGTAAAATAGAATTCGAACTAACCTCCAGCCATGATTGTCCATCAACGAGTTTCCTGCAGCACAGCAAAATCGAACACTCGTGTAACTCTAGTTTAAGTGATCTTCTAGCCTATTGCCACTCGAGTACCTTTCTCAGATGGAATGCAAGGCTTTATATAGGCTAGGCTAGGAACCCCTTAATCTCACGTGAAAACAAACTAACTCCACTAATCCCTACCATCAAGGGATTCGTTGAGTCAAAATCTCTCTTACTCTCTTATCTGTTAACTAGAGTCATGTTCTTAGTGGATTGTAATCAACTAGAGTCATGCTTGGAGTGGGTTGTTTGACTAATTCATATATTAATTAATTACCAACATCAGTAACTAAATATTAATGAATAATATGTAGGCCACCTTAAGTGAGAATATGTAAACGTTGCTAATAGCAGAGACTTGTGTTGAAGGTAAGTATGTCGTTGAGAAGAAGAAGCAAGATAGCAGAAGCTGCGAAATTGCCCTATAAGTACCTCAAGGTAGTAGAAATACTAGGGTACCATCCTAAAACTTGTGCCATTCAGCATATCAAGTTCCTAATTGATAGTGTCGTTGGATTGGAGAAAATTGTTATCGATCCCGTCAGACGTTGGTGTAGACCTAAAGGAAGCGAAGTGGAAGTTGAACCGAAACGGGAAGCAAAAGAAAGAGACCATGCTATTCAACAACTTAAAATATAGTGCCTTCAACTGTTGATTTTGTATGCCTCTTGTAAGTAGCTAGCTCTGCTTAAGTCGTCAAGAGATTGTGAGCGAACGAATTCATTGAAAATCATATTAATTTTCTTTTATTTGTTTATGTGTATTCAATTGAGATACAATGGGTTTTAAATTATTATTTTTTATTACAAAAAAATATTATTACACTACATTACAGAGTAGGATAGTGTTTGAACAGGGGACGAAATGGGTTGACGAAAAAAAAGAAAAACATCAACCGGGGCAACAATTTCTCTTCTGTGAAAGAAAAAAGAGATAGGTTCAGCCACCTAAAAACCCAAGCATCCTAGAAGCAAAGGAGCTGAATCCATAGTGGAACTCTTTCGGCTTCTCAACTCTTCCTATTCTAAAATGAAATTCGTTATCTAGTTCTACAATTTAGAAATATTCATCTTCAATTGTGAATTTAAGTTCAACGCCCATAGATGATGAGCTTGATACCACTTATTATGGAGATGAATGAAGTTTTCCTAATGAAATTTCTTTCTTTTATTAAAATGGAAAATCAAATTAACCACTGACATTATGTTTATGCCCTTTCACTTATATATGTGGAGAGAGAACCAAATTCAACTCTCATGAACTGAGTTTAATACTTGTCTTTTCACTTGTAAGTGGAAGAACTCATATTTAACTCTCGTAGTTTGAGTTCAATACCTGCCTTTTTACATGAGTGGAAGAACTCATCGAACTTTGTACATTTTATTTTTGACTCTCTTTTTAACTTGTCCACCAAGTAGACAAACTTGTCCACCAAGTAAACAAAATGAAACAAAAATGCTACTCTTACAATTTATTTGTAACATTATTTGTATTATCTTTTTAATAAAGATGAGATCCATATTTGTTGGTGGGTCCTACCTCTTTTAGAAAAATGATATAAATGATGGTACAAATAGGTAATAAGTATAGCATTACTAAAAATAAAAAAATTAAAAAAAATTAAAAAAAAAAAAAGATGGAAAATAGTTTCGACTTACTAAGCAAGAAAAAGGAAAATAAAAGAAGGAAGAACCACCCATCCAATCCCCAACTCCACTTAACCTTCAGATTTCATTATTTCCCTCGCAATCCAAACCACAAAAGTTATGAAAGGAGCAACTCTGCTTCGCTCTTCTCTCGCCTCCAGCAATCGCCTCTTATTCTCCGTCCGCTCTTCCCGCCGCCTCTCCTGTTTTTCCCTCCCCTCATCTCGCTCTTCATCTTCTTCTTCAGCTTCTGCTGTAAGAAACCATTGCTGCCGTCCGATTCTCAACCCCAGCAGACGCTCTCTGCTCCGCCCCGCCAGCAGATTACTCCCCTCTTCTGCCCCCAACGTCGCTAGAAGCTTCTCCTCCCTCTCCGCGCGCGCAGTCGCCATTCCATTCACTCAGTCCCCTTCAGGTACATTTCCTTCTGAAACCCTAGCTACCCAATTTGTAATTTGTGATTTAATTTGGGTTTTTTGTGGGTTTAGAGTATTCTGGGGTGCAGGATGACGTCGTGGAAAAGCTCGGGTTCGAGAAGGTCTCTGAGGAGTTCATTGGAGAGTGTAAATCCAAAGCTCTGCTCTTCAGGCACAAGAAGACCGGTGCCCAAGTTATTTCGGTGTCCAATGATGACGAGAATAAGGTTTTCGGCATTGTTTTTCGGACCCCGCCGTGAGTACTCGTACTAAAAATTTCTTCTTTATGTAATGGAACTTACAAATTAGGATACTTTATTTTCTGCGCATTATGTGTTTGATTGGTTTAGCTGCCGAACAGTGAAGAATTGTTGTGTAAATCAAGTTGTTTTAAGTGAATTACAAATGTCCTTTTCTTTTGTTGTCAATCACAATGTTCAATCTTGTTTATCTATTTGTTGATGCAGGAACGATTCCACTGGGATCCCACACATCCTTGAACACAGTGTATTGTGTGGGTCAAGAAAGTACCCTTTGAAAGAACCATTTGTTGAGTTGTTGAAAGGGAGCTTGAATACGTTTCTGAATGCATTTACTTATCCGGATAGAACTTGCTACCCGGTTGCTTCCACAAATACAAAGGTAAAACGAGTAGAGAATTGGAAAGAAATCCACTGATATATTGTATTGACACTGTATTCGTTACTAAAACATGTCATTTTATCAGGATTTCTATAACCTTGTCGATGTATATCTGGATGCTGTCTTCTTTCCTAAATGTGTGGAGGACGTCAGGACTTTCCAGCAGGAGGGTTGGCATTACGAGCTCAATGATCCTTCTGATGATATATCGTATAAAGGTTGCTCACCTGATCCTTCTGAAATTGATGTGTCATGGTTATAAATTTTTTTATTTCCAAGTATTAAGCTACTATATTTTTTCTTAAATGATTTCTGTTCTTAATTTCAGGAGTTGTTTTTAATGAGATGAAAGGGGTCTATTCCCAGCCTGATAATATACTCGGGCGGACTGCTCAACAGGCAAGTTTTCTTTTCTTTTTGTTCCCAACTGTTTATTGTCTATATTTTAGCAGTTTGGCACATTTATAACCTTAACCATCTTTGTTTCAGTTCTTTTCCACGTGTCTGAATGATATGGACAGACCAATGTTACAAATCATACTGTAGAGTGTTTAATGGTACTATCACAATATGAGCAATTACTTGAATTTGTTTGATCTAGGTATGTTGTTATCCAAACCACATACTGTAGAGGGTTTAATTGTGGGCAACCGTGGTAATTAGATGGGGAAAAAATCATGGTGGGCTTTAGTTTGAAGACATCAGTTTGAGCTAAATGTTTTATAAAATCAGATGTATATGTAAATCATTAAACATTATTAATATACATTTCTATATGGTTATCTGCTTAATATTATATTATTTGTTTTCTGTATCCAAATTTATTTCCCATTGCGCTTAGCATAATGATACTAATTGAGCATGAATGCTGAAGTTCATGAAGGCCATTTGTTCTTGGTATACACACCTATCTGTGTTATTGACAGGAGAGTCATATGTTATCATGGATGATTATAGTACATGAACATTTAATGGCACTAGCTTTTGTGAATGACTGGAGTACTTGGTATTATGTTTACCAAGTATCTTGTTTTCGTTTTTTTTTTTTTTCTTCAAAATACTTTGATATTGATACCTCTTGTTTCCATTTGCAACTGTTCCATGTGCATTTGCTACAGGCTCTATTTCCGGATAACACCTATGCTGTTGACAGTGGGGGTGATCCAACCGTTATTCCTAAACTGACATTTGACGAATTCAAGGTTTGTTGTGTTGACCGAGGAAAAATTTCTGTATAGTTCTTTAGAGTACTATTATAAACTTAATTGTAACCGTTAATGTGCTGTGGTCGTAGGTAACTTTTTATTGTAGACTTTGATTTTTTTTATTTTTTAATATTTTTTTTATTTTGTAGCATTACAATTTCACACAGCAAGTTATAGCAGCACATTCTGTGCAACCTTTAAAATATTGTTCTGGAAAATTTCAGTGTGTTGCCTTCAGTGTAGTGATGTAGTCAGATGACCAATTGTAAGAAGTTTTGAACCATGTAAAGGATGCATTCCAATGTCATTTGGATGTAGAATGACAGTAATTAGAATTCTATTGCAAAACGGTTTTGAATTTTTTCTTTTTGTTTTGTTTGTGAGCATTTTTGTCCTTTGCACATAGTGACTTCTGGTAGAAATTAGAATGACTCACTGTTACTCCCCCTCCCTTCTTTTCTCCATGTTCTGTCTCATATGCATTATTCGTCTGAGTGTGACCGCCTTCCTGGCAAGTTATCTGATTCTCATGAACGAGTTACATCTGTCGATTATTTTTGAGTTGTTTCTTAAATAATATTTTAATGCAACTGCTTTTCTTTCTGACAAACATATTACAGGAGTTCCACCGTAAGTATTACCATCCCAGCAATGCCCGAATATGGTTTTATGGAGATGATGATCCAACTGAACGCCTGCGCATTTTGAGTGGTATTAAATCGGATCTACGTATACATTTGAATTACTTTGGTTTGCTTGCAAACTAGATTATAATGTATGACTATTTCAACCTTTTCCCATAAAAGATTGGATGAGTTTTCCCAAATTAAGATTGATGAGAAGCTAGCTCTGGAAAGAAACTGTTGAGGATATTAATCTAGCCACTGAAACCATAAAGCCATATGCTAGCTATGCTAGTGGCTCTTGTTACTATGTTTTCACTTCTTCTAGTGATGTGCATTTTACAATTTTTCATTCTGTAACAAGGTTTCCAAATCCAAACCTTAACATCAACGAATGTTCCCCATTTTTGGTTTTTTTATCCAAATTGTTGCGAAGTACTAAAATTTAGGTTACCAATTTAAGAAACGAAATGGATATCCGTCTTAGAGAAGCCAGCGATTGCTTACATGTTCATGTTTTTACTGCGCTATTATTTTGATGACCTAGAATTTTTTATAAATGATTTACAAGTGTAATAGTCAAAAATATTTTGAATCTCTAGCATCTCACCTCTCTCTCTCTCTCTCTCTCTCTCTCTCTCTCAGAGTACCTAGATATGTTCGATGCAAGTTCATCTGCAAATGAATCAAGAATTCAACCGCAGAAACTATTTTCAGAACCAATTAGGATTTCTGAGAAATATCCTGCTGGTGAAGGTGGTGACTTGAGGAAGAAAAACATGGTATGCCTCAATTGGTTGCTTGCTGATAAGCCCCTAGATTTGGAGACTGAGCTTACGCTTGGGTTTCTGGATCATCTTATGTTGGGAACGCCTGCTTCTCCATTGAGGAAAATATTGCTTGAGAGTGGGTTGGGTGAGGCCATCGTTGGTGGTGGAGTTGATGATGATCTTCTTCAACCTCTATTTAGTATTGGTTTGAAGGGTGTTTCAGAAGATGATATTCAAAAGGTTGAAGAAGTTGTCATGACTACACTTAAAAAGTTAGCAGAGGAAGGTTTTTATACGGAAGCTGTAGAAGCATCCATGAATACGATTGAGTTCTCTCTGAGGGAAAACAACACGGGATCATTTCCTCGTGGCTTGTCACTAATGCTCCGATCCATAGTAAGATATATCCCTCTTTAGTTTAGTTTTCTTCCCTATCCTTTTCTCAATAAAGTATCTGGTATCTTTTTTGGCCATTTATTCTTGATCATAGTTTAATGTAAGTTTTTCTTTTTATAGGGTAAATGGATATATGATTTGGATCCGTTTGAGCCATTAAAGTATGAGAAACCTTTGCTGGCACTGAAAGCCAGAATAGAAGCTGAAGGCTCTAAGGCTGTTTTCTCTCCCTTAATCAAGAAATTCATTCTGGACAATCCCCATCGAGTTGTGGTAGAAATGCAGGTAATCAATTATACATTTTCTCTCATGACCTTTCTTCCCTGTTTATTACTCCTAAGTTCCTAACATGTAACTTGATTGTCAGCCTGATCCAGAGAAAGCTTCTCGTGATGAAGAGGCTGAGAAAGAAATATTGCATAAAGTTAAATCCTGTATGACAGAAGAAGATCTAGCTGAGCTAGCACGTGCTACACAGGAGCTGCGACGGAGGCAGGAAACTCCTGACCCTTCGGAAGCTTTGAAAAGTGTTCCAAGTCTCTCTTTGCAAGACATTCCAAAGGAACCTACTTGTATTCCTACAGAGGTTACCATAACATCAAGTTTCTGTGAATTTCCTTTCGGGATAGTTCCTATTGAAAAAAAAAATATGTTAAATGTAGGTTGGGGATGTCAATGGCGTGAAAGTTCTGCGGCATGACCTCTTCACAAATGATGTCCTGTACACTGAAGTTGTGTTCAATATGAGTTCACTAAAGCAAGAGCTACTTCCTTTGGTACCTCTTTTTTGGTAAGTTGTTTCCGCTGATTTTTCTTATGCCTTAATTACTTTGGTTTCATCGTGAAATAACATGATGCTAACTCTTCTTAAAACAAAGGTTTACTTCTGAAGAACCTCAAAAGTAGAGTTTCATTAATTTTCCATGGGCTGCCAAGCATGCACTAACTGGTCCTGCCAATATTTAATTTTGGAGATTTAACAATTTTATTCAGAAGTAACTGCACAAATTAATTTGTGAAACTCTTCTCTCTTAAAGCGAAATGAAGCCTCGTACTTTAGCCTCTCTAATCTGTATTATCAAAGGCAAAACACACAATGACTGACGAATCTGGCATCTCTTTCCACTTGGTCAGAACCATTTTTTAAGATTTAATTGTCTGTAACTGATTAAGAAAAAGAAGGCTGATCTTGATCCCCATTCTTGACGACTTCCCTTAAACTCATTAAGCCAGACTGATTCCCATGCCCTCTTTCATTGAATCTTGTTTTTCTATTGGTCTTTCAGTGAAGAAAATCTACTCAACTTTTGTAGAGCACGATAACTTGCATGTTGGATAGTTAGTTACACACATTTTCTTCCTGAGACTCTTTAGGAGACACACGAAGGTTTTACCTTCAATTACATAGAGATATGCAAAATTATAGATTGAGTACTTTCTTTCACTTACTCTGGTTATTGTGCATGCTAGCATATTCCTATGAAGAAATATATATTTATTGATATTATAAACACACAAGTCTACATATTTAATAGGGAGAATGACAAGTCATCCAATACAATTACTGTTAAATAGTCTGATAAAGCTAAATGTAATTAGTTCTGTTAGTAACTGTAGTTAGTTAAGGTAGTTGAGGGTATTCTTGTAACTAGCCTAAGGCAGCTAAGGCTATATATATTCACATCTGTGTAACTAATTTATTCATTCAATACAATTGGGAAACTTACAGAGAAAGTTTTCTGTTTCTATATGCTATCACGCCATTCTGCTTCACAGCACCGACCTTCTCTTCCGCTCGTCAAATCGATCGATTCTCTCTGATTCTTTGATTTTTTGTCTTCGATCTCTGTTGAATCTTGATCTCTTCAAGATATGGCTGCTCAATTTGACTCGCCACCAACTGGATTGTCTTTTCTGATCATCTCTCCTTCGGTCCAAAACCCTAATTCGTCTTCTAATCCTAGTCCTCTGAACTCGTATACCTCTCTTTACGATTCACAACATTGGCAGTATGGTGCCGATCAAGCTGAAACGATCAAACTATCTGCCATGGCGAGCACTGTTTGCTCCAATTTTCCGCCTATACAAACTGCCTGGTATCATTGATGGCACTGAGATTTGATTTTCGCCATTCTTGCCTGATCGCTCGATGAACCCTACCTTCGAGGATTGGTATGAAAAGGATCAAAATCTCTTGATCTGGCTTAATTCTACCCTATCAGAAGAGATCATTCCGTTCACGGTTGGTGTTTCTTCTTCTCACGAGCTCTGGGTGAAGCTTGAAAAGCACTTTGGTGGAGTTTCGGAGGCTCACATTCACCAATTGAGATCGCGACTCCAATCAATTCAGAAGGGATCTGGTTATTGTGCATGCTAGCATATTCCTATGAAGAAATATATATTTATTGATATTATAAACACACAAGTCTACATATTTTCGTGTGAATACCCTGTGACTTTTGAATCAGACACTCATGCTCATGTTGCTATATTTCTGACTCCCCCTAGGTCTTGCTCTTTAATGTATCCGGCAATAGACTAAAACTTAGCAAAATAGAGAAAACTAGAAACACACAAGATTTATATTGGTTCGGCAGAACTTTTGCCTACGTCCAGTTGTGATTCCCTGGGTAGAGAAATCACAGCTTCTTTGATTAATAATAGTGTTATAGTACTTTGCAAAATCCTAGAACTAATCACCTCTAAACTCTCTTGGCTGTCTCTGGCTTTTTCACTCATTATTCCAGCCTTGCTGCACCCTATTTATAAGTATACGGTGCGGCTCACATGCCCCTTTTCAAATTATATTTCCTATTCTAAAATTACATTTCCTTTCCAATTCCAAATAGACTTCTGGGATTCCTTATCTAATTGAATAAGGAAACTAAGATTCTTTCCTAGTCCTTTTAGGAGAAGACTCAGTGCACCCTTTATTTCCCTATAACAATCCTAAATGGGAAGGACACTAATTGATGAACCAAAAAACCTAACACATGTCACCTAATCCTGGCGTTGAATTGTATTTATGAAAGGAAGGACAGTCATGTAGATCTGTTTAATGGCAAAGCACCAATAGGGTTAGGGGTTGTTGCAGCGGCAACATTGGTATGAGAATTTGCACACCCCATTGAACTGCTTCTTTATATACATCAACAGTGTAACCATAAGAACGATGCTCTTATTATCATTTGAGCTTAACAAGTTTCATCGTTAATTTATTTTTCTGGGTAAGTTAGGAAAGTTAGATTGTATTCTTGATTGGATCATGATGTTCTTTTGACAGCCAATCGTTGCTAGAGATGGGTACAAAAGATTTGAGTTTTGTGCAACTGAATCAGTTGATCGGAAGGAAAACCGGAGGAATATCAGTTTATCCAATGACATCATCTGTACGGGGCAAGGAGGATCCCTGCAGCCATATAATTGTTCGTGGAAAAACTATGGCAGGACGTGCTGATGATCTATTTCACCTGGTATTTTTAGTTCCTTTTTTTCATTTGATATTTGGTCAATAAGAATTTCCAGTTCATTACTTAAGACTAATTTGTATTAAGTTGGCTTCATGTACTTATTGCTCCTAACTTCTCACAAAGTTTACCTTGAGCTGACAATTATTTGTCAAATATGCGAAATGCGTATGCACTTAGGTTACATCACTTAAGTTTAATCTTTAGTGGATGTAAAATTCTCTTGTTTCCATTCTAAATATACATATTTTCATTTGAAATGTTTCCTGTGCAAATTTTCTGTTGTCCGCTAATCAAATGAAAAAAAAAATTCAGGTTTGTTTTTTCTTAATTTCGAATATAATAGTTACAATTTAGTTATCCTTTCCTTAAGAGGATTGGCTTCATTGTGAACATTGATCATTCCCTTCTTTTTTTTCGTTTTGAATGGCGGGAGGTTTGTAATTGCAGTGCCAATGCCATACCAAGTCACCGACTGTATAATTGCTATGTTACCTCGAGATTAGTATGGTAGTCTGGTGGTTAAATTTTTGCTGCAGATACTTAAATCAAGGTTTTCATGGATCTATTTCATGTTATTGCAGTTCAACTGTGTTCTTCAAGACGTCCAGTTTACAGACCAGCAGCGGTTTAAGCAGTTTGTCTCCCAAAGCAAAGCGAGAATGGAGGTATATCATAAACTCTATTTGAAAAGGTTCAACAGAACTGATCCTTGACCTTAAAAGCTGTAATATTTCTGTTATGTCTTTTTCAGAACCGATTGAGAGGTAGTGGTCATGGAATTGTTGCTGCAAGGATGGATGCAAAGCTAAATACTGCGGGGTGGATTTCTGAACAAATGGGTGGTGTCAGGTTGGACTGGAAATTTACCAGTGATGTTTTCTGCCAATCTTGCATATTCTACATTTTCTGTTTGTAAAGTGCACTTCAAGAAGTTATGATTTCAAGGTTGCATTGAAATTAAATACAATTCTTTGTGCTGTTAATGTACATCTTGTAAAATGATTACAGATTTAGGTTCATTTCCAGGACCTTGCAGATTTAAGCTTGTTATGCATGATCGTTCTTTTTTTAAATCTTACCATATCTTTGATATGAATAATTCGGAAAGCTTTTAGCATGTATGAGAACTATTTGCTTATACTTATGGATAATACAACATCGAATAGCAAAACTTAGTGCGACCAACATACTTTCTGATACAATTAATTTATTCTTTCTACTTAGTTACTTGGAGTTTCTTCAAGCTCTTGAAGAGAAAGTTGATCAAGATTGGGATGCAATTTCTTCATCTCTTGAGGAGATCCGCAAGTCCTTGCTTTCTAGGCAAGGTTGCATAGTAAATGTCACTGCTGAAGGGAAGAATCTCACCAACTCTGAGAAGTTTGTGAGTAAATTTCTTGATTTGCTGCCTAACAGCTCTCCTGTTGCGACTGCTACTTGGAATGCTCAATTACCTTCAGCAAATGAAGCCATTGTAATCCCTACTCAGGTTAGAAAAATATTTTTTTGTCGTGGTTCCTTTTTGAATGTTTTATGAATTAATTATTCTGAGCTCTTACCTTCCGCAGGTTAATTATATTGGAAAAGCTGGTAACATTTATGACACTGGTTATCGGCTTAGTGGGAGTGCACATGTTATCTCCAAATACATTAGTAATACATGGTTGTGGGATCGTGTAAGAGTTAGTGGTGGAGCATATGGAGGATTTTGTGACTTTGATATTCACTCAGGTAAAATTTTGTGTGTTAAATGTTCTCCGAGTTTTAATTGCTTATGTTAGGAGCTAACTTTGTGAAATTTAATGTAGGAGTATTCTCGTTCTTATCTTATCGGGACCCCAACTTGTTAAAGACACTTGATGTATATGATGGGACTGGGGATTTTCTTCGACAATTAGAAATCGATGAAGAGACTCTTACCAAGTCCATCATTGGGACAATCGGAGATGTTGATTCGTACCAGCTTCCTGATGCCAAAGGTTATAGTAGGTATGTTAACATCATCAGTTTTATTTGTGTCAGAAAGTGGGATATATATGTGAGGACCGCTGTGGAACCAGAAGGGAACAGGCTGGTTTTTACCTCTTAATGATTGTTGCTAGAAACAATCATGTGTATGCCTCCGTATCTAATTTTACGCACACAACGTGCCATAATAGTTTGTTGGCTGGCGGTCTCACATTGGTTCTGAATTTGCTTTTTGTTTCCAAAAGATTGAAATATTTTCACCTCACCTGTTTCCATTTTTTCTTCTCCTGCAGTTTGTTGCGATATTTATTGGGAATCACAGAAGAAGAAAGGCAAATAAGACGAGCAGAGATACTGTCAACAAGGTAGAGATGCTGTTCATTGGTTGATGATTTAACTTGTTATTCAAGTTGTAAGGCAAGAGAACCATTGTTGTTACTCCGTTTTCATTGTTCGCGAATTAGCTGTTAGCTTTATCATACCGAATCAGATATTATTGTATATCATATTTAGATTCTTGTATGAGAACATAACATCTGTTACAGCCATGCCTGCGAATGTATTACCTAGTTCAAAATTTAACTTGTTATCCATTTGTCACACAGCTTGAAGGACTTCAAGGAATTTGCAAATGCGATCGACGTAGTCAAAGACAAAGGGGTTGTGGTTGCAGTGGCATCTCCAGATGACGTCGATGCAGCACAAAAGGAGCGAAACGACTTCTTTCAAGTAAAGAAAGCCCTCTAGTTCTAAGTCCCAGAAAATGCTCGGGATGTAGCGACTTTCTGTAGCACTTTCCCATGATACAGCAAGAAAGAGTCGTAAATAGTAGGTTAGAAAAGAAATTTTGGCGCATCAAAACTTGGTTACCATGTCAGGATACTGCAATTTGGTATTAACTTTAAACAGTGGTAGCCAATTCTTTTGACCCCTTAAATGTGATTTTTTTTTTCTTTTAATAAAAAGAGATTAGCCGACACTTAGTATTACAGTTTTGTGGTGTTTCTTTTTACTTGTAAATTAAGGGTTAGGTTTTTTAGTGTAGATGATATCGTTTTTTCAAAAAAAAAAAAATAATAAAAGGGGACCAGCTATGGTTTCGCCATAATAGTCCAGACTTTTGAGGGCTGGAAAGATTTACAAAGCCTTTTTAGCCTTTCCCTTTAAATGTGATTTAAAAGCCTTTATTATTCTCTCCTTGAAATTCTTAGCTTCACACTACCAAAACTTCAATATATCAAAACACTGACTTTTGATATATTTCAACTTGACAATGTTTTATTTTTATTTTTTAATTTGTTACAAGCAATATTATACACTAATTAACATTAAGAAAAGGGAGACGGTGTGACCTATCTTTCCCATGCCCATCTCTTCATTCTTATTCTTGTTCTGGTTCAAAAAAATTATTTTTAAATTATTTTTCTACAATTATTAATCAATAGTGAATATTTTATTTTATTTTTTAACTGAAAACTAGCAGAAGCCCCCAAAATTGGTACTTTTTTAACAACACAGTGACCAAATTGGTTAAATTGAAAACATAGTAACCAAAATAGATTTTGGCCTATAATTCAATGATCAAAATGGTTTTTAACCCTAAATTAAAGTCCGTTTGCATCTGAACTTGGAACATTTGATCTGAGAAGCACAATTTTTTTTATTCAAACAATATTCTACATTAAATTCAGCTAATTACGATGAAAAGAATTTATATTTGACATTTGATTGTAAAAGAAATAGCACAATGTCTTAACCAATTTGACAGAGTGTTGGGATTATTATTTATGTCCAACGTCTAACACCTGTTCACAAATTAACTTAAGAATTGCTTGAAGTGTAAGTAACATTTAGAGTTCAGTTCTCTTCTTTTTACTGTAATGCAGTTGTCCATTTCATCAATTTTCTTATGAATTATTATTATATATATGTATGTATGTATGTATATGTATGTATACTCGATATTGGGATAGGGAAATTGAAATTAACACGACCTCGAGTGCAAAAGTGAATGCTTTTAATTAACAACTAAGCTACAAATTTCTTGCATTTGCTTATTAATTTAGTGTACTGTTGATGCAGTAAGTATTCTACTGGAGTCGCCCACATACTTGGAACCAGTGTAGTTTGTGGGTCAAGAAAATACCCATCGAAACAAATGTTGGATAAGATGTTGAGAGGGAGCTCGGTTACTAGAGAGAGAGAGAATTAGTTGTGGGCCCCACTTCACATCGAACTTCAACAATCTAAACCATCTATTTTGTAAGTCTCGATTCATAGTTCATTCTTGCAAAAATTCAATTTAACTCGAAACCATTTGCTTCTTTAATTATCACAATTAAATTTCAATGTTTCTAAGAGAACAAAATGTTCGTCAATTTCTTTGAACTCAATTAGACGCCTCAAATATTTCCGATTTGGCTAATATTTTGTAAGGATGATCTATTATGTGTAATTTAAAAAATAGACGGTTTGGATCGTTAAAGTTCAATATGATATAGGTTTCACTACTAATCCCCATTTTTATATTAAGGAAAAAAAAAAAAAAAAAAAGGAGTCATTTCCCTCAAAGGCCTTCTATATAATACATACATACATATATATATATATATATATATATATATATATAATATATAGATATATATATATATATAGATATATTTGTATATATGGTTAATTCCAGGACTTCATATACTATGTACAACCAAACCAAGGTACTCCTACTGCTTCTGCTTGTTGATGTCATAACTCCAGAGTACAGACCTATATATACAACCAAGTCCAGTCCCTAGATTATAGTTACAGCTGATGACTTACAAAAACTATATATTCCAGTTACTCTTCATTAGTAAAACAGAAGAGAATCATTTTCAAATTCTCACCCAACATTCCTGTAGACCTCTGTGGTCCTTTGGTCCATACCTTCATTCACTTCACGATCTAGCTCGGAAAATTACTTGGTTCCTTAGAAGTATGGAGTCATTTCTCCTCCTCTTATATGTCGATCACATTCTGACACGTATGCATAAACGGCCAATTAATTAAAAATTTTATGCACGTGTGTCATACTGATTTGTAGGTGAGAAGGAATGACTCTTTAACTGTAACAAGTTAACGATGTTCAATAATCAATAATACTTACTCGATCAGCTAGATCTTGTAGCAGCAGGAGTAGTGAACCTGTTGCCATTAAGGCCTTATAAATTCAGTCGATCAGCTAGCTCTCCTCGGGTTAATCTGCAGGTGGGTTATGGAGTCAGAAAATTGCCGTTTGATCAAACAACCATAATATGTAATGGCATTCAAATTTTTTCACTTGTTTTTGGTAAAGTTTTATGTAAAACCCAACAGACCATAGCATCTAAGGTTTAATATTACCCATGGTTTCACCGTAATTATTGGTGTGTAGTGGCATGTTTCAAGAAGGCAAGACAAGTTTGCGTGATTGGAAATAATTAGGTATACTGCATGGTGGCTAAGGCCCTTATTCCTTTTAAGTTTTGTCACTCTTAAGCCTAGATGAGTCCTTGGCCTTTCTAATTAATCCTTTTATCTAAGGTTATCACCAACCAAAAGGACTAAACATAACCCCGTCTAGAATTATAGCCCAGCAAACAATTATTTTTAAACAAACAGTGCCAAACTTTATTTATATACTATCTCCAATCGAAATGAACTATGTTTTAGCCCCCCAATGTGTTTATTATTTTTAAGTTTGTTCTTCAACTTATTGGTTAATTAAATTAAACTACCTTATTAAAATAAGGTTATCCAAACATATTTTGAGTGCCACTTGTTACTAAATGAATATGCCTTTGGATTTCCTATCATTTGATTAAAGATGTGGTGTAACAGCCTGTCCCTAGAAATTATGAATTTTATAATTTTAATAAGTGAAGTTATGAAAATGACCTTTGAGGCAAAGTGTTGACTCTTGTTGACTGCTGTGTCGTGTCACGTAAGAATCATTTTCTTGGCGTATTTTTGCAGTACTTATTGCTACAGACGCGTGGGTGCAAATGGGGTGAGAGAGTTATTAACGTTTAAAGTTAGGGATAAAATGGTAATTTTAATTGATTTCAAAGGCTCCAGATTTCTGGAGCAAATATCTATGAAGCCACATATGTGGTTGGGATAAAAGGGAAGAAAGAAACGGATAGCTGGGATGAGAAGGAGAGAAGAGAAAGGAGATGAGGGGTAGGATCAGACCCAATCAGAAATTAGAGTAAGGAGGGAAAGGAGGGAACAAATCTCCCCTCTTTTTTTGTTGGACCCGTGTACCTATGCCACCCAACCCGTTCGGCCGGGGTTATTCAGGCCAATGTTCACCCAATTGTCCGGCGATTCATGTCAAATTAACACTTAGGAAACACTCCATGACCTTCCCTCTACCAATTACAACCCAAAATTTATGAAGTTTGACCTTGATTTGATGAAAACCGTACCCATGGGCGCGATGAACCCGTGTATTCGATCCTCCAAATCTGAAATGATTTCATCCAATTACTGTCACCATTAGACTCTCCTTAAGGTCTAGAACAAAGCCCAAAGAAGTTTTGGAGCGTCGGGTTCAATTTGAGGACGAATTGGAGAACACCCAATTTAAGGGTTCCGTACGGTTCAAGCTAAATTGGGGCTTTTCCTGGCCAAATTGGCCTTAGTCACAGGCGCCGATCGCTCGGGATGCCTCGATGGTTGTGCTAGGAAGTTGTAGCATGGACTCCAGGTGAATGGATCTTTTCCTTTCTATCGTGTGCGTGTGTGTGTATATATATACACACATATGATTGATAATTCCACAAACGTTATTATGTTGATTTATGCATATTACCCACTTGTAATTATTATGAATACCTTGGGGCACAGTGCGAACTATGAATGGCTTGATCCCTGTTTAGGGTACGTAGGCAATCTAAAGAGACGTTAAATGCAGCCATATAATAAATGAGACTAAATAATTAGGACAATAGCCTTGCTTGAGGAATCGAGCAATGTGAGGGACATTGGTGGAAAATGTGAGATTTAACCTTATGTTTTGGTGAATAAATGTTGGTCATAAAACAAAGAGTGATAAAGCAAGAAAATTGAAGTAAGCAAAACGTAAGTAACGATAGTTAATTAAACTAGTGTCTAGTTGGGCTTTTCACCAATAATTATTCTTGAAAGTAAATAGTTTGGGAGTAGGGCATTATTGATTGTATATTTTACGCCATATTATATATTTTGGGAATACGATGAAATGTCTGATTATTAGATTTGCATCATGGCATATTCTTATATATATTACCTGAATCTAATTATTGTGAATGTTTTGAAGTGCCAAATGACGATGCGGATGCCCAGGTAAGTTTCAGGTGAGTACATGTTGATGATAGTGATGGTAATGAGTATGATTGTGTTGAGATGTATTTAATGCTCATTATTTTGCACCTCGGTGTTAGTGCTCCGCCCGTGGCCAGGGTCTAGCCTTCACGTGATTGTTCACCTTTCGCACCACACGCTCACCTTGGATTCAAGGTAGGTGCCAGCCTGTCGTACAGACCACATTAGGTGGTTCCGACTCGTAGGTGACTTGTAATACTTCGCATAGCCTTCATGTGATCGTAGCACTTGAGCGTATTTATTTACAGCCAGCCTATCGTATAGACCACTTTAGGTGGTTCCGACTCGTGTGCAGGATTTGGTAGATGAGCTAATAGATGAGATATGTGACGAGATATGGATAAGTCGTACATGTCACTTTAGGTGACTCCGACTTATATGCTAGCCATGATTGATGAGATATGTGATGAGATATGGATAAGTCATACAGGTCACTTTAGGTGACTCCGACTTATATAGTAGCCATGAATGAGGAGATATGTGATGAGATATGGATAAGTCGTACAGGTCACTTTAGATGACTCCGACTTACATGTTAGCCATGATTGATGAGATATGTGATGAGATATGAATAAGTTGTACAGGTCACTTTAGGTGACTCCGACTTATATGCTAGCAATGATTGATGAGATAATTGATGAGATATGGATTCAGCCGTACAGGTCATGTGAGGTGACTCCGGCTAATGTGTTGATGAGCTATTAGTTCAGCCGTGCAGGCCACCAAAAGTGGATCTGGTTGACTTACCATTTCATATTAATTTATTTCACCTGGGTTACTTCTTCTGTGTTATTGAGATATTTGGCGTGGCATATTTATGAATTTCGCTATTCTGAGCATGGTATTGAGATATACATATATATATATATATTCTATTTTCTGGGAAAGTATATAGGTGTTACAGCGAGGGGTTACTGCCTTTGGTAATTGAAATTGGTTTGAAAAGTTTTGTTTTACTCACTCACATTTTCTATTTATGCACCCCTCTAGGTACTAGCAGCAGAGTTTCCGTATCGACGAGGATTTGTGGCACTTCCCAATACAGGTAGCTTCTTTTGATGGTATAATCATTATCTTACCTTACTGTATTTTACTTATGCTCTGTACCACGCATGAAATGGGTCCAGACCCTCTCACCGCGCACTCGTGTACTTAGGCACTTTTAGATTTTAATTTATTCACATTTTTTTTACATTATCACACTTATGGCTTCGTCACCTTCTTGGTATCGGCCAGCACGCCTCGATTCGGGGTCCTAGTGGACATTCCGGGTCGGGGTGTGTCATGTGGCCATTTGAAAAAAAATGTTGAGAATAAATTTAGATTATTAGAAGAGGTAAGGAAGGGGTTTTTATGAAAAGTATGTGAGAAATTATGTAGAAATGACTTAGGTATTTATAGGAAAAAAAAATTACATTTTGGCCTAAAAAAATAAATGAGCCCCTCAAAGGGGCTACCCGACTGGCTAAGAATGCCTAGCCCGATGGCCAAAAGGGCTGAAGCTTGGCCTAGTGGGTCCCTTTTTTTCTTTTTTTTTTAGGCCCAGCCCTCCATTGGAGTTCGGTTTTGGAGCATTTCTAGTCATTTTTTAAAAAGGATACTAATGGGTAATTTCATAGTAGTGCACCGAAGGTTTCATGTTTTGGTTTTACTCTAACACAAGCTAGAATACCAAAGATGAAAGATTCAATTGATTGGAGATTTTCTTTGCAGGACTCTCGTTCTTTCTTAAAAGTCACTCATTTGTTTTTGAAAGACGAATGGTTGGAGAAAAGCTCAAATTTAACAGTACATTGACAAAATAAAAACTAGGAAGCTGAGACTTGAGAGAGATTGATCCAAAAAAGTCAAAGTAGTTACAAGTTAGAATCACAACCCCATTTTTCTGTTCAACCACTGGAAAAGATAATTGAGATGGAAAGGATGGTTGTGAAACTCTCTTGGTTAAGCTTAGTTTAATTGTTGTTGGCTCCAACATTCGAAGCCAGCTTCCCAAAAGGAAAATGATCATCGTCATCACTTGCGCAAACTAACTTGAATAACTCAGTCACTTGTTACAACCATTGTTCTAAATGGCACCTAGGCACCCGCCTAGCCCGCCCAAACCTGCCTAGACACCCGCCTAGGTTGTGACTTACTTAGATAGAAAATAGATAACTTTTATTTTACATTTATTTTTTTCAATAAATTGTAAGAGACTTGTTGAATACTTAAAGAAATATACAGTATATACTTGCTCTCCATGTTTTCATTATGTTTCAATAGATCATAATATATATGTTATTCCATTTTGTAGTTTATGATGAAATCATATATATTTTAAGTATAAACAGACACTTATTTACACGAAATATAATAGATTTAATTAAATCTGCCTAGTCTGCCTAGGCGCTAGGCCCCAGCCCGCCTCCCGACTAGTGCCTAACAACTTTTAGAACCTTAGTTACAACCGTGAGAACATGTGTACAAAGTAGATTTATATTGATGAATTTGTAGGGTTACAATCTCTGTTTACAATTTTCCTCTTATTCAGTCTTCAAATTTGATGTAGATGCGTAGGTTGTTGATCCAAGGGTTGTTATGACTTGATCTCGGACGAACGATTGAACGATTGCTTCAAGTTTTTGAGCTTAAAACAATGTGTGGATGATCTTTACCTTAGGTTTACGGCTGCAACAAAGGTAGTGTTGATGTAGGATTTCGTTGATTCAAGGGTCCTGACGACTTGATCTTGAAACGAACGTCACTGCAAGTTTTGAGCTTGCAACAAAGTCTTGAAGGAACCGGCACGACTGCTTGTTGATTCTTCAAGGGAGTGCTTTGGCTTTGGTTGTGCATTCTTCGAAGAGAGCTTTGGTAGTGTATTAGTCTTCAAATATTTGGCAAAGGTTCTCCTTTTGTGAGGATTTCAACCTGTCAATGTAGAAATTGTCGACCTTATGCTTGTCTTGGGACCTTGTATTTATAGACTTCTCGAAGCTTGCCTTTAGATGGATTTGGCTTTGATTTGTATCTTGATTCATCCATGGGAGAATTTAGGCATGTTTTGTGTCTTATTTTCAGCCACTTTCCCTTGCTTGGCCAAATTATAAGGCTTTCTTGCCTATTTTGTGAGCAATCTTCAATTCTTACTTGTTTTGTGAAAATGCTTTAGCTTTCTTTTTGGTTTTGGGAGAATTTGGGCCCCTTGCCGATTTATAAGGATTTCTTCCCCTTTTTGCCGATTTTTGGGGAAGTTTTATTCTTCCTTTGCTTGATTTGTGCCACATTTCATTGATGACTTGTCCATTTGTGATAAGTCATATGCCACGTGGTGCTTTGTGATGCATCATTTGCATGCAATGAAATTTACATGTGTACAAATGCCCCCACTTCAAGGCGCGTTGTAGGCATATGCTTGTCACATATAGGAAACGTGTTTTGAAGTCCTGCAATGTGAATGTTCTAACTCATGGGTCATCGAGACTTGATCTTGAATAGTTTGCTTCTTCAAGGGCCATAGAGGCATATGTCTCGAACGAAAACATTTCTTCAAGGGCCGTTGAGGCTTGGTCTTGAATGAAATGAAAATTTTCTTTAAGGGCCGTAGAGGCTTAATTTTGAATGAAATGGAAATTTTCTTCAAGGGCTGTAGAGGCTTGATCTTGAATGAAAATTTTGAAAATGGATAAATTAGCACATACTTATTGTGCGTATTGATCTTCCATAAATTTTGACAAAAATACATTTGGTGTATTTTGAGGCTTGGATTTTTTTTTCTTTTTCTTGCAGTTGTGGGAAAAAATGTTTTTCCTTCCTTAGGTAGGAAGCTCCTTCAATTTTGGCAATGACGGTGATTTCCTTCAAGGTGTTGGAAAGTTTTGGTGATTTCCTTCAAGGTTTTGGAAAGATTTAATGATTGTCCTTGGGTTAAGTAGGATGTGCATTTTCTTTTTCCTTTCTTCTTTTTTTTTTATTTATTTTTTTTTTTTTTATCTTCAGCCAAGGGGGTGTTTTCCCCTTTGGTATGGGAAACTTGAAGGCTTGTCCTTGCTTTGGAGGGATTACCTTTTGTATTTTGGCAAGGAGATGTACTTTCCTTTGATGGTTTGGAAATTTTGAAGCTTTTCCTTTGTTTTTTTTTTTTTTTTTTCCCTTATTTTGTTGTTGTTGTTGTTGTTATTGTTGTTGCAGGAAAAACAACATGTTTCCTTCCTTGTTGCCAAAATTATGTTGCCCTTTTTTGCTTGGAATTTGCTTCCTTCTTTTGGTTGGAATGTACTTCCTTCTTTTGATTTTCCTTTTGCTATTTGGTATTTATTCTTCCTATAGTATTAGGAAGCAATTGACCCTTATTTATAGGACAATTGTGTGTGCGTTTTTGTCACAAAACATCCTTGTCGTGCACTGCCATTGTGCTTGCCGTGCCTTGTGGTTGCTTGGAGCTGCCGTGGGTTTGCTTGCTGCTTAGTGCCATGGCTTGTAGCTGCTTGGAGCCGTGCATTTTGTTTCTTGGTGCTTGTTGCAGCGCATCACTTTTTACCGCGTGGTGCTATGCAAAAGACTGCAGCGGGGTTTCGCGATGTATATCATGGCTTCTTGATATGGGTTGTGGCAGCATCAGCGCTTGATGAAATCACAAGCATTTCCTACTGCTGGTTGATTGTCTCACCTAGCCCTCAAGTTGTGCCAAGTTTCAATTTTACGATATAGACAATCCATACCAGAGGTTAATTACATTAGTGCGGATTTTAAAGAAAACCCTTGTAGTTGAAATATTATATTGCCGATTGTTTCATTTCCTGGTTAAAGCATTGTTTTGGTTTTTCTATGTATTACATTGATAAAGTTCGGCGTCCAATTCCTTTGTCTTTTGCATATCCAGCAGTAAACCTAGTCACTTCAGGACCTTATGGTCTTATATTTGCATCTTTAGTACCCTTTTTCTATGATATTCCAATTTCAACACGGTTTCGTGTATTTGGTGTTCGCTTCTCGGATAAGTCTTTCATATATCTAGCCGGCCTACAGGTAAAATGTGTACAATCAAAGTATTCCATCTAACCATAGATGTTGAAGAACTATAGCTGTTTACTTTCCCCAGGCATTAAATTCTAAATGTTGTTCTCTCTTTCTAAATGTTGTTCTCTCTTTCAGTTTTATTTTATTATTATTTTTATATTCATGTTATTTTTTTTTTCAAGTATTGCATTGAAAGGGTTTACCTTTCCTACTTAACACTCTCCAATTATAATGCGGAATGGGAAGATTCATTCCTACTTATAGACGTCGCAGTTGATCACTCGTCGTAGAGTGTGACCAATGCACCTCCTGCATTATCAGCATCTATTGCTCCAGCCGTGAGTGCTCCATTGATTGGGGAGCCTACACCCTTTGTTGAGGCTACTTCTATGACGTCCCAGGTACCTGTCTCATCGATGTCATCAGTGTCTGTTGAGCCACTCAGTGCACGGCGGCCTCACCAACACCGCCGCGACCTGGAGCCTTCTAATCAGACTTTCTCGGCATCCAGAGTCTAGGGTGAGGCCTCCCAGCTAGCATGTAGTTTTTTCTAATTCTCACTACGTTGTATTTCTTTTCTTTTTTCATTGTAAAACTATTATTTTTATGATGGTAAAAATTTGCTGGATTGTGAATTACTGTTATTTTACTGTTTTAAGGTTTTGGGAAATGCTATACTATTAGGGGAGGTTGTGTCGAATTTTTTGTACAAATTTAAGCTTAGGGTTTTCACCATTTAAGTATTTTTGGCCAGCTAAAAAAACACCAGGGGGCCTAATCGAATGCTGAAGCAGTCACAGAGTGTACGTCAAACCACCTCCAAGATCAAGATTGAGTATGACCCGCGACATTGTGGAGCGACTACCTCACAGCAGCATAGTGGCATCGCTAGTAGCTGTGGTGTTGTTATTCGAGACAATTGTCCTTTTCAGCAGGAGTCTTGGGCAGAAATTCCTGAGGAGATGAAGAAACTGGTGTGACACAAGTTGTCGGTTAGTATATTAATTTTCAGCCTTTATCATTTTTTTAATTTTGTTTACAAATATTAAAAACAAAATATATTATCTTAATATTATTAAATTTCTTACTATTATTTTATTATTTTTCATATTCGTAGTGCATTTATAATCTTGAGGACATATCCCCCGAGGCCATGGCCTACTTAGAGGGGACCTTAGCAACTCGGTAAAACAATGGAAGAACAATTTTCACACATATTTTAAGCGATGGGATGATCCGGACATTGCTCGCCTACATGTTCCACACGAGTTGAAGGACCGGCCAAAGGATTGGGAGTAGTTCTGCAATCATTTTACGGACCCAAAATTTGTGGTATGTACATAATATTTTAATAATAATTTATTATTGTATATGTTATTTTTTTTAAGCTTTTTTTATTAATTTATTTCAAATAGTTGCACTAACATGTATATTGTGTGTTTAACAAAAGAAATCTGATGCTGGCCAGAAAGCTCGGGAGTCAAAGACACTTTTCCACCATTCTGGTTTGAAGCCCTTTTCGTATAGGCTTGAGGCACGACGTGAGGTAAAAGTATATTAACTTTGAAAGTTTATACAATTTATTTATTATTATTGATTAATAAAATTTTCTTAATGTTTTTTTTTTTTTTCTTCAAGAAGGTTCTATGTTCTCAGAGATCAACATGTTCAAGGACGTTTACGTTCTTATATATATGAATCGTTCAAATATTATCTATATTTTGTTATTAAACATTATATGTTTTTTCTTTATTATTACAGGCTACTATGGTGGAAAAAAGCACTGCTGTTCTCCAAGAAGCAACATCGCAGCTTCCCTTGGAGACCCCGATTGAGGACGTCACGGTACCCAAGGATGTAGGTTTTCAGATCATGACTGATGTCCTAGATCAGAACTTCGATCATCGTCGTGGCAAAGTTGTTCGGTGTATGGGGAAAGCGCGGGTTCATGAGACGGGTGCCTCTTCTTCCAGATCGAACACAGCAGAGGTCGATGCATTGAAGGAGGAAGTGATGCAGCTGAAGGCCCAGGGCGAGCAGATGAGGGCTCAGCTGAGGGTCCATGGCGATGAGATGAGAACCTATGCCAGGACGGTGAGAGACCTTGTACAAGCCATACAGATGTCTAGCCTCCAAATCTCGCTACCAGCACCTCATCTTGCTCCTTTTGTGACCTCAGAGTCACCTCGCCCTACCGATACCTAGTAGCCTAATGTATTAAACCTAGTTCACTTGAAATTTTTTTCTTTTTTGTCCGAACATCTTGTATGTACATTTTCATATATTTTATAATTAAATACTTTTGCTTGGTTAATTAATTATTTTTTAGAATTTAATTACAATATTTATCAAAAATTTAAAAAAAAAATTATTTTTTACCAAAACAAAAAAAAAGGGTTTGCACGACATATGCCTACGTCCACTTTGCACAACGCACGCACGTCACGCAAAGTGGCTTTGCAGGACGTAGGACGTGCGTTGCGCAAAGTATTTTTGCATGACGTAGGCCACGCGTCGCGCAAAGTATCTTTGCACGACGTAGGATGTGCGTCGCACAAAGCCACTTTGTACGATGCATGTTATTTCTTCGTCACACAAACCCTGCCGTCATTGCCTTGGTGCGACAGTTGGCGCGCGACAAAGGTTGCGTCGCGCAAACCCCTAGGCAACGATTTTTCACTTTGTGCGACGACTGTACGTATGTCGCGCAAAGTGTTTTTTCTACTAGTGCAGTGCTTTAGTGAATATATCTACTAGCTGCTCTCTTCGTGCAATTCATAATGTCTATGTTCTCTTAGATGTAAAGTTTGTCGACATTTAGATTCTCATCTCTCAAAGGTGCTGCATATAATATGTAATTACAGTAAACCTTTAGGTCTTGGCTTTTTTTTGCTTATATGTTGTGTTTTTTAATCACTGGGGTTTATTCCAGTGTGATGAAGAGAAAGAAGTCCATTAATCTCAAAGCCAAGTTCATCCAGAAAAAATGGAGGGTTATTGCTAGACAAGCATATTTCTTCACATGGAAGCACAAAAACTTTTCCAGCCTAAGACACATAGGCAGCAGCTGCCTAATATAACCAGAGTCACACTTTTAGTTCAGGTAAAAGTTGAACAGTTCACAAACGACTTTTGTCACACTTTGACAAAGGATCTAACGGTTAAAAACTTCACAGTATAGAATATGCGGTGTATTACTGGAAAATCCCTAGGAGTTGTTTTAAATAAATTCATTTCATAACTTAATTGATTTTGCATAACCAAGATTGTTGGAAATCTATGTAAGGGTTGAGAAAAGGGTAAGTGGCTCCCGTCTTGGGGTATCCAACTATAGCTCGCTGTGAAGCATGCCACCATAGGGTCCCTACCTTTGGGGAAAGTAGAATGGTTTGGGTAAATTTGCCTTCCGGTTGAATTGTGCATGTAACACGTTTCTAGAGCTCACCTTGTCGTTGCTTCACAGTAATATTTCCAGTTGTGTAAAACTGGAAATCCACATCAGGATCCAGGACCAACACATTAATTTATCAATGAATGTATTTCAGGACTTCTGTTGCACAAGTTATTACTTCATTGTGTACTAGATTTCCAAGCCTCCACGACATGCCCTAGGGAAAATATATATACAGTTAATTAATTCCAGGCCTATATATACAACCAAACCAAGGTACTACTGCTGCTGCATCTGCTTCTGCTTGTTGATGTCATAACTCGAGACCTATACAGTGAAGCTCCAGTCCCTAGATTATAGTTAGCCATATATACAGTATCTCACTGCATGAGTAACTACAGTCTACTATATACGACATTTGGTCCCAACCTTCGTTCACTTCACCAGCTAGCGCGGAAAATACTTGGCTTCGCACATGACTTGAAAGTGCTATGTACTCCTCTTATCTGTTCACTTGAATATATAACGTTATTATATTATAAAATTAAGAAACTGTCGTTTTTCATGATGTTATTATTGACACTAAAAAAATCTCATTGTACTCCAAGTTCTTACGTTTAGAAAGAAAAAAACAAATACTCTTATGAGGAGTGCACAATGCGGTTTAAAGTGCTAACAAAATCAATTTTTAAATATAGAACATTATTACATAATGTTAAATGGAAAAAATTTAGGGGCCCTTCAAATTGGGGGTCTTGTGCGACTACACCTTTCGCTCCCCCTCAACATCCCCTCTGGATCCTATCCAGATCCTTTTTGTGAGGATCGCGAATATCACTTCATCATGTTCGTTCATCTGTCATCCTGCAAAAAGAAATTATTTTGAATTTTTTTATTAAAATTGAACATAAACA
This sequence comes from Pyrus x bretschneideri, assembly GCF_019419815.1. NCBI lineage: Eukaryota > Viridiplantae > Streptophyta > Magnoliopsida > Rosales > Rosaceae > Pyrus > Pyrus x bretschneideri. Next base: position 269,016 of record NW_025999838.1, on the reverse strand, counting down.
GTACTTGACGAAAACTAACCACACAATATATGATAAACGAACACGATGAAATTATCTCCAAGATCCTCACTAAAAAGATCCCGAGAGAATCCTCATCCCATGTTAGGTGTAGTACTGTAAGCCATTGCATGTTGGCGGTTGGCCCTTAATCCTTTCACGTTGTGTCACCCCTAAGGCTAGATGTGTACTTGGCCATTCCAATTAAGCTAGCCCTTCAAACTCACAATTCACATTAATGGCCTTTAATCCTTGTATGATTACCAACATTTTCCTTTGTTCTCGAGACTCCGTTATTTGATTCTCCCCTCACATAGACATATAGGTAAATACATGCGGGTTTAACGTTAATCACCTACAAACTTGACTACCAAAGAGGGTCCTTTAGATGAAAAGCAACTTTATGCAACAGAATCACCATCATGCAGCGCCTCAATTCAATAATTCATATCATATGACATGTGAGAAAAACTTACATATGGCATGTTTTACTAAATGGAATGCTACATGATGTTTATTGACAATGGAAATTGTACACCCTAAGACAATCAACTTGTCAATAAATAAAACCATACTTGCAATTCTCAACGTTTTTAAAGAACAAATGTACTGTCTAAACAACAACTGTAAAATTGGTTATGTGCTCAATTATGTAACATGACAACTGAGATTAAGATTTACATCGAGACATCCAACTTTTTAGGAGAGAGAGCAAGAGAGACAGAATCCTTGGTATTTAAGTTCGTAGGTGGTAGTATTAATTATATATATATATATATATATATATATATATATATATATATATATATATATATAGAAAGAAGAAAAGGTAAATAGTATTTTTGCTGTCATCAAGCTTTAACAAAAAATAATAGGACAAAAATGCCCCTAAAACAAAAAACTTCAAAAACATTCCAAAATAATGCATTAAATAAGGCAGTAGTTTTGTCATTTTAATAGTATTTTTTTAATAATTATTTTGTGTGTGTGTGTGTGTGTGTGTTTTTTATTTTATTTTATTTTTTTATAATTAGTACCTCACAATATGCTAGCAATAATGTGATTCAATTTCTTTATTTTTAAAGACGTTAAAAAAGTCTTAAGAGGCATGTAAGCTGGTTATAAAAATGGTCTTCACACATGGATAATAATATGATTAAATTAGTTGTCAAATGATTGTTTTTTCTTACACGTTAAAAACATCTTAAAATGCGTGTAATGCTAGTTATAAAAAAAAAGTCATTCGCACGCAGATAATAATGTGATTAAATTAGTTGTCAAATGATTGTTTTTTTTTTTTTTAACAAACGATATTATCTACACTAGGGAGGGGGTAGGCATAGCCTCACAATGGACTAGCAATAATGTGATTCAATCAGTTGTTTATTAAATATTATTTTCTCTATTTTAAACACGTTCAAAACATCTTAAAATGCTTGTAATGCCGATTATAAAAAAAGTTTTTCGTGCACGAGTAATAATGTGATTACATTAGTTGTCAAATGATTTTTTTTTAACAAATGATATTATCTACATTAAGGGGGAGATGGTGGGCTTAGCCTCACAATGAACTAGCAATAATATGATTCAATCAGTTGTTTATTAAAAATTATTTTCTCATGTTCAAAACATCTTAAGAGGTGTGTAATGCCGGTTATAAAAAATGTATTTCGCACACGGATAATAATGTGATTAAATTAGTTGTCAAATGATTGTATTTTTTTTTAACAAACGATATTATCTACACTACGGTAGAGGGTGTGGGCTTAGCCTCACAATAAGCTAGCAATAATGTGATTCAATCAGTTGTTTATTAAATGCCGGTTATAAAAAGGTCTTTTGCATGTGGATAATAATGTGATTAAATTAGTTGTCAAATGATTTTTTTTTTTAAATAAACGATATTATCTACACTAAGGGAAAGGGAGTGGGCTTAGTCTCACGATGGGCTATCAATAATGTGATTCAATCAAATTGTTTATTAAATATTATTTTCTCTATTTTTAATGTAAATTATATAAAGACCGATTTTATTATATATGTGAATTTAGCTGTTTTAATTGGTTTATGAGGGGTTTCTTCTAGCATGATCTAAGATTATTCATTTACTTCAAATATTTGACTTTCCTTTTGTCAATTTACACATACAAATACATTTAAAACATGTAAGTCGCGCTTGGCACGTCGTGATTCAAAAAATGTCTTAAACACATGCATGAAAGCTAGTATATTAGAAAGTTGAAGGAAGGAGAAGTAAAATGTGGGCGTGGGTACAAACGAAAGTATCACCATCTGGCCAGCTTTGGTCGCATCCATGATCCATCACTTCTTTACCTTGTACTTGTGGCAACTTCACTTAAGTCTTTATTTTTCTGGCTCTTGTGGACCAAACTAAAATGTGGATGTGGGTACAAACGAAAGTGTCCCTCATTTTCCTATCAATTACACCTTGCATGCACAACCGACTAGTTTACCAAAAATGTAGGAAAATCACCTATTTTTCTTAACTTAAAAATAAAAAAAATAAAAAAATAAAAAAAATAATATTTATAAACTTGCCATGAGGTGGAATTGTGATGTACACTTGAGATGTCAAAATTTATTATACTACCAATCACACCTACCGATATTGTCTCAACTTAATTGTCCTTGTATATCTTGAAAGGTGTTAGTTTTTGTCACAAAATGTCTTTAGTACAACTATGATCAAGGAGAGCGATTCAAACTGTTAAACCAGATAACTATAGATAATTGTCTGAATTGAATTAAAATTCAAACGCTTACTTTAAATAGAATTTTACTAGAAAGTCTTTGACAACACTTTCTATAATCATCAACCACCTTGTAGTTAACTGTTTTTTTGTATTATTATTAAGGACAGAAAAACACAGGAAGTAATTACTTGTAGGCTTTTCAAGAGATGATGTTAGAAGTAAGGCTTTTGGAATGTAAAGTTGAGGAATACTGGGACTCACCAGTCACCATCTGTTATTATATTCATACAAACTCCCCGCAAACTATTCATAATACTATAATAGTTCTCTTTTATTGCAATACAAGATTTAGGGATGTTTTATCAGAATCCTCTCCAGATCATTTTGGTGAGGATTCTAGAGATTCATGAATCATGTCCGTTCATCGTACATCGTGAGATTAATTTTTGTCAAGCACTATTTATATTTATTTTAAATAAAAATATTTAAAATGATTTATGACCACATGATGTACCATGAACATACACCATTCACAAATTCATAAGATTCTCACAAAAATGATCCGATGACTCTTATTAGAGTAGTTCTCACATTGAGTAGAACGAGCATGAAGTTGAGTTAGACTGAAAAAATAACAATGGTCGGACATACATTTTTGTGTGAGAGTGGTGTAACAAGCGATGTGGCCCTTACTAAATAATTTTACACAAATTACAACAAGATTGGAAGTGCAAAAGTAAATATTCTTTATGGCATTTGAACTAAAAAATTATTTAGGAAGTCGAGCTGTTTTGTAGAATGTACCTTCTTTTTTTTTTTTTTTTTTTTTTTTTACTTGATTAAAAATTTCATTCACCTAAAATATAACTACAAATGGTGTTTTCTGCAAAAAAAAATTAAAAAAAAAAAAAAGCCTCGAATAACTAGTTGCTCTCACTTCTCACGTCTCACCAATCACCATTAATCTTTTATGTTTTCTGGTGAACTATCTCTCACTATTCGATTTATTAATGGTTAGTGTGAATTTAAATGCCAGAAAGCAAACGTCCATTTCTAAGTCGTAAAGTAATATGCACAACCATCACGGCAGATCATAACACGACTATCAGGGATGTTTGTTTGCCTTCACTAATTTTCACTGGACTAGACTGGACTAACTATTAGTCTCATTCAATGTTTGTTACCGTACAAGACAAAAGTTAATGAGATTAGCTGGGACTCGCCAAGACTAAGGATGTTGCTAGAGGTTCTTAGCAAGAGTCCCCGAAAATCATGGAACTAGCGAGGACCTTGGTTCTTTTGATCTACTACTAGCATCCCCTCTTTGCTCTCTGTCATCTCTCCTACTCTAGCCCCTTTTTGCAACCACCAGACCACCACCATCAGAAGCTCAACGCCAATCTCCGCGTTTGCGCGTGACCCAGACTCAAAGTCAGGACCGGTATCAGAGCGTACCAAATGCCCAAGTACCAGTTGGGTTTTTGTCGATGGTGGAAAAAAGTTGAGCGTCACCGTCACGATTACGACAGACCTAGCGGCAATTTCGATTTCAATTGTGAAATTAGGGAGAAAGTTGTGAAATTTGAGATTTGTATTTTGTGATTTGTGAGAAAGTTGTGAAATTTAGGATTTCTGTTTTGTGATTTGTGAGAAGAGGGAGAGGGGGCATGACACAAAAAGAGGGGGTATGATTGGAAAAGATGGGGTGCGACAGGAAAAGAGGGAGACAGAAAGGGAAGAGAGAGGTTTCACGAGAGAGAGAGAGAGAGCCCTCCAAACTTTTAGTGTTATTCCAAATTGGTTTTTAACTTTTTAAAACATTTCAAACAAGTAACTAACCTAATGAAAATGTTACATATGTTAAGCCCCAATTAATTTTTCAAACATAGATTGTATTCGAAATCCACCAACTAGGTATATTATGATCAACATTAATATTAATTGCCTTAAAAACTAAATTTCAAACATAGAACATATAATATGGAACCCAATTATCAAACGGGCATTGAATTGAATCGAAATTTGACCAAATTGAAATTACATCAGAAGGGTAATCTTCTACAAAGGAGAGAGTTAAGAATTCAGATAAGGTTTTGACGAGCTTGGTCCTACTCATGTGTTTTTCTCATACGCCGATTCTTAGCTCATAAAGCTTCCAGTTCTTCTTTGTGACAGCGAAGATGGTGGTGACCGCATCATGGCAGTTAATACCATTTCAGCAACTTCCACAACATTCTTCTTGATATTGGCGGCTTGAGTTGTAGTGTGGAGTTGGTGGTTCTACATTGGGTTTGGAGATGATGGTACGATGGGAGTGGTGGTGACTGTTAGTTGGTGAATGATGCTTCCATGACCTGCTATTGATTTTGGAGAGAAAATAACCCCTAGTTAATTAATAGATTTTTAACTGGGGTTTATAGATGTGTTGTTTTCAATAGGTTAAGTACTTGTTGGAATGTGCAAAAAAGGTTAAAGACTAATTTGGAATGACACTAAAAGGTTAGAGGGTTTTAAGTACTTAATCCTACTTTTAATTATCCTACTTGTTATCCAATACTGCACCAAACGGCTTACTAAGTTAATCCAATGAATCTATTCTGAGTCAATCCAACTCAAATCCTAGAATTAGTCTAGTTCGAGATAATCATGCAACATATGCACTCAAATCATACTTCCGGATTCCAAAACAAAATTGGTATTAATTGGAATTACAGAAAGGCAGAAAGGTAAAGTAGAATTTCTCAAAACGACAGACAAACCTTGCGTTTTTGGCAACTGTCCCACAGAGGAAGAATCGCACGTTGTTTGTTATCCAGATCTTCGCAACGGCACCGTCGGCATTCCCTTTGTATTGTCACCCATTTACCCGTTCAATTTCACCCCAGTCGTCGGGACCACCAAAACAGTAACACAGTAACACCGTAACACGGTAAATAGTAATTCCAAGGCACCCCACCGGACCCACCCCAAACTTCTGTTTAATTTTTCCCTTTTTTATAAAACGAAATCTGAGCCGTCCAACAGATCACTCCCTCAACATCCCTCTCGGATCTCACACTTTCCACTCTCTCTTTTGAAAACCAAAAAAGGCGATAAGGAGAGAAAGCACACACTCTGTGCGTGTGTGCGTGCACTGCTTTAACCTTCTCTGTGCTCTGTAGAGAGAGAAAGAGGAGATAGTGAGATGGAGGACTGCAACTGTAAGCGAATGGCGGCCATGGACAACTCCACCACAGCAGCCGTATCAAAGAGGAGAAAGATCACTGCTTCAACGCCGCCATTGCCTCCATTGCCGCCAAGTCCAATAATGCTTCAGCTCCTCGACTCCCCCCATTCATGCTCCAGCTTTTACTCCGATCACTCTCCGCCTCCCTCCTCTTGCTGCTCCACCAACGATCTCAACGACGTCGCCGCCGCCCGTAGCTCGCCGCTCCTAGATCTGCAGGTGAATCCCGCCTCCATAGCTCGCACCGAGATTCGAATTTCTCTTCCCCTTTCTTTCTGTTTGAAAACGAGGAGACAAATAGAGGAGAGAGAAACTAGCGAATGGAAAACTGTAATAGTTGATTTTTCTCATTTCCGTTAGGATTTTCTCAGGAAACAAACAGACGCTTACTCTCTCTCTCTCTCTCTCTCTCTCTCTTCATTATCCTTCAATTTTACGTTTCTAAGATTTTATTGCAATGTTTGACAAATTCGAATTTAAATTTCAAAATTCATTGCACCGTTTGCAGGCCAAGAGTTTCGAAACGGCATTCTCCAACTCGACCTCTATCACCAACAATAAATTCAGGTTTCACTTCTCATTCCTTCATCGTAATTTCCCTCTTCAATTTCTCCAAACCGAAACGTATTTTTTTCAGGTTAATTTTTTTTCATCAGCAGGGAGACGACGCCGTCGAGCGAGCTGTCCCTGGACTTGAACGAAATGTCATCGCCGGCGCCGGCGGTGTCTCACCGGCGGAGAATCCCGGTCAGCAAATCGACTCCAAGTGAAGAGATCGAAGAGTTCTTCGCCGCCGCCGAGAAGTACGAGCATAAGCGCTTTACAGAGAAGTGAGTACGTTTTTCACTTTTCCATTTTCTTTTCGTATTTTTTTAATTTTCCATTTCGTGTGCTGCACTCAACCGCCGGTGCATTTTAGCAGGATACGTAAATCGGAAACCTTAACTAACAAATAACTTTCCCCATTTTGATCGGTTTCCAATTGGGTTCGGAATTTGGTGCAGGTTCAACTATGATATCGTCAATGACGTGCCTCTGGAGGGTCGGTACCAGTGGGTTCGTCTGAAGTCATAAGTAGCTCTAGAGAGAGAAAGCAGATGAGAGAGAAGAGGATGGGAAATTACGATAAATTGACACTATGTAGAACAAGTAATTTTATGCATGGAGATGGAGGTGGGAGCGGTGGAGGAGAGTTTGCTTACGACAGTTCATTTTTTCAGGAGTCAAAAAGACTCACAAAGGAGGGTTTGGAATTTGATCTGGGTTTTCAACTAATTCTCTGCAAATCCTCCCAACTTTTTTAATTATTTAAGTTCTAATATTATTATACAGTTTTGCAACAATTTTCCAGATTTGGATTCCCCCATTACCAACATTTGGTAATTACTTATTTTTTGCTTTTAGTTTTGGAAGAAAAGGGATTTTTGTTTGGGTCTGTTTTGGGATTTTGTGGCTGTTTGCATCTCTCTCAAAAATTTTCTTTGTTTCCTTTTTCTATCAGTTGTTTAGTTTTTTTTTTTTTTTTGGGTAAATTACATTTTCATACCTCAGATTTGGAATCTATTTCAATTTCTTACAACATTTTCAAAACATTTCACTTTCATACCTTAAGTACTATTTTATTTCAAAATAATACATCCGTTACATTTTCCATTCATTGATCTATTAAATGCTGACGTGGCTACCACATATATGCCACATGGCTGCCAAATGTCTACCACGTGGCAAATAAAATAATTTTTAAAAATTTTCTCAAAAAAAAATTAAAAAATGAAACCCACTTACAACACATTTTTGTCATTTTGATTAAAACTCACTTACTCTAAAAAGTCACTCCTAATACTATTCACTTACAACACATTCTCGTCATTTTGATTAAAACTCAAAATTTTCAAACCCTTTTCATAGTTTTCTTAATTTTAATTGATTAAAAATGCAAGTGGTCCTCTATCATAATAACCAAGATGAATCATTGCATCAGAGCTTTAGTTCGAATATAACCATATATAATGTAGTACTTTTCTGAAGCACCACGAAGCACTTAAATTCTAAATAAACATTTTGTTATGCTTCTAACAACAATTTTGCTACCAAGTGTGATTATGAGCAGACTTATACAGTACTTTCTGCATAAGCAATCCACCAATTCCAAACGGGTTCTTAAAAATGAGAATATTGAGAAGGGATGTGCTATTTGCACATCCGTTTTTACTTTTCACACATCTTTTTAATTTACGGTTGTCTGATCGAATGAATTAAAGAAGATCAAATAACAAGAATTAACAAAGGGTGTATGAGAAGTAAAAAAAGAGTATGAATAGCACATCCCTATTGAGAATCGTTTTTGCCATTTCAAAACACTTTTTTATCTTTTTATTGATGAACAAAAACACAAAAGATGTGTTTTTATTATTACAACAATAATTTTACACTAAGCGGAGGGTGAGTTCGTTTAAGTTATATAATAAAAATATAATTTGGTATCAAATTCGTCATGAACGAAATTCAAACTCAAGACCTCACATTTATAAGTAAAACGAAAATTAAACGTAATAGTGAGTGACCAAAAAATATGTTTTAAAAGGAACACCACCAGACTTCTAGCTGCTTCTGAAAAGGTGGACACTCATTTCACACTGGAGAGGGAGGAGGAGAAAGCGAAGGGTAGCAGAGGGCATTGTCGGACACAGATGCGATGCAAAGCAAAGCCAGACGAACGGGTACATGCATTTCGACATGATTACACACGTGGCAAAAAGCCAATAATCAATCAATATCGATGTGGGGTTTGCTTGCTTACGCCCACTCTTCTTCCTTCTTCTAGCTTCTCCTTTGCCTTTTCCTATTAAGTACCCAAAATAGATTAAACAAAAAACAAGACTGAAATAAACAACTCTACAAACCCTTTTAGGGGAAGGGGTATTTATTTTTTGAAAAAAAATGAGGATTAGTTATAAAACCCACTTCATATCAAATTTCAATTATTCGAACCATGTATTTTTGTAAGTCTTGATTCATAGATTACTATTACAAAAATTCGATTCAATTCAAAATCATTTACTTATTTAATTATCACGATAAAATTTCAATGTTTCTTAAAGAACAAAGTGTACATCAATTTCTATGAACTCAATTAAATGCCTCAAATATTTCGAATTTGGCTAATATTTTGTAAGGATGATCCATAAGGTACAACTTAAAACATAGACGGTTCAAATATTTAAAGTTTGATGCAGTTGTGGGCCCAACAATTAATCCTCATTTTTATTAAAAAAAAATAGAAATCCCTTCTCTTAAAGGCTTTCAACAACCCTAGGGAGATTATATTCACACACCCCAAATTACTTCCCTCACACACCCCAAATTACTTCCCTCACACCCTTTTAAGTTTTTAATATTTTTCTATCAAGTGTTAGTGGTGTGTGGAAAATATTAAAAAAATTAAAAGGGTGTGGGAGAAGTAATTTGGGGTGTATGGATATAAGGCCATCTCCAACCGAAGGCTGGCCAGAGGGCTCGTTTTAGCCCTCTGGCCTTCCAAGATATTAATATTTTAATGAACAGTATAGGGCCATATTTTCCTCCATCTCCAACCGAGGGCCAAAGGGCTCGTTTTACGCCATCTCCAACCAAGGGCTGGCCAGAGGGCTCGTTTTAGCCCTTTGGTCATCCAGGATAATAATATTTTAATGAACAGTACTAAGTCATATTTACCTCCATCTCTAACCGATGGCCAAAGGGCCATAGGTGTGACAGCCCGTCCCGGACTTTTCGTACCGTAGGGGTGAAATGACGGTTTTGCCCCTAGTATGGTTGTTTCGTTGTGTGGTTGTTTTTGGGTTTTGCTTGGCTGATTTTGGACCACACTCATTTTCCCTCTCTCTCTGCCCTGTCCCGAGCCTCTCTCTCTCTCTCTCCCATTCCTATTTTCTTGTACGGACGACACCCAAAACCCTTGAAAACTTCACAGATCGAGGAAACAAGTTACACAGTTGTGCTCGTGAGGTCCTTAGGAGTTCAACCATACCCATGTCAGGTAAGGATACCTTCGTTTTCACGTCGAACTCGGGATCCCCCGATTTGGTCACTGTTCATGCACACGTTAATTCTTGTGTTTTTGAGAATTTCAAGCTTGTAGGAAGCTTGGTGAGGTCCTTAAGAGGCTCGGGGTGGTTCGTTTGAAGGTTTTGGACGTCGGGATCGTGAGTTGCAGGTTTGGCTGGAGTTGGTGGTGTTTTCCCGGTAAGATTCTGTTGGTTTTAGTGCTTGAAAGTGGTATGGATTTGTTCCTCTTGTTGTAGGCTTCATTTTGGTACTAGTTTTGTGAAATTTGGTTAAAAAACGAAGAAGATACAAAGTTTTGAAAATTTCCCGGTTTTCTGGCGCCGGTGACAGCACTGGAGTTTGGCCGGAAAAGACGATGGAATATTCCGTCAGTTTGGACGGAATATTCCTAACGGCGTTAACGGAATATTCCTGACGGCGTTAATTGACGCCGTCAGTATGCCAGGCACGTGCCTGCGCGTGGGCGGCGCGTGTGGCCGTGCCTTGGCCGGCGCGTGGGGGCGCATGCGGCGTCGAAAAATTATTTTAAAAATATGGGGATGTTCGTGAGGTTGAGTAGATCACGTTGGTGTATTCATACACCCCATTTGAGTATTGTATGAGAAGTTATTTCGTAATGTTGGTTATGTGCTTTAAAATTAACGTATTTATAGTTGTTTCGCATATAGGTGAGACCTATCCCGAAGACGAGTGCGGTCATTCGAGGGAAGGGGGTTACGACCCTTCTACATACCAGTAAGTGGGCTTTTGGTTTTCCGTATATACCTATATACTTATGTTTTTGCCAGAAGGTGAAATGAAACATTTATACGTTTATATGCCATGCATTATGTTTGCCCATTTAATTATGCATTATTAGTTGCTTATATATATATATATATGTGTGTGTGTGTGTGTGTGTGTTGGTGCTGTGGACGCACAGGTAAGTGCCAGGTAAGTTATGGTTTATGTTTATGTTCAGTAGTGATTTGAGATGCATATAGAGCTCATAACCTGCACCCCCGATGTTAGTGCTCCCACCCAAAGTTGGGCACAGTCCTTCACGTGATGTTCGCCTCCCGCACCACACGCTCATCTTGGATCCAAGTTAGGTGCACAGTCCTATCATACAGACCATTTTAGGTGGTTCCGACTCATAGGTGACCCGCGATTATTCGCCTAGTCTTTACGTGATCGTAGCACTTAAGCATACTATTATACACTCAGTCCTATCGTACAGACCACTTTAGGTGGTTCCGACTCGTGTGCAGGTATAGTCAGTAAGTTAGAGATTTGAGCTCTAGATTCAGCCGTACAGGTCACGTTAGATGACTCCGGCTGACAGATTACATGGCATTGTTTGGCATTACCTGAGTACTTGCATTTTATTTCGAGGCATTTGGCATGGCATATTTCTGAGCATGATTTATATATATATGTATATATTCTATTTTTCTAGGAAGTATACAGGTTTTACGGCGAAGGGTTAGAACTTTGTTTATGAAATGCTTTTTGAAAAGCTTTGTTTTTGCCCACTCACGCTTTTTGTTTTGCGCCCCTCCAGGTTCTAGTTTGGCTAGCACTTTTGGTGGCTCCCCAGAGGATTTTCCCGGCTTATCTGACAGATTATCACCAGTGTAGGACCACCTTTGGGTGTGTTTATTTAGTGTTGTTTCTCCTGGACTACACTAGGTCTTCCGTACTCTAAACTTTTGTTATCACACTTACGCTTGCACATGTATGTTATTACTTTGTGTATAGCTGGTTTTTATTTATTCGTACTTTTATTATTATTTTATTAGCTTCCGCACTGTGCACATGGTTACGTCACTTCCACGTGACGGCCAGCATGCCCTGATCTCGGTCGGGGTGTGTCAATAGGGCTCGTTTTAGCCCTGTCATAAAAAATCGTCTCCAACCGAGGGCTAAAGGGTCAAACATAATTTATTATTTAAAAACTACAACTTAAATTCAAATCGAACAGCTAAGTGACGTTAGCTAGCCATTAGCAGCTGATACCATGTTACTTAATTTAATTTAATGTTGTATAATGGCTTAGGAAGTTATAGGAAAAAAATGGAATTTATAAAAAAAATGACACAAATTTTGTAAAATAGAAGTTATAGGAAAAAAAAATAGAATTTAAAAAAATATATGAAACAAATTTTTTAAAATATAAGTTATAGGAAAAAAAATAGAATTTAAAAAAATATGAAACAAATTTTGTAAAATAGAAGTTATAGCAAAAAAAATGGAATTTAAAAAAAATATATGAAACAAATTTTGTAAAATAGAAGTCATAGGAAAAAAAATAGAATTTAAAAAAAATATGAAACAAATTTTGTAAAATAGAAGTTATAGGAAGTTATAGAAAAAAAAAATAGAATTTAAAAATAGAAGTTATAGGAAAAAAAAATTTTAAATAAAAAAAAAACTGTAAAAAAAATTTTCAAAAATAATAGCTAGCTGACTCAGTTAGCCGTTATATTCAAAATTTTCCATGTTATTTGTGTCGGTTCTAACCGACACTATTTCTTTTATTTCTGTCGGTTATAACCGACAGTTTAAAAAAAAAAAAATACTTCTAGCCAGCCCTTTGGCCCTTTAGACCTTTCAGATTCTGTGGGGCCCACGAGCCCTCTGGCCTAGCCCTCGGTTCGAGAAGGTTTTCGGGCTATTTTCGACCCTCTAGAGCCTTCAGTTGGAGATGGCCTTAGCCTTGTCACAAAAAACCGTCTTCAACTAAGAGCCAAAGGGCCATAGGGCCAAACATAATTTATTATTTAAAAAGTACAACTTAAATTAAATTCAAATTTTGTAAAATAGAAGTTATGGAAAAAAAAAATAGAAGTTATGGGAAAAAAATTGTGTAAAAAAAAAAAAATAAAAACATAAAACTGTAAAAAATAAAAAAAATAAAAAAAATAACAGGTTGCATTTGAAATTTGGCGTATAATTCCTGTCGAATATAACCGACAGGAATAGTAGAATTTATGGCCCAACCCAGGGCTGGCTAGATTGGGCCAGCCCTCTGGCCCTTTCTGATTTCGTTGGGCCCACGAGCCCTCTGGCCTAGCCATCGGTTGGAGATGGTTTTCAGGCTATTTTCGGCCCTCTGGCTATGACAGCCCGTCTTGAATTATATTATCGATGGCGTGAAATGACGATTTTGCCCTTGGACGTTAGCTGGTGTCATGGGTGATTTGTTTTTTTGGTTGGTGACTCAGCTGGACATCTCACTCCCATACCTTTCCCGTTAACCTCTCTCTCTCTCACTCCTCTCTCTCGGATTTTCTTCTATTTCCATACAAACCGTACAGACAAACCTTCAACCAACCATTTCAGGCACAGATCGAGGATTTGAAGGTTGGTTTTGAACTCCTTGCAAGTCTAGGAGTTGATCCATACCTTTGTTTAGACTTAAAACCTTCGAAAACCCTAGTTTCTTGCGAGCTCCGATTTGGATACTGTTCATGCACACATAATTGTGAAGTTTTTGGAAGATTCTAATATTATAGGAAGCTTTAGAACACTCTCACGAAGCTCGGAGAAGAAAAAACGAGGTGTTTTGGATGTCGAGAAGTCGAGTTTAGCGAGCTTTAAGTTTTGGCCGAATTATCGAGGGTTCTCCGGTGAGATTCCGTGGATTTCAGGGCTTGAAATTGGTAAGGTTTTGTTCTTCTCATTGTAAGCTTTAATTTGAGACAAATTTCATGGATTTTGGTTAAGAAATGAAGAAGATATTAAGGTTTGAAGTTTTTTCTAGTTTCCAGCGACAGCGAAGGTCACTGGCGAACCAAGGTTGAAGACAACGGAATATTCTGTCAAGTTTAACGGAATATTCTAACGGCATCAGGTTAATTTTAACAAAATATGCTACTTTTTAATGGAATATTCCTAACGGCGTTAACGGTTATCGTTAGGCGTGCCAGGCACGTGGCCTCGCGTGGGGGCGCGTCTGGCCGTGCCTTGGCAGGCACGTGGCGGCACGTGGGACGTCCAAAAATTATTTTAAAAATATAGGGATGTTCGTGAGGTTGAGTAGATCACATTGCTATATTCAAACACCTCATTTGAGCATTGTATGAGAAGTTATTAGCTAGTTTTGTTTATGTGCTTTAAATTAACGTTTATATAGTTGTTTCGTATATAGGTGAGACCTATCCTCAGGACAAGCGCAGTCAATCGAGGCTTGGGGGCTACGACCCTTCCACATACCAGTGAGTGGGCTTTCGGTTTTCCGTATATACCTATATACTTGGTATTTTCCCAGAAAATGAATTTGAATGACTATACATCTTGAAATGCCATGCAAAATATCTGCCTATTTTACTCATGCATTAGTAGTTGCATATATTTATGATGGGTGCTAAGGACGTACAGGTAAGCGCCAAGTAAGTTTATAGATTATGGTTGTGAGATTGATGATTATGTGAGATGTGTTGAGAGCTCATAAACCTACACCCCGGTGTTAGTGCTCCCACCCAGTGTTAGGGCACAGTCCTTCATGTGATGTTCACCTCCCACACCATACGCTCATCTTAGATCCAAGTTAGGTGCACAGTTCTGTCGTACAGACCACTATAGGTGGTTCCGACTCGTAGGTGACCTGCGATTATTCGCACAGTCTTCACGTGATCGTAGCACTTAAGCGTATTTATTCACACCCAGTCCTGTCGTACAGACCACTTAAGGTGGTTCCGACTCGTGTGCAGGTATATTTGTTGAGATGTGGATTTAAGTTATACAGGTCACGTTAGGTGACTCCGACTAAATGGATGAGCCGTAGATTCAGCCGTATAGGTCACATTAGGTGACTCCAGCTAACTATCATTTACATTGATTTATACCACCTGGCTTACATATATTTTTATGCTGAGATATTTGACATGGCATATTGGTGAATTTTGCTATTCTGAGCATGATTGTGGTATAGATATATATTATATTTTCTTGGAAATTATACAGGTTTTACGGCGAGGGGTTAGAACTTTTGAGAAATGAAATGATTTTGAAAAGCTTTGTTTTTGCCCACTCACACTTTTTGTTTTGCGTCCCTCCAGGTTCTAGGTAGGAGTTATCGTTGGTGGCATACGAGGATTCCAGTGGTGGTTCTGACAGATTCCACAAATGTAGGATCACCTTTGGGTGTTGTTTAATTAGTACTTGTCCAGTCGGACTGCACTTAGGCTATTTATGCTCTGATTGTGTATTTCACACTTAATCTCGCACTATCACCTTATTTTAGCTAGTACTCTTAGTAGTTTGGTTTTTATTTATTCGTATTTCTCTTTATCATTTTGCTTCCGCACTATGCATATGGTTACGTCACTCTCACGTGACGGCCAGAACGGCTTGATTTTTGTCGGGGTGTGTCACTGACCCTCTGAACCCTTCGGTTGGAGATGGCCTAATCTCACCCCTATATACATAATCTATTTTTAAGTCCCTAAATCGGATTTTATGAAGAATAAAGTTGATATGTTACATTACTTATATGTAGCGGTACAAAGAATGTGATTAATCTTTTTTAAACCGATTTTAAAATTCTACAAAGATTCAAACTTGAGTGCACAACGAGAGCACATATTTTTTTATAAAATACGATTGCCCCCACATCTTCAACTTAACAATTACACGATGGATGGCGCTTGTATACTAAATCTTTGGAGTCACGTCAATGGATGTCATCATGTAACTTATATAGATAACTCCACAATTTATTAGAAAATTTGGTTTTAAAGTAAAAATGCAATTAAAAGGGAATTTGGGCTTCAAACAATTTTCCCTCCAACTATTAAACTTAATTCGTTTAACTAAAAAGCTCAAATAGCAACTGATGGATTGCCCTAATGGATGGGGCATTTCTTTAAGAATAATACTTGCATTTTCTTTTTTTAAAATGAGCTCATTCCTCCACTGACAAATAACGCATTGTTTCTGTAGAAATATCATAAGCAGATCAGTTCATCATCATTCAAATGTATCAAATAAATCAACAGTATAGGTATCAAGTAACATATTGAAGATGAACAGTCCATTTATTTGAGACATTTGGTTACTAAACGAACTCCGTTTCGAATGACTTTTTAAAAAGATGATCTTCAAATGAAGATTAATAAATTGAATGGTTCCGATTATAAAAGTTTTATGGTGACGATATGTTATTTGCGAGTAGGAGAATGAGATCATCCCACAAAAGAGATGCAAGTATTTTTATTTTTTTTTTCTCTAACACCCACCGGGTCATCTCGAGTTCAAGTTATCCTCTATCTTGCCATCTTTAATCACGACTAATGTACATGGATTAATTGGTCAAGAAACAAAAAAAGCTACATGCATGTTTTCATGTATATTGCAATGTTATCAAAATCCAACAACATATTCATGAAATGAAAGTAACTTGTTTTTTGCATGAAAATATCATTCACACATGATAATGCCATGAACATAATACATTTTTAACAATCTATAATCCCCCTGGCAATCAACCATTATTATTACTCGTGCTAAAATATAATTCTTCCTCAAGAACAACAATGGATCCTAATTATTTTATGAACTTCGATTTCCCTCCAGTAAGCAAATTTTGCTCTGTAAGCTTCGTTTGTAAAATTTTACCAATTATTTTTTTTGTCAATAATTTTTTTTTTCTTTTCCAAATTTATGCCTGCATGCATGTTCATAGCGAGAATAATTACTGGTTGATATACATGTTTAACAGACAGTGGAGATCAAAGTCATATGGCAAGGAGCAATGGGCGCTTTGGTGGTTCCCTTCTCTGCAAGAATTATCGAAGTAAACTACTGATTTTGCAAACACTTAATGTCCCAATCACAGCAGAGAGGCAAGAGCTCTCATGGGAAGGGCAGTTTTTAAAAGATGAACTGACTGTTCAAAGCAATAACATTCCCGCTAATGATACCATACATGCCTTCAACAAGATTAAAGTCGGAGTTTATTTGGCGACTAACCGCCTTTATCATGAAATCGTAGTCTACGAAGGTAGTAGTGTGGGTGAGTTAAAGGAGAAAATTCACGCAGATTATGGCGTGAATATCGATCATAAAGTACTGTGTAAGGGGAATGATGATCTTGATGATCGTACTATTCTGTGGGCTGCTGGAGTTGTCGAAGGAACTTCGTTACATCTCGTGAGAAAGAAATAATATCAGGGAACAATTAATACTTCACGGTTTCAAGGGAACCTTGGCAACTTTGGATTGCAAAGTTTTATGAGTAGACTAAATAATATATACTATATATGTACTATTAATTTGAGTTTGAAAAATGAAAAGAAATATATATCTATGATAATGCATTAATATGAATTAAAAGAATTTGTTTAAGTGAAAACCGAAGTGTTGGAAGAAGTTTGGTTACCAACAAAAATATAGCTTGACATGTATGCAAAAAAAAAAAAAGTACTGTGTTTTCTTTCAACGAGTATTTTATATGTCATCATGAAAATATGATACACAAATACGGAGGAATGAACAAGAACCCCTTTTTCAACAAAACTATACTTTTGCTCTTTTTCTGCTGCATCAACAGCAGCTGCAAATGCCATTAAAACAAGAACCCCCTTGTGTTTGACTATATCCTCATTGCATCTGCAAATTCCTTGA
The DNA here is from genome assembly GCF_019419815.1 of Pyrus x bretschneideri. Taxonomy (NCBI): domain Eukaryota; kingdom Viridiplantae; phylum Streptophyta; class Magnoliopsida; order Rosales; family Rosaceae; genus Pyrus; species Pyrus x bretschneideri. The sequence continues at coordinate 251,406 of NW_025999838.1, read as the reverse complement.
AGTCCTTTAAGCTGCGGGACAAAGGATTGACACATAAAAAACATTGAATGAAGTAAAATCTTTACAAGTCTGCCTATACCTAACCTTCATTAATGTTATGTTTTGGTGCAAGAATCTATATATGAAAAGAACATTATCTATATGCTAAAACCCAATTGAGAATCACTGTTCACCAACAGGATTTAACGGAATTGCCCTTCAGTTGCTACTCATCCTCGGTCTTTTTCCTGTATTGCTTTACTAATTTGCCCCTAATGTCTAGTAAGGGTAAAATTGTAAATAGATGAGTTTGTTATAATGTTGTTATAACAGCCCTTGTGATTGGATAATGTTTAGTTAGATGATGAAGTAATTAGTTGATAGCATAAGTGGGTGTGTCAGTAGTATATGTACTCCAAAGATGTAATCTTCTTGTTTAAAAAATGAAAGTATAACATTTCTATCATGGTTCTCATGAACCTCGATCCTTCTCTCTCTTTGCTTCTTGCTTCTCGCGCTTCTTCTCCCTTCAAAGCTCAAAACCCTAGATTTTTTAGCCATGGCGACCTCTAGCTCTCATTCCTCTCAGTCTGAATCTCCTATTCACCCTACTCCAATGAATTATTGCCCTAATTTTTCATCATCCTTGGCAATTTCGTCAATCACGATCCAGAATATTGGATCTTTGGTTCGAATTAAGCTTACAACAACGAACTATCTCACCTGGAGTGCATTGTTCGCTTCGATCTTCCGCCGATACAATCTCACCGGTATCATTGATGGCACAATGCCTGCTTCGCCGAAGTTTCTTCTTGATTTGTCTGGTAATCGCACCTCTACTCTGAATCCTCAATATATTGTGTGGCTTGAGAATGATCAGAATATTTTGATCTGGATTAATTCTACACTCTCGGATGCTCTTATTCCATACACTGTTGGTGTTTATTTGGCTCGTGAGCTATGGTCGAAACTGGAATCATGTCTTGCAACTGCATCGCAATCACATATTCATGAGCTTCGTTCTCATCTTCATATTGTCACAAAGGGTGATTCCATGGCTGCGGTCTATCTTTAACAAATTGAAGAAATTGCTGATGCCCTAGCCAATACCGGTGCTCCAATTGAAGCCTCTGAGTTGATTTCTGTTATTCTACACGGTTGGCCCTCCAAGTATGAATCATTTAAGGTACTCCTTTTTCTAGGAGCATTTTTCCCACTGGGTTTTTACTACCTAACTAGGTTTTAACGAGGCACCTATCCTAGACTAGTCATACCCTTGTGTGCTTTACTTGCATCCCGAAGATGTTTAGTTTTGACTTGATTTAAGTTCTCGTGTTTCTCCTTGGACTATGGGTTTTATCCTACCATAGTGTTTATTTTTATTTTTATTTTTTTTTATCACAGCGAGGTTTTTTGAGTTTCACCTTTTATGCATTACTTCCGCTTGTTTGAGACTCGCATATGCTCGTTGTGTCGACTAGACTAGACGACTTCATCAACAGCTTCTACATCATCTATAAGGATCTGATGCGACAACTACTTGAGTATTTATACACTCAAGGGGAAGTTTTGTGATATAAATTCTAGCACAAGTGTATTGTATAATCCTTGGAAGGTTTGGTTTACTTTTAAAATTAGTGATCCTTTCCTAATAGGATTTGTATTTCTTAGAAATCAAGTTTTTCTCTCCTCATAGTTTACGATAAATAAAAGTACACAAAATGAGAAATATACATCTCAAAAATTCCTCAATTATCCGCACCTCTTAGACAAAATAGGCCACAACAATTTCTTCAGTTTAAACCCATTAACTATATTAATTTACTTTACATATTAGAGTGATGAGTCAGCTACTTTTGAGGTTCAGTAATTCAAATTTTTACATCATACCTATTTTGCCCCTTCGTGAGCAATGCATGGAAACGACGCCACATTAATGCTATATTATTAATTTCCCTTTTGAATTGTTTGGTTGAGAAATATGAAAGGGATTCTCTAAAAGTGGAATTATTTGGCACCTTATGTTTTTTGCACAATATTTTATAATATTGGCACAAAAACTAACGTTAATTGTTAGGTGGCAGAGAGTCGAATCTCACTTGTTTGTGGAAAATTCACTCTTCTGATGTTAGTAATTTAGTATACTAGAGTACAAAATAGGTAAATAAAAAAAGGATTTGTTATTGGCACTCAAAAATTCTCATTTTTCACTCCAAACTTTCTATATTTCAAAAGAAAAATACATATATAAGGAGTGCAAAATGAGATTTTTGGAATGCCAATAATAGTTTTCATAAAATACACTCAATTTCTAAATGTTGTAGATGCCTCTCCTAAAATATTCAAAAATATATTTATCCAAAAAAACAGATGAGAGAATGATGTAAAGATCCCCATTTTAAACGTGCATTGCAAGTAAAAGAATAAATAATTACACATACTCTCCAAACAGTACTATTAAAAGTAGCAAAGGATTTGATTAGATAAGGTTAAGGACCATGTATAACAACCAACTCAAGCATGTGAAATCCCTACATCTACTTGAAGAAAAACAAAATCATCTAAGCCATTGAATTCTGTTGAACCCTCAAAGGGCTTTTGTGTGTGCGTGTGCGTGTTTTCTTTTACTTTTCATCAACACGGACCACCAAAATCTTCATGGAAAGATAAGTTCGCGCTTCCTCGAATTTTTTTTCAAAGCCTTTATCTTAGCATCAAAACTTTCCATGGTCTCTTTCAACTCCGAAAGCTTTGAATCAAGATCTCTCATCTTATCCCTCATACAAACTTGCTCAACTTCACCTTCTAAATACCTCTTTGATTCCTCAGCCACTTCGTATTTGGTGGCCACGCTCAGACACCGCTTCAGTCTCGCGCGTAGAAATCCAACATCCATACCCAACAGCTCAAAGGCGTGTAAAGTCTTCTCCTGCATTACACAATCAGCACGGGAGTGGGGCAGCTTGCAAGCTCTAATGGCATTAGCGATGTTGGTGGTTTCGGTTATTATTTCAGCAGCCAACTTACTGTCAATACTTTTGAGGATATTGTCATGCAAAAATGAGCCTTGTGAGCAGCATAGATCATAATAGATGGTCCTGACCTGCGCGGAGAGTTGAGTATCTATAGTCACACCATTCACAAGAATGCGGAAATTATCAATTATTCTAACATCTTCAAAATCAGCTGCTGGTCCTTGAATTGTAATATCTGCCGCTAAGTTGGAGGTGAAGTCCTCATTGTCATCCTCAGATTGGTTGGCATCAAGCTCCGGATTAGTACCTAATTTCAAACTTTTCTTTTGAATGTTGACTTGGGAAACATCTCGTCGAGGAGTCATTAGATGTTTTTTCCCTGCATAACCTTTCACCAAGTTAATATTTCTGGTGCACAAGCAATGATCTAATAATTTGTGAAGGAGCAAAGTAGAGAGAGAGAGAGAGAGAGAGTACCAAAAACCTCTTTGGTGGCGCAGGATTTCATTTTCAAGAGGCTAAAAGCTGCATCTACTTCAGCTAGACTATGTCTTCCCATTATGTACACCTGTAACATTGTGTAGAGAGCACAGTAAACTAATCCGCAGCACGGTAGATATCAAGAAGTTAGACCGATAAAACCACATGAAATGGCAGATACACTTCATCCTATGAAGCACTGCATAGTAAGTGGACATGAGGGTATTAAAAACCAAGATGTTCTTGTAAAATTTATGGAAAAAAAAAAAACTATTTGCCAGGAAACAACAGTGACTACCTTAAACTTCAAGGGCTTGACCAAACGGAAAACTAAAAGGTTGCCGACAAGCAACTTGTTTGCAGTACAAAACTTTTGCCATCCAGCACTGACTATCCTCCTTTCCCCAAGAAACGTCACTCTGTATTTTTCCCCACTTTCAACTTCGAGGGTTAATGTTGCATCATGCAATGGCAAATACAAATGGCAGAATTGCTTAGGCAGTGTCTGTCAAAAGAAAAAATTAAGAACACAAGCAGTTACACATTTGTCTAGGAATCCAAGTCCAGGCCTTCAAAACGTGGTGCTTCAGTTAAGAACTTAAAGAGTTATGACTCACCAAACAAAAGCAAGAGGAAACATTTGAACGTATCATAGACTTGACAAAGACGGGGTCAGCTCCAAGATTTGCCTGGATGTCCTGAACTTGGTTTCTCACAAAAGATATTTCATGATCCTTAAAAGAGTCGAAAATGGTTCTCTTCCGCTTACACCTAGTCAATCAATCAAAACATCTATGTTGTACACTTCAAGCACATAAGTGGTCAAGTTAATTAACGAAAACATTTCGACAAATATACCTACCCTCCATCTCCATGCTTCTGAGGATGACCAGGAACTTTCTGTCAAAATAATCATAACAACTTTCCATTTAGCTTTGTATTGATAATATGAGTCATGATATGCAGCAGAATACAAGTAAAATCACAAGGGCCGTGTCGGAAATCACAAAATCACGCTAATTCTACTGATTTGCAGAAAAAGTTCACTGGGGCAGTTTATCAAACATGTATCAAACAACAGATGGGCATGTTCTTGGCTGGCACAATTTTTGGGTTTCCCATATAATTGTTAAAAGCACCCAACTTAAAAAATCATAAGGAAATCAATGGAAACGAAAAACGTTCTTACTCGCTTGGTGATATGGGTCGGTCGTGAAGGACGTCTGCAGGTGCTGAACAGATTTTGCTTGGTCTCCAATGTCTGCTCCCTCTGCTCTACCTCTACCTGCAGTCGAACAGCCAGCATTCAGCAAATACATTCACAATCTAGAGAGAGAGATAGAGAGAGAGAGAGAGAGAAAGAGAGAGAGGGAACCACAGGTGGAGGTGAATGAAGGGATTTTGGGCGGCTGCGGAGACGAAACTGGGAAACGGTCAAGCTTTCTGCTTCGCCGTGGTCTTCGTCGTCTTCTTTTTCTTCTGGGAAATACTCAGAGTCGGCGAGTTCTTCTTCTTCTTCCTTGACGTTCATGTCGAGTGTGAAGTTTTGGGGGTGTCTCCAGTCCAGCATCACCTCCATGGCCATTGGCGTTTGACAAACACTCAGCCTGAGAGCTATGCCACCCCTCTCGTCACTAGTCAGTCACTGCGTTTTACTTCTTGTCAAACACTCACCTCTTTATTCTCTAGCCATTTCAACAAATAAAAAAGGAAACAACAAGAAGTGGTGAGGGCACAGCCTGCGGTTTCCTACTTAGACAAGAAAAATGTGGAAGGTTCTGGATTTGATGATCCGAGTTGGTGAATCTGTTTGAGTGTGGCTACGGGCATATTGAAATTCTTCATAGCTTCTCCGAGCCCGAAACCAGTGAATAACCGTGACTTGCCACTGGTTGTCCATTAAAAAAAAAAAAAAAACCAAAAGTGACTAAATGGATTCTCTTAGAAGGAGAGTAGAAATTAAAAAGTTGAGCTCACAAATCGCTTATCTTGTTAACAAGATTTTGCCACGTTATCAGTTATTTGTTATTGATAAACATTCAAAATAAGTTTCATTAAATATGTAATCGAAATATCAATTATCAATAATCAATAAAGCGTCAAAATTAAATAGTCGGTTCATCTAGCTATCTGGCGGTCTATATGCACTCAATTCACTTCCACTGGTGACGTTGTCTTGTCCAAGAAGGAACCTAATTATGGGTTGAGATTCATAATTTCACATTAATGATCTGCCAATACGGCCACTAAGCACCATTCTGGAAATGGTAAGGTTGAAATGACAAGTTTCTATGCATAAATACTCATATAGACATTGCTAAATGCTTTCGACAAGTACTAAATAATCAACCATGTCAATAAATAATTCTCGACGTGTTTGTCCTCTAAGAAATTGAGTCAAACCCAGATTCTCTCATCTGTATCTAGTTTTTATTAGCTTATTCAGAAAAAGTTACAGTTCATTTTCCTCCTACTAGCAGCGTATAAATCTTACAGTCATGATTCATCCAACATCTACTGTCATAGTTACTCCGTTTGCGGTCGCCTCGGACCGCGCTGCAGCTGACCTACAAACTATTATCTTATGCAAACCAACTTTGCACCTATCTCCTGGTGATATGTATCATCATCTATACATTTCGAAGCTACATCATATAGACAAAATCTATATTAAACATGTAAAGGTTACGTTGTTATATACATGTGATTATCCTTCGTTCGATCTGTACACTTCGTTCCAGAGGACGAACGAGTTAGAATATGCATGCATTTATTCCGGATACCACCAAAGATGCCTGAAACGGCAGACCTCACCTCCAACATTTGCCTTCATTCTGGCTAACATTGTTGCATTGACGGCTAACCCATAAGAGAAATCATAATCTTGAGCGACGAAAGCTTTTGAGACCACGAGGAGGTGAATTCCTACGAGCAGAGGCAAATGGCTGCCCATTCAAAGACCCGCAAAATTTAATATCCCAACCCTCAACGTTCTTAGGGACACAAACATCAAACAGGACTTGGCCAAGTACACTATGTGCACTAATGCTTGGGGGACTGGGCAGAGAGACGGATCTTTCTTTTTGTTCATCTTGTAAAGACCCGGAGTCTGTACTATTTTGATTCTCAGCTGAACTTGGCAAGAAGAAGTGGTCGCTCGGCTCCACTGCAACTCTTCTAAGGCTCTGATTAGAGTTAACTGCTGCTTTCTGGAGATCACATATTAGTTCAGATATCTCATCTTGCATGCCTTCCATGCTAGTATTGTCACCTTCAAGTTCTTCAATTCTTTGAGAAAAAACCAAAGCAGCCTTTTCAAGAAAGTGAGTAACGGAAGACCTATACTGTATTGGATAATACTTATAATGACCTGAAATGAACATAAAATTGTGTGTGTTTAGTTCTTCTGTGCCACAAGCATTAAAGCAACCAAGCGATAAAAATGTGAAAAATTCTATGCGCTAGTTAAGTATCTATGCAGTGTTTTCCAATCTAGGAACGCGAAAGGAACTCAACTAACTCTATCTGCAATTCTGCAAGTTCATTTTACCAATGGTCATGTTGGACTTAAGGTCAGTACAAGGTCTAGATTCCCAAGTACCATAGATTGGGATGAAATGTACCACGGTACAAGACCGATTGAATCATGGCCTCCAACTACAAGAATGAAAGTCCCCAAAATCTACTAACTAAACAAAGGTTTAACCATATCATCTGAACGCTTTTGCATCTATTTTTTTTACTTTCTATTTGTCCAAAATAAGATGGTGCCCACAAGGTTTTGGACAATTCCAACAAGACATTTATACTGTTCAAAGTGTTGCCTGTTGAAACACGTTGACATGCCATAACTTCACCCAACAAAACCATGTAATTTCTTACAGATATCCAATAACCATCACGATTATGTTAAAGAACAGTACTAAGCTATGCCTACTGGTTTCCCGATACCAAAACACATCGCTGATGAGCGATATAACTTTCGTAGGTAGTGCACAATAAGGAAATCAAAACTACAGAACAGGATAAGGATAAAAGGAAATCAATTTTTTTTATACAAACCTAGATGAGGGGAGCCATTCAATTTCACAAGCTTGACATCTCCTCCAAGTTCTTGTAAACGGTGAGTGAAATTACAGATAATGTGATAGGGGGCCAGATCATCTTTATCAGAGCACAAAATGAGAAATGGAGCACCCAAACTCTATAGGAAAAACATTAATTAGTCCATAAACTAATAGAAACAAGCAACAGACAGCTAAAGGTGAGTAAAGGCTGAACGAAAACTTACAACAGACGAAAAAAGAGCGTGCCAATACTCAGCACATTGGGATTCAAATCTAGTAAGGTACAACGCATCCAAACCAGAAGCAATGCCTTTAGCTACCCAAGAAACCAGTTTTGATGATCCAGGCATCTTTAGAATGGTTGGGTGTAGAGCATATTGAGTGCCCAGATCACTTGTAAAATCAACAGGACCAGAATCATAGATGTGTCCAGTAATACACTTTCTTACCAATCGATATTCAGCCTTCATAAAGTTAAAATAACCCATAAGAACAGAGTTCCAAAAATGAACATATGGGATCAAATGGGCATTATGAATAAAATACAGCACATGTTTTAACTGAAACTACGAAGATAAGCATACCAGATAATGCTGACCGTCACAAATTCCGTCAAGAATCTGCAGTTACATTTGAAGTTATTACACAGTACAAACATTGAAATAAAATCAGAAAAGACCAGCTAAGACTTCAACAATTCCAGAAATCAACTTATCAGTGCCAAATACAAAGTCGGGTATCCACCACTCACAAGACTTACCCGAAAAACCTTGTACATACAAGCTTTTGTACCAGCAGAAAGAGCCACAAAGACTACAGGACATGGCTTAACCCTTAGCTCCTGCATACCCAAAATATAAAAATAAATAACTGGACACTCCATAGAGTAAACTTGAGCAAAATTAAAAGCTATGTATGCCATATTCATCCGGCATTAAAAACACTTTGAAATTCGAATGGGATGGGATGGGATTTTACACCATAAAGAGTTCGGTTCTTTCTCGCCATTAGGCGAGTAATACACATACACACACATCTAACCATACAGTCATTGGCCCGGGAATCGGATCATAGTTCCATATTAAATATATGCACCAAATCTAAAGAAGCAATGAATAAGAAATTGGCAAACTGGGAAGGAAGCTGACCTCAACAAGCTCATTGAGAATAACAAAGGCGAACGACATGGCCTTTTCGGGATAGAATCTACACAAAATTTCATCACCAGAGCAGAAAAATAAGCTCAAAATGCGGCAAAATCGAATAAAACTCCAATCTTTAAACCCATCCATGAATCATAAACCAAATATCCAAATACAAGCAAATCCATGAGCGATTCAGCACAAAAAGAATTCTAAAAATACATCTCATGGATGTTACGTTCTGTTTGGGTGGTGAGAAAATGCGAGAAAAGAAAATCCACTCACGCATGGAGAAAATGGGAATGGCAAACGAGGGAATTCCAACCGAGAGACGAGTACAAATCCACGTAATTCTGCAAGTGCCTCTCGTGAATCGAAACCCAAGCGAAGATGACAACGATTCCTTTCGAATGAGAGACCTCCTCCTTCCGTCCCCAGTGGATTCCACCGCCGCCACCATCGCCACCGCAACTACCACTAGCTCCGCCACCGCTCCACATAGATGCTGAGCTTCTTTGGGAGAATTTTGGGATTGAATCCTAGGGATTTTGGTGTGGGTGGAATTGTGAGGTAGATGGGGAAATGGTGGTTGGATTGTAAGAGCCACCCGTGTTCGTGTACGAAATCCTGAATTGAATTTCTGGAGAGAGAAACGATAATGGGGGCCGTGGTGGGGCTTCTGCTGGATCATGACTCCTATGCGGTCATCGTCATTGTGGGGACACTGAGGAGAGGGATCTCTTAGATGGGGTCCACCGGGACACCTCAGACTGTACCACGCGCGTTTTAGGATAAGAGCAAGCCCAGCGTTGCTGGGTGCTCGGGGGATAGGCCAGAGAAAAGGGGCCCGAGGTTCTGTGGACCGGCTCCAACGTTGAAGAGCCTGAGTGGAGGTAGAGGCCTGAGTTCTGGGCTCGTGAAGAATTGCAAGCCCGAGAGTCCAAGTGGATGTGACGCCAACGCTGATGTCAGCCTGGCGCCATGTCATTTTTAATTTTTTTTTCTGTCAGGCGCATGCACCCCACTGGCGCGTGGGGGCGCGTCGCCGACACAAAATCAGAAAAAAAAACAGTGCTTTTTCAATTACCGTTGGGAAGCCACGTGGCTTCCCACGGTCCGTTCGATCTCAACGAATCTTTAATTTGGACCGTTCGATCTCAACGGTAAAAAAAAAAAAAAAGTTTTATTTAATATCCACCGTTCGATCTGAGATTAACTGTGGATATTAATATGCTTTATAAATAAAAAAATAAAAGAAAAAATAGTTTTAAAATTAAAAAAAGTTACCGTTGTGACACGTGGCACAATCTGGAGTGTTGGAATTCAAATTTTTTTATATCCAACGGCAGAAATTAATTAGTTGAATAAAAAATTAAAAAAAAATTGTAAAAAATTAAAAAAAAAATCTGAAATTTTTTTTAAAAAAATTGTTTTTACTTTTCTATAAATACCTTCTCATTATCATCTACCTTGCACTACAATTTCATATTTTCTCAACTACTTTCAATCACATTCCTTTCTTTGTCTCAAAGTTTCAGTCCATTTTTTTTCAACAAAATGACTACTGGTACAGGTACGAATTGGTCGCTTCTTGAAGATGTTGCGTTGTGTACTAGCTGGGTTGAAGTTACTCATAGTTCGCTTACGGGTAATGAGATGTAGTTGCGAGAAATGTGGAGTCTTATTCATACCAATTATCTTGAGAAAATTGGTGGGAAAAGAACCAAAGAATCGATGTCCAGTCGTTGGAAATTACTTAGCCAATCGTTTAGTACGTGGAGAGACGCCTTGGCACAAGCTACTAGTAATATTCGAAGTGGGAAAAATTACTCGGATCAGGTAACAATATATTATTTATTTGATACCCAAATTTACATTATAATTATTTGTTTATATTATTTATTTGTTACATACTTACATTATAATTATTTGTTTGTATTATTTATGTGACAGCCCGTTTCGGAATTTTCGAAACGTAAGGGTGAAATGATGATTTTGCCCCTAGTGTGATCTTTTGTTGTGTGGTTGTTTTTGGATTGTTGTTGGCAGGATGTGGACCACACACTCTCCCACACCCCCTCACTTTTTCCCTGCCCTGCACCCCTGTCCTGAGCCTTTCTCTCCCCCATTTCCTATTCCATTTGTACGGACACACCCAGAAACCCTCCAAATCTTCACAGATCGAGGAAACAAAATATGTATTCTTGCTCGTGAGGTCCGTAGAAGTTCAACCATACCCATTTCAGGTAAGGATACCTTCGTTTTCACGTCGAACTAGGGATACCCCGATTTTGTCATTGTTCATGCACACGTTAATTCTTGTGTTTTTGGGAATTTCAAGCTTGTAGGAAGCTTGGTGAGGTCCTTAGGAGGCTCGGGGTGGTTCGTTTGAAGGTTTTGGACGTCGGGATCGTGAGTTACAAGGTTGGCCGGAGTTGGTGGTGTTTTCCCGGCGAGATTCCGTGTGTTTTAGCACTTGGAAGTGGTATGGATTTGTTCCTCTCGTTGTAAGCTTCATTTTGGTACCAATTTTGTGAAATTTGGTTGAAAAACGAAGAAGTTACAAAGTTTTCAAATTTTCACGATTTTCCGGTGCCGGAGCCTCGCCAGAAAAGACGACGGAATATTCCGTCAGTTTGGACGAAATATTCCTGACGGCGTTAACGGAATATTCCTGACGCCGTCAGTGTGCCGGCACGTGCGACGGTGGAAATTTTTTCTAAAAATATGGGGATGTTCCTGAGGTTAAGTAGATCACATTGGTGTATTCATACACCCCATTTGAGCATTGTATGAGAAGTTATTTCATAAGGTTGGTTATGTGTTTTAAAATTAACGTTTTTATAGTTGTTTCGCATATAAGTGAGACCTATCCCGAGGATGAGCGCGGTCACTCGAGGCAAGGGGGTTACGACCCTTCTACATACCAGTGAGTGGGCTTTTGGTTTTCCGTATATACCTATATACTTATGCTTTTCCCAGAAAATGAATTGAAACGTTTATTCGTTTATATGCCATGCATTATGTTTGCCGTTGTTTATGCATTGTTAGTAGCCTATATATGTATATGTATGTTGGTGCTGTGGGCGCACAGGTAAGTGCCAGGTGAGTATGATTTATGCTTATGTTCAGTAGTGATTTGAGATGCATAGAGAGTGTTGGAAATATGCCATGAAAGTCAATCTTTGGAAGAAACCTTTCAGGACAATGTAATGATGCATATAAGACTCTTATACATCGGAAGGCAAAGATACTAATTAGGACTATCTCAATGAACGAAATATGTCCTAAATAATGAATCCATGGACAATGGATTGATGGAAGAAGTAATCTAATGATGATTAGACTACAGAGACCTTCTTCTCATAACCATTATGTCCAAAAAGGTTCCTGGTCATAGGATTGTCAGAGGGATACTGACAATGCATAGACCGGTACATACTATGTCTGCTTCAAATGGAAGGATGGAAAGTCTTATCCCATTCGTGTAGTGACACTAAGACAAGTATGTAGGTGCTCATTAAGGGAATGAGTTCACTGAACACAATCGAACGAGAGTACTTGCATGGAGGTCTACTCACATGTCAAGCAAGTAACTCTGAAGGTTGGAATAATGTAAGTAATCCTTTGACCTGAGACATCATAGATGTCTAATGGTTAGGTCCTTGATCTTTGATCATGTCAAACGACATTCCATTGGAGTGTCCACGACATTGTTGGGGTTAAGGTATCTAAACATGTAGGCATGTGAATGATCAACAAGGAATCTCTGATCCTCGTTATGAGAGGAAGAATACTCTGAGATATGATTCGGGAATCTTCGGCCGAAGTCTCGAGCGTAATAAAGGAAAACGTTCCTATGCGACTCAATTGAATCATATAAGAAAGCATAATCACATTAGGGGTTTGACATAGTATATCCATACCCTAGTGATGTGATTGAAAGTATTGTTTTAGAGAAGGATCGAATTACATTGTAATTCCAACTGAATAGGTTCTCCGAATAAACTTCTACATTAGCTTGGGTAGCCATGATATATGTTTAGATGTCACTCATGGCTTGTGAGTTCTTCTAGATGATTAAATGTAGTCATCAAAGAAGAAGGTGAATTAAAAGTAAGTTTTAATTCACTAAGTGGATGGATTAAATATAATCAATTGGATTGGTGCCAATCACCTCACTGCCTTACTAATTAGAACCTAAAAGATTGTTCACCAATACACTCTTGTAGTGAGTAACTAATGGATGATGGAAATAATTAATTGGATTAATTAAGTGTTGTGATTAATTTAGAAAGTCTAAAGAAATCATAAAAGCGATAAAAGATCGTTTTGGGCTTAAAGAAATGTTCGGGTTTAATTGGGCCCATTGGGCCTAAACCCATTGGGCTTTTATTCAAGCATTGGATGACTTGAAATAATAAAAGCCCAAGGCCCAAACAACACTAAGAAGGCCGCCCAAAGAGAGGGAGAGAGAAGGTCAATTGTTGACTTGTTTCTTTATGTTATAAAAGGAACTTTATAATGAAAGTTTCAAAAGGGTTTTTTGTGTGTTCAAAACAACAAAAGAGAAAAGAAAATAACTCTCTCTAACACTCAAAGGGCCGGCCACCATAAGGGGATTTTTAGCTAATCATTTTATCACCCCTTTGGTTATTCCTTCATCCTTCTTACTACACTAGTGGGTGAGGATCTTTAGAGGTTTTCAATTTTGGAAACTTGAAGAGGACCTAGGAGCACTCATTCTCAACAAAGTGGAGGAGGCAAGGAGGGAGGCTAGGCTCAAGGAGTTCAAGGAGCAAAGAGCTTAGAGGTGGTCCATCCTTGGTCTAAGATCTAGATCAAGAGGTATAAAACTACTCCTAAACTTTGTTCTTCAATAAATTGTTTTTGATGCATCATAAATAAACCTATGAATCTTGAAGGGGATTTTCATGACTAGAGCTTTGATATTAATTGATGACATGCTTCCGTTGTTTTCGTATATAAATTTTGAATTGTATATGCATGCTAGTCAATAGAAATCCCACATAAATCTCATATTTTCCCTTCAGAGAGCTCATAACCTGCACCCCCGGTGTTAGTGCTTCCGCCCAGAGTCGGGCACAGTCCTTCACGTGATGTTCACCTCCCGCACCACACGCTCATCTTGGATCCAAGTTACGTGCACAGTCCTGTCGTACAGACCACTTTAGGTGGTTCCAACTCGTAGGTAACCCGCGATTATTCGCCCAGCCTTCACGTGATCGTAGCACTTGAGCGTACTTATATTACACCTAGTCCTGTCGTACAGACCACTTTAGGTGGTTCCGACTCGTGTGCAGGTATAGTTAGTGAGATGGAGATTTGAGCTCTAGATTCAACCGTACAGGTCACGTTAGGTGACTCCGGCTGACAAATTACATGGCATTGATTTGACATTCCTGAGCACTTGCATTCTATTTAGAGACAATTGACATGGCATATTTCAGAGCATGATTTATATGTATGTATATTCTATTTTTTTGGGAAGTATACAGGTTTTACAGCGAGGGGTTAGAATCTTGTTTATGAAATGGTTTTTGAAAAGCTTTGTTTTTGCCCACTCACACTTTTTGTTTTGCGCCTCTCCAGGTTCTAGTTGGCTAGCACTTTTGGTTAGGGCTGGGCACGGGCCGGGCCGGGCCCAATTTTGAAGGGACCGGACCAGACCTAGGTTCAAAGGGAACGGGGCGGGCCGGGCCGGGGATTACATTTTTTAATATAAGAACCGGACATTACCCGGCCCGGTTGAAACGGGCCGGTTCGGGCCGGGTCCACGGGTCCATTTTTTTTTTTTTTTTGGTTGTTTGAAAGAAAAAAAAAATTGTACATATTCACAGATTGCAAACTGCACAGATTGCAATCTGCACAAAAAACTGCAGACTAATATGCAAAGACTCCGGTGAACACAGAACTTCATATCAAAATCTTGTGAACTAGTTAACCTTTTAGCTTGTATGCTGAGAAATGTGCAACCAAATAAAAGGAAAAGAGAAGTATGTGCTGAATTATAAAAGGATATGCAAAGACTCCGGTGAACACAGAACTTCATATCAAAGTCTTCATACCCTAAGTCTGTGATCCCCACCAATTATTTTAATGCTAAGAATATGCTCGTCATCGTCAAGAAGTTCCAATCTTTCAGTACTTGTAGTGGCAGGAAGCCCAGACTTAACATCAACTTCTCTGAGACTTCCAATCTCAAGGTTCCCCTGCACCACACACCTGCTGATGAAAAATGGAGTTGACGGAGACAGAAGGTTCTTGATATGCTGCTCAAGTGCATTGATATCTTTGCCAGAAGGATCTTTGGCAACCTGCATTTTCACAAAGAGTACCATACTTAAGTTATAACACCTCAATTTCACAAGAATTTTAAGGATATCGATCAAATCTGAAACACATTAGCAGCACCATAACATTGCTAATTCCAGCAACAGTTCCAAATACACAACACCAACTACTCAAACTACGAATACACGAAACCGAAATTAAACGTTTTAATCTTAATCAATATTTACGGGCCGAAACTTTTAGGTGTAAATCTAACAATAATTCGAACAGACTCGAGTGCAAGGTGGAGATCTGTGAATGTAGTAAACAGTATATCAATTAGCTTAGTGCTGAACCTAAGATTTACGAAAACAATACAAATCTTTCAAAAGCTTCGATATCATAGAATTGCAATTATATAATCCATGCTATCACTGAAACCGGATCAGAAGACAATGACTAACAAACAACATCTCTACACAAGACTTTAAGTACACTAACGGAAAGAACTCATGGTAAGAAACGGATCAAACCAAAGGCAACTATGATATTAAAATATGACTCGAAAGAAACAGAGATCAAAGCAAGTAAAGTTCATTAACAAAAGTAAACGATGAGGGTAAGTCAAACATTAGCAGCAGAAACAGATCTAAACAACAAAAGCAACAGAATTTCATCACAAACTAATCAATTCGAGTCGAATCGAAATTCAATTGAACAACAAGATTTCGAAAACCCCAACAAAACCCACTTCCCAAAACCCACCAAGATCCAACCTTTTCAACTCAAAAATCAAATCCCACATCCAAAACAGCCCCAATTAAGATCCCAAGTTTTCGAAACCCAAAAGCGATACTTACAAAGCAATCGTCGTCGATGGTGAAGATGTACTTCTTCTTGGAGACCATGTAGCCGAAGCATCTGCAAGCAGAGTCCTTGAAGGAGATGCAGGACGCCTTGGGACCCAGAATCCGGTTGATATCGTTGCGGTTGTAGAGCTCGTAGTCGAAGCCCTCCGGGACCTTGATCACCTTCGACGGGTCGCCGTCCTGGACGATGATGAGGTGGTACTGCTGGAAGAAGGGCCTCCACATCTCGAGGAAATCGAGGTTTCGGATGGTGGGGATGACGATGTCGAGCTCGTCCTTCAGCAGAGGGGTCGGGGCGACCTTGCTGTACTGCGCCATGGCTGCAGCTGCTTCTCACCGACGGAGAGCGAGAGAGAGGGAGGGAGAGAGAGACGGGTTGGAGTTTAGACTAAAACCTAAAACCAACGGTCATGATTGGAAGGTATGTTTATTTTCAATCTGGGCCGTCCATTTCAATTACAAACGGGCCGGTTCGGGGCCCCGTTTTTCTATAAATCTGGAACCGGCCCGACCCTAGAATGCCATTACCTAGGCCCGCCCCACCCCGTTTCCCCTATTTAAAAACAGGACCCGCCCCGTACCCGCCCCGACCCGCCTATACCCGCCCCTACCCGCGGGCCCAAGACCCGTTTGCCCAACCCTACTTTTGGTGGCTTCCCTGAGGATTTCTTCGGCATATCTGACAGATTATTACCAGTGTAGGACCACCTTCGGGTGTGCTTTTGTAGTGTCGTTTTCTCCCGGACTGTGTTAGGTCTTCATGCTCTGAACTTTGTTTTCACACTTACGCTTGTACATGTATGTTATTACTTTGTGTAAAGCTGGATTTTATTTATTCGTACTATTTTTATTATTATTTTATTATCTTCCGCACTGTGCACATGATTACGTCACTTCCACGTGACGGCCAGCATGCCCTAATCTCGATCGGGGTGTGTTAGTTTGGTATCAGAGCCTAGGTTTGGCAGTCCTGTACTTTTGTGAGTATTCTAATGGTTTTGGTGTCCTCTGTCAGAATTATGCCGCCTCGTCGGGAACCACGTCGCTCTGCTGAGCCTAGTTTCCCCGATGTAGCTCAGCTGGGGGAAGCTATCGCTACAACTATTCATTCGGCGCTCCGCCCTCCCCAGAGGACTCCTCTGGAGACTATGTATAATTTGAAGTTGGATAAGTTCGAAGGCAACGAGGGTTTTGAGGGTGCGGAGCAGTGGCTAGAACATATTGAGAAGACTTTTCATGTTTTGCATAATCAGGGGAATCTGCCTGTCGAGAAGTGGGTAGAGACGACATCATGGTTTTTGGGTAAAGATTCTGCATCCTGGTGGGAGTAGGAACTTCGTCGTTTGACTCCAGCTGAGAAGACTGATTGGGATGTATTCCGAGAGTTATTTAGGAGAAGGTTTGTGCCTCCTGAGTATATTGACCGCAAGAAGCAGGAATTCACTGAGTTGAGACAAGGGAAGTTGACAACAAATGAGTATTACCAGAGGTTCACTGATTTGTCTCGCTATCATCCAGATGTTGCTGGCAATCCGGCGGAGAAGCTTCGTCGTTTCCGTTTAGGCACTAAGAAGAAGTGGCGTTCGATGGCGACCACTACCCCTTGTGACACCTACCAGGAGTTTTATGAGATTCTGCTGAGAATTGAGGATTCAGAAAACATGCCGAGCGAGAGTGAGGAGGAAGAGAAAAATGGTAATCAGAGGAAGGATGATAAGGGCAAAGGTCAGGCGTCGCTCGGACCTCGTAGGACCTAGACAGAGTCATGCTGGTGGAGGTAGGGCCTCAGTTTGCCGCAGGTACAATAATCGACATTTTGGTAAGTGTAGGCGAGGCAACAGTGGTTGCTTTACTTGTGGGCAGATGGGACATCAGGCTGCAAATTGTCCCTAGAGTCAGTAGAAGCCCCAACAGACTTTCTTGCCACCACCTGTATCGATTCAGCAGATTCCTGGTCCTGGTAGTTATGGGCAGACAGGTCGAGGTGGTGCCTATTACTATCAGGGCGATGTTGTTCCTTATGCCCCGGGACAGTATCAATATCCCCATGACCCATATTCTCAGGGTGGTTATCCCCAGTATTCTGGTGGCTATATGCCGTATCCTCCAGTTCCAGCAGGTGGGTCTAAGTAGTTTCAGGGAGGACAGACTCAGCATGGGGAGATTGCTACGAGTAGTGCGGGGTCTTCGAGGCAGTCTGGTCAGCCCAGTCAGGGGCGTGGTACTCAGAGTCGCGGTGGCCAGACGAGCAGAGGTCGAGGTGGACGACAGCAGACCCAGGGGCGTATTCATAATATTTCTCTGCAGGACGCTCAAAACAATCCATATTTGATCATGGGTACGTTAAATATCCTTGGTTATTTTGCTAGAGTATTAATTGATTGTGGTGCTACACATTCTGTGATTTCTCATACATTTGCTCAAGTGACGCAACCACGCCCCACACCTCTAGGGTATGATTTAGAGTTTGCTATGCCTAGAGGGGAGAGATGTATTGTAGATCGTGTGTACCCAGGATGTCCAGTGATAATGGAGGATGTTGTTATGCCAGCTGATCTTATCCCGTTGGATATTGTTGACTTTGATGTGATTTTGGGCACCGATTGGTTCCATTTCAATCGTGCCAATATTGATTGTTACGGGAAAATAGTTACGTTCCATCGTCCTGGATTACCTGTGGTTACTTTTGTGGGCGAGCAGAGTGGGGTGAGACATGGCGTTATTTCTACTATGCGAGCGAAAAGGTTGTTATCTAAAGGTTGCCAGGTGTACTTAGCTCATGTGGTGCTGGATGAGGCTACTCCTAGTAGAGTAGAGGATGTGAGGGTAGTCAGATATTTTCCCGATGTTTTTCCTGAGGATTTACCTGGTTTGCGGCCAGACCGAGACATGGAGTTCACCATTGAGTTGCTTCCAGGTACTAATCATATTTCCTTGATTCCTTATTGTATGGCTCCCGCTGAGTTGAGGGAATTGAAAGTTCAGTTGCAGAAATTAGTGGATAAGGGTTTTATTCAGCCTAGTACTTCACCTTGGGGAGCTCCAATGTTGTTTGTGAGAAAGAAAGACAGAACTTTGAGGCTATGTATTGATTATAGGCAATTGAATTGGGTAACAATTAAAAACCGTTATCGATTGCCGCGTATTGATGATTTATTTGATCAGCTTCGAGGTGCTTGTGTATTCTCCAAGATTGACTTGAGGTCTGGATATTATCAGTTGAAGATTAGTAGGGATGATGTTCCTAAGACGGCGTTCAGGACTCATTATGGTCATTACGAGTTCCTGGTTATGCCATTTGGATTAACGAATGCACTAGCTGCTTTTATAGATTTGATGAACCGAGTGTTCCAGCCATATTTGGATAGGTTTGTTATTGTTTTCATCGACGACATTCTGGTGTATTCTAAGTCTAAAGCGGAACACGTTCGACATCTTACTTTGGTGTTGAAAAGGTTGAGGGAACACCAATTGTATGCTAAGTTTAGCAAGTGCCAGTTTTGGTTAGACCAAGTTGCGTTTTTGGGGCACGTCATTTCAACTCAGGGTATTTTGGTGGATCCTCAAAAGGTGGCAGCTATGGAGAAATGGGTGCAACCGCGAACCGTCACTGAGGTGAGGAGTTTTCTTGGTTTAGCAGGGTATTATCGACGGTTTGTTAAGGATTTTTCTGTGATTGCTTTACCACTGACGAGATTAACGAGGAAAGACGTTAAATTTGAGTGGGATGATAAGTGTGAGTAGAGTTTCGAGCAGTTGAAGTATTGTCTCACCCATGCACCTGTTTTGGCACTCCCGAATGATAGTGGTGATTTCGAGGTTTATAGTGATGCTTCTTTCAATGGTCTGGGATGTGTGTTGATGCAGCATGGTAGGGTGATTGCTTATGCTTCACGACAACTGAAACCTCATGAGTTGAATTACCTTACACATGATTTAAAGTTAGCTACCATTATTTTTGCGTTGAAGTTGTGGAGACACTACCTTTATGGAGAGAAATGTAAGATCTTTACAGATCATATGAGTCTTCAGTATCTTTTTACGCAGAAGGATCTTAATCTTCGTCAGCGGAGGTGGATGAAGTTGCTCAGTGATTATGATTGCACGATTGATTATCACCCTGGTCGTGCAAACGTTGTGGCTGATTCACTTAGCAGGAAGTCTCAGGGCCGTATCAATGCGTTGTACGCTAGTCGCATACCTCTTCTGGTAGACTTACAATCTACGGGAGTGAGGTTGGAGGCAGAAGATCGAGAGGTGGCTTTACTTGCTAATTTTCAAGTTAGGCCAATTTTAGTCGATCGGGTGCTTGAAGCTCAGGTAGCTGATAGGGAAACTCAAGAATTGATCCAAGCTCAAGATCGAGGGAGGAGGAGAGACCTCAGAGTTCGTGATTCGGATGGTATGCTGATGCAGGAGGGTAGGATGTTTGTGCCTAATAATTTGGATTTAAAGAAAGCAATTCTCAATGAAGCACATATCTCGGCTTATGCTATGCATCCAGGAGCTACTAAAATATATCATACCATTCGACCATTTTATTATTGGCCGAGTATGAAGAGGGAGATAGCTGAGTATATGAGTAGGTGTGTCGTTTGTCAGCAAGTGAAGGCGGAAAGGAAGAAGTCGTTTGGGTTGTTGCAGCCGCTTCCCGTTCCAGAGTGGAAATGGGAAAACATTACTATGGATTTTGTGTACAAGCTTCCGCGTACACATAATGGTTTTGTCGGCATTTGGGTGATTGTTGATCGGCTTACTAAGTCAACACATTTCATTCCAGTAAGGGAGAAGTATTTTTTGGGTCGATTAGCTGAGTTGTTCATCTCGAAAATCGTGAAGTACCATGGTGTCCCTGTGAGTATTGTCTCGGATCGTGATCCAAGATTTACATCTAAATTTTGGGTGGCGTTTCAGGAAGCTTTGGGTATGAGACTACTTTATAGTACGGCGTATCATCCTTAGACGGATGGACAGTCAGAGAGAACCATTCAGACTTTGGAGGATATGTTGCGAGCTTCGGTGTTACAGTTTGGTGATGCTTGGCACCAACGGTTGGATTTAATGGAATTTGCCTACAACAACAGCTTTCATTCGAGTATCGGCATGGCACCATTTGAGGCATTGTATGGTAGATCTTGTCGCACACCATTGTGTTGGTTAGAGGTCGGAGAAAGAGTTTTGGTGGGCCCGGAGATTGTTGAGGAGACTACTCAAAATGTTCAGGTAATTAAGTCTAACCTGAAGGTGGCCCAGGATAGGAAGAAGAGTTTAGCAGATTGGCAGGAGTATCATGCTATAGTTAAGAATGCTTTGTCAATGCTTATGATTTTCACAGAACTGATCTTTGAGATGTATCTCTATCATGCTTTTCATAGTTAGGGAACTTGAGAAGAATAATTTGGTTGCGTCACTAAGTCCAATTCAATGAACTTAGGAAAATTTGAGAGTTAATTAGTGTTGCTCACAGCTAATTTGGGGCATTGTCATTCATGGTTTATAGGAAGAATAACTGGAAATCGATTTGTATGCATATGTTTCACGTGTGGAGAAGAATCTTTTATCTATCATTTCATCCATATTTCATTCACATTCACATTCACATTCACATAATTTACTTACTACACTTTACTTTCGTTTTAATTAAATTCGTCCAAATCCCCCCAGTCATTGTTTTGTTTTTAGTTTAACTTAGTTTTCAATTTTATAAGTTTAATTTGTGTTGATTAGCATTCTTTCTAATCCCTGGAATAGAACGATCCCTACTTACTCATACTACGATTGCATAATTTATAGGGTTTAATTTGTATGTTAGTTTTTACCACATGAGTAAGAACTTTTTATTGGACGACCTTACAAGTCTGATCAATTGGTACTTACACTGAAGCACTCATCGTCTTTTATGCAATGATATTTTACACTTAGGGATGAGGGGTTTAGGCTTAAGTCACATTTGACCATCTGTAATAATTAGGTATAAATTTGGCATCCAAATGAATCAAACATGAGACCTCTCATTTACAAATAATGAGAAATATCATTAAATCATAGTACTCTTGATACAGTGGTATTCACCTACAAGTTCCACTCCTTAGTTACAAGTGCAACACACACAAAAACAAATCAAGTAATAGAGTCATTAGTCGCATCTTTTGTTTGTGAAGTGTGTATGCAAAGGTCTTACAAAAACTCAGCAATCTTGATTTCTCACAATTACTTTTATTGACAAGTTTTAATTGGTTATGCTCATTTCTATAAAAACAATTAAAACTTACCTTCATGAAACTTTCACCGCACAATAAGTTTCTCAAAATTCATAATATTTCGGTTATGTCCTAGATGATGGAACTCCGTTTTGTCTACATTTTGGGCTAGACTCAATATATGGCAAGACGGGTTCCAAATCACTTATAAATTTACCTTTAATGGCCATGCAAAAATATTTTGAAACCTCAAAATCGTGCCATTTAGTACTACGGTATATTGGTATTCCTCTTCACTTGTAACTAGAGGTCTTAGGTTCAATTCTCGCCAAAAACAAATTTGAACCACATTGCTAGTCCATTATTAGGCTAAGCCCACCCCCTTCCCCTTGATTTAGATAATATCGTTTGTTAAAAAAACAAAGTTATCCCATTATTATCGTAGCTCAGCTCAATACATGCCAAAAGGTTGACTTCGGCAATAACTATGTTAATTATCCACTATGACGTGCAAAAAAAGGTGTTTTACTATTACTTGTACATCTTTGAAGATAAAATCTCATAGTCAAGGTCCATAATATAACACGTACATGTATTGTAATGCATACTCACAACTTATCCCATTGTTTGTGCCATCGATCAAGACGTTGGCGTATCCTTTATCATCAAGTAATCCTGTAAAGATCAGGTTGAGATGCAAGTTTAGGACATGTCTTGGATCTTTGACACATAAACAACATGTCACTACCATAGAAAAGTGTTTTTCTGTCTGGTGTCTAATTGTGCTTTCTAAGCCTATCCTCTGAATCACCTAAAGTTGATTGCGTTGCGATGGTCAACCATCATTTTGTCGATCATGGCACATGACAGTTGGACACGGATTATCAAGGGTGCCGGTTTGGGAAGAGCTTACTCCTTTTGCATCCTACTTTGTGAAGACAATGATCAACCTAGGTACAATATCTGCAGCTTGAACTTGAAACAATTTGGGAGCCGGTTCGGACACTTGGTCATTAGAACAGTGGTGGACATGGGTCGTGGTGCGGATCTAGGTTAACCTGCGTGGACTACTGCTTGGGGAACATATTAAGCTCGCGCGGATTGGGTCGCTGGGGCTCCTTGATTTGCTACTGGTTCTAGGCTTCATCTAGGCTCTAGGATGCAATGTTTGCTTTTCGGGTTTACTCCTGTCTCCAGCACAAGTTGGGCCGCTACTTTGGCCCTTGTGGCACCTATTGCTGCAGTTTGGACAACGTACATCATTCGAGGCTTGCACGTCTAGGCTTGCCAAATCATGCTTAAGGTGATTATTTCAACCCATACAACACTTTATTCAACTTGCACACTACTTCGGGTTGTAAAACCGATGCATAACCATGTGGAATATCCATATACCCTTCTTCTTTAAGATTACTATGTAAGAAAGCATTGTTCACATCCAATTGCTATAGTGGCCAATCTAAGTTGGCCACCAATGAAAGCAATACTCTTACCATATTAATCTTTGCTACCGGGGCAAATGTCTCTGTATATGACTTTGTATAATCAACACCATACGTCTGAGTGTATCCCTTGGCCACCAATTGGAGCCATCAGCTTTGTACTTGATGGTGTACACCCATCAACACCAAACTCTCTTCTTTCCTCGGGGTAGTGGAACTAAATCCCATGTCTGATTTTTCTGAAGTGTAGCCATTTCTTCCTTCATTGCCTTGGTCCATCAATCGTCAAATAGTGCCTCCTTCAATGAACTTGGTGTGCTATCATTGGATATTTGTTGTACAAAAATTTGTCGAGTTTTGATAATTTTTGTGATGACACATAGTTGGCAATGGGGTATTTAGAGCCTTTCGTTGTTTTCGATGAATATCGATTGGGTGGTTTGATAGGAGCATATTTAGGCGACTTACTTAGCTTGTTTTCGTGCATTTATATTGTTAATTCATAGTTGTTTTTGGCGTTTAAGCCATTTTCGTGTGTTTTTAGGTTCATGTGGCTAAGGAAGCAAAAAGATGCATTTTGGAGCATTTTGGAGCAAAATTGGACTTGGAAGGGATAACTTATACTTGGAGCAAAAGGAATGGACGAAATTGAAGAGTTGATGTCACAAGGATTCCTACTTGAAGTAGCCACACACCTTCCACATTTCAACCACATGCACTTGTTCCTCCATCATTGCACCAACAACAACATTGCACATGCACTCCCTTTAATTAATTAACCCACATGCACCCTTTATTCTTTCATCATTCCAGCCACTCCACATCCCTCACCAAGAAATCATTCAACACATGCATCCATAATCATTTCTCCACACCAAAACCGTGCACATGCATTCCCCTTGTGCAATTCCATCATTCCACACCTCCATGGCAGCCACCAACCAACCTAGCTGTCATGTTTCCCCTTTAATCATTCAAACATTCACCCACATGCATTTCTAACCCACATGCACCCTAGATTCTAATCAGCCATTCACATTTAATCATTCATTCCCATCAGATTTCTAGCATATTCACATGCATTCCATCCTTTAAAACATTGCACATGCACTCCACATGCATTCATCCTAGCTGTCATGTTTCCCCTTTAATCATTCCCTCACATTCTTTAAATCAGCCAACACATGCATCCACCTTTCTCCCATTAGATTTCCAACATTGCACATGCATTCCCCTTACAATTTCAGCCATCCTAGCTGTTTTGCACATGCATTCACTTAACCTAGCTGTCATGTTCCCTCTCCCATCCATTCATCTCCCTATAAAAACCATACACACTTCACACAATACACACACATTCATACACACCTCAATTCATCCCACACTTCCATTTCAGAAATTCATCCATTGTACATACCACAAACACTTCCCCCTTTGTGCCGTGAGTCTCCCTACAAATCCAAACACCATCCTTCCATTTTCACCACTACCCAAACCATTCACACCATCAAACTATCCTTAGACCTTGTGCTACAACGAAGAGGCAGAGAAGAGTGCCTAAACGTTCATACAATTCAAGTTTGAGTTGTTGGAATGTTTAGGTGTTTCTTTGATTTCAATGTTTAATTTCAATACTCTTTGTTTTGTACGAATGAGGAATGGAAGAGAAGAGGACCTAAACGTTCATACAATTCAAGTTTGAGTTGTTGGAATGTTTAGGTGTTTCTTTGATTCTCTTTGTTTTGTACCATGAGGAACTAAATCCCCCTTGGTTAGGGGGTAATTCGAAATATATGTTTATGCTTGCATTTTGATTTGATTACTTCTAATTGCGTTTCATAAGTTGTGGATTCAATTTGTTTAACTGTTTGATTGATAACTTATTTATGTATGTTTATTGAGAGTGCACGCTTAATTTTCATGCATGAATATGACGCTAGAATATAAGTGAGTTTCACCTAATAGTTACGAACTTATATTCACAAGTAGTGGAGGTTGCTTATAAACAATCGCGTTAAACGAATTCTTGGCATAAGTTTCATGCAATCATAGTAACGAATGCCCCGTCAACACTTATAATTTTCATAGAGCGTAATGATTCTTGCTTGTATCTCTATTATGCAATCATGTAGGGGACTTGTGGGGAATGTTTTGGGTTGTCGTATGCAATCATCCAATTCAATAACGTTAGGAAGATTTGAAGGTTAATTAGTGCATCACGGTTAACTTGGGGTGTTGAGAATTCATGGTTTATTGAAATGCAATTGGAAATCATTTTATTATGCAAGTATAACATGTATGGAGATGAACCCCTTAGCCATTCTATCATCCATTCATTCCATTCCATCAAATTCGTTTTACAATCTGTTTAGTTTATTAACTTGTTTTGTTATTTCAATTTTCGTATAAATCTAAATCCCCCTTTACTTTATTGTCCAATTTAGTTAGAAAGTGTCGTAGTTTATGTTTCTAAGTGTTTTGATTAAATTTGTTACATAAATTCGTCCAAATTCACCAAAGTGCTCAAAACTGCCCAGAAAGTGATTTTAAGGCAGTTTTGAGTGTTTTGGGTGATGTTTGAGTCTTTTCGTTTGTTTTAGTGTTTTAAAGTTTAGTTTTGCATTCTTTGAGTCTAGTATAGTGTTTCATATTGTTATTTTACGTTTTTGAGTCAAATCCAAGTGGTTAACAATCCCTCCTAATCCCCGGTCCAGAACGATCCCTACTTATACTTATACTACAACTGTCAAAAAGAGGGTTTAATTTGTGTGCGTATAATTTACGCATCATGGCTTTCCCTGGTTGTGCCTGAAAGGTAATTGATAATTCGGAACAATAGATACATCAATATGGATAGTAGAGCTTACCTCAGGAATATTTTCAGAAGTATGGTTATCCGGTGGTACTATATTTGGAGACGAAGAGGGAATAGTATCAGTAGAAGTCTCAAAATTGACAAGTGGTAGCACTGTTGCCATGGGTGAAGACGGCACTACGGAGTCTACCGTTGGTTCTATGGGCAACACTACGGCTGATGTTAGCTAAGCTGGAAGCACAACCACTATAGGCTCGGCTAATGGCAGCAGAAGATCAACAGTAGCATCCATGATCTAATCATTCTCATCATGTCGTGTCTCCCCCTAAGGAGGAGGATTGGAAGAATCCGAAGGGTAATACATCTCAGACTCAAAAAAAGTAACATCCATGGTAACTTATATTCGACAGGAAGAAGGATGGTGGCAACCATACCCTTTCTGATGGAGTCCGTACCCCATAAAAATACAACGGAGAGCACACGGGTCAAGTTTCGTCCGTTGATTTTTATGAAGATGAACAATACAACACATATAAAAACTCGAGATGGGAGTACCAAAACCGATGGTAGATGTACGAATGTAGCAAGGACTTGTAAGGGGGTAAGAAAATCCAGAAATTTGGATGGAAAATGGTTGATAAGATAAGTGGCAGTTTAAACAGCAATATCCCAAGAGGAGCGGGGAACATGCGCCCTAATCAAGAGTGAGCGAGCCGTTTCTAAGATATGGCAATTTTTGCGCTCAGCCACCCCATTCTGTTAAGGAGTCTGAGTACAGGTAGTTTCGTGAAGAATTCCGTGATTAGTTAAATAATGTAAGAAATCATTATTAACATATTCACCGCCATTATCAGCATGCAAAATCCGTATTTTAGTAGAAAACTGTGTCTGAACCATGGTGTGGAAGGTCTTAAAAACATACATCATCACTTTTATGCTTAAGAAGATATAACCAAGTCATCTGTGTGTAATCATCTATGAATGTTACAAACCACCAAATACCAGATGAAGTAGTAATCAGAGATGGTCCCCAAACATCCAAATGAACAAGACCAAAAGGAATAACACTTTTATTAGAATTTAGCGGATAAGAAACACATTGACTCTTGGCAAGTATGCAAGTGTCACATTTAAAGTCTGAAACTGAACAACCAATAAATACATCCGAAAAAATATGCTGCAAATAACTGAAAGATGGATGACCCAAACGGTGATGCCATAAGCATATCAGACGCTGCTTATGATCAACGGCTCATTGGGCGAGATTGACCCGTTTTGTACTGACATCATCAACAAAATAGAGATCCTCTCTCTTAGTACCACGACCAATTATCTCCTTCGTGAGAATATCTTGTACAGGACAAAACTTTGGATACATTAGCACACAACAGTTAAATTGTTCAATAGCTTGGCCAGGAGATATCAATTTATGCTTTAGTGAAGGTACAAGTAATGTATGAGGCAAAAAGAGAGTGAGCATGAGGCGCACGGTTCCAGCGCCAGTTACCGATGAGGTGATTCCATTAGCATTAGTAATATTACGTTAAGTGAAACGATATCACAAGTTAAATAAGTGGGTTCATAAGTCATATGGTCTTTGGCACCAGAGTTAATGATCCATCTGGATGGAGTATCATCACTATCCATATTAAAAGTATAACCACAGTTACCTGAGGACTCCGGAAACATGTCGAAATAACTTGAAACATAAGGATGATCATCCTGAGATATCAAAGATAATTAGGACACGGAGGTGGCGAGATTGGCTTACCCAAGCTTGGCTTGCTTGTCTCGTTCCCGTTGTTTCCAAAGCTTCAACGGTTCCCACCAATCAAGATAGCCATGCAACTGGAAGCAATTATTGTGGCCATGCTTCTCATTACCGCAATAAGTACAACCACCAGCTAGGATGAGTGGTTTAGGACGAGGAGGGCGGGGACCCATGGTGGGCCATGAGGCTGTCTTAGCAGTAAAGAGTGAGCCTTGTGCTAGGCTCGGGGCAGTAGCCTGGGCTTGCAGTCCTGGGCTTGGCACAAGTGGCTTCTTTGAGACCAAACTCCATAATTGGCACCATTGAGTTTGATGCCAATCAAAGCAGTAGATGAATCATGATGGACAATCTGTTTAACAACCTGTGCTAGAGGTAGGGTAGGATTCATGGTAGGGTCAGTTAGGGTATTAGTGTTTAGTGTAGGAGTAAAATCGGTTAGGATGAGATTGTTTCCACCGTGGAGTGGTGGTAGGTTCTCCATAGGAGGCCGAGTTTGCTTGAGGGAATGGGCAGAGCAGAAATCCTAGGATCTCTGCTCTGATACCATGCTAATTAGGGCTTATTTTGGGGTTTAATTTTCTGATATCATTCTTCTCACCAAGGAGGAAAATATATAATGTACAAGATTGATTTACAAGGAAAGAAACATCAATTAACATCTTTCCTAATTACAACCTGATTACAAGGACCCAAATAGGTAACTAAACTATTTACAAAAGGTCAACTATCCAAAAATCTTATCCTATCTTATCTTATCTTATCTCCAACTGCAAGGAAGAATTCTAATCACATTCCAACACTCTCAACCTACTTCTTAGAGTCCTAAAATAATTCACAACGCCTAATCCCTTTCCTCCTTGGATTCAGTTATGCCCTATGTATATATGAAGTGTCCTGCAATATTTTAGAGGTGTGCCTCGCCTACCATTCATCCGTTGAAGTTGCTGGAATTTTCAGAGTTCTTTCTATCTTTGTTTTATGTTTCAATGTTTGTTTAGATTGTTTTTTCAGTTATGATGAACATGTGTAACTAAGTTTCTTTTTAGTTAGAGGTGATTTGAAGCCATGATCATATGTTTTATATAAATTGATTACATCCAGTTATTGTTTCATAAAACATGACTGCGATTTACTTATCTACTTTATAGAAAACTTATTCTTGTATGTTTATTAAGGATGCATACTTAGTCTGCATGCAAGGATTTGATGCTAGAATATAAGGGAATTTCACGTAATCGTTATGAACTTATATTTGGAAGTAGTAAAAGTAACTAGTCATGATTGAGTTAAGTAAACTCTTGGCATGAGTATCATGCTTTTCATAGTTACAAATTTTTGTCAATGCTTATGATTTTCAAAGAACTTAATGATCTCTGAGATGTATCTCTATCATGTTTTTCATAGTTAGGGACTTGAGAAGAATAATTTGGTTGCGTCGCTGAGTCCAATTCAATGAACTTAGGAAAATCTGAGAGTTAATTAGTGTTGTTCACAATTAATTTAGGGCATTGTCATTCATGGTTTTGTTGATCCTAAAAATTACAAAGCCTACATGGCGCGCAAGCCGAGTAACTAATAAGCTAACTACGTCCTTTAGTTGAATGCGAGGCGTGCCAACTCGTCAGCCGAGGAGTAAAATTTGTTGATGTTGCATTAAGTGCGCTGTTGACTTCTTGATCTTGCGATTGCAACTGAGGAAGGAATAACTCTTGGCCTTTGGATTCTTAAGCCTGAAGACAAGGCTGCTAGTTCTACGAAGTTCAATATCAAATTCGGCTCTCAGGGTGCCGAATGTAATAACTTGGTAACACCTCACTTCGCCGAGAAGGCTAATGAGATGACCTCTGCCAATAAGGATTCGAAAATCCTTCTCAACCGAGACTTGGATAGATAACCAATCGGCCTCGACGCAGTGCTGTTTATCTAAACTGAAGGTGCTCTGCGGTTTTATGGTTCTACGACAACAGTGCTGTTTATCCAAACTGAAGATGTGTCGGCGGAAAAAGAAAATAAAAAAAATTCTCAAAATGTTTGAGAGGTTTGCGCAGGGCAGTTGTGTGTTGAATTGGAGGTCCTTTGATTGTTTCACGGTGCCTCCTATTTATAGGGACGGGTGCATGTTGGTTGATAAGCTCTAAGGCTGATTGAAGTTCCACCATCCTACTAAAACTCTTCCACCGTTCAAGTTTCGATCGAATCCTACAATACCGGCCTTCTGAACTTAGTAAAAAATGCAACCAGATTCACATTCACTCCATATGCAGCCCCGTGCTTAAACAAGATAAGTACTCATTTTATGTTGATAAGAATGTAGACATTTAACCAAAATGCCTTTCATCCATATCATTTTACTTCCAACCAAATGCAAACCATGCATTATCAAAAAGTTCATCCTGATCACATCTCATATTTCTGCATGTTGTCTTTATCCTTAGATTTCGATAAGTAGCATCTTCTGTGTTGATCAGGAACGCAAACCAACCAAGCTGCATGATGCGTAACCACACGAAGTCCTTGTACAATGCAACTTCTCTTATTTATTTGACTCCCAAACTGCAACTATAAGATAATTACCATTTTAATAAATTCCTAGCAAAATGGTAATATCAAATATGGTCTCTTTCATCAAATGACTCAAAGTATACGGGTCGAGTCCATACAAAATCACGGCCTCTTAATATTCAGAATCATCTGACGATATAAAATTCTACACATTCAAACGGCCTCGATTACTCGGGCCGATGACATAAAATCGGGTACAAACAGGTTTATAGGAAGAAAAAACTAGAAATCGATTTGTATGCATATGATTCATGTGTGGAGAAGAATCCTTTAGCTACCTTTTCATCCATATTTCATTCACAACTTAATTTACTTGATGTCATTTACTTTTGTTTTAATTAAATTCGTCCAAAATCCCTCCAGTCATTGTTTTGTTGTTAGTTTAACTAAGTTTTCAATTTTATAAGTTTAATTTGTGTTGATTAGCATCCCTTCTTGACACACCCCGATCGAAATCAAGGCGTGCTGGTCGTCACGTGAGGGTGATGTAGCCATGTGCATTGCAGAAGCAATAATAATACAAGAAATGCGGATAAATAAAAACCTAACTAACTAGAGCACTAAATAAGATAAGGTACAAGACGAAAAAAAGTGTGAATTCACAACCAGAGCATAAGTAGCCTAAGTGCAGTCCAGTAGGATGAATACTAATTATACAACACCAAAGGTAATCCTACACTGGTGATAATCTGTCAGAGCTGCCGTGGATTCCTCGCAAGCCACCAAAAAGCACTCCTAACTAGAACCTGGAGGGGCACAAAACAGAAAGTGTGAGTGGCAAAAACAAAGCTTTTCAAAATCATTTCATTTCTTAAAAGTTCTAACCCCTCACCGTAACACCTGTATAATTTCCCAGAAAATAGAATATATATATATATATATATATATATACCACAACCATGCTCAGAATAGCCAAAATTCACAAATATGCCATGTCGAATATATTAGCATAAAAATATATGTAAGCCAGGTGATATAAATCAATGCAAATGATAATGTTAGCCGGAGTCACCTAACGTGACCTGTACGGCTGAATCTAGAGCTCATCCATCTAGCCGGAGTCACTTAACATGACCTGTATGACTCAAATCCACATCTCAACAAATATACCTGCACATGAGTCGAAACCACCTAAAGTGGTCTGTACGACAGGACTGGGTGTAAATAATTACGCTCAAGTGCTACGATCACATGAAAACTGTGCGAATGATCGCGGGTCACCTACAAGTCGGAACCACCTATAATAGACTGTGCACCTAACTTGGATCCAAGGTGAGCGTATGGTGCGGGAGGTGAACATCACGTGAAGGACTGTGCCTTAACTCTGGGCGAGTGCACTAACATCGGGGTGCAAGTTTATGAGCTCTCAACACATCTCAACATAAACATCAATTAGATAAACAATCTACAACTCACCTGGTACTTACTTGAGTGTCCATAGCATCAAATCACAATATGCACATATCATACCAATTCATAGTCTAAGCATAAATCAATAGCCATGGCATTTCGAACATAATTTCATTTAAATCGATTTTCTGGGAAAAATCTCAAGTATATAGGTATATACGGAAAACCAAAAGCCCACTCACTATTATGTGGAAAGGTCGTAGCCCCCAAGCCTGGATTGAATGCGCTCGTCCTGAGGATAGGTCTCACCTATATGCGAAACAACTATAAAAACGTTAATTTAAAGCACATAAACAGAACTAGCTAATAGCTTCTCATACAATGCTCAAATGGGGTATTTGAATATACCAACATGATCTACTCAACACCACAAACATCCCCATATTTTTAGAAAAATTTTCCGACCACCCACGCGCCGACCAAGGCACGACCACACGCGCGGCCACGCGCAGGCACATGCCTGGCACATTGGACGGAATCTTAACTGCAGTTTGGAATATTCCATTAAAACCTTAACAGAAGTTAACGACGTTACCTAACGCCATTACAATATTCTGTCAACTCTAACGGAATATTCATCTCTTTCTCCGGCGAGCCTCGCCAGTCACCGCCGTCCACCGCCGTCAGCGCCGCCATCTGCAACTTGAATTTTTGCCGGTTTGTAGAAAAACTTTAAAACTTCATATCTTTTCCATTTCTCAACCAAATTCCATGAAATTTGTACCAAAATGAAGCTTACAACGAGTAGAGCAAAACTTACCACTTTTAGGACTTAAATCCAACGGAATCTCGCCGGAAAAACCCACAATAATCCGGCCAAAATTGAAACTCGCCAAACTCAACTTCCCGACGTCTAAAACACTTCGTTTTTCTTCTCCGAGCTTCGTGAAGACGTTCTAAAGCTCCCTAGAAGTTTAAAAACTTCTAAAACTTCACGATCACGATTGCATGAACAGTACATCAAATCGGGGTTCTTGGTTTCTCGAGAAAACGAAGGCTTCACGTCCAACCAAAGGTATGGATCGACTCCTGAGCTTGCAAGGAGTCCAAAAACACCAACAACGATCTTGATCTATGACTGGAAAGGTTGGTTTGAGGTTTGTCCATACTATTGTACGGAAATGGAAGAAAATCCGAGAGAGATGAGAGAGAGTCAACGAGAAAGGGTATAGGTGTGTGTGAGTGTGTGATGTCCAACTGAGTCACCAACCAAAAACAAATCATCCACGACACCAACTAACATCGAAGGGCAAAATCGTCATTCCACGCCATCGATAAAAAAATATTTCGGGATGGGATGTCACACTTCTAATCCCCGGAATAAAACGATCCCTACTTACTCGTACTACGATTGCATAATATACAAGGTTTAATTTGTGTATTAGTTTCTACCACATCAGTAAGTTGATGTAATTACAGAGGAAATATAATAATCACTGACCTTTGAGGCATCTTTTGATTAGCATTACTGCAATTGACTACCTGTATTAAAAGTAGAGCAAAATTTTTCAGTTTATTTCGTGTTTGAAACTGTTGAGAAATTAAATTGCTCACTAGTTCAGGTACAACCAAAACCTATAGAAAATAAACGAGGAAAGGGATCCTCTCCGAATCCCTTTCCAATAAACAAGACCCCCAACCTGATGGAAAAACATTTGTTTTTTAAATCCCTGCAAATTCAAAGGGATGCACAGAAATTATTTTCCAAACATGTTTCTTTGGTTTTTTTTTTTTTTTTTTTCCCTTTAAATCATCAAAGTTATTTCATTTCTTTCTATTAGGGTCATATTTATGAAATTGTCAAAAACAAACCATGTCAAAAAGCTTATAGCTTGAAATGATTAATCTTAATCAGATTATGTGCAGATTCAAAATATGAAAAACAAAAACAAAAACCCAAAAAAAAAAAAAGTATAAATAAATAAATATAGTGGGTTTCTCTCAATTCTTTTGGCCATCTGTGATTTTGTGAGAGAAGAAGATTTTTTTCCTCAAACAGCTTTTCATTGTCTTTTGATTGCCTACCCACCAATACCATACTTTGCAATCATTAGTAAACAAAACACTCACAATCCAAGCAAAACCAACATATTACATATCACATAGAGAGAGAGAGAGAGAGTACTTTAGATCGTGGTGGGCAAGAGGAGCTCTGTTTCTGCTTCTGGTCTTGAAGAACAGCCATGGCCATGGACTCTCTCTTTCTCTCCAACTTTATGGTTATGGAGGTAAAGAGTGAATAATGGAAAGATGATAAGATGGTTAATGGCAATTTAAATTAAACAAATTTATAATCATGTGGCATTTCAATTCAATAATATATTGTCATGTAGAGAAAAATTTGCATATAACAATACGTTGTTGGACAAGAGACGTCACGTAGTTCTGAACCCATTTTATTTAAGTTTTTCTTTGGAGGAAATGCTAGATGGTGGTTGGAGTTAATTTTCAAGCATAATAGTGTATTTTAGAAACCATATAGGTAAGAACAGTAATTTTCTAGCCATTTTCAGCGTAATGCTATTCCACTTTCCCAGAAAGAATATAAAATACCAATAGACTTCCCTCCCAATAATAATTTAAGTTTACCTACTGTACGATGAGCATGGGACATATGTTAAAATGAGCAGTAGGACTAGAAGGAGCGCATTCGGTTGTAAGTTAACTAAGCTTTTACTACTCTCTCTTGTCATGTGACTTATCATGAATTGATAAATTGATAAAACACTGTAAAGTTTCGGATTCTAAGTTTTTGTATTTAATTTTGTTGCATTCGACTGCATTTGACTTCATCATAGCTCTTACCATGATCTAAGAACTCAAAACATAACACACCTCAACCAAAAAAAAAAAAAAAAATTAATAATTGACACACCATTTTGCACTAAATTCATTTTTATTTTGCTTATTATTTTCTAAACTGTCGTTGTGTTTCTGTCTCTCCCCCGTCACGATCAGCCACACCATCTCCTCCCTTTTCTATAAAGACTTGAGGGTTCAGCAATTGATGACCTAGTACTTTTGTGGGAAAAAAAATTGCAATTGAACTGAATGCTAGTTAAATAGCCTACGATTTGGATTTCCCCTTTTTGGTTTTGAATAAACCTCATTGACGTGTTATGTTTTGAGTTGTTAGATCATTGTAAGAGTTAATATTAAATGCGGCTAAATGCAACAAAGAAAAATGTAGAGGCTCGGGAATCATAATTACGATCACACTGAATGTGAATATAGTATCTATTCAGTTGTATCTCAAGGAAGACTGATTTTTGTGCTAGTAATAATACCTACCTACATGTTCTTTCAAAAAAACACACACACACACACAAGATAATAATAGCTACATTAAGTCAAATATTTTGGAGAAGGATTTAAGTGTTGCATCCAAAAGCTGAGCTTTTAACTCAAACGGCATGTAGCATTTAATAATTCAGTAGAATAGATAAATAAATTGGCTGAGCTTTTGATCTTACAATTTGTTCTATATCATATAATTCCAAGACTGGAAATTGCCAAAGAAAAAACACAAAGGTAAAAACTACACACATCCACCCTAGATTCTAATCAGCCGTGGCCTCCCATTTTATTATTTGACCCTAATTTCAACCTAGCAGCCGAAAAATCCCATTTCTTTTGTCTCATATCATTCAGCCATTCTCTTCCAACATCATTTTTTCTTCTCTGCGGCAGCAAGCGCAATCCTCGCAGCGCGCTATACGCTAGCGCTTCTTCCCCCCCCCGCCCCCCCCCCCCCCCCCCCCCATTTACCATTAACCATAAAAAACCAAAAAAAGAAATCAAGGCCGGAGCCACCAATTATATTCTATCATTAGCCGCAAGAATCTACCATTCACCCTAATTCTAATCCTGCCGCAGCCACCATATATTAATATTTTCTTCTCTGCCGTGCAGGGGCACACCAATTCCAGCCTTCACACACAACAAAACATCACAGCCCAGCCACCCTTCCATTCGAGCAGCCTCCCATTATTGCCGTGCCTTCCTCCACCTTCCCAGCCACCTTCCAAACCTTCCTACACCTTCCCCACCATTGCCGCACCACTAAACCTCCATAAACCCAATCCCTAACCCAGAAAACCATCCAAAAACACCAATAACCATCTCTGCCGCAGCAAGGAGAAGAGGGAAGAGGAGCTTCGACGCGCACCAATTCAAGTGGATTCGTTGGGCGTTCTAGGTGTAATCAATCCTTTGTGCTTTATGTTTAAATTCAATTGTATTTCTCTTTTTGTGAACATGAGAGGCTAAACTCCTATTTAGCTAGGGGGTGATTCGAAACCATGTTTATGCTTGCAATATGATTTGATTACATTTGGTTGGAATTTCATGAATGGTGAATTCAATTTGTTTAACTGCTTGATCGATAACTTATTTATGTATGTTGATTGAGAGTGCACGCTTAATTTTCATGCATGAATATGACGCTAGAATATAAGTGAGTTTCACCTAATAGTTATGAACTTATATTCACAAGTAGTGGAGGTTGCTTATAAACAATCGCGTTAAATGAATTCTTGGCACTAGTTTCATGCTCATCATAGTAACGAATGCCTCGTCAACACTTATAGTTTTCATGATGCTTAATGATCTTTGATTGTATCTTTATTGTGCTTTTCACGTAAAGGACTTTTGGAGAATGTTTTGAATTGCGTTGCGCTAACCCATCCAATTCATTAACTTAAGGAGAACTTGACGGTTAATTTAAGCGGACCTAATTAACCCGGGGTGTTGAGTTTCATAATTCATCGAAAGACCAACTGAAAATCAAATTGTATGCAAGTGTGACATGTGTGGAGAAGAACCTTCTAGCTAGCATTCATCCATATTTTCATCACATTCATATTTACATTCTGCCTTTAAATTACAATCTGTGCATTTAGTTTAATTTCGTCAAAACCTCAATCCCCCTTTACTTTAGTGTCTAATTTAGTTAAAAAGTGTCTTAGTTTGTGTCCATAAGTGTTTTGTATTCTTTGAGTCTTTTGATTTGTTTTAGTGTTTTATTGTTTAATTTTGCATTCTTTGAGTCTAGTTTAGTGTTTTTAACGTTTGTTTTACGTTTTTAAGTCAGTTTCCAAGTGATTTAGTAATCCCTCCTAATCCCCGGTCTAGAACGATCCCTACTTGCATCTTTACTACAATTGTCAAAAGAGGGTTTTAATTTGTGTGCTTAAATAGTTCGCATCACTTTGCAATCATTAGTAAACAAAACACTCACATTCCAAGCAAAACCAACATATTACATATCACATAGAGAGAGAGAGAGAGAGAGAGAGAGAGAGAGAGAGAGAGAGAGAGAGAGAGAGAGAGAGAGAGAGAGAGAGAGAGAGAGAGAGAGAGAGAGAGAGGACTTTAGATCGTGGTGGGCAAGAGGAGCTCTGTTTCTGCTTCTGGTCTTGAAGAACAGCCATGGCCATGGACTCTCTCTTTCTCTCCAACTTTATGGTTATGGAGGTAAAGAGTGAATAATGGAAAGATGATAAGATGGTTAATGGCAATTTAAATTAAACGAATTTATCATCATGTGGCATTTCAATTCAATAATATATTGTCATGTAGAGAAAAATTTGCATATAACAATACGTTGTTGGACAAGAGACGTCATGTAGTTCTGAACCCATTTTATTTAAGTCTTTCTTTAGAGGAAAGGCTAGGTGGTGGTTGGAGTTAATTTTCAAGCATAATAGTGTATTTTAGAAACTATATAGGTAAGAACAGTAATTTTCTAGCCATTTTCAGTGTAATGCTATTCCACTTTCCCAGAAAGAATATAAAATACCAATAGACTTCCCTCCCAATAATAATTTAAGTTTACCTACTGTACGATGAGCATGGGACATATGTTAAAATGAGCAGTAGGACTAGAAGGAGCGCATTCGGTTGTAAGTTAACTAAGCTTTTACTGCTCTCTCTTTGTCATGTGACTTATCATGAATTGATAAATTGATAAAACAATGTAAAGTTTCGGATTCTAAGTTTTTGTATTTAATTTTGTTGCATTTGACTGCATTTCACTTCATCATAGCTCTTACCATGATCTAAGAACTCAAAACATGACATACCTCAACCAAAAAAAAAAAATTAATAATTGACACACCATTTTGCACTAAATTCATTTTTATTTTGCTTATTATTTTCTAAACTGTCGTTATGTTTCTGTCTCTCCCCCGTCACGATCAGCCACACCATCTCCTCCCTTTTCTATAAAGACTTGAGGGTTCAGCAATTGATGACCTAGTACTTTTCTGGGAAAAAAAATTGCAATTGAACTGAATGCTAGTTAAATAGCCTACGATTTGGATTTAGCCTTTTTGGTTTTGAATAAACCTCATTGACGTGTTATGTTTTGAGTTGTTAGATCATCGTAAGAGTTAATATTAAATGCGGCTAAATGCAACAAAGAAAAATGTAGAGGCTCGGGAATCATAATTACGATCACACTGAATGTGAATATAGTATCTATTCAGTTGTATCTCAAGGAAGACTGATTTTTGTGCTAGTAATAATACCTACCTACATGTTCTTTCAAAAAAAAAAAACACACACACACAAGATAATAATAGCTACATTAAGTCAAACATTTTGGAGAAGGATTTAAGTGTTGCATCCAAAAGCTGAGCTTTTAACTCAAACGGCATGTAGCATTTAATAATTCAGTAGAATAGATAAATAAATTGGCTGAGCTTTTGATCTTACAATTTGTTCTATATCATATAATTCCAAGACTGGAAATTGCCAAAGAAAAAACACAAAGGTAAAAACTAGTAATGCCACCAGTGCACTTTGTTCTTTGATGAAAATTACCCAAAATATCTGCAGTGCAAATTACAATAACTGCAGCTCCGCTATAGATCGATCATCTCCTGTAAAATAACCAAAAAGCTGAGTGATCACGGCACAAGACGCGCATTTCTTCCTCATGTAGCTTTGGCACGATAATCTTTAAGTTAACACCCAAAAAGAAGTGACCAGATTCTTTGAAGTTTTCCCATCACCAAGGGGCTTTAGCCACCTCTTGGAACATAATTTCCTGCTCCTCTGAACTCCTATTCGGAGTCTCAATCTCAGAGTCAAGACGACTATCCATGGCCTCTTTCACTTCCAAAACATTTGCCTCCTTAGGTCTTCTTGATTTTGAAGCAAAACTTGCAAGCTGGTCCAGGCGGGCACGCAGGAACCTAACATTCATGCCTAAATCATCAAAGGCTTTCAGAGTCTTATCCCAGGTCGAAAGATAATCTTCCGGGGTAGTGATCTTGCAGGCCCTGATGGCATCTGCAATGTTGACTGTCTCAGAAATTACTCCTGCAATCAGTTTACAGTTCAGACCCTCGAGAAGTTGTCCATGAAGGAAGGAGTTCTGACTGCAGCAAAGCTCATAATACTTGGTCATGACGTATTTCGAAAATTCAGAGTTTATGATTAAACCATTGACCTGAACGTTGAAGTTCTCCAAACAGTTCACTTCTTTGAAAGTGACAACTGACTCTGAAAGTCTAAGACCATCCAGAAATTCAGAACCAACATCTACACAATCATTTTCAGACTGATCTGATATTGGACCAGAGTCCGTATAACAGACTATTGCATTCTCCTGCGGAATAGGTTCCAAAATCTCACGTTCCTTTCCACGTGCAGTAACGCCTCCTGTATGATTTAAATCGCATGCAGGGATCAGAAAAGTAAGAGTTAGTTATAATTACGAAGCCACTTAGCACACGTAATTTGATGAGTTTTGAAACAACTTACCCGTATCCACCTGTTTGATGCGAGGATCTACGCTCATAAGGGGAAAATTACAGTCCACTTCATTTGATCTAATGATATACACCTGCAACAAATAGATAGCAAAAGAATTGAGTATCTCGTATGCATTCAGAAGTAGCATCTCAAAGCAATAATATAAATCTTATCTTTTTTTTCTCAAAATTTCCATTCAAGGGAAACCCCACCTAAATTTAAGATAAACGATTTGACAAACTGAAAAAAAAAATGTACAACTACCAAATTATGTGACCCTGTTTCTTTAAATCGTGGAATAAACGTTTTCATCTTTGTCACAATCATAATGGCATCGCTGAAATCTATCGTCTATATATAGTTCTACATTTAGAGAAACTCTGATTTACAAGACTAGGTTTGCAAGCCTATGATCATTTCTTTTAAGGACTTGAATTTCTCTTCTCTGAGCTCGTCGATTTTAATTATATGTTAATATGATGCATAACGGAACTTGGAATATAACAATTCCGAGTTATTAAACAAAGAATCCACACAAAAAATTCAAGAACTCTCCATCAGTTACCTTAAATTTGAAAGGAGTGACCAGATGGAAAATCACAGCATCTCCCTTCATTATCTTGTGAGCAATTGAAAACCCTCTCCATCCACCACTCAGTCCACCCTTCTCCACAAGATATTTTGTTTCAAATTCTCTCCCATTTTCATCTTCCAAAACAATCATTGAATCTTGTTTTGGCATATGTTCCCTGCGAAATTTCGTAGCAAGATTCTGCCAAACCAAAGTTAGTTCAAATATGTATATCATCCTAATTAGTCAATGCATTCAGATAACTGCACAAATTGTTGAAGAGAGCAAGTGGCTTACGAGGCAAAATCCTCCCGAAACTTGTGACGGCATCATAACTTTGAGTAGTGAAGGAAACCTAGGGTTTAGGCTTGCTTCGATCTTCTTTGCTCTTTCCATAACAGAAGACTGAGCTTGGGAGCTCTCATATAAGCTTTCTACTGCAACTCTTACCGGGGTCTTTCGTTTACGACTATTGGTACAAAGATTGAGGGTCCAATGTTACTTTATAACTATTACAAATAGTTTTAATAAGTAAAAGCAAATTACAAAGTAAACTAAATAAATTCACTGACCATTCCAACATAATGGGATTAGTTTTAGCATTCAACACCTGCATTCAAGAACGCGCAAAATATTTGAGTTAGTTCAGTGTATGAATCTACGGATTTTGATTCCATCCAAATCCTCATTGTCAGGATCCTAAGGATCCTCGTATCCTATTCGTTCATCGTACACGTGCGGCTAGAAATCATTTTGATTTTTTTATTTAAAATTAAACACAAATAGTACCTAAAGAAAATTGACCGCACGATATACAATAAACGGATAAGATATGAGGAGGATCCTCACAAGATCCGGAGAGGATCCTCATACTGAATCTACTGACAAGAAATCGAAAATTCCATAACTACAAGAATGTGGTATTCAGAATCTTGCTAAGGAGCGCCACAGGCCTAAAAACGACACAATTTTTTCGTTGATCGCATGATTGCATCAATGCTACAGGCCTAAACCCTAATATTTTAATTACGTTGCTGATCAATTCTCTACAATTTAATTCTTCGCCGTCTGATAGCCATCTGAGATGGAGATTTCATCGAAATTCCCATTTCAAAAAGCTTATAGCTTGAAAATATTGAAATTAATCTATATAGTTTCGAACTTAATGGTAATCATCAAACCATGTAGCTTTCGAAATCGGAAATAACAAGAACCCAATACAAAATCGGAAAAAATAAAAATTAACATATATTATTGTTTCTCACGTTTGTAGTCTTCAGTTGGAGGCATGGAGGTTTTTGCCCAAACGGCTTTTCGGTTGCCATACCCTGCAATCATTAGGAAACGAAAGGTCACAGACTCAGATTACAAGCAAAATGCAAATCATATCTGAGAGAAACGAATAGAGAGAGTGGACCTTATGCGGTGGAGGCGGCGGCGGTAGCAGTAGCAGTGGGTTAGTGGAGCTCTGTTTCTGGTCTTGAAGAATAGCCATTGCTTCCACCATGTTCTCTCTCTCTCTCCCTCTCTCTCCCTCTCTCTACAATTGGCATTGATATAGAAAGACAGATGTGTATGAGAGAGAGGGGGGAAATGAAAAGGACCGTTTAATTTCAAAAGAATCTTGCCTCAAATATGGAGCCAATTTTAAAAAATAATAGGGGATGCTTGGAGACATGTCCAAACCGCGTATTTAACTTACCAAAATGGAAATAACCGTACAAGTGACATCGAATGGAAGGTTAAAATCACATGCGGTATTTTAAATTAATCACGTGATGGTAAGCAAGCTACTCGGACTCGGTCATAATTTCACTTTGTAATTATTTTTTTTTATAAAAAATTTATCGGTAATGCTAGGGAGAAATTTCTGAATCAAATTTTATAAACCAAATGATGTGAATGTTAATAATTAGATTATTATGTAAGTGTTAATTAATGCATTTATTTTTTATTGGTGACACATTATTTGATTTACAAATTTGATTTCTCTAGCATTATTCAAACTTATATGCAACTGGACGCCAAAGTGATGTTCTAAATCATTATCTTAATGAAAATAAAACACAAAGTGACACATTTGTAGGCCTGTGATCACCCGGGCATCCCAATTACATGTATTGTTATTTATGCAAGTTTTTAAGGCCCCCTCCCCCTTTTTTTTTTGGCCATTGTGATTGTATGTTGTAGCATGAAGCATGATAGGTCAGGCTTATTTTATCCAATGTCATTTATTTAAAAAGTAGGGTTAAGTACGAATAACTACCCAATTTTAAAAGGATAATTTCAAATTGGTTTCAACCTTTTAAAACATCAAAAATATAAAAGTTGTCCTATACACTGATGTCAATTATAAAGAGCTCCCTTTTATCATGGAAGACTTGCAATATCTTCGTGGGAACTTCCAAGTGTTTTTGGCCATTAGTCTTTTGGGTCTAACTCAAGCGGAGCTGGAATGGATTGAGTGACTTAATTCATATATCGACGCTCATGATCCATGAGTGTAGTTCAGCTCCAATTTCGCAAGGCAACTCGAGAGAAAGACATGTCTAAGACTGGTGAGGCAAAATACAATATTGCATCAAAATTGGCCACGAAGGATTCAGGTACTAGGTCCCCATTCCCTGAAGATGCCTCAAAGATATCTTCATAAGGTCTCCAACCTCAAGAGTGAGATGCTGAGGATGAAGATGGGGAGCCCAGCAAATGGGAATTATTGGGTTGATGAAGACCAAAGGAATGCCATATGCCATTCAATTATGGACAATATGGAGATTAGCATGGTGCATGTTCTTCCCGAGTTTCAGTTCGAAGAAGGCCAACCAAATGCACTTAATGGGGATGTTAAAGTTGGAGACATGGCCCAGGTTGATTTTGTGACAACTGATCTGGCTGAAACACTCAAGTAAGAGGTATGGTTAAAGGTCGCTTTGTTTTAAATTTTTGCTCATGATTTGGCCATTAATCTGCGACACCTCAAGCTTTTATATGTAACTACCTCTATTAAAGGCGTTGAAGCCACAATGAACATTATGTTAGTTTCCGTTATGAAGCCGTTAAAGAGATCCAGGGATGAGCTTATACCGTCTGGCATCACCATGAACAGCTTTATCTGCAACAAATCTTCTATAAGGGGCATTCTGCCTCTACAAGTTACTATAGTTGGCATACCACTTATGACAACATTTTTCGTCGTCTATTCAAGAATCGAGTATAGTGCTTTGCTCGGTCAAGATTGGATCCATCAGACTGGTTGCATCCCTTCATCGTTATACCAAGTCTTGATTTTCTGGGATGGCAAGATGGATGTTGTTCACCTGGCCGACATGCAATTGTTTTAGACTAATACGCTCCATGATCGTTATTTTGATGACTAGGTTAGCTACATCATACTCCAAGGGCTCAATGAACATGACTGGTCCATCAAGATCTTTATTTAGAAAGTCGTCAAAGTATGTGTCGAAACTATTCAACATGATTCGATGTGAGTCGGTTTGGCTGATCTCATTGAGTATTTTAATATGTAATCACACCAACACTACAGAAAGAGAGGCCACATTTTCATCCATAATGGAACATTTGATGGCCCATTAGTGTGCGATATCTCGAGTCCCCCTTTCGAGCGTCAACCGAACTCATGGATAATCAACCTGAGGTCCAAGACCGTTTAGAAGAAATAAATGTGAGTATGGTTGAGGACCTCCAAGACCGTCTAGCAGACTTCTTATACGCTAACTCCTTATCGTATGGTAGCTACCTATTTGGCCGAAACGTTCTCTAGTATCATGTTCAAACATATTTCCAAGGAAAAAAAGAGTGACGCCAATGAACTTGCCCAAATCACCTTTTGCGCTCAACTTTCGAAAGGCAAGATGAGGTGGGTAATAACGATGGAAAATGGCTACTCTCAACTCTAGTTAATCAACAAGCTGACTAGAGAAACAACTTAATTAGGACTTGACTAATGTCTTTGCCACCATTGGTAGAGTGCAGAGTACCAAAGGATATCTACATCGTAGAGGTAATACCACTAGAGTGGAGAAAACTAATCATGCGATATCTTAATAATACAGGGGAAACATAATCCAAAGATCAAGTATTATGCTACGAGGTACGTTATATATCAAAATGAACTCTACATAGAAGGTGAAGATGGCCTTCTATTGCTAAGTCTTAAGCAGATTGAAGTGACCCAAGTAATGGTAGGCATCTTGGAAAAGATGGTCAAGGAAAAACCTGGTTTGTGGGTATGATGCAACATTAAAGTATGTTGTAATCTTGCCATTGATAAATGAGTCGCCAAGTAGACCCAATTATCGAGCGGAGAATATACACAGGCAATGATGCAAGAATTATAAGATTTGGAATAAGCAAGGTTTGACACAAGCAATCTTCTTATGGCTCAAAAGAAGATCGCCAAAAAAGCATATAATAAGAGGGTTAAGCAAAAGTCATTCAGCGAATGAGACTTGGTATGGAAAATAGTTTTG
The DNA here is from genome assembly GCF_019419815.1 of Pyrus x bretschneideri. NCBI lineage: Eukaryota > Viridiplantae > Streptophyta > Magnoliopsida > Rosales > Rosaceae > Pyrus > Pyrus x bretschneideri. The sequence continues at coordinate 206,578 of NW_025999838.1, read as the reverse complement.
CCCACTGAAACTATGGATCCAAGACATGGAAAACGGTCTGCAAAATGGGAAACGCCTTTTGTTATTCACAGAGTTCTTGGCAATAGGGCATATCAACTTGCAGAAAAAATTGGTTTGTTGCATAAAATGTAATCAATGGGAAGTACTTGAAAAAGTATTATCCAATTATTTGGAGATGGCCAAGCACAGTTGACAGGGTACAACTATGGCAAAGACAGATTACAAATAAATTCGACACCAAGGACGTTAGAGAAAAAAAGGATATATTGAGGAGTTGTCGGCAAAAATCATTGAAGTCTTTCTCACCGCAAAACTTTGCCTACCAAAACACATGGCCTAATGTTAAGCCGTTGAACCTTCGTCGGTTACAACATCCAGAAACAGTTGATTATGTAGTTGGGCCACAAGATGCCAGAAAACTAAACCCGCACCAAGCCCAACAAGATCGACTAGAAGCACAAGGTGGTGAAATCCTGCAACCTTTGAATAGACGATAATCCCAGTAGAAACCAAATGATGAAAGGTGAAGGTGTCTACACCGAGAATGGCGCTAGTATAGTCTTCCATTGCCATCTCGATCAAAATGATAATATGCATTGAAATTCTGACTATGCCATAAGAGCCTAGCCAATTCTCAGAATTGACGGAGAAAACTTCTAGTTGTTGGCTTGTGAAACTCATACTGTTGACACAAGAGACCAAGCACCATTGAAATTAGGCTTTGCGAAGCTTGCCCAAAGAATTTTTTTTAGAGGGTGGGTCAGGAAGATTTGCCCTCATTGTTTTTTTTAATAGAGTTGGGATAACATGAGAAAAACATATTAAAGTTTTAGAATAAGACGTTGGCAATTTCATTGAGCAAAGGTAGGATGTGAGATAGAAAGGAAGCCTTCCCAGATTTTATAGACAAGTTATTGAGGAGCTAAAGGGTTTCTGACTAGGAGACTCGAAGGGATAACCTTGAGATATGTCTTGTAATCATTGTGATTGTAATGATCGAACAACTCAAATAAGTGCTTGCGCTACCCAAGGGCTTTTCTAAAAGTGGTGGTTTGATTCTTGAGGTAGACCTATTAGAGGAAAATACCTTTTGATGGCTCGATATAGAAAGTTGTGGCACGTTTATAGCTGAAATTTGAAGAGTCGTCTTTAGAATTTGACGCATGGCAGGAATACGGGAAATATGTGTCAGTGGAGGTGAAGTGTGCGTGCGAGTTGGGATTGAGGCATTTACTGCAAGATAATGGGCAATTTAGAAAAAAATATTCACTTCTTAAAAACCTTCAGGTGAATTATCCATGGTTGAGGGTTCCAGAAGTGAGGGGGCAATGTTTGGGCCTGATATGACAGTTTAGGCCGACATAAGAATCGTGAACCTCGGCCCAATGGACATCTTCCATCCCAATGACTTTTCGGCTCACAAAGAGGGCTCGGTCAAGTCTTACATGAGTTGAAATTGCCAAAAGATTAAGCTAATATAAGTTATCCCATGGATTAGAATGCCTTGGTAATTAGATAAGATGAATAAGTCTCATAATGAGATCAAATTCAGAACCCTAATTGGAGTAAAAAGGTCAAGGCATGTTGGAGATGATGTTTTGGCTACTAAAGGAGAACAAGGGAATATTCAAGGAGATGCCGAGCATGTACAATGCTATCAGGACTCTGCCCCGACAGGCTTGTTTATTACAGAGGCTTCATCTATTCATCTATAAGTAGAGAAGGTTTTCCAATTCAAGAGGCCCTCTTGAACTCAACAAACAACTCAAAATCCTCTACGCGAAACCCTTCTCAAACCATTGAGAAAAGCACTAGTTATCCTAACCCTCTCGTTAAGACATCTTCAGTTCAAACAAGTGAACACCACTACATTGACATCCGATGACATTGATAACTTATATATTTCATGCATTTATACCATCCATTTCTAGTCTCTTTGTGACTTTTTTTAGTTAATCTGGTTGCATTTTACCTTATTTTGTGTTAGTGTGCATTTACATGTACTTTAGGATCAATTTAAAGGCAAAAGAAGTGAAAACATGCCATTGTTGGAGCTAACCCTTATTCAAATGTAGAGAGAAGTTTAGTGGCTTGTTTTGGGGCCCAAATAAAGTTGTTACTTGTTTTGAAGCCTAAATAAAGAATCCAAAGCGAATCTAGCTGGTTAGGAGACCAAGAGCAGAATGTGAAAGGAAGTGGAATATCTAGCCTGATTTGGAGGAGCCAAATAAGGAAAAACATTCAAAACTTTGGCTTAATGGTTGAGGTCACCTTGCAATCAACTGCAGCCCAATTTAGCATATAAATACTAGGGTTTCATATCACTTTTACACAAGCCCCCTTTGGGGATGTCCAGAGCTCTTTCTCTTCTCTTTCTTTGGCCTTTCTTCCAAAAAAAAAAAACCCTATTTCCCTTCACCATCTGCCGCCATCAAAGAAACCACGCAACCGCACTGTTCTTAGAAAAGTTCAACATCAGAATTGCTTGAGAGAGGTTTCTTCTATGAGTTTAATTTCACTCATGTTGTTCTTGATATTTATTTATTCTGTAATCATGTTATGTAATTAAATTCATAGCTGGGGATTTTGATGTAGCCTTGCAAAACTATTCTATGTTATTAAGTTAAAGTATTTGATTCATCAATCTGTTTTCTTGTTTCATTCACTGATTTTATGGTTCAATTTGTTTGTTTATCTTAATGTTTGATCACCATTAGGGTTTCTTACAGACTATTTGATCAAGGTTATAGCACACATCATGCTTAATCTTAGTAGACATGTGAATGAATGAAGAAATGCTATGCGTACATCCTGCCTTGTGATTTCTTTGGTTCTTGGAAGTTTTCTTGTTCTTAATGGATTTTTATTTGGTAATCTAAGTTGAACATCACAACTTGGTTGGAGATTAGGAGTACTTGATCACAACCACACATCAAATGGATGATCATAAATGAGTAAAACGAACCCTAGTTGCAGATTGGAGAGTTGAATGCATTTTGACTTAATTTTCATGGAATTGGCTTGTAATGGTGAAATCGGTATCCCTAGTTCCATTCCCATTATTTCTGAATCAACCTATCATTTATCTTTATCTTTCTTGAATTTTTAAGTTATTTTAGTTTCCAATTGGAAAATCTAAATTCAATTTGCATTTTCATTGTTTAGTTAGGGTTCTCATAAAACTAGTAATTTGTACAGCTCTAATCAGTCTCTGTGGTTCGACACCCTTACTTGTGCCATAATACTATCCTTATATTTTCACTTGAAAGGAACACAACAGACATCTTCAGTTTGGACTAATAACACTAGAGCCGTAGAACCAAACAACTAAGGAGCACCTTCAATTTGGACTAGCAACATTACATCTGTTTGGTTGGTTATCTATCAAGTCTCAGCAGATGAAGAATTCTCTATTCTCTCGTATCAAGTGGTCATCTCATCAGCTTTGACGAAGCGAGGTATTCCTAAGTTACCCCTTGTTTGGCATAACGAAAGCCAAACCAATTATCGAACTTTGCAATGATCTAGTAACCTTATCTTTAGGTTCTAAAATTCAAGGCCGAGATGCGTTCCTTCCTCAGCCATAATCACTCCGATGCAGAAGTCAACAACACATTTGATAAGACAACCATCTCCATTCTACTTGCAGACCAAGCTCGGTTGCAAGTTAGCACCCTCGCATTCACAAGAAGGACGTAATTAACTCATAGCTACTTGGTCTAAGTGCCACGTAAGCTTTTATGGTCAACAATCAGGTAGTTATTTGGAATATTAAAGGCTAATTTAGAATCAACTATAAAGGTTGGGTAATTATTCATACTTAACCCTAAAAACAATGGTCATTGATAACGATTCGCTGAAATGTGGTGGCTTGGTCATGTCTTTCATAAGCTACCTGGTACCTACAATCCAATTCCGCTCAATCGATTTAAGATGATGATTCGGTAGGATCCAGTATTAGAAGATTTGGCAATTTTTTCTAGATTTGATGAAATGCACCTATTCTATATTGCATTGATACAAATACATAGACAATTATGTTCATTTCATGCTATAATTTTCACGAAATTTAATTTCATAATTAGAAATCTTAATTAGGGATGGTTTTGTCAAGATCCAAAATGTAGGGGTTTACTCCATAACACACTTTTAGTAGCCTGACAGGGTATACGTTTCATGCTTTAAAGTTTTCCTTGTTTTTTTCTTTTTTCTTCGGTATATGTACTATTGTTAATAGGTAAAGGATGTACATGCCTTTTGATAATGACAAAAACTTATAAAACATAAGTAGAACTTACACATATGTTGTACTTACACATAGGCTCTAACATAAAATTTCATATTATATTGTACTTTGCACATATGGCGTTAGGGTCAGCTCTGAAGGACCAAAGCCTCTGATTTTGAAAGGCCGAAAATAATTAACTTGATACAAATATATAGGTTATATATGTTGTTGGATAATAAAATACCAATTTTTGCACTTAGCAAAATTGGTGTTTCTTCGTTCAATTTCACGCGAGGTTAGAGCATCTCCACCCATTCCTCAATTACCCTTGAAATTGTGTTGAATTGCCCCCAATCCAAAAAAAATTTGCTTTAGAGCAACTCCAGCTTTGCAAAGGCGCCCTAGGACAACTCACTATTGGATCCACCCAGTGAACAGTAACTGCCTTTTGGATCTCGACCCCTAAAACTAAATAACCATGGCAATAGGCAATAACATATTAGTATTTTTTTTCCTCACCCAATCCATCTGACATCCCCATCACCCTTTCCATTTTTCCCCTCATTTGACCGGTTCTTCCTTTCTCTCCCTTTCTGTCTCTTTCTGTCTCTTTCTCTCTTTCTCTTCCTTTCTCTTTCTTTCTCTCCCTCTTTTCCAGCTCACTCTCGTGAGCTCTCTTCCTCCTTCCTCTTCAAACCTTCAATAAATCAAGCTCAAAAATAATATTTTTGGAATCCCTGGAACTCAAGGAACCCAACCATGGCCTTGCATGCGGCATTGGTGGAACTAAATAACACAATTAGTTGTTGGCTTGACACTTTAAAACCAGCCTCTCAGCTCCCAGCCTCAGCCCAAAAAAAAAAAAAAAAAAAAAAAAGAACAAAACAGAAAGGAAAAAAACAGAGCACTTCCACCAAAAATTTCAAAACCCCATCATACCAAAAGCAAAAGCAAAAAAGAAAGAGATAGGAAAATATAGAGAATTTCATGAAAAGGATTGGTTTTTGCTTTTGTGAAGAGGAAGTAGAGGACGTTGAAGATAAGATGATGCAAACGGAGCAGTCTCAGTCGGCGGCTCAGCTGCAGCAGCAGCTGGTAGTGGTGCAGAACTCCGTCGGAAGCCTCAGTTTCAACAGCAATATGTCGAAAGAGGACGAGGAGATGTTAAGGTTGCCGCATGCACTGATGCCACACATCAGCCACACATCACACAACCCTTAGACTCTTGGGCTGTCAATTCCTGCATGGCCTCTCGCTTGGGCCTCCCTTGAGCCTCATCGCCCATATGGGCTGGAGCTTCTACCTAGGGCAATTGGGTTGGAGCAACAACTAGTCCATCGAGCTATTGAATATGGTGGAGCTACTCTTAGCAAAGGAAAAAGTGGAGGCGATTAGGCCTAGGGTTGATGTCTTTCAGCTGCCCTAGCTTCCTTTGCTTGAGCTTACGCCTGTTTGCTACAGAAATGCTTGTGTGTGGCCCACCCACATGCACAACCACCTGTAACATCCCACATCACCCAAGGGAGTGGATCCTGTAAATCTCATATGTATATTCCCATCTCTACCTAGCATAAGGCCTCTTGGGAGCTCACTGGCTTCGGGTTCTATTGGAACTCCGAAGTTAAGCGAGTTCGTGCAAGAGCAATCCTATGATGGGTGACCCATTAGGAAGTTCTCATGTGAGTTCCCAAAAACAAAACTGTGAAGGTGTAGTAGGGGCCCAAAGCAGACAATATCGTGCTACGGTGGAGTCGAGCCAGAGATGTGGTGGAGGCCCTGGTCGGAATGTGACACCACCCTTTTTCCTGCTTCATAGCCGATGGATTTCCAATGGTTCTTTCATTTGAATTGTTGGATTTTCAACGTTAAAAATATTGAAAATTTTAAGTTGTGCCATGTGACACAATCACAATCTAGAGGATCTGATTTTTTTTTTTTTAAAAAAAAAAAAATTGATAATCAACCGTCATGATTAATTCAAAGGTAAGAACAACAATAACCAAGCCTTATCCCAATAAGTGGGTCGGCTATATGAATCCTAAAAAGTTATTGCACTGGGTTTTGCACCAAGTACTTCGTATCTTTTCTTATAGTTTCTTTCAAGGCCTTCCTAGGTCTTTCGTACACATATGCACCACATGAAAAACCACACAACCTACCCCATTTGTATTCACAAATACATAGGTGGGTAGAAAGAAAAAAAAAAAAAAAAAGAGGAATCATTTGATTAAAGTGAATTTGTGTGGATTTTAAACAAATACATTGAAATTTATATAGTTTTGGGTGACTTTTGATTTAAATAGTTTTTTTAATTGCTTAAGCAGTAGGATTTAATTTTGGGTTAGTATATCTTTTATTATCGTTAAATTTGCTCATATTCGATCTCAACCATTGGATTTAATGTATCTATGAATTTGATTTAAAAAAAAAAAATTTGAATCTAGACTGTTGGTTCAACCAACGGTCTAACCACGTGGGCCATCCAATAGAAAAAAAGTCTTTGGCTTTTTGCAAGTGGCCAACAGTGTCACCAACTGGGTCTTAGTACTATTCCCAACTATTAATGTCACATCCTAGTCCGGGCCCCCACCATATCCCAGGCTCGACTCCTCTGTAGCACGATATTGTACCCTTTGGGCCCCGACTACACCCTCATGGTTTTGTTTCTGGGAACTCACATGAGAACTTCCTAGTGGGTCACCCATCCTGGGAATGTTCTCGCCCGAACTCCCTTAACTTCGGAGTTCCAATGGAACTCGAAGCCAGTGAGCTCCCAAAATGTCGCATGCTAGGTAGAGATGAGAATATACATATAAGGCTAACAAGATCCACTCCCCTGAGCGATGTGAGATGTTACAATTAACCTTGGCTCATTTTCTTGGTTAAATTTGGCCCAAAAAAATGTTTTAACCCATACGTTTTTAGCCAAATGATTGTAGAAGCTTTGTATGAGTTTAGAACTTAAATTTTTGGTTTTAACCCAACCATTGGAGTTGGTCTTATAGGTTAAAATCCTGCACCACCTCCAGTTGTTTTTTTGTGCATATTTTTAAGAGAGGAAAATTTCGAAACAACACCAAAATGTTTCAAACTCAGGGCCTCATAAATGGTTTCAAAATCCACCAATTCAACTAACTAAATAAGGGGTTTATTTTGGTTTTTAGGCCCAAAGAAAATAGATCTTTAGATGACCACTTCTATCTCAAGAAAACGAACAAATGAGAGTGACAGTGAGATGAAGCAGATGCGGAAGAAGAAGGTGAAGGTCAAGTAGAGGAAGAAGGAGAAAAGGATGCTGAAGCATATGGCAAAAAAGAAACGATGGTGAGGAGGTGATGAAGTTGGTGATCCTAAGGAAATAGAAGAAAAAATGCCCTTGGACATTTACGGGATCACACTAGATGAAGAATCCCATCATTTGACAACACTGCCAATCGAAAACTGCCTGACTTAACTAATTTACCTGAGTATGTTCTCGATGAGATCGTTGAACATGGACATGTAGATAACCCTTTGTATGATGACACTCCTATTGAAGATTACTCCATCTTTTATTTCCAAGTACAAGGCAAAACGTGTTGTGAGGTTCGACCAAGAGGAGACAGCTTGGGGTCATTTCGTGAATTGGTTGATTGGGTTGCTGCTTGTGATGGTGAGCTGGTGATGGATGTTTACTATAAAGCCAAGAATTGGGAAAAAGAGTTGGTAGGTTGGAAAGTAATTTCATTCTCAAGTTGCGGTTGGAATTTTGGAGTAAAAAATAATCTCAAAAATCATAGAGTTGCCACGTCGAATTTTTCTGTAGAAGACAAGAATGCCCTTGTTAAATTGGCAAGGCTCGCATTTAATCCACTCATAGTTCCAGCTCTTGAAGACATGAGCAGCTGACTACGACATCATCAAACTCTTCTGTCCATGACAAGGAGAAAAGTCAAATGCAAAGATAAGATGAATTACCAAATCCTATCTTTAATATGCTCATGATTGAAGATTAACTCAAATAAGCAAGAATTTCCAATCATATCCACTTAAGGATATTTCCAAAGATTTTCCCAAAATATAATTACTATATTTGGGATTATTCTTTTCTCTTCCATCCTACAGACGACTCACCTTGGCCAATGATGCCATCATGTGTAGGGCAAAACCCTGCACCCATGGCCGACCTCCTCCTTATGAATACATTATCTCCACCAACTTCTGGTGTCACCCTCGAGTGTTGACCAGCACGTGGCCATCCCGTTGTCCTTCGGACACCGGGATTGGGGCGTGTCATGTCCTATGCTTTTATCATGTTTGAATACTTTATAATATATTTGTCATTCTATTTTGCAGTTTATGACAAAATTATATATATTTTAATATAAGCAGACACTTATTTATAAGATAAATAATAGATTTACTTAAATTCACCTAGTCCACCTAGGTTCCGCCTAACCGCCTAGAGGATAGGCCCCAAGTTGTCACCGTCCGACTAGCGCCTAACGTCTTTTACAGCATTTCTAGTATCATAATCGAAATCTTTCATTCTCTATATTATTTATAAAAATATTCATTTAGTCATTCATATGAATCATACAAATTAATGATTTATTATAAAAATAAACGGTCATTTTGTTACTACAATTGTTGTTGATTTGTTCAACGCATACAAATGACTACGGTGTCCAAGTTAAATGAATTTGTTTAAAGATAATCTTTACGACGTTTGTGCGGAGAAATATAGTCACGTCACGGAGAGAAGTATTGTGTTTTTACCCAACCCCTCCCTAATTAAAGGTTTTAAAATGGTATGAAAAGTTACTTTTGGCCCTGGTGTTCCCAAAAATCCTATTAAATTTGAAAATTTGGCTCCATTTTAGGCAAGCTTCGAGGTCATTGAGAGTCTGACAGAAAATACAAAAATTTGAATCGAACGGTCTTTTCGTCTTCTCCCTCTCTCCTTTCATCATATATACATCTTTCTACACTGAGTAAGCCATTGACTGTTACTAAGCACCAACAAAGAGAGAGAGAGAGAGAGAGAGAGAGAGAGAGAGAGAATGGCTGTTCCTCAAGATCAGAAACAGTGCTCCAAGGTCCAATCTTTCTTCCTTTCTCTTCTCTCTCAGATTTTTGGATGTTTATTTTTACTTTATCTGAGTTTTTGACTGTTTTTTGTTTCTGCTGATATGAGTGAGTTTAGCAGAGTAATAGGGGGAGGCCACCGAAGGAGAAGGAAAAGTTGCTTAGCAAGAAATCTTCATGTCTGAAACCGACGACTAAAAGCATTGTATGAAACAACACCATATATAATGTTCTATGTTTTCTTATTGTATTACCAATTCCTGTGCACATATTTTTCTTCTTTTTTCGTATTTTCTTGTTTAGAACTGTACATGGTTTCATGATTATATTAAGTTCGAAATTTATCGAATTTTATGAAATTTTTGAAACGGGTTTTTGCTAGGAAAGTTTTGGGACAAACTGTATCTTCAAACCACCTAATCACTACAAAAACTGATAATCCAATTAAGCCTTACGAAAATCCTCAAAACTGTTTGGGTCTCAAACAATATTTTTTGTATTGGGCCGGACTAAAATGTACTAGCTCAATAGGCTTTTGTCTTTTGAAAAATAAAAATACAAAGTAGTAGCATGGAAAATTGAATTTTAAGGCTTCGAGTGTATCCATGTTAACATGGAGCTCAAAGGAAAAAAATAATTTAAAAAGGGAAATGGGTTAACTGCCTGTACGTGGTGGCTCTTTTACTTTGCAAACTTATCCTAGTTTTTTTATTTTTTTAGTTCAAATTTCAAAATAAATTGTTTTCTTTTAAAATTAAGTTAGCAATAATCTTTTGAGCAATAAGTATTTTCTTGAATAAAATTATCAAAATTTAAGTAACCACGTGTTTGTTGAGTGTCTCAGAAATCACACAATCAAAAGAAAAATACCATTTAACCACAAGTTGGTGGTCTAATGGTAAATAGCAGATTACAAAGCTTCATTCAACCACTACAAATATGTGTGGAGGTCTTAAGTTCAAAACCCGTTATTGTTGTGGAAGTCAGAATTATGGTCAGAGAAAGGCTAAAATGTCTCTGTGAGTTTTTCCAACATTCGAAAGAAATAGATAATAGTGATTTTCTACACGTTGTCCTCCTTTTTTAAAAGGAAAAAAAAATGAAATTACCATTTTACTTGCTCTACAAGTTAGGTAGACAGTAGGAGTTAGTGAGGGAGCTGCACAACTGTAGTGGCATTACTGGGCAACTGCCACGTGTTTGTTGAGCGTCGTTTATAGGTCTTCACAAGGCAAAATTTAGAATAATGCTAGAGAAACTAAATTTTTTAAATCAAATTTGCAAACTAAATGATGTGGTTGTAGATGATTGGATTATTAATTAAGTATCAATTAACGTGCTTGTTTCTTATCAGTAACACATCATTTGATTTGCAATTTAGTTTAAAAAAAATCCTCCCTAGCATCACTCCAAAATTTAATCCTCTGGTAAATTGTAGAACAAATCATTACTGCAAGTTTTCTGTTGTCTTCTCCAGAAAAAAGAACTTTACTCCTCTCCTTTCTATCTCGGTTGTAAAAAATTGTGAGCATTTTAATTTCTTTAATTGTTTTATTAATGTTTCCTCTTCCCTTTCAGTTGATGCAAATACTGAGTTAACTGAAAAACCTTGCAAATTCTTGAATGCAGGTGGTCAGTGCCAATCCTAAAAGGTCAGTGGTATATTTTAATCTCTTTTTAGTTTTAATAAATGTTCTTTACGCGACGATATCCTAAACCCTAAACTACTTAAATTTACACGATGGTTTAAACTTGAGTGCATATAGCGGATTAACTGTCTTATTTAACTGACCTGACTCGTGTCTGCTATTATAATTAATCTTAGTCTTCTTACTAACAGTAATAAAAGAAAGAGAGCTACAGTAGATAGCTTGTATGATACTTGCCAAGCACAGTCTTCTGTTCTGGAAAGAGCCAAGGAGGTGGAAGCAACCCTAGATCCTAGGCTTCCTGTCCTGCTCAAAGTTATGCTGCCTTCACATGTTACCGGAGGATTCTGGCTTGTAAACCCTAATCTCACTCTCTTCACAGTTTGTGTTATTTACATACATGGACTAGTATGAAGATGTAATTTATGGGAACTTAAATTTGGTTTGGCAGGGTCTTCCTAAGAAGTTCTGCTGTGAGCATTTGCCAAAACAAGATACAATGATTGTTTTGGAGGACGAAAGTGGGGAGGAGTTCTACACGAAATATCTTTTGGAGAAGGTGGGACTGAGTGGTGGATGGAGACGGTTTTCGATTGCTCACGACCTGCTGGAGGGAGATGTTGTCGTCTTCCATGTACTCACTCCTACCAAGCTTAAGGTTATTGGTAACTTCTTGAAATGTGTATGTGTGCATCCATTGTGAATATTCTACAAATTGTTAGGTTGCAAGTGCCTTATGATACATCATGTTAAAATTGTTGAATTGGAGAAGACAATCAATGCCTTTAGAAAATGTTGTCATAATTTTGGACCAAAGCATGCAAATCAAAATTGCTATCAATGAGTTTATACAGAAGCTAGATGCTAGGGTGGCTATTATGTTTGTGACGATAACTAGAATGTTTATCTTGCAATTTGTTAGAACAATTTCGTTAATTGTACATCCGGATTTGTCATAATGTTTATCAGGGAGAATTTAAGAGAAAGGATAACACTGATTCACTAAAGTTAAGAATTCTAGTGGATCCCTTAAATCCAGGCTGTTGAGCATAGACTATAGGAATTTCACCGCTTTAAGATGCTACTTATGTATCCATACGAACAACTCAAATTTTTTTTCCCTACTTGTTTAGGTGTACATTGTCAGATCAAATGGTTCAGATGATTTGGACGGTGCTCTTGGCCTGCTGAGATTAGATGCTTGCACTAAACAGATGGATACTGGTAAGTCCCTTCAATATTGACCAAGTTGTTTTGCTAAATGTCTTGACAATTACGATTCTTACTTTCTTGATTCCCCTGTATCATTTCTTTAAATTAAATCATGCAGGAGACATTGTTGCATGTGAAAGGGAAGATAGTGAGAATTTGGAATCTATTCCTGAGGACAACGCAATAGCCTTTGATACAAAATCTGGTCCGTCATCAGACCATTCTGGAAATGATAGTGAAAATCTCGATTTTGAAGTTCTGGATGGACTTAGACTTTCAGAAACTGTTGTCACTTTTGAAGAAGTGAACTGCATGGAGAACTTCAACGTTCTCGTCAATGGTTTAAACATAAACTCAGTGTTTTCAAAGCACATTCTGAGAAAGTACTATGAGCTTTGCTGCAGTCAGAACGCTTTCCTTCATGAACAACTTATCGAGGGTCTGAACTGCAAACTGGTTGCTGGAGTAATTTCTGAGACAGTCAACATTGCAGATGCCATCAGGGCCTGCAAAAGAACTACCTCAAAAGGTAACTTTTCCACTTGGGATACGACTTTGAAAGCCTTTGACGATTTAGGCATGAATGTTGGGTTCCTGCGTGCCCGGCTGGACCATCTCGCAAGTCTTGCTTTAAAATCAAAAAGATTTAAAGAGGCTAAACTTGAAAAGGACCGAGCAGAAGAAGAGAAGAGAAACTTGGAGGCAAAGCTTGTGGAAGTTCAGAGCGGAATTAATTGGCTCGACTCTGAGATGAAGACTCTAAATACGAGTTCAGAGAAGCTTGAGCTTATGTTTCAAGAGGTGGCTAAAGCCCCTTGGTGATGAGAAAACTTCAATGCCTCTCGTTCTTTTAAGTTCTTTTTTGGTATAAGTAAAAGGTAATTCAGGACCAGAACCGTGCCAAAGCTACATGGTGAAGAAACGTTGTGTCATGACTCTTGCCTTCTCTGTGGAGTCACATGCGCATCGATCAATTGGTAATCTTTTGCATGGAAATCGGCAAGGTAGTTACGAACTTGCAGTGATTTTGGGTAACTTGACGGTAGAATTATGTTCACCGGAGGTATCAGTAGGTACCGAGTAGGGAGGAATTATTGTTCATTCTGGTTCTCTCTTTTGTAATTTCCATATGAATATATAGTCTATTTGCCAAAGCTCCTCCTCTCTTACACAACACACAAGCGGTTGATGTGAGATCAGATACTGGAGTCAGTTGTGTATTTCCATGCCCCAAAAAATTGCAACTAAAAGCATATCCGAGGAAATATTTTTAAAGCAAATGTGTCTTTTAATGGTTGCCTCGAATATTTGTCTTAACCCGCGTTAATATGTCCTATCAGAGAAATTAAATTTGTAGACAAAATTTGTAAACTAAATATGTGTCATTAATATAAATTAGCACATTTATCAACGCTTAAGTAATAATCAAATCAATTTCTATGTCATTTAGTTTACAAAATTTTGTTTATAAATTTAACACGTAGAGCAACAAAAATAATAAAAATACCCCCATGCAGGATCAAACTACAGACCTTCAGTTTACAAGATTGACGCTCTACCACTAAGCTATAGGGGCGTTTGTGTTGTGAACTTGGATTTGTTATAAATTTAATCTACTACTTTTATTTGGTACCCACTCATAGTGTGCAGGCGACCTACTAACCTGAGTAGTTTAGAGTGTGCTTAAGGTGATTTCACAATACCATATGGTGGTGAACAAATTTCAAACACCATGCCTTGCTTGGACCTAGGCTCCATCACCAATTAATCACTTTTATCAACAAAAACTAAAATAACTGTCTGTGTGGGATAAACTTATTTATTTATATAGTTTTTATACAAGTAATACCGAGCTCTATATAAGTAACTTGAGACCAGATACTTCGATTGTGTTGATGAAGCGTTGGTTTTGTGTGAGTTTCTTAGCAAAATCTATAGTATTTTTAAAATAAGAAGTTATTAGTACTTCAAAAATCTTATTTTGTACTCCAAATTTTCTATAATTAGAAAGAAAAATACAATTGTGAGAAGTGTAGGATGAGATTTTTGGAGTGCTAATAATAGTTCCCTTTAAAATAACCTTTTAGAGTTTGTGTTTGATGAGATTTGTAGGCCACCTTCAAAAGAGTCAGAATAAAGTGCATTGGCTCGTTGAAGTCGTCTTTAGTGTTTTTTTTTTAGTTTTGTGTTTTAGGCTTCATTTGGCAGCTCAAACTGTACTGACTATTTCAGTTGGATGTGATAAATAGCCATCAGATAGTGCCAACTAAATTAGTCTGACATTTGGTGCAGTATGGCCACCTTCAAAAGAGTCAAAATAAAGTGCATTGGCTCGTTGAAGTCGTCTTTAGTGTTTTTTTTCTTAGTTTTGTGTTTTAGGCTTCGTTTGGCAGCTCGAACTGTACTGACTATTTCAGTTGGATGTGATAAATAGCCATCAGATAGTGCCAACTAAATTAGTCTGACGTTTGGTGCAGTATCAGACTCATAACCATATTATTTATACTCTATTTAGTACTATACCGGATAAGAGGAATTCAAAATATTATTACTTTTAAGATAAAAACTGGTAATTAATGGAAAAAAAAAAAAAAAAGGAAATTTTTTTTAGAGCCAATAAAATTCACAACCAAATGGATACAAAACAAGAACAAAATCTTGTTTGTCATTTTAAACTTTGATATTGCCTTCCCCAAATCTCTTTGCTACACCAGAGGAGACGAGGAGAATAGAGTCGGCCAGAGGAGACGGGGACAACATAGTTGGCGAGAGAAGGAGGCGGAGAGAACGGCAACGACAAGGGAAAGCGAGAGAGAATCAAGTTCACGCGAGAGAGAAGGAGAGGGACCCAACTAATTATACGCCTCCTTTTAACAAGTTTATTAAGAGGGTGTATGTCGTATAAAATAAGTGAAACAGATTAAATTAGCCTAGTTCAATTTAATACAAGAGGGCTCCAAACACCCGACTCTGTATTAATAATCTTATCGGATGTTATATACGGTGTACCAAACGAGGCCAGTATCTGAGGCAGAATAAGATGTATTGACTTTTTATAATAGATATGTATTGACTTTTTTTATTTATTTTTTATTTTTTTATTTATTTATTTTTGAGCTTTGACAAGAGAAAAATCATGTTGTCTAGACATTTTTGTGTACCCCGCCCTCAACTTGTATTGGCCTATGGTTAGATTATGAATAAATTTCCACAAGATAAAATAGTGACCATGTTCATCATCATTGGTAAGGTAAGGAGTATTGGGAAATTGGTTCAAAATACCCTAAAAAGTCCCTTCTGAAAATATACTCATCTCATCTGGGTTTTTATTTTTTATTTTTTTATAAACAAATGATATTATCTATATTAAATATACATGAGTGAGTTAAGCCTTATAATAGGCTAATAATAATGTGGTTCAAATTCTTCTTTAACGAGAATCGAATGTAAGATCTTTCACTTACCTGTGAAAAGAAATATTACTAGAAGTACTAAATAACATCTCATCTCATCTAGTCTTGTTTGACGGAATTTCTCTCTACTTAAATAAATGTGTAAATTACACAAAACCACCTCAACTATGTGTCGAACTAGAATCTCATATCTCATACTTTAAACATTGTAGTGTCAGATCTCTATTAAATTTTCTGTCAATTTCGCTGTTAAATGATGATGAGGTAGGATTGGGGCCTACTCATTTGCCGATGGGAATAAAAATTAAGGATCAGGATCCTCGCTGATCCCTTTTGTGGGGATCCCAGGATCAAGTAATCATGTATGTTCATCGTAAATCGTGCAGTTAGTTTTCGTTAAGTACGATTTATATTCAATTTTAAATTTTAAATGATTTTTGACCACACGATATACGAAGAATAGATATAATTACTTGATCCCCAGATCCCTACAAAATGATCCGGTGAGGATCCTGATCCAAAAATTAGCAATCAAAATTAATTAAAAGAATCTCTCACCATTTCTCCCTGTTGCCGGATTCTGCAAGGAAGAAGGCCGGAAAATTCTGGCTCCGTTCAACACTCAAATCTCCACCAAAACATACAAAAATTTATATCAAAACGTATATCAGAGAACAAGGAATATAAGTGTACCCTTCTTAGGCTAAGTCGTGGCCAAAGAATGGCCTAAGAACGGCCTGGAAGGTTGTGGGTTTCGCCGAAAAAACTGGGGAGAGTGTACCCCACGTTTCGAGTCAGAGAGCTCTGCTCTCGATTGGGCGTCATAACGTCGTTAAGACGGAAAGCGTCGGGTTTTTCTTGAAATCCACGCAGGCAAGCTGCAACTCAGACGCGAATCTCGGGTTGTAATTCGGGTCGGACTACGCCGACTTGCTGTAGTTATAGATCGAAGAGCTGAACTCGCTGCAGTGGGATAACCCGATGGTTTGAGGCCAACTGAGGTCGACCATTTCCTGGACTGAGGAACTCCTGGACCCGAAGACATTGATGAGTTAGGAGATGGACATGACGGGGCGGGGGAGGGTGCCTTCAACGACTGAGGCTTTGGAGGAGCGGCCGTCGTGGCGACCAAGGGGGACGTTGTTGAATGGGCCGCCCACCATGGTTACGAGATCGCGAGTGGCGACGGCGAGGATGTCGGCGCAGCAAACGGTATTCGGAGTAGTTATTTGTTATAAGTATGTTTTTTTTATTTGATTTTTTCTGTGTTCGACCTTCCTAAACTTCACCGAAATCAGAGAAATGGCTGCGACTGGTCCTTCTTTGAATCGGCAATCATTCTCCACTTGTTTCTCCAATCCAGTTCTTCCATGGTAGCAACTTCAAATCCCCTTTAGGTCAAAACCCCACAATCCCTTTAGCACCATGAAATTTCCATTTATCAACCAAATCCCATTTTCCTAACCAAATCCCAAACACCTAATTTCTCACTCTCACTCCTATTGAAACACTTGTCAGCAAAATCCCAGATGAAAATCTCATTTGCTTCCCAAATCCCACTTCCCGAATGCCAAAATCTATAAAAAGTTAGGATGAACCCAACACGCAGAGCATTAAGATCTGCACTCCAATTTATTTCTGGCCGCATTTAACATCCCCCATCAACCTTCTTTCGATCTCTTCATTCTTTCCATGAATTCCTGGGTCCACTCATTATTCAGCATTCTCCTTCTCATTGTGTTCGCCGCCACGCTGAGCTGCCCAAATGTGTGAGATTTGTAGGGAGGAAAAATGTTGCATGAGGAAGAAGAGGTTGAAGTTCTATAGAGCGGCGGAAGAAGCTTCCCAAACCCAGATGGGATTGTTGGTTGCAGACAAGCACAGAGGAGATGGGATGGAGTCGAACAAGAGTGGGCTCGACGTCGTGGTCACGGCAGCAGCCATGGTTTGTGTTTTCCGACGAGAACTAGCTGGATAGCTGGGTACCGAGTGTGAAGGGGTGGTTTATAATTTATATTTTAGTCCATGTGTACATATTTGACTGTCACATCATTTTAAAGGTCAAACTAACCGATTGACTAACGGATGTAAGAAATTGAAATGAAATAATAGTAAATATATGAAATTGAAATGTTTTAAAGATGTTATATGAGTCTATCTGTGACAACCCGTCCCAGAAATATTACAACGTACGTGTGAAAAGACAAAATTGCCCCTAGTTCGAATTCTTTACGTTTATTGGTTGTTTTTGAGTTTGGTTGGCATGTTGTAGGCCACACACACCTTCCCACACACCACAACCTTTCCTCCTGTTTCCTGCACACTGTCCCGAGTCCCCATTCCCTTCTCATTTCCTTTGAAACGTACGGACACACCCACACACCCATCAAACCTTCACAGATCGTGGAATCCAAGCACATATTCGAGCTCGTGAGGCTTGTAGGAGTCCAACCATACCTTTTTTAGGTAAGAACACCTTCGTTTTCACGTCGAATCCACGATGCTCGATTTCGAGTACTGTTCATGCACACGTGATTTCTCACGTTTTAGGAAATTTCAAGCTTGTAGGAAGCTTGGTGAGGTCCCAAGGAGGCTCGGGGTGGTTCGTTTGAAGGTTTTGGACGTTGGGATCACGAGTTTCGAGGTTGGCCGGAATTGGGGTGATTTTCCAGGTGAGATTTCATGGTTTTTAGCACTTGAAAGTGGTATGATTGTGTTCCTCTCGTTGTAAGCTTCATTTTGGTACCAATTTTGTGAAATTTGGTTGAAAAACGAAGAAGATATCGAAGTTTGAAATTTTCCCGATTTTTCGGCGCCGGCGACGGCGCCGGAGGCTCGCTGGAGAAGACGACGGAATATTCCGTCAAGTCTGACGGAATATTCCTGACGCCGTTGACGGAAACCGTTAGGGATAACGAAATATTCCCTTACGACGTCAGTTGATGCCGTCAGCGTGCCAGGCACGTGCCTGCGCGTGGCCGGTGTGTGTGGCCGTGCCTTGGCTGGCGCGTGGGGGCGCGTGCGGCGGTGAAAAATTATTTTAAAAATATGGGGATGTTCCTGAGGTTGAGTATATCACGTTGGTGTATTCATACACCCCATTTGAGCATTGTATGAGAAGTTATTTCAAAAGGTTGGTTATGTGCTTTAAAATTAACGTTTTTGTAGTTGTTTCGCATATAGGTGATACCTATCCCGAGGACGAGCGTGGTCACTCGATGCGGGGGGCTACGACCCTTCCACATACCAGTGAGTGGGCTTTTGGTTTTCCGTATATACCTATATACTTATATTTTCCCAGAAATTGATTTGAATTGTCATTTGCCATATGCCATGCATTAGGTTATCGTTATTTATGCATCATTAGTTGTATTATTCGTGGTATATATATGCATATGCATATTGGGTGCTGCGGACGCACAGGTAAGTGCCAGGTAAGTGTTATTCATGTTTACTTTCAGTGGCGATTTGAGATGCTTAGAGAGCTCATAACCTGCACCCCCGGTGTTAGTGCTCCCGCTCAGAGTAGGGCACAGTCCTTCACGTGATGTTCACCTCCCGCACCACACGCTCAGCTTGGATCCAAGTTAGGTGCACAGTCCTGTCGTACATACCACATTAGGTGGTTCCGACTCGTAGGTGACCCGCGATTATTCGCACAGCCTTCACGTGATCGTAGCACTAGAGCATTTATATGTATTACACCCAGGCTTGTCGTACAGACCACTTTAGGTGGTTCCGACTTGTGGGCAGGTTTAGTTATTGAGATTGAGATTTGAGCTCTAGATTCAGCCGTACAGGTCACGTTAGGTGACTCCGGCTGTCAGACTATATGATATTGATATGATTTTCACCTGAGCACTTGCATTTCATTGTGAGTTTTGGCATGGCATATCCTGGAGCATTATTGGTATATATATATATATATATATATATATATGTACATATGTTTATTTTCTGGGAAGTATACAGGTTTTACGGCGAGGGGTTAGAACTTGTTTGTTAAATGGTTTTCGAAAAGTTTTGTTTTTGCCCACTCACGCTTTTGTTTTGCGCCCCTCTAGGTTCTAGTTGTCTAGCAGGTTTGGTGGTTTCCCAAAGGGCTTTCCCGGCATTTCTGACAGACGATCACCAGCGTAGGGCCACCTTCGGGTGTACTGTTGTTGCGTCATTTTCGTTTGGACTGCTTTAGGCGTTATGCTCTGAACTTGTGTCACACTTACGTTTGCACCTATTATCATTTCATGTAAACCAGTTTTTATTTATTCGTATTACTATTTCCATTATTGTTTTATTAGCTTCCGCACTGTGCACATGGTTACGTCACCTGCGCGTGACGGCCAGCACGCCCTGATCTCGGTCGGGGTGTGTCAGTTTGGTATCAGAGCGTAGGTTTGGCAGTCCTGTGCTTTTGTGAGTATTCTAATGGTTTTGGTGTCTTCTGTCAGAATTATGCCGCCTCGTCGGGAACCACGTCGCTCTGATGAGCCTAGTTTCCCCGATATTGCCCAGCTGGGGGAAGCTATTGCTACCGCTATACAGTCGGCGATCCGCCCTCCCTAGAGGACTCCTCTAGAAACTATGTACAATTTGAAATTGGATAAGTTCGAAGGTAGCGAGGGTCACGAGGGTGCAGAGCGGTGGTTAGAGCACATTGAGAAGACTTTTCGTGTGTTGCACAATCAGGGGAACCTTCCTGTCGAGAGGTGGGTTGAGACGACATCGTGGTTTTTGGGTAAGGAGTCTACAGCCTGGTGGGAGCAGGAATCTCGCCGTTTGACTCCAGCTGAGAGGACTGATTGGGATGTTTTTCAAGAGTTGTTCAAGAGAAGGTTTGTGCCTCCTGAGTATATTGATCGAAAGAAGCAGGAATTCACTGAGTTAAGACAAGGGAAGTTGACGGCAAATGAGTACTATCGGAGATTCACTGATCTGTCTCGCTACCATCCAGATGTTGCGGGCAATCCAGCGGAGATGCTTCGTCGTTTCCGCCTAGGCACTAAGAAGAAGTGGCGTTTGATGGCGACCACTACCCACTGTGATACCTACTAGGATTTCTACGAGATATTGTTGAGGATCGAGGATTCAGAAAACATGCCGAGTGAGAGTGAGGAGGAAGAGAATGATGGTAATCAGAAGAAAGATGATAAGGGTAAAGGTCAAGCGTCGCTCGGGCCTCGTAGGACACAGAACTTCAAGAAGGGTGGCACTAGTTCGAGTTCTTCTAGCGGTGGTTTCAGTGCCACTGGTCAGGGACGAGGAGGTAGGTTTGTTGGTGGTGCTCAAGGCCAGAGACAGGGTGAGGGTGGTAGAGGCAGAGCTCCAGTTTGCCGCAGATGTAATAATCGGCATTTTGGTGAGTGCAGGCGTGGCAGCAGTGGTTGCTTTACATGTAGGCAGATGGGACATCGGGCTGCGAATTGTCCCCAGAGTCAGCAGCAGAAGCCGCAGCAGACTTTCTTGCCGCCACCTGCACCGATTCAGCAGATTCAGGGTCCGGGTAGTTATGGACAGGCAGGTCGAGGTGGTGCCTACCACTACCAGGGTGATGTTGTTCCTTACGCCCCGGGACAGTATCAGTATCCCCAGGACCCGTATTCTCAGGGTGGTTATCCTCCGTATCCTGGCAGCTATATGCCGTATCCTCCAGCTTCAGCAGGCGGTTCTCAGTGGTTTCAGGGAAAACAGTTTCAGCCGGGAGAGATTGCTGCGAGTAGTGCGGGGTCTTCGAGGCAGTCTGGTCAGCCCAGTCAGGGGCGTGGAACTCAGAGTCGTGGTAGTCAGACGAGCAGAGGTCGCAGTGGACGACAGCAGACCTAGGGGCGTATTCATAATATTTCTCTGCAGGATGCTCAGAACAATCCGAATTTGATTATGGGTACGTTAAATATCCTTGGTTATTTTGCTAGAGTATTAATTGATTGTGGAGCTACACATTCTGTGATTTCTCATACATTTGCTCAAGTGACGCAACCTTGCCCCACACCTCTAGGGTATGATTTAGAGTTTGCTATGCCTAGAAGAGAGAGATATATAGTAGATCGTGTGTACCCAGGATGTCCAGTGATAGTAGAGGATGTGGTTATACCAGCTGATCTTATCCCGTTAGACATTGTTGACTTTGATGTGATTCTGGGCACGAATTGGTTGCATTTCAATCGTGCCAATATTGATTGTTACGGGATAATAGTTACGTTTCATCGTCCTGGACTACATGTGGTTACTTTTGTGGGTGAGCAAAGTGGGGTGAGACATGGCGTTATTTCGGCTTTGCGAGCGAAAAGGTTGTTGTCTAAGGGTTGCCAGGGGTAATTAGCTCATGTGGTGTTGGTTGAGGCCGTTCCTAGTAGAGTTGAGGATGTGAGAGTAGTCAGACACTTTCCCGATGTTTTCCCCGAGGATTTACCTGGTTTACCACCAGATCGAGATATGGAGTTTACTATCGAGTTGCTTCCAGGTACTAATCTTATTTCCTTGATTCCTTATCGTATGGCTCCCGCTGAGTTAAGGGAATTGAAAGTTCAGTTGTAGGAATTAGTGGATAAGGGTTTCATTCAGCCTAGTACTTCACCGTGGGGAGCTCCAGTATTGTTTGTGAGAAAGAAAGACGGAACTTTGAGGCTATGTATTGATTATAGGCAATTGAATCGGGTGACGATTAAAAACCGTTATCCGTTGCCACGTATCGATGATTTGTTTGATCAGCTTCGAGGTGCTTGTGTATTCTCTAAGATTGACTTGAGGTCTGGATATTATCAGCTGAAGATTAGTAGGGATGACGTTCCTAAGACGGCGTTCAGGACTCGTTACGGTCATTACGAGTTTCTGGTTATGCCATTCGGGTTGACGAACGCACCAGCTGCTTTTATGGATTTAATGAACCGGGTGTTCCAGCCATATTTGGATAGGTTTGTTATTGTTTTCATCGACGACATTTTGGTGTATTCGAGGTCGAAAGCGGAGCATGTTCGACATCTTACTTTGGTGTTGAAGAGGTTGAGGGAACATCAATTGTACGCTAAGTTTAGCAAGTGCCAGTTTTGGTTAGAACAAGTTGCTTTTTTAGGGGACATCATTTCTGCTCAGGGTATTTTGGTGGACCCTCAGAAGGTCGCAGCTGTGGAGAGTTGGGAGCAACCGCGAACCGTCACTGAGGTGAGGAGTTTCCTTGGTTTTGCGGGATATTATCGGCGGTTTGTTAAGGATTTTTCTGTGATTGCTTTACCACTGACAAGATTAACGAGGACAGACGTTAAATTTGAGTGGGATGATAAATGTGAGCAGAGTTTCCAGCAGTTGAAGTATTGTCTCACTCATGCACCTGTTTTGGCACTCCTGGACGATAGTGGTGATTTCGAGGTTTATAGCAATGCTTCCTTGAATGGTTTGGGATGTGTGTTGATGCAGCATGGTAGGGTAATTGCTTATGCTTCACGACAGTTGAAACCTCATGAGTTGAATTACCCTACACATGATTTGGAGTTAGCAACTATCATCTTTGCATTGAAGTTGTGGAGACACTACCTTTATGGAGAGAAATGTAGGATCTTTACAGATCACAAGAGTCTTCAGTATCTTTTTACTTAGAAGGAACTTAATCTTCGACAGTGGAGGTGGTTGGAGTTGCTCAGTGATTATGACTGCACGATTGATTATCACCCTGGTCGTGCAAATGTAGTTTCTGATGCACTTAGCAGGAAGTCTCAGGGCCGCATTAATGCATTGTATGCCAGTCGTGTTCCTCTTCTGGCAGACTTACGTTCTACGGGAGTGAGGTTGGAAGCTGAAGATCGAGATGTGGCTTTACTTGCTAATTTTCAAGTTAGGCCAATTTTAGTTGATCGGGTGCTTGAAGCTCAGGTAGCGGATAGAGAAACCCAGGAATTAATCCAAGCTCGAGATCGAGGGAGGAGGAGAGACTTCAGAGTTCGTGAATCGGATGGCATGTTAATGCAAGAGGGTAGAATGTTCGTGCCTAATAATTTGGAATTAAAGAAAGCAATTCTCGATGAAGCACATATCTCGGCTTACGCCATGCATCCAAGAGCTACTAAAATGTATCATACCATTCGACCATTTTATTATTGGCCGGGTATGAAGAGGGAGATAGCTGAGTATGTGAGCAGGTGTACTATTTGTCAGCAAGTTAAGGCGGAAAGGAAGAAGCCGTTTGGGTTGTTGCAGCCGCTTCCCGTTCCAGAGTGGAAATGGGAAAATATCACTATGGATTTTGTGTACAAGCTTCCGCGTACACATAATGGCTTTGACGGCATTTGGGTGATCGTTGATCGGCTTACTAAGTTGGCACATTTTATTCCAGTGAGGGTGAAGTATTCTTTGGCCCGATTAGCGGAGCTGTTTATCTCGAAGATTGTGAAATACCATGGTGTCCCTGTGAGTATTGTCTCGGATCGTGATCCACGATTTACATCCAAGTTTTGGGTGGCTTTTCAGGAAGCTTTGGGTACGAGACTACTTTATAGTACGGCGTATCATCCTCAAACAGACGGACAATCAGAGAGAACTATTCAGACTTTGGAGGATATGTTGCGAGCTTCGGTGCTACAGTTTAGTGATACTTGGCACCAGCGGTTGGATTTAATGGAATTTGCCTACAACCACAGCTTTCATTCGAGTATTGGCATGGCACCATTTGAGGCATTGTATGGTAGATCTTGTCGCACACCGTTGTGTTGGTCAGAGGTCGGAGAAAGAGTCTTAGTGGGCCCAGAGATTGTTGAGGAGACTACTCAGAATGTTCAGGTGATTAAGTCTAACCTGAAGGCAGCCTAGGACAGGCAGAAGAGTTTAGCAGATCGGCATGCTACGGACAGAGTGTATGAGGTCGGAGATTGGGTATTTCTGAAACTTTCACCATGGAGAGGTGTCGTGCGGTTTGGAAAGAAAAGTAAGTTGAGTCCCAGGTATATTGGACCATACATGGTCACAGAGCGAGTTGGTGAGGTAGCTTACAGGTTGGAGTTGCCTCCGGAGTTGGCTAGAGTACATAACGTTTTTCACGTGTCTATGCTTCGACATTATGTTGTTGATCCGTCTCATGTGATACCTCCTCAACCCTTGGAAATTAATCCAGATTTGACTTATGACGAGGAACCGGTGACGATCATAGATTGGAAAGAAAAAGTTCTGAGGAACAAGACAGTAAACTTAGTGAAAGTTTTGTGGAGGAACCATTCAGTCGAGGAAGCTACGTGGGAAACAGAAGATCGGATAAGGGATTTGTATCCTCGGTTGTTCTTTGATCACTAGGGGTTGTTGTTTGGTTGTTTTGAATTTCAAGACGAAATTCTATTAAGGTGGGTAGGTTGTGACAACCCGTCCCAGAAATATTACAACGTACGTGTGAAAAGATAAAATTGCCCCTAGTTCGAATTCTTTACGTTTATTGGTTGTTTTTTAGTTTGGTTGGCATGTTGTAGGCCACACACACCTTCCCACACACCACAACCTTTCCTCCTGTTTCCTGCACACTGTCCCGAGTCCCCATTCCCTTCTCATTTCCTTTGAAACGTACAGACACACCCACACACCCATCAAACCTTCACAGATCGTGGAATCCAAGCACATATTCGAGCTCGTGAGGCTTGTAGGAGTCCAACCATACCTTTTTCAGGTAAGAACATCTTCGTTTTCACGTCGAATCCACGATGCTCGATTTCGAGTACTGTTCATGCACACGTGATTTCTCACGTTTTAGGAAATTTCAAGCTTGTAGGAAGCTTGGTGATGTCCCAAGGAGGCTCGGGGTGGTTCGTTTGAAGGTTTTGGATGTTGGGATCACGAGTTTCGAGGTTGGCCAGAATTTGGGTGATTTTCCAGGTGAGATTTCGTGGTTTTTAGCACTTGAAAGTGGTATGATTATGTTCCTCTCGTTGTAAGCTTCATTTTGGTACCAATTTTGTGAAATTTGGTTGAAAAACGAAGAAGATATCGAAGTTTGAAATTTTCCCGATTTTCCGGCGCCGGCGACGGCGCCGGAGGCTCGCCGGAGAAGACGACGGAATATTCCGTCAAGTCTGACGGAATATTCCTGACGCCGTTGACGGAAACCGTTAGGGATAATGGAATATTCCCTTACGGCGTCAATTGATGCCGTCAGCGTGCCAGGCACGTGCCTGCGCGTGGTCGGCGCGTGTCGCCGTGCCTTGGCCAACGCGTGGGGGCGCGTGCGGCGGTGAAAAATTATTTTAAAAATATGGGGATGTTCCTGAGGTTGAGTAGATCACGTTGGTGTATTCATACACCCCATTTGAGCATTGCATGAGAAGTTATTTCAAAAGGTTGGTTATGTGCTTTAAAATTAACGTTTTTGTAGTTGTTTTGCGTATAGGTGATACCTATCCTGAGGACGAGCGTGGTCACTCGAGGCAGGGGGGCTACGACCCTTCCACATACCAGTGAGTGGGCTTTTGGTTTTCCGTATATACCTATATACTTATATTTTCCCAGAAATTGATTTGAATTGTCATTTGCCATATGCCATGCATTAGGTTATCGTTATTTATGCATCATTAGTTGTATTATTCGTGGTATATATATACATATCCATATTGGGTGCTGCGGACGCACAGGTAAGTGCCAGGTAAGTGTTATTCATGTTTACTTTCAGTGGCGATTTGAGATGCTTAGAGAGCTCATAACCTGCACCCCCGGTGTTAGTGCTCCCGCTCAGAGTAGGGCACAGTCCTTCACGTGATGTTCACCTCCCGCACCACACGCTCAGCTTGGATCCAAGTTAGGTGCACAGTCCTGTCGTACAGACCACATTAGGTGGTTCCGACTCGTAGGTGACCCGCGATTATTCGCACAGCCTTCACGTGATCGTAGCACTAGAGCGTTTATATGTATTACACCCAGGCCTGTCGTACAGACCACCTTAGGTGGTTCCGATTCGTGGGCAGGTTTAGTTATTGAGATTGAGATTTGAGCTCTAGATTCAGCCGTACAGGTCACGTTAGGTGACTCCGGCTGTCAGACTATATGATATTGATATGATTTTCACCTGAGCACTTGCATTTCATTGTGAGTTTTGGCATGGCATATCCTGGAGCATTATTGGTATATATATATATATATATGTACATATGTTTATTTTCTGGGAAGTATACAGGTTTTACGACGAGGGGTTAGAACTTATTTGTTAAATGGTTTTCGAAAAGCTTTGTTTTTGCCCACTCACGCTTTTGTTTTGCGCCCCTCCAGGTTCTAGTTGTCTAGCAGGTTTGGTGGTTTCCCAGAGGGCTTTCCCGGCATTTCTGACAGACGATCACCAGCGTAGGGCCACCTTCGGGTGTACTGTTGTTGCGTCATTTTCGTTTGGACTGCTTTAGGCGTTATGCTCTGAACTTGTGTCACACTTACATTTGCACCTATTATCATTTCATGTAAACCAGTTTTTATTTATTCGTATTACTATTTACATTATTGTTTTATTAGCTTCCGCATTGTGCACATGGTTACGTCACCTCCACGTGACGGCCAGCACGCCCTGATCTCGGTCGGGGTGTGTCACTATCACCCTAAAAAAAAATTAAATTAACTTATTCGACAAAAAAATTAAATAAAATTGCTACGTTTAAAAAAATTTATAAATTATGAATGAAAACTGAGAAGAAGACCCAGAGTTCAAACAAACCGATCTGCTTAGTTTAGAGACAGAGAGACGAAGGTATCAAAATGCTTGCTTTCTCACCAATCACTTAGTCATGAATCGTATTAAATCCAGGTTCGGATCATTCCCCACCAACACATCAAATCTCGACGACCCACGTCCTCAGTCTCCATTTCTTTCAGAAAACCTCGCTTCTTTCTTGGACAATTGTTCAGACGCTTTTTCACCGAGAAAACTCCACGCTCGCATTTTCGCTCACGGCCTCGGAAACAATATATTTCCAGATGGGTTTTCGACAGAATTGTGAACGGGAATGTGTCTCTCTGGAATGCAATCCTTGTTGGGTATTTCAGAGCTGGTCAATTCGACGAAGTTCTTCGGCGGTACGTAGATTTAAGGCGGACAAAGCAAATTGGATCCGGGATTGGCTAATAATTCATCTTTAGAGTTGCTTTGTCCGGAAAATGGGGTTATAGCAGTACATAACAGTTGGCGAGCTGGGCCAACCCAAGCTAGTCATAGGCGAGCACTTTCTAAGCTCAATCTTATTATTGGCCAACTCATTTAAATTATTACATTATTGAACATAATACTTTCTTTATCAGAAAATATTAAACGTTAATACTAAGGGCTGGTTTGGTATTCTTGTGCTTTGAAAAAAAACTGCTTCTGCTGTGCTGTGAGAATAAGCAGCTGTGAAATAAAGCAGCAGAGTGTTTGGTAAACCTTTTTGTAAAAGTGTTTTTGAAAAAAAAAAGCAGTATTATAGTGTTTGGTAAACTTTTATGTAAAACCGATGTGAAAAAAAACTGGTTTTTCAAAGCTGAGTTTTGCAGCTTCTTGTTTTCGCCTTTTTTTCATCCAAAACTGTGAAAAAAAACTGAAGCTGAATGTTTACCAAACACAAAAACAGCTCCTAGTTTTTTTCAGAATTACCTCAGTACCAAACCAGGTCTAAATAACCCTCTTTTTGCATGAATTCAAAGAAATCATTGTGAACTAACCCAACCAAAATACGACTCATGTAAGTACTTACTTATTTTCTTTATTCAGCCAAAACATTTTTACAGTTTAGCCATTAACATGAGTTGAAATAAAAAAAGGTAAACAATCTTGGGAAAAAAAAAAGGTTTTTACAGAGATGATTGTAACTTGTTGATTGACATGTTGAGACAATCTTATCACAATGTAGTTTTTAATATTCTTTTATTTGGCTGCAATCAATCACGTACACTTTCTCCAAAACAAATTTTAATGTCTTTGAAACCCTTGAGGAATGGTTTAGTATTTTAATGATCAATCACTTGCTTAATTGCATGATTAAATAAGAGCTCTCGGATAACGCAAGGGTTAGTTGCTTCAATGTGGTACGTATTATCAAAACTCCAGCTTATCCTAAACACTGTTTCCGTCCAAGTTCCAAAAGGTGTAGTTTGGTATTCAAATCAAAGGCAAATATGCATATGGTGAAAAGCAAATAAATACATAGGGAAATTTGTCATTTAATCTGCACCACTATCAAACACACAATTTTACGTGGTCAAACTAAAACGGCTTTGCCACGATGATAAATTACTTTAATCATTAACTGCGAGTTTAAACGTATCGATGAACAGACTATAAGTGAATCTCATTTTCAAATTGTTGACAAGAGCTACGGGGAAATGTGACTTTTGGTCGGCTGTAATAAAATTTTGTTATGTACTCTGTCAGGAGAACACACACTAGTGCAGCACTAACATCGTTGACTCCTAAAACTCCAAATGACAGAGATATCGTTTGTACAACATAAAAGCCACCCAACAAAAAGACTCCCCCAAAAGAGAGCCCTACATGACGGACTTCTAAAATAGTTCCTCGAGAGTTCTGGCCACAGTTATGATGATATCAAATAGTCTTCAGGACCCTCTTGTCTCTTGCACAGCCCGTACACGAAGAATGTGCCATTTGCCTATTCAAACTTCCACTATAAGAAATCAACCAGAATACCTGCATGTCCTGAAAAAAGTTCGTAGCGTAATAACCTCATGTATTCTTCGAGCATGACACATTTGGTAATATCGGCACACTTGGTAAGATCTGTAGGCTCACCATGAGAACGCAGATCTCAACAATGTCTTCGACTGGTGGATTGTTCGTTACTCCATATCCTCTAATAAATCAAAGAAAATGTGTTCTCAAACTCGAAGTGCATACTTCCATCAACAGCTGCGAGAGACCCAAAGCAGGGTAAAGACCCCTGACACGTTGAATGACATCAGTTCCATAACTAATGTTTCCGACAACATACAAAACATTCATCTAAGAAGCAAGAGATGAGACATAAATCAGCCATTGCTACATACAAAACCATCAGACCTATGCTCCATTTGGATCCTATCAAAATGCAATACAATAAAAACTAGAAAGTATCGTGGGTTGCTGTATCGAAACAAAAAGAAAATCAGTCTCATACAATAATCTGTATTTGTCGAGTCCTTCAGTTCTCAATATATACGCAGACAACCTAGAGCATGCTTACACAAAAGCAACAAAAATTTCAACTTTCTTTACCTTAACATGCTAATCAACCAAATGTCGAAAAACCAATAATAAATATTGAAATCACTGAACCCATCAGAGATTTCACAACTCTAATGAAGGGTCCATTTAATTTCCAAGGGTTTGGCATTCCATTGGGACCTGATTCCTTGCAATGCCGAATCCAAATGTAAGGAGGGTCCTCAGACCATACTAAATCATTGAAACTGGGCTAATCTAAGGGCTACCCCATTACAAAATCTTGAGAAGTGAAAAAATTGTGTGGGGAAAAGCGAAGCAGCCGCCTGCAGGGCATCTTCCGCCAGCAATCCAAACGCAGACAAATCACTAGAGTGATCCTTGATTGTAGATAGAGCTTGGGTGGAGTCGCTATCAACCATGACCTCCCGTACGCCTCAGCTTTGTGTCACCCGAAGCCCCTCCAACACTGTCAACATCTCAATGTGTAACACAGACCCATCGCCCTTTTTTCTCCAAGCCCCAGCTGCTATGAACCTGCCATTCCAGTCCCTGATAACCACGCCCACCCCACCCAAGTTATGCACCAACCGAATAGCTCCATCCACATTAATCTTGACCCACCCCTCTGTAGGATCTTTCCATTTGACTTGAACTGGTTGTTTTGTTACTCTCGGCTGGAAGCTAGCCAATTTAAAGGATTGATGCCAAGTAACACCCACTGGACCACCTCCAACACGTTTGCCCTCCCAAACCAAGGAGTTTCTCCTCCTGCCACAACGCCCAAAGCAACATGCAGAATAATTCAAAATTAGTACCTTTATGTTCCACAAGAGATAGCAGCCACTCCCATTTCGAAACTCCGTGTAATGTCAAGAACGCAATGCAAAGGGGGAAGCAAACCACACTGCCCTCGCGAAACTACAATCCCTGAACACGGTCTAACCTTACTCCTTTCATCGCGAGATTTATTTTAGTCGAGAGAATGCCCTGACTAACTTTCTAGGTAAATACTTTCACCCTGGGAGGGATTTCAGCCTTCCAAATTAATTTACAAAGAGCTGAATAAGGATTACTCTCAGAATTAGACGTAGAAGCGCTAAGAGATGGAGATTCCACAATCCTTCTAGTAACCTTATAACCACTTTTGACCGTGTAAAAACAAATGCCCCCCCCCTCTCCCTCCTCTCGCGCGGTTATGCGAGTGCCACATTAATTGGTTCACCGGTGAACGGAAACTAATAAGTAGATTGCGAATTATCCGCTGTCACCAACGAATTATCTGAAATCAAACGATCCGGAACAAACGCACTCTGGTCGGACGAAATAATGGAAGACAAGATAACTTTGAGTCGATTAGCTAACACCTTAGGCTAAGATACATTTATTTTGCTTCTTGGTCCTTAGCCCCAATCTTCTCAACTAGTTCCTCATTATCACTACAAAGAAAAAGAGCGGGATGTGAAGGGGATCCGGGCTGGGATGTGATAATTTGGTATCAGAACTAATTCCTGGGCGGAAGTGTGCCGACGAGGACTTCGGGCCCCTAAGGGAGGTGGATTGTAACATCTCACATCATTCAGGGGAGTGGATCCTATAAGCGTTATAGCCTTATATGTATATTCTCATCTCTACTTAGCACGAGACATTTTAAGAGGTCATTGGTTTCGGGTTCCATGAGAATTCCGAAGTTAAGCGAGTAGTGCGCGAGGTCACTCCCATGACGGGTGACCTACTGAAAACCAGAGTCGAGTCCGGAATATGATAGGAGATGAAGCTCGGATGTGACCCATAGCTTATACACAAACTAACTGTATTCAACCAAGCAATTCCTAAATAGTTTTAGAATCCTTTTCTTTTTTGATATATTCAACCATGACTTTAAAATTTTATTATCTCTCAAATCCTTCTCCGTATACATAACCATACACTCAACCAAACCCTAAAGGGTCTTCTAAACTCTTCCCAAGCCATCAAGTTATTATGGGGTGAGGTGTACTTAATTGAGATTTGAGAAATTCTAATAGGTTTATAAATTCAAGCTTTTGTTGAAGTTTAATTGCTTTCTAGAGTTTTAATATAAAATTTTAAGTGAATCTCTCAAATTCTTAGGAGAAGAAGTGTGATTTAAGAATACTTAAAATGCACTACAAAATCTCTCAAATTTTCTCGAGTTCCCCTAACTTTTTAAAATATTTTAAAATCAATTTCTACTTGAATATACCTAAAATGTTATAAACTCTTTTTAAAATTTTGATGGGATACATCTAGATTTTTAGAGAATCACTTAAAATTTTAATTCAATACTATCTCAAGATCCCAATTGAATGCACCCCTGATATCTTTGTTGAATTACAAATCCAATTTTCTCTCAATTAATCAACTGTGTATATATCAATGGTGTCGAATTATGAAACCTACCTTCCTCGAAAGTTTTATAATCTGTTTGTTGATATTTCATTATTTCTTCCTGAGTTATCAAGTTAAGGATTGTTTTTAATTATGAATGTAATTTCTTGTCGATTAAATTCGTTGAGAACTAAAACACGAAGATAAGCCATTTAGTACTATCGTTCAGCGATATTCATTTTCAATTGTAAGTGAGAGGTCTTAAGTTATATTCTAGCTAAAAGTGAATTTGGACCACATTATTGTTAACTCATTGTGAGGCATAACCTACCATCTTCCCGTTAATATAAATAATAGTTTTTGTTCAAAAACACGAAGAGAAATAAGTTTTTTTTTTTTTTTTTTTGAACAAATGATATTAGCTACACTAAGAGGAGGGAGTGGGCTTAGTCTCACAATGAGCTAGCAATAATATGATTCAAATTTGCCTTTACATAAAAATCATACCTAACATCTCTCATTTACAGGTGAAGAATAATATCAGTAGATCGTAGGTGAAAAGAAATAAGTTTTAGACAAGATAAATTTTTTATTTTTTAAAGAGGTGGAAAAAAATATGCAACTTTATCATTGAATAATAAGATTCTTCGCTTCAACTTCTTACAGAAGTTTACATAAATACGAGGGAGAGTTGGAGACGGCGAGCACCAATAACATCAATACATCGATATACAGCCTTTAAGGGAAGGTATCTTCATTTTAAAAAAAAAGGATATCTTTTTAACTATTAGATTTGATTTTAATGAAATTTTGTGGTTGAAATTAAATTATAGGTTACAAAATCCCAACTGAAAGATTTCATTAAAGTCAAATCTAATTGCTAGAAGTTCGTATTAAAAAAAAAAAATATAGGATCCCTTCCTTAAACCTTCGTATCAATATATATATATATATATATATATATATATATATATAGACACACACAAACGCGCCGAAATTAAAAACCCCGCGAGACGTGGACGCGCATAGGCAAAGGCACCAAAAATCTGCAAAAATAAAAAAAGAGGAAGAAAGAAAGAAAAAATTAACGATCACCGTCACCGTGACCGTCACCGTCGTCGTCGTCGTCCCTGGTGTTCTTACACCTCATCAAAAGCCATCTTCTTCTGAAAATTCATGAGGGTTCGACCTCGACCTATCAGCCGCCCTAATTCGAAACGCGCCGTTTCACCCTCCTAAATTCCCATCTTCAAAACCTAATTCCACAAATTTCCAACTCAATTCCGAATTTCTCCGCCGTCATCGTAGTCCGTGGCCATGTTTCCGTGGAACATCGCGAAGTCAGCGGAGGCGATGTTCTCGCGGTGGGCCGTGAAGAGAGTGTGCAAGTTCCTGTTGAAGAAGAAGTTGGGGCAATTCATATTGGGCGACATCGACGCCGACCAGCTCGATGTCCAGCTCTCCGAGGGCACCATTCAGCTTAACGACCTCGCGCTTAACGTCAATTTTCTTAATCAGAAGGTACGCACCCGCGCTTTTCTGTGTTTCGTTTTGGTATTAGCTCGTGTTTGGCTGCCAAGAAAGTAAAAGTAAAATAAACTATGTTACTCTCGTTTTTCTTTCTAAACATGTGAATTTTGCCTCACCTGAGGTAGCTGAAGTTTGAAACCCGAATTCGGAGTAGTCTCGGTTTGATAATTGTTTAGGGATTTTGTGAATTTTAAAATAATTCCACACAAAGCTATAGTTTTGAATGGAAACTGTTATTAGCACTCCAATAATCGCAATCTACACTCCTTACATTTGTATTTTTCTTTCTAAATATAGAAAGTTTGAAGTGCAAAATGAGAATTTTGGAGTGCCAATAACAGCTCCCTTTTGAAATATGCAGAATTGATGTTTATAATGATATGAATATGGATACTGCTATTTTAAGTGGAGTAACTTGCATGTTATATTTTGCTGGGGTTTAGAAAGCTATTATACTTTTGTTAACTGCGTCTTAAGTTATGTTTGATGTTTACATGGAATTGTTAGAGTTTAATTGTTGTCTTTGGCAACTCTTTTCTTTCCCCGCAGTTCGGTTCAGCAACATCCGTGATAATAAAAGAAGGATCTATTGGCTCCCTGGTAGTTAGAATGTCTTGGAAGGGCGAAGGTTGCGAGGTTGAAGTGGACGAACTTGAGCTGGTGTTAATTCCATGCGCAGAGTATAACTCACCAGCTAGTGCCGAAAGTTGTAACATCGATAAGGATGGCAACCCAGGGAAGTTAGATGGTGACATGGCAGACGATGGTGCAAAATCTGCTTCCAGGGATGTGCATGAAGGTGTTAAAACAATTGCAAAGATGGTAAAGTGGTTTCTCACGAGCTTCCACGTAACCATAAAAAGGTTAATTGTTGCATTTGATCCTTGTTTAGAGAAGGATGGAAAGACATTAGGGTGTTCCTCAACCTTGGTGCTCCGAATTTTAGAAACTGAATGTGGAACATGTGTTTCTGAAGATGATAGTCAAAATTCTGATGTAAGATTTGACAACTTTCTTGGGATTAGTCAATTGACCAACTTTGTCAAGTTTCAAGGAGCATCACTTGAACTGCTTCAAATGGATGATGCTGATAATCAAACGTGCATTCCGTGCCAGTCAGAAAGAACATTTGATGAATTCTTTCCAGGGTGCCGTCCACCGGGTGCTACCACACCAATATTGGTTGGGAAAAGAGGTGGATTTTCAGGGAATATAAGATTAAGCATACCTTGGAAGAATGGGTCTTTAGACATCCGTAAAGTAGACGCAGATGTTTTTATTGAACCTGTAGAA
This sequence comes from Pyrus x bretschneideri, assembly GCF_019419815.1. Classification (NCBI taxonomy): domain Eukaryota; kingdom Viridiplantae; phylum Streptophyta; class Magnoliopsida; order Rosales; family Rosaceae; genus Pyrus; species Pyrus x bretschneideri. Next base: position 171,706 of record NW_025999838.1, on the reverse strand, counting down.
TTAAGATTTCAGCCCAGCACAATTAAATGGAGTTTACTTGCTTGGGAAAAATATAAAAGTCTGGTGAAAGACAGGAGCAATCACAAACCAGCAGATTCTGTTTATCTTGATTCAACATCTCACTGTATTTCACCAAGGTCATTTTATTCTACAGCAGATAAGGTGACCCAAAGTTGTGGTAGTTTTCACACTGAATCCTCTTCTTTTACACTACAAGAATCAGTGGCTGAAGCTCTGCTACCTAGGCCACATATTATATCAGATTGGGTACCCTTTTTCATCCATCAAAATAATAGGGATGGTATTGAAGAACTTGATTTTGGAGCAAGGTCAGTATCATTCTGCTATCAGTGTTTTCATCAAGGAACCGCTGTTGACATAGTTTTCAGATACGTCTAGGGTTGTTTAATTTATTAATATCTTTTATCTGTTTCTTTTCATTTGGTTATCATGTTGATCTGGCAAAAAAAGTTATTTGTTGTCCTATTGCTGAACATAACATATAAATCAAGCTACTTGTTACAAACTTTACACATCTTATTTGTCTGTATTTTGAATGTTTTGGTCTTTGTGCAGTGTGGATCAGTTTTTTGAATGTTTTGATGGAATGAGAAGTTCCCAATCAGCATTAGGTAACAGTGGGATGTGGAACTGGACGTGTTCTGTTTTCACTGCTATCACAGCTGCATCAAGCCTTGCTTCTGGATCTTTGCATGTTCCACCTGGTAGTGCAATATCAACCCTATTAACCTAGAAGTTTTAAAGTAAATTACTTAATTGCATATCTACGTTAATATTTTTTTGGGTAAGTTGTATAAAAATTTAAAAAACTGCATCAGTAATCATTGAAATGTCAGGAATATTTGTGGTGTCAAGTTGTTGTACCCAGATTGTTGAACTCAGTTTGAAACTTTGCATAAAATTGACTATGTTTTAATTGCTTTTAGATATATGATATCTAACATTTCCATTTAGGAAGAGCATGAAAGAAAGTTAAAAAATACGTGAAAATATAGTTTTCTTCTGGAGATATACAAGCACTTGATTTGTTGAGTCTTTAGCTGTTACAGTCTCCGATATTTCTCTATGCTAGTAAAGTTTTCATACTGTGTATCTTTATTTTCTTCTAGACATTTGTCACTGGAATTTTGATTTGAATCTTTGTCTACAGAACAGCAGCATGTTGAAACAAATCTTAAAGCAGCTTTAGCTGGGATTTCTGTCGTATTTTCATTTCAAGATGAAAAGCAGACGCATTTTTGTGATTCTAAGGGGGTTGATTCAGATGTTCTGTACCTAGGTGCAGAGTGCCGAGACATCCTTCTTGTTTCGCAGGTAATACCTGTGCTTGGTGAGCATTTTAGCTTTTGAGTTTGATATCTATGATATTTACTTGTTATCTGGTTCTACATGATTGTCAGCAACACTAACTTGAAACATCTGATAAGGTCCACAGGTATGCCCTCAAGAGATAAGGTTCAAAGGAACAATGAAGTATATTGAGGTTGCTAATTACTCAAGTTACAAAGAAGATACCCTTGAGTTTGGCTTTCAAGGGTCTAATACCAATATTAATGGCCGTACTCTTTCGGTTCAACATCTTCAAGCTGATGTTCAAAGTGTCCTTCCTCTGCATTCCTCATCTTCTGAAGATTCGGTTGAAGAGGTTCCATTTGGGTACAAGAATGATGTTGTCAGAACTACGTTGCTTAAAACTTCAGGTGTTACTCACTGTCAGTTTACTGTGAGTTCAAGTACATCAAATGTGAGTTTATGTGGGACAACATCATTTTCACTGAAACTGCCACATCTTGTTTTTTGGGTGGACTTCTCCTTGCTAAATATGCTATTAGAACTGTTCAAGGAAGTTGGAAAGCCTGTCAAAACGAATGGTAATCAGACTGAGTTTCCTTCTGAGATCTCTAATAAGAAGCATGGATCATCTCGTGGGGATCTTAGAAGATCTTCTAGTCATGTTAAGACCTTGTCTTCAACAGATACTCTGCGAGGTGATATATTGATTCCTAATGCAAGGATAATTCTCTGTTTTCATAAAGGTGGTAAAGATGTTAGAGGCTTCTGTTCCTGGGACCAGTTTATTGCTCTTGAGTTTTCTTCACCATCAAATTTTAACAAAGGTGTTCAAGACCATGGCCCAACTTTAGATGCAAGGTCAGATAAAAGGTATTCTTCAACAGCCACATGTTCTTTACATTTGAATGTTGGTAATCTGGACATTTTCCTTGTCAGTCCTGCAAGCAAGGATATTGCTGGAATCAGCTCTGGAAACATGCAGAGGCAGACATTTGCTGCAAAAAATATAATGTCTGTCAGCAACAGTACATGCCGTCTTTCTGTTATTAGTATGCTTTGGCAGGAGGGTTATGTGACTGGTCCTTGGATAGCAAAGAAAGCCAAGTGCTTAGCTGGTTTTGAGGAATCAAGGAGCATTTCTAAATTTGTCGGAAAGGATCATGAATTTGCTTCAGTATCAACTGTGAAAGATTTGCAAGATTTGAATTCCCAAACTCGACAGGAGATTATCTTGAGCTCAGCGTTTTTCCTATGTGTTTGTCTACCCTCTGTTTCAATAAACCTAGACTATTCTCAATATGAAGGTTTATACTGTCTTTTAGATCAAATGATAAATGACTTAAACACGGATTGTGGTTCAGTCAATGTTAAGGAAGCATCTTCCGCGTCTCAGACATCTATCCTTGTTAACTGTGATTTTGTTGAAATTTTGATTAGCCTGGATGTAAAGGAGATTGTCAAAAGCTCAATACAGAGTGAACTTCCTGGTTCGTGGCATCGGCTAAAACTGAAAATTCAGAAGCTAGATATGCTTTCTGTCTCCAATATTGGAGGTATATCAGGTGCCAATTTTTTCTGGCTGGCCCATAATGAAGGCAGATTGTGGGGTTCTGTAACTGGTGTTCCTGATCAGGAGTTTCTTCTGATTGCGTGCAGCAACTCAACATTGAAACGCGGTGATGGAGGGGGCTCTAATGCATTATCCTCCAGGCTAGCTGGTTCTGATATTGTACATTTGTGGGATCCCAAAAGTTTCCATGGTTCTACATCTGTAACTATCAGATGTGCCACAATTGTTGCATTAGGTGGTCGCTTGGATTGGGCAGATGCACTATACTCCTTTTCCATTATTCCTTCTGAAATTGAAGCGGACAAGTGTAACAAAATGGATGAATGTAGTGCACCTTGCGGATCTTCCTTTGTTCTTAACTTGGTTGATATTGGATTAAGCTATGAGCCCTACCTCAAGAATGTGGTGATAAGGAGTGAAGCTTCAGATTCTGAGCCCATTTTTTCAAATGTCAAGGAAGAGACGGGTGAGGAACATGTTTCTTGTCTTTTGGCTGCATCTTCCTTGAATCTTTCAAACTCAATGACGGCTGGCTCAGTGGAAACTGATTACAGAATTAGAGTGCAAGATCTTGGGCTTCTTCTCCGTGTAATGTCAAAGCCTGAGGATGTTGGTGGCATTTATAGTGTACAACATCTACACAAGATCGGGTATGTTAAAGTTGCCAGGGAGGCACTGGTTGAAGCAATTTTGAGAACTAATTGTAATAATGGCCTTCTCTGGGAGGTAGAATGTTCAAAATCTCATATCTATGTGGAAACTTGCCATGACACCATGTCCAGTCTGTTTCGTTTAGCTGCCCAACTTCAACAGCTATTTGCCCCTGATGTGGAGGAATCAATTGTGCACTTGCAGACTAGATGGAATAAGGTGCAGCAGGAACAAGAGAGCAGAGGTTTTCATGATGAAGCAAGGAACTGTGGTAGTGATTCTTTACAAGCAACTTCTCAATTGCATACTTCTGGTGCAGTTACAGAGAGTGAAACTCAGTTGGTTGGGTTAATGGATGAGATATGTGATGATGCATTTCTCTTGGATAAGAATCAGACCTGCCATTCTGAGTCACAAATTTGTATCTCATTTGACCAAGACCTTGGAGAGGCTCATTATTCGGGCATTGCAACTCCTGATATTCTCTCTCTTGGTGCACCTTATGATGGGTCAGTGCCTGAACCAGAGTTGGAAAGTAGTCAAACATCATTTCTACAAGAAGGTAGTGTTCTGGAGTTAATAGAAGGGTATTGTTTATCTGATTTACGGCCTCTCTCGGAATTATCTGCCAACAGACAATCATCGCATGAGATTCTAAAATGCAAATCCAAGAATTTCATAAATGGAGATGTTGGAGGAGAAAGTAATGGATGGTATGGTACTTCCATTCGAGTTTTAGAAAACCACATTCCTGAAGCGAGTGAAAATAGTATGAAAGAATCTGTAGAAGACAATCTTCCTTTTATTGAAGGTACAAAGTGCAATGATTTTGGAAAAGCCATTGGACGTGTACTTCTTAAGAACATTGATGTTAGGTGGAGAATGCTTTCTGGGTCAGACTGGCGCGATTCTAGAGCAACTGGTCAGCGATTGGTGGATTTTAGTGGAAGGGATGCTACTGTATGTTTAGAGCTTGCACTATCCGGAATGGAGTTTCAGTATGACATTTTTCCTGTCGGTGGAATCTGTGTATCTAAGCTTTATCTTTCAGTTCAAGATTTTTATGTATATGACAGGAGCAAAGATGCCCCTTGGAAACTGGTAAACCTGCTATATGCTTTCACACCAAAATTTTACTTTTTTGTGCTTTACAGAATTGATTAATTATCTTTTACCTTTTTTGTTTGGAAGGTACTCGGATATTATCATTCAAGGGACCGACCTCGAAAATCATCTTCAAAAGCATTCAAGCTGGATTTAGAATCTGTCAGACCAGATCCTTTAACTCCTCTTGAAGAATATCGGTATTCCTTCTGCTTTATATTATAATTAGCGCTTGGTTAAGTTGGTTTTACAAATCTGCTTCATTGATGGTAATGTAACAGTATTATTTGAGTCTTGATTCTTATATTCTTTCCTTTTAGGTTACGTGTTGCACTCCTTCCCATGCGATTGCATCTTCATCAGTCCCAACTTGATTTTCTCATTAACTTCTTTGTGGCCAAGAGCTCTTCAACTGATCAGTCTTCGGGTGGTCGTCAAGATGCTGATGGTTCAAAAATCTTGCCAGCAAAAAGTAACGATGTTTTAGGGCATATCATTGGAGAGGAGGCATTTCTTCCTTATTTTCAGGCAAGTTGTTTCCTTCTCCCTGGTGTTCTTTGAGTTTTAGCTTTCAACCTAAATGTAACTTTCAGCTTTATGTGTGTTTGCATGGGAAATATAGTCTTGCTTGGTTAAGCCTTGTTGGCTGATATTAGTTGAAGCAGAATTCTTTGATTAAAAGATCAAGCAAGAAATCTCATGTAATTAATAGAGTTGATTCTAAAGAGTAAATACAGATTGTAGGCAGTAGATTTGCAGCATTCATATTTGACTTATTGTATTTGGTTTCATACTTGGTCTAGATAGTTTGTTGCTATATATATCCTCTAATAATTTGGAGAATAACATTTTAAACTTGCCTTTTCCCAGTAAATTGGGTCAACTGCATTATTTTCATTTTTTGAGACTGCTGATGTCCTCAAATATGTATTACCATTGGGCATGTTTGAAGCCAATCTCCATTGTAATGATTATATCCTCTTTGCTTAAGAGGAAGAAAAACGAATGGGAAAATAGAGAAATACATACAAAAGAGTGGTATCAAATTTTTCTGTGTAGTTCATAGAATATAATAGATCCTGAGAGAACTGGCGCTCAGGTAGGGGGTGATGCCCATAAATTTTTATGCTCTTATATGTAAAGTATGTGAAGGGACGCACTAGTTTGTGTCTCTTTTCAACTCGCAGACAGCGCTTTGTAGGCTGTGAGTAGGTTGAAACTGATTAGTTGATGGTTCTTTATTAGAAATGAGAATAGTGAAGCAAGCTGACATCCAATTTGTTGTCTTTGCTGCCTGTGCATTTCTAGGTTGCTCTGATTATGTCAATTTTCAATATGTTCATTTTTAGAATTTATGCCTTGTGATTTTTCTAAATGATGATGTGAAAATACATGTTCAAACTGCTTACATTTTCGTTTTTTCCCCTTCAGAAGTTCGATATATGGCCTATTCTAGTTCGGGTTGACTACAGTCCCAGCCGTGTTGATCTGGCAGCATTAAGAGGCGGGAAGTATGTAGAACTTGTAAATCTTGTCCCGTGGAAGGTAAATGCTTTGCTTCTTATTGACATTGTGAGGTTATGTACAAGGGTATAAAAAGGCTATACTTGATACTTATTCGTCCTCGTAGAGCTGATTGTGAAAAGAGAGAAAATTGTTACATAATCTCATTAAGGATGCTATTCTTTGCTCCTGGTATTGCTTCCCATGATTTTTATTGTTCTTCCATGTAAACCATGACTCCATGATTCTGCCGCTTCTGTTTGGTTGACATTAAACTTCTGACCTTTTTATTTTTCCTATCCAGTATGCAAAGTTGAGCCATGGATCTAAAAATTTTAATATTTCTTATTTTTTTTGTTTTTTTGTCTTTATTTTGTGCTGCTTGTTCTATCTGTTAATTTGATTCAAGAAATTGGAGTTTTAGTTTCATTTTTCTTTTATAAAAAGCTTGGAAAATTTGTATATACCATTTACTGGAGGTCTGTAATTCTGGGATTAATAGAGTAAACCGAATGGTTTGAATGACGCCCACTCGATATAAATGTATATACCCCATGCACACAAACAAGCACATGCATATTTTTATAGCTCTAAAAACTTCAAAGAAGTGGGATATAACTTTTAAAAACTTTTAAGAAGTGCAATATTTATAAATTTGTAAGCAATTGAGATTTCCTTTTTATGTTTTTTTCTGCTACTCGGTCCTAGTGTTCATCTTGTTGTGCTTCCCTTTCAAAATCTTGGTATCTAATTATCTGATCTTTGTGTTCCATTGCCTGTGTTTAAATTCTTCTTTTCATTGAAATTTACTGAGGAACTTATTGGCCATACTTTCACAAATAAATGCAGGGCGTCGAGCTACAGCTTAAGCATGTTCATGCTGTTGGTATCTATGGCTGGGGTAGCGTATGTGAGACGATTGTAGGAGAGTGGCTAGAAGATATTTCTCAAAATCAGGTTTTAATGACTTTACCTTTACATTTTTTGGAATTCTGCCCCCTTTCAAATGCTAGTGTATTTATAACAAGTTACTGTATTTTGATAATGTAGGTTCGTAAAATACTGCGAGGTCTTCCAACTATTCGGTCATTGGTAGCAGTTAGTTCTGGTGCAAGGAAGTTGGTTTCTTTGCCAATTGAGAGTTATAAGAAAGACAAGAGACTACTTAAGGGAATGCAAAGAGGTAAGTTTATTTCATTCAAATGTTTTCCTTCTGTAAACATGTGCATGTCAGTTAAGTTGTTCATATTTTAGTTGAACTATGTAAAAACAATAAAACAAAAGAAACAAAATAGCTCTTAAATTTGATCCTTGAGTCAAGGTATATACAGTGTCAATTAACTGAGTTTAGATAAATGAGTTCTTTCTGGTTATTCAACAGTATATAAAGCCGTGTTGTCACTCGTCACTGGGATATTTTCATTAATTAAATAATTTAGTATTCATGACAGTCTACTTGCTTCCAGGTACAATTGCATTTCTTAGAAGTATTTCTGTTGAAGCTGTTGGACTTGGAGTACATTTGGCCGCTGGGACTCATGATATTTTGCTCCAAGCGGAATATTTACTTACAGGCATTCCTTCTTCTGCGCCATGGTCTGTACCACATAAAATGAAAACCAATGTTCGATCAAATCAACCTAAAGATGCTCAACAAGGAATTCATCAGGTGAATATTCCAACCTTGGTAGTTGCTCCTAAACTCCCAACAGTGGGGGCGTAAAATTGTAGCTCTTTCAAACTCCGAAATTTCTTCCCAGAGCTGTTCTCTTGGGATCAAACACGATATAAAAGAAAATGATCCTGAAAACAAGTTAATTGTCTCTCTTTGACAGGCTTATGAAAGCCTTAGTGATGGCCTGGGGAAATCTGCTTCTGCCTTGGTCCGGACTCCCCTGAAAATATACCAGCGTGGAGCTGGTGCAACATCAGCTTTGACAAATGCTGTTCGGGCAGTTCCTGCAGCTGCTATAGCTCCGGCTACTGCTTGTGCTAGTGCTGTGCATTGTGCTCTTCTTGGCTTCAGAAATAGGTTACTCCTGTATTCTTGATTTTGTTTTGTTCATTATGACAATATATAATCATTTCATAATATATTTGACACAGTAATTTCAAAAACCAAGATTTAATGTGGCGCTCGTGTGTGCAGCCTTGATCCTGAGCGAAAGAAAGAGTCCATTGAGAAATATCAGGGTCCCCCCAGCCAAGGGAACAAAACTAATGGTTTGGTCAAATAATTCTCTGATTAATACTGCTATCTTTTGAGCTGAATATTTCTTGCAGATCCATCACATAGCACATCCCAGATTGGTAGCTTACTTTGTGTTCGTTGTTGTTGTTTTTTTTCTTTTTCTTTTTTTCTATTACTGTAGGTGATTAAACTCATGACTGAAATGTTGAACTACTTGTATTCCTGGAGAAGAGAAGAGATCAGTAATGAGCCATCTATTCTTGCATTAGAACTTACGTATCATGTGAGTTGATCCTTCTGTCCTTGTTAAATAAAGGTTTTTGCAAAACACGTTTGTGTGAGTGTGTGGGTGTCTGTCTCTCAAATCGGATTTGATTTATTATGAACGATAATGATGTCAGTTGCTTGATTTACAAGGTAGTTACGCTTGGTCTATCAATTTCAGGTGTAGAGTTACTGGAACTATTTACCGGATTCTTTCCATTGGAGCAAGACCATCAGGTAGTTTTGTACAAAATGTAAATGTCCAAATAGTGCCCATAATTCTTAGCTTTCTGTCTGTTGTAAATATTTATTCATTCAATTATTGCATCTCAAGGAGCAAGGTTGCTAGTCAGCAAGATTTGTTGAGGCTTTGTGATAGGATCTTCTCGTAATCGTTTTTCTTGGCTTTTATAAGGCTGTTTCGTCTTTTTGTTGAACAAATCATTCATTCAGCTATTCGTACATTAGTTTAGTCCGGAGAAAGAATTAACAGCTGCATATACGTGTTTGGCAAGTTAATGATTTGATCTCCAACCGACGCTTGCTCGCCCTCTTGACATGCGGCTCCTGAACCAAAATATTAACAATGATAATCTACACTAGGGAGTAGGGGGCGATTGAGTATCTTGATGTTAATGCGGAGAGCAATGCTTTGATTGCTCTATACGAAAACGAGGCGACAACATAAACAACTTGTATTAAAATATGAACAACATAAAAACAATTGGTAATATGAGTAGTAAATCCGAACATTTCGTAGCAACCTGAAGACTGAAACCCTCGCTCAACCACGTAAGAGAACTGTTAACATGGGATGATGCCGCCATAAAATTTGACTAACTTGACAAGAGTTTGCTCTTGTTTTGGGTCTTAAGGCATGTTTGTGCACCCATACTCAGAATGAAAATAAGGAGTTTGATTCCGATTATGGATCTATCTTATGTTTACTAAGACATAGAGGAATTAAGACTGTGAGGGGCCACATGAAAAATGGAATTCGGCTCCTCCTTTTGGAGGAATTGGATTCCTTGGTGGGAGGTCGGAATTGAACTCCAAGAGCCGGAGCCACTCAGGAATACATGAGTCTTACTATTTATCCCCCATGTAGGCAGTTAATGGTTCTCCTAGCTTATTAGGACCTAACGGAAGTGATATTTCCTATATGTTGGGTATTCTTTTGGAATGTTTTGAGAGATTGAGACTAATTTGGAATCACACCAAAAGATTGAAGGATTTTAGGTACTTAATCCTAAGGATAAATATATTAATTATGTGATACCCACGTCCAAACATTGTCGTAGACTCCAAATTATAGTGCAAAGCAATATATTTTTATCTTCAAAATTATATGATTATTCTGGATTTTTTCCCTAAGGACAATTGATCGGATTGGTAAAAAAGATAAAGGATCATTTACGAGTCAAGTTTCAACGAATAAGTCAAGTTTTACAAGTTGTCATGTAAATGATACAAATTGTTTAGGAGCTTTATGAGCCGAAAATATCAAAACTTAAGCTTGGTTCATTTTTCTAACCAGTTTAATATTGGGAGTTTTAACAATACAAATTGTTATTGTTCACTTGTAACGAAAAATCACATTTTTACCTTTGCCTGATACTATTTACTACACCATTGTTTGTCATTTTTTATTAAAACTAAAGTTTTTTTTAGACTTTTCATTAGTTTTCTCTTTAATATTTTGTTCAAGCGCTCATTTGACGTAGAAAGTGAATTTGAACAAGCCAAAAGCAAGCCGAACTGAAATCGTTTGAGCCGATTCACGGTCCTAAACCACGTGGATGATAAGTGCAATTCCGCCAAAGTTGCACTGTGGTCAAGAGTCCCTTGTTTAAATTGATGCTTGAACAGAATCTAAAGGACTCAAAGGGATCCATCATTTCGTGATTCTTCCTTGAAGAGAGTGGCCATTTGGTTGGAAAGTTCGGTAGCTGTAGCACCCACTTGATCAATTCCCATGACATGAGGGCTTGCAAGAAAGGGATGCCCATGTATTTATGCATCACAAGTTCCAAAGGATCATGTAGGACAATGCTAATACTACTAGCCTTTAATGCAACGTAGCTAATGAGTTGGGCATTTGAGATACTTTACAAAGATAAAAGAGAAGAAAAGAGAAAAACTGGTTTAAATGATCTGAAATCGAATTTCAGTTGTTGAACTGAACAAAACTATATATCTATGACCTAGCGAAAAGTATCGACAATATACTTAAAACTGACCAGTTCAGGAAATGAAATTTGAAAAATGATAAATTGGGCCAACTTGTCAGGAATTATAATGTGAAACAAAAGAAACCACAATCAGATAGATCAACACCATAGATTTAATTACATAAAAACTCAGAGAACTTCTCCAACAACTGCAAACACTTGTACAAAATGGAACAGCCAAATATACCTTCTTCTTGTTGTTCATCATCTTCTACTTCTTTGGAGAAGAGAGGATGAAAATGTTGTCTAGAATTAAACGGAATAAAAAAAATAGAACTGGGAATTGCTAAGCCAAAGAAAAAAAAAATAGAACTGGGAATTGCGCCAAACCCTAAAACTCATACAATTCCTCATAAAAACCACTCTCTAATATCAATATACCTAAAAAGTTAGCAGGAATTAATTTTCCTTGCATAAAAATACCAACTTTCCATATCATCAGATTCCATCATCTCTGCAATTGAACCCTCCAAATAGAAATTCCTGCAAACCACAAATCGTACATTAGAGGATTTCGATTAGTTTCCGTGTTACATAAAAACACCAAATGGACAAAAGAAAAAAAAAAAAAAAGCATCTTAACTGTTTACCTGGCTTTCCTTGCTAATAAGCACAGCCTCATGAACAAACACAGGCCTCCTCTCTTCAGCAATCCTCTCCAAAACCGAATGACCTCTATCGCCTTTTTTCGGAACAATTTGAGCCCTCTTGAGCCCCAAACGCTTCTTCCATCTGTTCAAACTATTTGTTGCTCTTGGCAACACATCCCCATAATCCTCATCATCAGCAAGTAGCTCATCTCTCAAAGTAGTAGTCTTATTCCCTGGCTGGTTGTTGGCACCGTTATCCTTTAAGGGCAACAATGTGCCCTTGAATATGATCTCGTCCGCCGAGATCATACCAAAGTTGTCCACGGAGAATTCGAAATCCGATGAGACGGGTGCTTCTCGGTAGCTTGATTCGTGCTTGATGGCCTGTTGAGTGTCTGCAAAGTCATTGGAGAAGGAGATTCTAGGATCCATTAGAGCTAATTAGATAGAGAGAAGTGTAGGAGCAGTACTACTAATAATACAACTACCAGTGAGTGAAGGATGCAAAAGGGTTATGTTGCGAATTGTTAAACATGTTTAAGCATGGCAATGAACGTTGAAAGGATGCCCTAATTATAAAGCCCTTTTAAATTTGTGGATTTACTTGCATACAGGTAGAATCCACATGGAGATGTTTGCATTTATGTTAGGGAGAGCTTGTTTTATGCGTATGACTTGTAGACATCTCATGTTACTCAGATTCATCTTTTAAATTAAAAATGCAAGTAAAAAAAGATTTTAATCTCTTTGCAATAGTATAACGTCAATTAGCATTACAGTTTAGTAATATCATTTTTTTTCGGAATGACCAATTCATTACTAAATTATTATGACTTTACATACTGTATTGCTTAATTCAAATTTCACAACGGTAAATACATCTTTGTATTAAAAACAGAAAATACTTTACAGATAATAACTAAAATTTCTTTTGCTTGGGGCTGTGGGTGGCCAATCTCATTCACTTGTAAAGAGGGATGAGTGGATGATAATTGATGGAAAAGGTTTCATATTTCCACATTAGTCAAATGTGGCAGACACTTTTATAAGCTTTTTTTTCTTTGTTTTATGCAAAATGGGTTAAATGCTGTGTCTGTCCAAATAAGGAGCATGTGTGACTGTCACATGTCATGATGTGGGTGAGATCGCAACTCCCATATGATCTTTCCAACGCAGCCCTTGTCTGGTTTTTTGGTGGTGGTAGAACAAAAAGGAAAAAGAAAATATGAGAATATGTTATTCCCACAGGTTTTTTATTTTTATTTTTATTATTTTATTGTATTTTTTATATATAAATTTTAAATTTGCACACAACATCATTGAATTAAACATATAACTGCTTGATACTAATTTGAGAATGCCTAGAATTACAAGAAAGGTCAAGTTATCCAACATTGTTTCCTTGAGTTAATTGTAGCTATAGCGGTAAAGAATGTTTACTTGCTCTCACAGTCCTTCAGTCTAGTCATTAACGAAGAGATATGTACTACATCATCACATCAAACAGATAAAAACTTCAGCGTGATAAAAGAATGCTCCTTGAATTGAAAGAAAGGTCAAGTTATCCAACATTGTTTCTTTGAGTTTAATTGTAGGCATAGTGGTAAAGAGGAGCGTTTACTTGCTCTCACACTCCTTCAACGTAGTCATTAATGGATAGATATGCGCACTACAACATCGTATCGAGCAAATAACAACTTCATAGTAATGTAAGAATGCCCCTTGGGTTGCAAGAAAGGTCAAGTTATCTAACATTGTTTTCTTGAGTTTAAGTATAACCAGCAATAGAGAGCATTTAGTTATTCTCACACTCTTAATTACTATTCAATTCTCATCCTCATCTTTTCATTTATCTTAAACGTAAACAGAAGATACTGGGATCCAATGTCAAGTTTTTAATTAAATAAATAAGTGAAACTCACATCATCACGCTTTGATATTTCCTATATATATGGTTTGACATATTATTTTAATAGTTTAATTCTCATATTACTTGTCCTCTATTTTAAGCTATTCCATATAATTGGTGTCACTAGATCTCCCAATCAAGTTCACCTAGTCTCTTTTTAGTGTACAAGTCAAGTTTTTTCCACTAATCTCTCACTCATCAAGATAGAAAAGCTCAAATCTAGGACCTTGGATTGCCCTAAACTGTACTGAAAGAATAAACGTTTGTTTATTCCAAACTTGTCTTTTGCCCTCTAGTTTAAAGGCTACCTTCTGTCTTCTTAAAATTAATCCAATTTTCAAGGCTCATTTTACAATGTCAGATCAGGATTTAAACTGTTATGTTGGGTGATATGAACGTTACCCTAATTATACATGCTTATACTTTTCTAACATGCTTTGTGTAGAAGTATTACAAAATTTAAATAAGTGGCTCGCCACCATCTCATAACCTTATATGCTCTGGCTTCATATTTTTTAATTTTAAAATTATATGGCAAATCACATATTCAAGACTATGAGAGTTGTCAAGGAATAATCAAAACCCTAATCTTTTGTTAGAAACAAATGAGTGTCATTTTTATTTTTTAATGGAAAAATTTGGAGGCTATTGGGTCAAGCTTAAGTGGTGAAGGTGAGTGGGAAATGGATCAGAATTAAGCTACGTTAAGAGTTTACTTTTTAAGTAAATATACTCATACGTAGATAAATACTCATGTTTAGACGTTAACATCATTTTATTTGAATTTATCTTTGACTCCTAGTTCTCTTGGCCGAGTTTGTCATATTTTATGTTGTTAGTTGCATCTTTATTCACCTTGCATCCATTTCATTGCCTTTTCCCTAGGTTTTACCCGTTCTACACAGGTTGCCTCGTTTAACTATGCATTTGAATGAGAGATTTTTGAGTACCTGTTTAGGTTAATATTTAACACTGGGCTTTGTAATAATGAAGGCCCAAAGGCGCGAAAGTAAATGAAGACTTGCCCGAGCCTAGTCGATAGGCCTGAAGCAGATTGAAAGCCCTTTTAGCCAAAACTTAGGCCACATGCCTATGATTGAAGTGATGGGTGACAGAGACCAACTCACCATCAGCCAAAAAACACTTTTTAAGGGCATGACAAGTAAGTAAGTGATGACTCACTACCCTCCAAATGTTATCAACTAAAGACAGAGATGAGATAATTGGGTCAAATGGTCTATAAAAGCTGAGAGAGGCACCATAGACAAGGACACTCAACCAACCAATCAAAAGACATACAAACTCTGCTCGTAAGCTAGTTCGTACCCAGAAAGCTGAATCTTGTCCAGATCCAGTCCATTTTAACTATAGTTCCCTTATAGAAAGCTATCTTTTGTCAAGTTTCGAAGCTTTGCTACTTTCCCTTAGTGTTGTAGTATCGATTCCCTCCAGTAAAACCTATTTATTTTTCATTCTTCACTGCGTACAAACCTTTGTAAACACAAAGAGAGGTGACTGCAAGAAGTTCAACTTTGCTCGACAAGGTTAAATCTTGCCCGATTCTCTCTTCTTTGTCATTACATTTAGTAGATTTGTCATTTAATGTACTTTCGTTCATGTATTTAAGTCACTTTCAATTGTTTTTTACTTAAGAGTTCCATTTCTGTTCAAATCTGATTAAGTTATTAAGCTAGTTTTCATTAAAATAAACTTTGATCGAGAAAATGGTTAAAAGGGCCCTAAATCCCTTTCATTTTGGTCATACAAGACTATGTATTAAAAGTCCTTTTTTACAAGGTAAGAAAAGAACTTAATACAAACTTAACCTATCTGTGACAATCATTTGATAAACAAGAAGTCTAAGTAACTTGGGACGCAAGTAACCAACTTAAATCACTTCCATTCAACAATCTGTCATACAAAGATAACAGTGGCACACTCAGATCCCTGTTAGTTTTGATTGTGAGTCTCAAGGCCTATACCAAAGGCCCCATAAAGGCACATTTCAAACTAACTGTAAACTTATCTTGCAGCACACTAAGCCGCAAGATCTTGCCTGACAGGCAAGAATGAGCCACTTCCTCAGGAGTTGTGCGAGGGTCCAGGTCTAGAAATCCAGCCTAAACATAATTTTGGCATGCTCGGTGGGGCATATCTTGCGATTTTGTATGCTAAGAAGAAGGAAAGAGCGAATGTTCAAGTGGAAAGTAGAGTACGGGCAACCTCTTTGTCCAACAAAAGCAAGTATGACGGATCATCCAGAAGATTTCCCCCCATCACACATCCCAACAATTTTAGAATGCCCGACTTTTTCTGAGAAGTTAGGTGGAAAGGTTACTAAACTAGATTTGCAACCTACCATGATTCAAGTGCTGAGAAACATGGAAAAGATCTATCTCGAAACTAGAGGAGAAGTTAGTCGGCTCTGTTCCTTAACAGGATCGTTGCAAAGAAGGTTAGAGTTAAAATACTCTTCACCAAAAGATGGTTATGTCAGTGAAGCAACCACAGAGGTGAACTTAATAAAAAGACCAGTAGTACCCTTGTATCCAGTACTTGAAGAAAAGAAGGACAAGGGGGAAAAAGAAGGAAGAAGCTGAAACCAGCCATCGAAAAAAAGAATTTAAGGATATGAGCTTGCCTGATCTTTTCCCAAATGTTCGGAAGCAGTTCGGGCAAGAAGGACTAAAGATTGGGGCGCCTAACTTAGTAGGAGAAGATAGTGAAAAAGGTTTGTTTGCAGCTGGGGGCAAGCCTTTACCCTACAGGCCACCACCTTTGGCTAAAAAAGGAGGTGACAGATGGAGACAACCAGATCTACAAAAAGGAAGCTTTCTCAGGCGTTGATCGTAGCCCGAAGTGGGGGACTGCTTACACCCCACACAATAATGTGGCTAACCAACAACTCAGAAATGAGTTGGCAGAACTAAGAAGGATGGTGCTGCAGAATGCTCAACTGCAGGCCCACCCGATGTTTAGTATAACCTACCAGAAGCTTTACCTTGAGTATATCGATGAGTATAAATTTTTCGCTCTCAATTTCAAGATGCCCGTATTCCCAGCCTATAGTGGGGGATGACTGTAATGTGTCTTCCAGAGATCATATTTTCAAGTTTTCAAACCATTGTGTGGCGTTTGAAGACAACCCCAACTATAAGTTGAGACTGTTTAGGAATTCATTGGTAGGCTTGGCCTCTCAATGGTATTCTCTGTTACCCCTTAATTCCATTGCCAATTGAGGGCAAATGGAGATGGCCTTTCATGAGCAATTTTATAGGGTGGAACTAGAGATGACCATCATTGATCTAGTGGAGGTGAATCATATGAGCATGAGTTTATCGAGGATTTCATGATGAGGTTTAGAAAAACAAGGATGAGGTGCCAGTTCCCAATCAATCACGCCCAACTCATAGCCATTACCCAAAAGGCTCTGAGGCTACCTTTGAGGAAAAAGTTCTATGGTGTGCAATTTAATGAGCTTCAGGAGTTAGTGATTGTGAACTCTAAATATGAGAAGTTGTTGGCTGAGGAGTAATAGGTGAAGCATTCATCCAAAGTACCTATTTTCTACAAAATTAAAGCCCCAATACACCAGTTACAGTTTGAAGGCTTAGAGCCGGGATAAAATGAAAACAGCTTGGGAGAAGGGATTAAGTTATGTGCAGTAGAGATGACCACTCATTTCAAACCTTTAATGGGTGAAGGGATTGGTTCAACCTATCAAAGACCAGAAGATAGTGATAAATGATGAAGGGTTTGTGCCTATGAAACCCCCAAAGTGCCAGACATACTCGTTTGATCTAACCAAGGCAGTAAATATTTACAAGGAACTAGTAAGGGCTAGGGTGATTTTTCCTGATAGTACTAAGAAGATGCCTAAGCCTGAAGAGCTTAAAGGGAAGAAGCATTGCAAGCTTCACTACATCTTCAATTATTCCATAGCCAATTAGGTGCAGTTTAGAGATTGGATCCAAGATCTCATAGTCAAGGGAAAACTGTTGTTGGAGAAACCTCAAGCCAACATAACGATTGACACAGATCCATTCCCTAAAGCCCCAATCAAAATGATCAACCTTAATTGGGTTGAGAAAGGAAAAGGAAAGGCTACTTGGGATGAGAAGGGAGAAAGAATGCAAGCTATTAGGCCATCAGAAGGTGCTAGAAGGTTGCCTGATAGGCCTAACGTAACTATGGTCAATAATGCTAGTGTGAGTGCGAACTCAAGGTGCCAGCATTAGGCACCATTATTGGCCAGGAGTTAGCCAGAAGAAGAGAAATAGAAGAATAAGATGCCCGCAAAGGTAGTTGAGAAAGAAACCTCCAAGAATGTGTTCCAAAGATTAGGGGAGATTCAAAACCTAAAGGCCTTTCTGAAGTGTTTAGAAACTATAATGCCTCTAAAGAAGCCGAGGATAAAGATGAAAAGTTACCAAGATGGGTGTATGTGAAACCTCCTCGGCCAAGTTATTATAGCAGTATAAGGCAATGGTGGTGAGAGAAAACCATGAACCTAATTTCCTCAGTCACTAAGAAAGATTCAGCTCGACTTGGTCCAAAGTGGTTGATGTGAAAATTAACTTAACACACAAATTAAACCCTCTTTTGACAATTGTAGTATATATGTAAGTAGAGATTGTTCTTAAATCGGGGATTATGAGGGATTGCTAAACACTTTAAACTGACTCAAATAACTAAAACTAAACTTTAAAACACTTAACTCAACTTAAAAGACTCAAAACAAGTTCACAAGACCCAAAATAAGCTAAAAACACTCAAAACTGCCTAAAAACACAAACTGAGCAGATTTGACTCTAAACACAAATTTGGACGAATTTTGGTTCTAACTTGACTCAAAACACTTGAAAACACAATCTAAAACAGATTTTAACTAGTTAGACACTCTAAACTAAATGGGGATTTGGTTTTGGACGAAAATAAATAAACAAAACAAGAATTTAAACTAGGCAAAATTCACGAATTTGATGGAATTAAGTGGATGGTAGGCTAGCTAGGAGGTCTTTCTCCACACATGACATACTTGCATACAAAACAATCTCCAGTTGCTTTTTCAATGAATCATTAACCTCAACACCCCAAGTTAATTAGGTATGCTTAAATTAACCTTCAAATTTTCCTTAAGTCATTGAATTGAATGGAATTAGCGCATTGCAATCAAATTATTCCTCAAAAGTTCTCTACATGAAAGTGTATAATAGACAAACAATCAAAGATCATTAAATTCTATGAAAATCATAAGTGTTGACGAGGCGTTCATAATTATGAAAGCGCATGATACTTATGCCAATAATTTACTTAACATGATTGTGACTAACAACCTTTACTACTTATGAATATAAGTTCACAACGATTAGGTGAAGCTTCCTTATATCCTAGCATCAGCTTTATGCATGCAAATTAAGTGTGCACTCTCAACCCACATACACAAACAAGTTTTAATTCAAACAGATAAGTAAATTGGATTCTCAATTCATGAAATCACAACTGGAAGTAATCAAATCATATTGCAAATATAGCCATGGTTTCGAAATTCCCCCTAGCCAAAAGGGGATTAGTTCCTCATACTCGCAAAGCAAAGATTCTTGAAATTAAACATTGAAAAATACAAGAACGATTACACCTAAAATGTTCCAGCAACTCCAAGTTGAATGGCATGCACAGCTAGAGCTTTCCTCCTTCTTCCTTGCTGCGGTAGAAGGTGTGGGTGATGGTTTTGGGGGTTATGAATGATGTATTCTTGCTTGGGATGATGAATGATGGCTCATTATGGTGGTAGAGTGCGGCAGGTTGTATATGGAAGTGTATGGAGTGAATGAATGATGGAGAATGGAGGCTAGGGCTTGCGGCAAGGATTTTCTAAATGGCATAAGGGGTTCATCCGAATTTGTGACTAAAAATATGTTTATATAGTCCTAGGGTTAATTAGATTAGGGTTACACTTAGCAGATTTATTGGATTAGGGCCCTAGGGTTCGGCGCAAGTGAGTTAAATCTACTTAGGAGAGGGTTTGGCCCAATTAGTTTCATAAAAGGATTTGTGTAACCCAAATCCACAAGGAATGAGGCCCTATAAATCAGAATCCAAAAGGGAAAATGTTTAGGAAATTCGTCCAAAATTGGGCCTTCTAGAAACTAGGTGTTTTGTGGCTGATTTTGGGTTTTCTAGAAGAGATAAAAGGGGGAAGGGTGCAACACCCTTTTAGGGTTAGATAAGGCTTCTAGAAATCATGTTTTTAGGTCCACTTGCAGCTAGGATTAAGGTGGAACAAGATTAGGTTAGGATAGGATAAGATAAGATAAGGTTTTGGATAATGTTTCCTCTTTTGAGCTAATTCCTTATCCACTTTGTCTTGAGTTTAATTTCTTCATCTTCTTATCAGATTTCTAGCCTTTTGAACTCCAAATTCGTCCATCCATGTTGGCCCATATACAAGCTATCCATTTAGTGCCCAAAACTGCTCCAAAATGCACCAAAATGCACTTTCTTGGTACTTTAACCCTTTGGACCTACAAACACACGAAAATGAGTTGAAATACTACATTAACTAAGAAATAATAACACAAATGCACAAGAATAAGCTAGCTAAGTCACCTAAATATGCTCCTATCAGTGGTACATAGTAAGGAAAGATGGGAGACCTATTAGATAAATGGAGGCATCTATGATAAGAAGGGTTCAAAGATAGCATAAGGCTCATATGACCTTGTTGAAAATTCCTACTATGTCAGAAGCTTTCGGAAATGTCAAGTTTGAAGAGGTCACACTAAGAGGAAGAAGACAAATTCACTGGAGAAGTAAGAAAGAAGTAGAGAGAGCTAGCAATAAAGTTGAAGGTGAAGGCGATCATGTACCTTAAAACCCTCACCCAGGGAAGTACAGAGTGCTGAGGAGAGCTTAAGAGATTGTAATAATGATGCCTACACCAAGATGGAATCCAGAGCCTATCTGTTTTGGGATTACTTCCCCTGAAAAGGGGATACCTTCACCTTTACTGGTAGACACTCCCTGTGAAATTCCAAGGCAGTTGTATAACTGTGATATAACAAAGGAAGAGGAAGTGCCTAAGCTAATGCTAACCAACGATGCATATGCATGGATGGATCAATTTATGTATTAGTTTGGAGGAAAAAAAGAAGAAGTGCCCAGACCAAGTAATTTCCACGTGAACATGACCTATGTCTTATCGGCCATGTTTTACGCAGAACCTAATAGGAGCATATTTATGCGACTTAGTTAGCTTGTTTTCTTGCATTTACATAGCTTATTTCTATTTATTAGAGTGTTGTAGACTATTTTCGTGTGTTTTCAGGTTTAAATGACAAAGTTGGCAAGAAAGTGCAATTTGGAGTTTTTAGAGCAGTTTTGGGCTTGGAATGGATATCATATGCATGGAGTAAGGTGGATGGATGAATGTGAAGTTCAAGAAAGGCTAGGAATGTGCTTAACATCCGGAAGAATTAATTCAAGACATTGAAGATAAGGAATCAGCTATAAAGAAGGAAACATTATCCAAACAACCTTATCTTATCCAAACATTATCCAAAATCTTATCTTATCTTATCCTAACCTTATCCTAATCTACCTTAATTCTAGCTACAAGGAGGACGTCCAAATGATATTAGGATACCTACAAATCAGGTTTCTAGAAGCCAAAACCCTATCCCTAAATCTATGCCGCACCACCCCTTCTAGAAGTTCTAGAACTTGCCGCAAGGATCATTCCTTGTCTTCCCTGGAATCTGATTGAAAGTGTCCTTGTTCTTTGTTGATTTGGAGTCCTAATTTCTTTCCTTTTCAGCCCATGCCGTGCTTCCCTTCTCCCTATAAATACATAGTACCACAACCTTTATTCACTACCCATCTTTCATCGCAATTCACACCAAACATCCATCATACACATAAATCTCTCATTGTGCCGCATCCTTGCAAGGAGAAAGGAGATGAGACCCTTGGAACCGTGCCTTGCCATTCAAGGTTGGATTGCTGGAACGTTCTTAGGTGTATTCTATCCTTTGTTTTCAATGTTTAATTTAATTTATCTTTGTTTAAGTGCAAACATGAGGAGCTAAACTTGTTTTAGCTAGAGGTGGATTCAAAGCCATGAACACATATGTGATATGAATTGATTTCCTCTAGTTATTGTTTCGTAAAACATGAATGTGATTTACTTATCTATTTGATTGATAACTTATTCTTGTATGTTGATTACGGATGCATACTTAGTTTGCATGCATGAATTTGATACTAAAATATAAGGGAATTTCACCTAATCGTTATGAACTTATATTTATAAGTAGCGGAGGTTGCTAGTCACAATCGTGTGTTAGAAGTATGCCCACAAAGCCACTCATTTGATGTAATAGCTTTTTGGAATACTTAATGTATTAAACTTTTATATGTTTAATAAAGGGCAAAACTTATTGTTAATCACTATTTATTGTATCTTGTGTTTAAGCAATAAGGGAATCCAAGGAATGTATTTGATCTAAGAGATAAGTGATCTAAGTAAGTTAGATTTTCGAGACCTTTCTCTTATGTTCATTCCTAAAACGTTCCTAGCCATAGGGTTGCCAATTGGGCATTGACAATCCGCTAAGGTTAGTATGTGTTATGTCGACTCAAGTATGGATATGACAAGCCTCAAGTCATTTAGTGTTGGACACTAAGACAAACACATAGGTGCGCGAAAGAGTAATCGAGTACATTGAACTACGATCAAAAGAGAGTTCAAACATACATGTCATGTAAGAACTCGATGGTTACAATATGCAAAGTAGTCCTTTGACCTGAGGCATCATAGATGTCTAATGGTTAGGTCCTTGATCTTTGATCGTGTCAAATGGCATTCCTTTGGAGTGTCCACGGCATGGTTGGGGTCAAGTTATCTAGTCATGTAGGCATATGAATGCACAACAAGGGATCTCTAACCTTCCATGGTGGAAGGAGAATACTCTAAGATATGATTCGAGAGTCTTTGGCCAAAGCATATGAATATGACTTAGGAAGTTTGTTCCAAATCTTATTCAAGCGAATCGTATAGGGAAGTATCACATTGGATAGTAGACATGAAACAAACTATCACTTCAACAATGTGATTAAGAGTATTGTATTAGAGAAGGACCGTATTGCATTGTAGTTGTAACTGGATAGGTTCTCCAACCACTTCTACTTAGCTTGGGTAACCATGACATGCTGCTAGGTGTGACTCATGGTTTGTGGAAGCCCTAAAGATTAGCAAACACTAATCTTAAGGGAGAATTGAAATATGGTTTCAATTCACAATCGATAGTTAAGAGTAACATCGCCCACTGCCTCGCTAATTGGAACCTAATGGATCGTACATCGAGTAAGGATGAAAGTGAAGTAATTAAATGAAATGGATAAGCAATTAAATGGTTAATTGAAGTATGGTCAAAGTTAATTAATTAGTTAATTAATTATACGAAACGTTCGTATTGGACTTCTAAGTTGGTTTTGGGTTTAGGGGCCCAAAAGTGTTTTGGTCCACAAGGCCCATTATGTTTAAGTTGTATGACAACTAAAACAAAATGGGCAATTAGCCCAAACACTTAGAGAGAGGCCGGCCATTAATAGTGATGGATACCAAACTTGTGTTAATTACAAGTTTGCCACTCACAAGAAATGAAGTATAAATTCAAAATTATAACTTTATTTCATTTAGGGTTTTTCTTGATGAAATTGGGTGAAATTATTCTCTCTATTTCAACAAGGGAGGCCGGCCACTTAGGGAGGGATATCTAGCAATTTCCTCTCCCCTAAGTCATCCATTTTTATCTTCACAATTAATCTTTGGTGTAGAGACTTGGAGACATCAAGCTTTTGGTGTTTTGGAGAACATATCCTCAAATCGTCAAGGAAGCAAAGGAGGTGACTTGAAGGCCCTCCACTTGGGTGAATCCCTTGTGTAATCAAGGTTGAGCTACAAGGGTAATGATTCTCTAAATCCTTTCTTCTCTTTAATGTTGTTAAAGATTTATGGTTCACCATATACTAGGCTTTGAAAGTCATGGGTTTTATGAATTGTTTTTGGATGCATGCCTACTTTAATTTGTTAATAGTTTGCCTATGTATTCAAATGTTCTTTACATGTTCTTAGCTAGGACATAAATTTTCCTTCAAGTGGTATCAGAGCCTAGGCCTAGTTTATGGTGGATCCTTTTGGGTTTTGTGATTTTTCATAATATGTGATTTAAATGTTGTAAATGTTACAAGCTTTGTTCTTGCTTTGAATATAAATTTTGTTTGAAAATTTAGCATCTCAAATGTTGTAGATGTAGTTCATATAAGCATGAATATTGGAACTAAAATTTGGTGCCAAGTATTTTGGGATTTTCGGCCAAATCCAAAGGGTGATTTTTTGGGTTCATGTTAGGCTTGTTAAAATGGTTTTAAAGTGCTTTTTGGAACCCCTAAGTACCCTAGGATATTAACCCTCTTTTGAGTTGTGAAAAATTGAGTTTTGGTAAGTGAAAACATTCATGGAGCTATTATGAGTTTTCATGAGTGTTCTTCAATGTTCTTGAAGTTCTTGCCAAGAACAAAAAATTTTGAACTTTTGATTCAAAAGTTTTTTTTTGTTTTTCATAAAGTTTTGATTATTAGTTGATGGGTGATGATTATTGGTGAGAAATGGTTAAATGGCTTTAATTATGTCAAAGTGGAAAATGATTAAATGACTTTAATTATGTCAAAGATATATTTTCTTTTCAAACCATCCCCACTATCTTTAATCTCACCCACCAAAATCCACTTACAAAATTTTTTTTATCAAAAATCTCAATGATAATATCCTTGGCCGGCCACCCCTCTAGTGGGGTACTTTTGTGCAATTATATAAAATTTTGATACTTTTGTGTATTTTTATTTTGGCCCAAAGTTTGTGTTTTTTGCAAAATGGCCCAAATAAAATGAGAACAAAAATTGTTTTGTCTCTTTAATGAGAATTGGATTTTCATTATATTTAGTTCCATTTAAATCAATTCTATGGATCCAAAAACCAATTGTTTAAAGTTGCTTTCTTAGTTAATTTGATTGATTAAGAAAATGGTGATTATGAACCAAATGCCTCGATAATTGAGCTATGTGATTGGCCGCTTAACGTTATGAATGTTTGGGTTTAGTAGTATAGATTTGAATGTAATTTGATTAATTCAAGTTTGTTGTAAAGGGCATAAGTCCTCCAATGTGTTGTAAAAGGGCATAAGCCCTTCTCTTTATTTCATGTATTCCTATTTGTTTAATTGTATGCAAATTGGAATAGTTGGGTCCAACGCCCAATAGGAAATAACGGTTTAATTAGATTAAACGCGTAACTAAAATCAACAAACTATCTACCTAAAACCCAAGGTCCAACACAAGGCTTGTGTTGGATCAAATCAATCAGTTCATAATCATCCTAAAACCTAAAACGACTATATAGTCCATATGAGGATGAAATGCGTTCGTTAGTAGTTCCATATAGTCTCGCTTGTTTCAACGAAACAGTGGGAGTATTATATGCTACTAATTCATATTAACTTGGACCAATAGTTGTGATAGGCCCATGTTCTTTTAATATGATTAAAATCTTTTTGATGTAGCCCAACACTACTCCCTCAAATAAAATGGATATTAAGTTGATAAGCGAGAGATGCTTTGAACATCTCTTCGTAGGCCTTCCACCGTGGTGGACTCCAATCGTTTGTGACTCCTACACCGGCTTCACCCTATCATGGGGAAGTTCAAAGTATGTGCTTACATTCAGGAGGAGTCCATATGTACATACATGATGTGGTGAGGTAGGCAATGAGGATAGCCAACATCGTATCATCGTGAGGTTATTCTTGAACCCCTACACGAACTAAGCATGGTGGGAATAACTTAACTAAGTGCAATGGTGCCAACATCGTATCATCGTGAGGCAACATTCTCTAGAGGCCAAACAAGATGGGTAATTACAAACGTTGTAAATGAGTAAAGCGTTATTCTCTCATCATTAATTTTGCTAACCAACATTGTATCATCGTGAGGTGGGCTTGGTAATGGTGAGTCTCCCATACCCCGCTAAGAGTTCAATAGAACTCTCGGATTCTATTGAGGGATATGGAATTTGCCAAAAATAGTGGGTGGTACTATTTGATTCAAGACCCAATCAAGTAGTTTATCAACAATCTAATACGATTTCTGTTATGTTATGTAGTGAACGACATGCCTAAAATTATACCCACCATTATACTTGACAAAAGGGGCCTTAGGGGCCAACGTTTCCTTGCTTGGTATCGCCACATTGAGAATGTCTCAAAGGTGAAAGACATATTGTATGTGCTTAAGCAATCCCTTCCTCATGTACCTCCTAAACATACATGTCATGTAAGAACTCGATGGTTACAATGTGCAAAGTAGTCCTTTGACCTGAGGCATCATAGATGTCTAATGGTTAGGTCCTTGATCTTTGATCGTGTCAAATGGCATTCCTTTGGAGTGTCCACGGCATGGTTGGGGTCAAGCTATCTAGTCATATAGGCATATGAATGCACAACAAGGGATCTCTAACCTTCCATGGTGGAAGGAGAATACTCTAAGATATGATTCGAGAGTCTTTGGCCAAAGCATATGAATATGACTTAGGAAGTTTGTTCCAAATCTTATTCAAGCGAATCATATAGGGAAGTATCACATTGGATAGTAGACATGAAACAAACTATCACTTCAACAATGTGATTAAGAGTATTGTATTAGAGAAGGACCGTATTGCATTGTAGTTGTAACTGGATAGGTTCTCCAACCACTTCTACTTAGCTTGGGTAACCATGACATGCTGCTAGGTGTGACTCATGGTTTGTGGAAGCCCTAAAGATTAGCAAACACTAATCTTAAGGGAGAATTGAAATATGGTTTCAATTCACAATCGATAGTTAAGAGTAACATCGCCCACTGCCTCGCTAATTGGAACCTAATGGATCGTACACCGAGTAAGGATGAAAGTGAAGTAATTAAATGAAATGGATAAGCAATTAAATGGTTAATTGAAGTATGGTCAAAGTTAATTAATTAGTTAATTAATTATACGAAACGTTCGTATTGGACTTCTAAGTTGGTTTTGGGTTTAGGGGCCCAAAAGTGTTTTGGTCCACAAGGCCCATTATGTTTAAGTTGTATGACAACTAAAACAAAATGGGCAATTAGCCCAAACACTTAGAGAGAGGCCGGCCATTAATAGTGATGGATACCAAACTTGTGTTAATTACAAGTTTGCCACTCACAAGAAATGAAGTATAAATTCAAAATTATAACTTTATTTCATTTAGGGTTTTTCTTGATGAAATTGGGTGAAATTATTCTCTCTATTTCAACAAGGGAGGCCGGCCACTTAGGGAGGTGATGCGTTAGTTTATACGCACACAAACTAAACCCTATTTGTGACAATTGTAGTAATGATGTAAGTAGGGATCGTTCTAACCGGGGATTAACTAGGGGTGCTAATCTAATTTGAATTGACTTTAAAACACAAAAACTAAATGTAAATACTCTTAACAAGACTACTATGACTCAGAATGGCTTTGAAAAACTCAAACTGCATAAAACAATCAAACTGACTCAAATAGAAACTAGAACTTGATTTAGACGAATTTGAAACTGTTTATGACTCCAAAAGCTTAAAGATACAAAAATAAAACAAATACGAATGATTAAGACTCAACGAAATATGGGGGAAATGTGTTTGGACGATATTAAATTAAATGGACAGAATATAATTAAAGGCAAAATGTAAATATGAATGTGATGAAAATATGGATGATGGAATAGCCAAGGGGTTCTTCTCCACACATGTTACACTTGCATACAATATTGATTCTCAGTTGGTTTTTCGATAAGTTGTGAAACTCAATGCTCCAAGTTAATTAGGTCCGCTTAAATTAACTTTCAGATTTCCCTAAATTCGTTGGATTGAATGGAATACGCATTACAACCAAATTATTCTTAATCAAAGTCCCTAACTATGGAATACGCATGATAGAGACATTCAACAAAGATCATTAAGTTCAATGAAAATTATAAGTGTTGACGAGGCATTCGTTACTATGGAATACGCATGAAACTTATGCCAAGAATTCGTTTAACGCGATTGTTTATAAGCAACCTCCACTACTTGTGAATATAAGTTCATAACGATTAGGTGAAACTCACTTATATTCTAGCGTCATATTCATGCATGAAAATTAAGCTTGCAATCTCAATGAACATACATAAATAAGTTATCAATCAAACAGTTAAACGAATTGAATCCACAACTTATGAAATTCCAACCAAACGTAATCAATTCATATTGCAAATATAAACATAGTTTCGAATCACCCCCTAGCTAAAGGGGGTTTAGTTCCTCATAACCTTGAAATCAAAGAAACAACTAAACATTCCAACAACTCAAACTTGAATTGTATGAACGTTTAGGCACTCTTCTCTTCCATTACAAAACAAAGAAAATTGAATTCAAACATTGAAATCAAAGAAACACCTAAACATTCCAACAACTCAAACTTGAATTGTATGAACGTTTAGGCACTCTTCTCTTCCTCGTTGTTGTGGCACAAGGTCTAAGGTGAGCTTTGGGGATTATGTGAAGTGTTTTGGAGGGATGGGAAGGGGTTGTATAGTGGCTGAAATGGAGGATAAAAACTGCACAGATTGGAAGGATATGCACGGCAATGGATGTGTATTTGTGTGGTGTGTTGTGTTGTGAATGAGATGAGATGTCCCTAGGTGATGGGAATGGAAGGGTATTTATAGGAGGAGTGGAGATGTATATGGCTCTTTGTTTAAGGTGTTTGTGGCTGCAATGATGAAGAGTTAGAGCTGAAAATGAAAGGGAAAGCTGGAATGTGGAATGGTGCCCACGGCAAAGTGTTTTGGTGCATGTGTTGGCTGTTTTGTTTGTTGGTTAAAGCTTGTGTTTGCATGTGAATGTTGTTTGTGTGAAGTGTGTGTGAATGCATGTGGATTAAAGAGTGAATGGTGGTTGAAATAATGATGGAAAACAGCTAGGAGAAGTATGGAATGCATGTGAAATGTAAAGGGAAAAGCTGGAAATGGCTAGGAAGGTCACGGCATAGACTTGTTTGTTTGATGATGATGCATGTGATGGGTGGGAACAAAGGGGGAAACATGGCACAAGGGTGCTTGAGTGAATGATTGAATGTGCATGTGGATTAAAGAATGAGTGGTGGTGTAATGATGAAGTGAATGCATGTGTTGATGACTAGGTTAGTGGGTGGAAATCTGAAAATGGCATAAGGGAATAGGAGCTCACGGTTTTGGCTAGTGTTTGAATGTGTAAAGTGTGTGTGAATGCATGTGAATATGCTAATAAATAATGCATGTAGGGTTAGGAAATAAAATCATAACTTAAAGGGGGATGATTAAAGGGTGTTGAAAGGTTTTGCATGGCTTTGAAGTGATTGTGGATTGGGCTAGAGTTTAAGTACATGAAATGGACCCAAATTGCTCATCCTTGCATGGCAAGGAATGGTGTTTGTGTTAAGCCCATGGCAAGGTGTTATGTGATTGGGTTAGGGCCATTGTTTTGTGTCTTCAAGTGCATACAAGGCCTTCAATTTCATCCAACACTTGGGCTCCAAGTATAAGCTGTCCATCCTTAGCCCAATAGTGCTCCAAAACACTCCACAATGCATCATTTCGTCAAACACGTCTTATTATCCTGAAAACACACAAAAGAAGCATAAAGGACTAAAATAACTAAAGAAACACAACGTAAATGCACGAGAACAAGCAAAGTAAGTCGCCTAAATATGCTCCTATCAAATACCCCCACACTTATCTTTTGCTAGTCCTCGAGCAAAACAAAACAACAAAAGAACACGAAACTAGACAAAACGAACAAAACACCACCTACACCTTCCAACAATTGTCTCACGGATTTCCAATGCACATAACAAGTTAAAAATTATTATTCCCACAGATTTTAGCCATCTCTACACTTAAGTACATTTTTAATCATAGTCACCACATACTAGTTCACAATTAAGCATTTAAAACACCTTTCGAATGTAGTAACATGCCTTAGAGAATTTGCTCAAATCCTTACAAGATATACTCTCGTTTTTCACACAGATTTTCTGACTACACACCCTACACTAGGTATATGTGAGAAGATTGATGTAAACATAAAAATGAACACTCACATATATGTATTTCAAAGGAAGCAATTTCTGGAGTTAATAAGCATGTTTAGGTATGATCTCATGAATGGAATGCTACTACTTAGATGCAAGAACCAGTGACACCATATGCTCATATCAATTCCAAACTCCACATTATTGAACACATAACGATCAAGATAGAAGTCAAAGGGGTGTAACGGGGCTAGGGTATTGGCTAACAATGAAAGGTGAAGGATAAACAAACATTCTTAAAGCAATAGTGAGCAAAGTATTTGAATTAGGCACTTAGAATTCCCTTTAGAACGCAAAAATCAACTTTGAACACCCAAGGGAAAGTCACACAAAACTTAGGGCCATATTCAACTTTTTGGACCCTTTCTTCAACCATCAACGCTCGTGAGTTCATTCTTACTTATTTTCACTCTTCTTTTTCTTTTGAATCTCGGAACATACATATAAACGTAAGAACAAACTTTTACTCCCCCACACTCATTTTCTTGCATAATGTAACTCAAAAGGAATTCATTTAAGTCATGCTTACTATACTTTAAGAACAAGGGTATAGGAAAGTCCTACTCTAGGCTAGGTAAGGGGTGATGTGGTTAGCAAAGAAAATAGGATAAACGAGGCTCAACGGGGTTAAAACTAATGTATACGAAATATGGGAAGTAAGGCTATTTGGCTATGATGGCAACTACACAACTTCATCTTGATATATGTTATGCAATTCAATGTCATGCTTTGAATGAAACGGATATAAGTTCTAGCATTTAGTTCTATCATGATACAATTGCATTCTAAGTAGCAACCAAGCAAGGAATAATGAGATCATGCAACAACTTTAGAAAACACAGAATCACAGATTATAACTCTCCAAAGAAGGTAATAGCTCGAGTCTCACAAGGTTGTAGCGTTTGTACGAGTTCCTTCCTTCAAGCATGTTACAAAAACCAATTTTTCTTTTATGATTGCATGTGCAGTCATACATTATAACCATAACTAAGCATATACCAAGAGTAAATCAAACTTTTCTCCATGTTTATAACTCTTTTTAACAGTTATGCAATTACAAACCAAATCCTTATCATTGTGTTGGAAGGTGACCTACGACACAAACACACAAAAACAACTTTAAAACAACTCTTTTTGGGTTTTTCAAGACAATTTTTCAAATTTTTATGGGATTTTCGAATTTTTAAGTCTAAACACACTAAAACAGTTTAAAAACATTTTAAAAACAGCAAGGAACAACACTTGAAGTTATGGGTGATAAAATTCAACGAATTTGCATCAACATACTTAGTTACCCCCCCACACTTAAATCAAACATTGTCCTCAATGTTTTAAGCATAGATTCACACAAAGCATAAGTAAATACACAAAAAGCACTTAAACATACTAAACATGGCATAATGTAATTAACAAAGAGAAGAGTTTAGAGATGCAAATCTGGTTATAGAGTGTAAATTCCATCTTCTCCTTGGTAATTGCATTGAGGCTTTTGATCTTTGTGATTCCACAGGCTTACTCTTGAACTGGTTTCTGCCCATCGTTGATTTTCCTTTGTGCTACTTCTTGAACTGGGCAGCAGGATGGTTCATTTAGTCTCCCCCGAAGGTCTGAGCATACCCTTTTGGTCTGTTTCTTTGTTCAATCTTTCCAATTCGTATTGAAAAGGGTTGGAGGATAACTTAGCCTATGTTTGTCTCCACATGCTTCAATGTATCATTTTCACTTGCCTTACTCGCTCCCCTTTGCAGAAGTGGTCCCTTCTCCGGAAGTGTATCAACCGTTGAAGATGACTACTCGAGAGCAACGCTAGGTAAGCAATCAGGAATAGATTCCAGGCAGTTGGCTCCAGAACGGAAGACTGACTCCAAATGCCGGCTGATTGCTTCGTTTACTTTGCCATGCGAGTAAGAACAAGGACAAAGAAAAAGACAGGGAAAGAGCATGATATGAGATACTTTTGCTTTTGACCTTGATGATATGAGATACCTTTGCTTTTGAAGAAGCGGTGAATGAATCAGCACATGTATTTGTTGTGCTGTTTCCTCCTGGGTCATCTGTACTCCAGACATCTGGTATCATCTTTGGGGAAGAAGAAAGAATTGAGTATTTCGAAAGGCTTTGCTGGGAGTGCGCCCTCAAAGGTGAGGGAGAGTTGGGCATTTTCTTCAGGTTTGCCCTGCCATAAAAGACGAAGGTCGACATATATAGAGATAATAGCAAGTGGTGGTACTTTTTACCTTTGTCGACAAACGTTTTGATCCCGCAACTCCGACTTTTTGAAATAGTGGCGCCTCTTCGATCTTTGAATTCGCCTCTTCGATTTCTGAGCAGGCGCCCCTTCGATTTCTGAACGACGCCCCTTCGCTTTCTGAACGACACGTGGTAGTGCAGATGCGGCTCCTTTTGACAAAGCTGCACGTGTTTTCTGAAAAGCAGAGAAAGCGTCGCCGAACTTTGCGCTTGTCGGCTAAAGATGTGTAGTTGCGATGATGGCCTCCACGTGTTTTCAGCTTTGTCAGAAATCTTTTGACAAAGTTGAACGCGTCTTCTGAAAAGCCGAGAACGCGTCGCCTAAATTACGCCGGAAATTCCGGCTTTTTGAATTGGTGGACGCGTCGCCTTGGCTTCTTATAGAGCTATCGATCACCACAACAAACACACTCTGAAGAATTCCCATTCTTGAAAATCGACTCCGACCCTTTGAAAATTTACTCCATCAACCCCTATCTTTGAACACCTTTAAAAAAAATGGCAAACTCATCGAACCTTAGCTTGGAATTGAGCCTTAGCAGTGATACGGGCGCGCCGCGTCAAGGTAATGTATGGCGCCCTTCTTTTTTATCTTCTAACGGTCCTCTTTCAGGTGAAGACTCTGTGATGCAGGACGCCACAACAGCTACAATAGTAGCTAGGAACCTCCTCACTCCAAAAGATAGTAGGCTGCTGTCAGGACGGTCTGATGAGTTGGCCGTTCAAGAGTCCCTCGCACTTAGTGTTCAGTGTACGAGCTCTGTGTCCAACATGGGCCTACGCCTGCTTGCCCGCTCTCGTCAGGTGGAATCGTTGATGGCAGAGGTGGAAAGACTTAAGCAAGAGATCCAGCAGCTTAAGTACGAGAATAGAAGTTTGCATGTGCTTGCAAATAACTATTCGTCGGGGATGAAAAGGAAGCTTGATGAGCTGCAAGAATCTGAGGGTCGAATTCACAGTGACCGTCAAAGGCTTGCGTCTTATCTCCAGAGGCACCTTTTTCCTGGGTCATCCAGCGCTTGGCCAAGTATTGAGGCCTGGAATGCTCTAGCTCCGATGCCTCCCGCTCCGATGGCTTCCGCTCCGATGCCTCCCGCTTCTATGTCTCCCGCTTCTGCGCCTTCCGCTTCTGCGCCTCGTAGTGGGGCTTCACGTAAACAACCTTTGTGAAGCTCCACCTTTCTCCATGTTTAGTATCTTTCTTTCTTTTTTTTTTTATTTTTTATTTTTTTTTATTTTATTTTTTTATTAACATAAATAAAATCAAACGGCATGGAATTTATCTTTGAATGGGCGGTGATACTTGAAATGATCCGGTAATAGTTTAAATTCCAGATTGGGTGCCTGAATCATTAACCACATGTCAGTATAAAAGAAAATTGAAATTCGGGGAGGCGGCTTACCTGTGTGCTCCAAAATGAACTCCAGAATAAACACCCCTTCGAAAGTTATGACTTGTCCCGTGTCATAAAATCCAACTTCCTTGGGAATTGTGGTTTCAAATTTGTCCTCTTTGATGCCTTCTACATCTTCTCCAGCCACTACCTTCTCTTGAATCATTCTTCTTGGTGTACAAAGTCCTTTGAAGAATTCAACACCATCTAAAACTTGCTGTGTTGCACCAAGAATTTGAATAGCATTTTGCACCTTTGGGAAGGCTTCCACGATGTCCTTTTTACTCTCTTCTTGGTTGGGAATCAAAAACCTGCTAGGAAAAGGGACATTGGGTGGAACAACATCAGAATAACATGAAATTGGGACGTCCTTACTGGTGGTGGGTGGTTTAGAGGGCTTAGGGGGCTGCGGCAAGGGTTGTTCTACCCTTGCCGTGTGCATGTCTTCTTCCTCCTCCTCAATTAGCAGCTCTTCATCCACTTCTAGGCTATGTTTGGACATTTTTAGGTCAGCTCCAACCTCCATAGCACTTCCCAAAGTGATAGCATTATGGATTTCAAAATCTTCCTTCGAGTTTTCAATAGTTGAGTTGGAAAGTTCACTTTGCTCTTGAATTTGTTTCATGAACTCCATAATCTGCCCAAATTGCTCGTCCAATTTACCCAACTTCTTGTCTTGATTTTGTTCGTCCTGCGTCAAAGAGGTTAGTAATTGAAATTTTTTATCATTATCCATGGACATACTTGAACTTGATTGGAATTGTTGTGGGGGAGGTTGTGGTGGCTGCATAGGTGTTGTATTGAACTCCTCATATGGTTGCCAATATGCTTCTTGTTGAGCCTCCTTGGCTTGATTTTGTGACCCCTGCGCCAAAGAATTTATTTCATTAAGAATTTGAATATAATCTACTGGCGAACTTGAATTTAATTGAGCATATTGCATATGAAGTTGTGGTGGCTGCATAGGTCTTGAATAGAACTCCTCATATGGTTGCCAATGCTTCACGTTAAACTTGTTGATCTTCCCACCATATAGAGTTTGAATGATCCCTCCAATCTCTTTGTGGACATTGATTGGCTTGAAATCCTTGCCTATATGAAGCACCAAATGTAGGGACACTCTGCATTGTGGTCCTTTCGGCATACGGCGACAATTTAGAAGTAAGATTTGCCAATTGAGCTTGAATGCTAGCAAAATCCATATCTTACTTCTCTAGTACCTAAAATCAAAGAAAGAGAACTAAATCAAAAATCAAAAGTAACAACAAACAAAGAAAACAACACTAAGTTAGAAACTAAAACGAAAACAACTAAACCAAAAAAAAAAAGAAAAGAACCAAGGGATTAGCAAAGTTGCTAATCCCCGGCAACGGCGCCAAAATTTGATGCGTGGTTTATACGCACACAAATTAAACCCTCTTTTCGTCAAGTTGTAGTATATGTATAAGTAGGGATCGTTCTGGACCGGGGATTAGGAGGGAATGCAAATCTCTTGGAAACTGACTCAAAAACGTAAAATAAAGTTTAAAACACTAAACTAGACTCAAAGAATGCAAAATTAAAGTTTAAAACACTAAGACAAACCAAAAACTCAAAATGCTTTAAAAAACACAAACTAAAATGATTTCTAACTAAATTGACATTAAAGTAAAGGGGGATTTAAGTTTATACGAAATTAAATTAAATGAACAAATTAAAACAGAATGTAAATATGGAATTGATGAAATGGAATGAATGGATGATAGAATAGCTAAGGGGTTCATCTCCATACATGTTACACTTGCATAATAAAAAGATTTCCAATTGCATTTCAACAAATCATTAATTCTCAACGCCCCGGGTCAATTAGGTCCGCTTAAATTAACCGTCAAGTTTTCCTTAAGTTAATGAATTGGATGGGTTAGCGCAACGCAATTCACAACATTCTCCAAAAGTCCTTTACGTGAAAAGCACAATAAAGATACAATCAAAAATCATTAAGCATCATGAAAACTTTAAGTGTTG
This sequence comes from Pyrus x bretschneideri, assembly GCF_019419815.1. Lineage (NCBI taxonomy): Eukaryota > Viridiplantae > Streptophyta > Magnoliopsida > Rosales > Rosaceae > Pyrus > Pyrus x bretschneideri. The sequence continues at coordinate 136,523 of NW_025999838.1, read as the reverse complement.
ACGAGGCATTCGTTACTATGGAATACGCATGAAACTTATGCCAAGAATTCATTTAACGTGATTGTTTATAAGCAACCTCCACTACTTGTGAATATAAGTTCGTAACTATTAGGTGAAACTCACTTATATTCTAGCGTCATATTCATGCATGAAAATTAAGTGTACACTCTCAATAAACATACATAAATAAGTTATCAATCAAACGGTTAAACAAATTGAACCACAACTTATGAAACGCAATTAGAAGTAATCAAATCAAAATGCAAGCATAAACATTTATTTCGAATCACCCCCTAGCTAAAGGGGGTTTTAGTTCCTCATTACGTTGAAATCAAAGAAACACCTAAACATTCCAACAACTCAAACTTGAATTGTATGAACGTTTAGGCACTCTTCTCTTCCATTCCTTATACGTACAAAACAAAGAGAATTAAAATGAAACATTGAAATCAAAGAATCACCTAAACATTCCAACAACTCAAACTTGAATTGTATGAACGTTTAGGTCCTCTTCTCTTCCTCGTTGTTGTAGCACAAGGTATAAGGTGAGGTTTAGGGGATTATGGAAATGTGGAATGGAGTGAGGAGTGATGGAAATGGAAAGATGGTTTTGGATTCTAAGGGGACTCACGGCAAAGAGAAGGAATGGAAGTGTTTGTGGTGTGTTGTGTATGAAATGAGATGATGTTGAATGAATGAATGCAAGGGTATTTATAGGAGTAGTGGAGGGAACATATGGCTGTTTGTTTAAGATGCAAGTGGCTAATTAATGATGGAAAATCAGTTAGGAAAACATGTGAAAACTGGAATTGCATGTGAAGGTGTTGGAATGTGCTGAAATGGTGAAGGGGATACACGGCATTGAGAAGCTTTCTTGCTCATTTTCTGAATGCAATGATGAAGAGTTTAATAATTAATGCATGTAGGTGGCTGAAATGATGAAGAATGAGTGGTGGAAATGAAAGGGAAAGCTAGAAGACATGTGAAGATGCTGGAATTGATGAAGGGGATACACGGCAATGTTTGGAATGTGGAGAAAAGGGTGAATGTGGTTGTAATGTTTGTTGGTTAAAGATGCATGTGGATGTATTATACAATGGGAAAGTATGTGATTGAATTAAAGGATGCAAAGTGAATGAATCATGAATCATTGTGGATGAAAGGTGGAAGTGCATGTGTTGATGACTAGGTTAGTGGGTGAAAATCTGAAAATGGCATAAAGGAATGGGAGCTCACGGTTTGGCTAGTGTTTGAATGTGTAAAGTGTGTGTGAATGCATGTGAAGATGCAATAAATAATGCATGTAGGGTTAGGAAATAAAATCATAACTTAAAGGGGGATGATTAAAGGGTGTTGAAAGGTTATGCATGGCTTTGAAGTGAATGTGGATTGGGCTAGAGTTTAAGTACATGAAATGGACCCAAATTGCTCCTCCTTGCATGGCAAGGAATGGTGTTTGTGTTAAGTCCATGGCAAGGTGTTATGTGATTGGGTTAGGGCCATTGTTTTGTGTCTTCAAGTGCATACAAGGCCTTCAATTTCATCCAACACTTGGGCTCCAAGTATAAGCTATCCATCCTTAGCCCAATAGTGCTCCAAAACACTCCACAATGCACTCCACAATGCATCCTTTCGTTAAACACGTCTTATTATCCTGAAAACACACAAAAGAAGCATAAAGGACTAAAATAACTAAAGAAACACAACGTAAATGCACGAGAATAAGCAAAGTAAGTCGCCTAAATAAGCTCCTATCAGTTGGGCATTTTCTTCAGGTTTGCCCTGCCATAAAAGACGAAGGTCGACATATATAGAGATAATAGCAAGTGGTGGTACTTTTTACCTTTGTCGACAAACGTTTTGATCCCGCAACTCCGGCTTTTTGAAATAGTGGCGCCTCTTCGATTTTTGAATACGCCTCTTCGATTTCTGAGCGACACGTGGTAGTGCAGATGCGGCTCCTTTTGACAAAGCTGCACGCGTCTTCTGAAAAGCAGAGAAAGCGTCGCCGAACTTTGCGCTTGTGGGCTAAAGATGTGTAGTTGTGATGATGGCCTCCACGTGTTGTCTGAAAAGAAAAAATCTTTTGACAAAGTTGAACGCGCCTTCTGAAAAGCCGAGAAAGCGTCGCCTAAATTACGCCGGAAATTCCGGCTTTTTGAATTGGTGGACGCGTCGCCTTGGCTTTTTTATTGAGCTATCGATCACCACAACAAACACACTCTGAAGATTTCCCATTCTTGAAAATCGACTCCGGCCCTTTGAAATTTAACTCCATCCCTTCTCTTTGAACACTTTTGAAAAATGGCAAACTCATCGAACCTTAGCTTGGAATTGAGCCTTAGCAGTGATACGGGCGCGCCGCGTCAAGGTAACGTATGGCGCCCTTCTTTCTTTTCTTCTAACGGTCCTCTCACAGGTGAAGACTCCGTGATGCAGGACGCCACAACAGCTACAATAGTAGCTAGGAACCTCCTCACTCCAAAAGATAGTAGGCTGCTGTCAGGACGGTCCGATGAGTTGGCCGTTCAAGAGTCCCTCGCACTTAGTGTTCAGTGTGCGAGTTCTGTGTCCAACATGGGCCAACGCCTGCTTGCCCGCTCCTGTCAGGTGGAATCATTGATGGCAGAGGTGGAAAGTCTCAAGCAGGAGATCCAGCAGCTTAAGTACGAGAATAGAAGTTTGCATGTGCTTGCAAATAACTATTCGGCGGGCATGAAGAGGAAGCTTGATGAGCTGCAAGAATCTGAAGGTCGGATTCAAAGTGACCGTCAAAAGCTTGCTACTTATCTCCAGAGGCACCTTTTTCCTGGGTCATCCAGCGCTTGGCCAAGTATTGAGGCCTGGAATGCTCTAGCTCCGATGCCTTCTGCTCCGATGTCTTCTGCCCCTATGCCTCCCGCTTCTATGCCTTCTGCTTCGACGCCTCGTAGTGGGGCTTCAAGTAAACGCCCTTTGTGAAGGCTCCATCTTTCTTTGTTTAGCAGTGCCTATCAATAAATCAAACATTTTCTAAATGTTACAATCATAGACTCACACAATTAATAAACAAACAACAATAAATAAACAACCTAACAAGGCAGAAACGAAATAGCAACAAAGAGAAGAGGTTTTTTTTTTTTTTTTTTTTTTTTTTTTTTTTTTTTTAGGAATCTGGAATTAGAGTGCTTTCTAAGTCTTCCTTTGTTGAATGCATGGGTTGCCTCCCAAGTAGCGCTTGCTTTTACGTCTTGCAGTCGGACGGTACCTCCGTTTAAACTTGACTAGGTTCCACGGCATGGAGGGGTACCTCCTCCACGACATGCTCCTCAAACATCTCGTAATAGGGCTTCAATCGATGCCCATTCACTTTGAATTCTTGCTGCGTCCTTGAACTTTTGATTTGCACTGCACCATGAGGGAAAACATTAGTGACAATAAAAGGACCAACCGATTTGGAACGCAACTTACCCGGAAACAACCGAAGGCGAGAATTGAACAACAACACTTTCTGCCCAATAGAGAACGTCTTGGCACGAATCATCTTGTCATGAAATGCCTTTGTTTTCTCCTTGTAAATCCGGGCATTCTCATATGCTTCATTTCGGATTTCATCAAGCTCACATAATTGAAGCTTCCTATGTAAACCTGCGGCATCAAGGTCCATATTGAACGTTTTGACGGCCCAATGTGCACGATGCTCTAGTTCGACGGGAAGATGGCATGGCTTCCCATAGATGAGCCGAAAAGGTGACATCCCAATGGGGGTTTTGTAGGCAGTGCGATACGCCCACAATGCATCGTTTAAGTGCAAACTCCAATCCTTCCTTGTAGGCCCCACGGTCTTCTCAAGAATCTGCTTGATTTCCCTATTCGAAACCTCGGCTTGCCCGCTCGTTTGAGGATGATAAGGTGTGGCCACCTTATGTGTGACATTGTATTTCTTGAGCAACGCCTCGATGGTTCGATTACAAAAATGGGAACCTCCATCACTGATTAGCACTCGTGGCATTCCAAACCTTGCAAAAATGTTAGTTTTCACAAAATCTGCAACCACTCGAGAATCATTAGTTCGGGTGGCTTTTGCTTCCACCCATTTCGACACATAATCCACAGCAAGCAATATATAAATAAACCCATGTGACGAAGGAAAGGGACCCATAAAATCAATACCCCAAACATCAAAGATTTCAACACTAAAAATGGGGGTTTGCGGCATTTGCTGTTTAGGACCAATATTGCCCGTTCTTTGGCATCTATCACAAGACATGCAAAATGTTCTAGCATCCCTAAAGATGGTAGGCCAATAGAAACCACATTCTAACACCTTAAGTGCTGTTCTTTGAGTGCCAAAGTGTCCCCCACAAGCATAAGTGTGACAAAAGGTTAGAATAGCATTAAACTCAGAATCGTGCACACACCTACGTATAACTTGGTCAGGGCAATATTTCCACAAATACGGGTCATCCCACACATAAAACCGTGCCTCTTTCTTCAATTTATCACATTGGTGTTTAAGTAATTCACTAGGAACATGTTTAGACACTAAATAATTCACCAAATCAGCATACCAGGGTTCACTTACCTTGACGGACATCAGTTGCTCATCTGGGAATGTCTCTATGATAGGCACGGCATCCTCTTCATGCACCATACGGCTCAAGTGGTCAGCCACCACGTTTTCACTTCCTTTCTTGTCCCGGATTTCGATATCGAATTCTTGGAGAAGAAGCATCCATCGGATAAGCCTCGGCTTTGCTTCCTTTTTCGTGAGCAAGTACCTCAAAGCTGCATGATCAGAATAAACGATTACTTTAGTTCCAATTAAATATGAACGGAATTTATCTAAAGCAAAAACCACAGCTAGAAGTTCTTTTTCCGTCGTGGAGTAGTTCAATTGGGCATCATTGAGAGTCCGAGAGGCATAGTATATGACATGCGGCCGCTTGTCTCTTCTTTGTCCTAGAACAGCTCCTAATGCATAGTCGGATGCATCGCACATGAGCTCGAACGGAAGGCTCCAATCTGGAGGTACAATAATGGGGGCCGAGACTAGCTTCTCCTTGAGTTGGTTAAATGCCGAATTACACTCTTCATCAAACTTGAATGGCACATCTTTTTGAAGCAATCGGCAAAGAGGGTTAGACATCTTGGAGAAGTCCTTGATAAAACGCCTATAGAACCCTGCATGGCCAAGAAACGAACGTACCTCTCTAACCGAAGTAGGAGAGGGTAAGTGACGTACAAGGTCTATTTTCGATTTATCTACTTCAATTCCTTTTTCTGAAACAATATGTCCTAAAACTATACCTTGTTTCACCATAAAGTGACATTTCTCCCAATTCAAGACAAGGTTAGTTTCAACACATCGTTTCAAAATTAAGGTCAGATTATCCAAGCAATTATCAAATGAACTCCCAAATACACTGAAATCATCCATGAAAACCTCAATGATCTTTTCAACAAAATCGGAAAATATACTTACCATACACCTTTGGAAAGTGGCCGGTGCGTTGCATAAGCCAAATGGCATGCGACGATAAGCAAATGTTCCAAAGGGACATGTGAATGTGGTCTTCTCTTGATCATCCGGGGCTATCACAATTTGGTTATATCCAGAGTATCCATCAAGAAAACAGTAAAAAGCATGACCGGCTAACCTTTCGAGCATCTGGTCGATGAATGGCAAAGGAAAGTGATCTTTCCTAGTCATGGCATTTAGCTTCCGGTAATCGATACATACTCGCCAACCTGTTTGAATGCGGGTTGGCACAAGCTCATTCTCAGCATTCTTCACCACTGTCACTCCGGACTTCTTTGGAACACATTGCACCGGTGACACCCAACGACTATCAGAGATCGGATAAATCACTCCACAATCAAGAAGTTTGATAATCTCCTTTTTCACAACTTCCATCATTGGAGGGTTGAGACAGCGCTGAGCCTCTCGAGTTGGTTTAGCCCCCTCCTCAAGAAGTATACGGTGCATGCATGTGGTAGGGCTTATTCCTTTAATGTCGGCCAAAGTCCACCCTATGGCCGTTTTGTGCTCTCGCAGCACCCTCACAAGCTTCTCCTCCTCCATTGCCATGAGACTTGATGAAATGATGACGGGCAATGTTTCGCCTTTTCCCAAAAACACATACTTCAAATGGTCCGGCAACGGCTTAAGTTCAAGCGATGGTGCCTGAACAACAGAAGGTAGCATCTTAGTGGAAACTGAATTTGAAAGTGAGAGTGGAACCTTACCATATTGTTGTGGCAATGACTCAAGGGCTGCCACAACCTCAATTATTTCTTCACTAGAACCCATTGCAAAGAATTCCTCCTCCTTGCCGTGGCCTTGCATTGGCCCAAATCCTTCATTTTTGCGCTCTATGGCCTTAGTGATGGTTGTTTCCAGGGCGTCATCGTTCAATTCTTCAAGGTATACCTGCGCCAAAGAATCGATAACATCTATGGAAAAACAAGAATGGTCATCAACGGGATATCTCATAGTTTCAGAAATATTAAAATCAATTACTTCCCCATCGAATTCCATTGTCAAGGTGCCTTTGTATACATCAATCTTCGTTCGGGCCGTCTTAATGAATGGCCTACCAAGGAGAATCGGCAAAGATGTAGAATGGGCTGAATCCTCCATGTCTAGGACGTAGAAATCAGCCGGAAAAATTAAATGGTTCACCTGCACAAGCACATCTTCCAAAACTCCTTTTGGATACGCGTTAGAACGATCGGCCAATTGTATAATTACACCATCTTGTTTTAATTCACCCAAATTCATAGATGCATAAATAGAATAAGGCATGACATTTATGGATGCACCTAAATCAAGCATGGCATGTTCAAAACGATTATGTCCAATCACACAAGGAATCGTGAAACTACCGGCGTCTTTGCACTTGGTAGGCAGTTTACGTTGCAAAACAGCGGACACATTCTCGCTTACCTTCACTACCTCTTTGTTTGCCCTTTTTCTCTTTGTATTGCATAGGTCCTTGAGGAATTTAGCATACTTTGGAACCTGTTTGATTGCATCGAGAAGCGGTATGTTCACTTGCACCTTCCGGAACGTTTCAAGAATGTCCTTCTCGCTTTCTTCCTTTTTTTTCTTGCATGAACCTGCTGGGAAAAGGTACATTGGGCAGATTAGGACGTGAAGTACATGAATTTGAACTTAAATTACCTGATTTGGCCGAGTTAGGGTGATCTGCCTCAGGTTGTGTCGTCTCTTCATCTACTTTCTGGGCAGATTTGGGATTGTTTGGCTCGGTCCCAACTTCTTTTCCACCCCTTAGGGTGATGGCCTTGGCGGATTCGAATCCTCCCTTTGGATTGACTGTGGTTGAGCTAGGAAGCTTTCCTTGCTCTCTAATCTGTCCAAGGAACTCAGAAATCTGCCCTATTTGTTTCTTCATATCCATCATCTCCTTTTCGTTATTTGCTATCCGGTTGTTTTGATTTTGCAATCCCTGCGAAATAGAGGTTAGTAATTGCATAGCTTGATCATTTTCCAAGGACGTACCTGAATGAGATGATGCCGAAGGTTGTTGGGGTTGTTGGGGTGCATACGGCTTGGAATAAAAACTAGGGGGGTTTGGCCTAAATCTTGCTTGTTGGGCAGCTTGTTGTGGCTCCCTCCATTTGAAGTTTGGATGGTCCCTCCATCCGACATTGTAAGTGTTCGAGTATGGGTTGTTTTGATTTTGTCCTTGGAAACCAATTGCATTGGCAGATTCCCACCCACCATTTTCGATTAGTTGAGGGCACTTGTCGGATGGATGCCCTTGAATTGAGCACACGCCACAAACTTGGTGTTCTTGTGCTTTTGGACCAATCACAACCTGAGAAACAAGAGAAGTAAGATTAGCAAGTTGTGATTGAATTTCAGAAATAGCACTCACCTCATTTACACTTTGTTGCTGTGGGGCTTCCCTTTGGCCCACTCCTTCATATTGTTGAGCGTTGAGCGCTCGGTTGGCTATGAGAATCTTGGCATCCCTTGGTGTTTTGTCCACCAATGCTCCTCCCGCTGATGCATCAAGCATTTGACGTTCGATAGGAAGGAGGCCCTCATAGAAATATTGAAGGAGAAGTTCCTCCTTCATTTGATGTTGAGGACATGAAGCTACAAGGCCCTTGAAGCGCTCATAATAAGCCGGGAATGTCTCACCATGATTCTGTTGAATACCACTAATTTTCTTCCGTAGGAGAATCACTTTCGAAGTGGGGAAGAATTTCTCCAAGAAAGCATGCTTCATACTCTCCCACGAAGTCACAGTTCCCGGGGCTAGTTCGTAGAGCCAATCTTTGGCCTTGTCCATAAGTGAAAATGGAAAGGCCTTCATCTTCAATATACTCCCATCCACATTAACGGGGGTCATGCTCGAACAAACCACCTCGAACTCCTTCAAGTGTTTGTTGGGGTCTTCCATAGACAAGCCATGGAACTTCGGAATATGGTGTAACAAACTGGATTTGAGTTCAAATTCATCGGTCTTGCCTTGGGCAGCCGCGGGGTATTGAATGCAAAGAGGGGCTGCATTGGCCAAACCTGAGGCAGAAAGCTCTTTAATGGTTCGATTGTCCACGGCCATGGTTGGTACTTCCTCTTTAACCCAATCTGTGGCTTCCTCTTCTACTTCAGGTTCGGGACTAGGAGGATTAGACTCTTGCAATTTCTTGTTCCTTCTCAAAGTCCTCTCGAAATCACCGTCAAAGTCGGAGATATGCTCACGAACAGGTTGTGAGCTACGGGTCATAAACTAGTACCTACACACAAAAGTAAACAAGATAAGTAACCAACTTAATAGACTTGGCACAAGTAAGAAAACAAGTTGCCACACACGGCACAAAAACACATACACACGGTGCAAAAAAAAAAAAAATAATAAAAACAAAACAGAAACTAAACAATTTAAACAAGACTCAAGACAAGGGATTAGCAACTTTGCCAATCCCCGGCAACGGCGCCAAAATTTGATGCGTTAGTTTATACGCACACAAACTAAACCCTATTTGTGACAATTGTAATAATGATGTAAGTAGGGATCGTTCTAACCGGGGATTAACTAGGGGTGCTAATCTAATTTGAATTGACTTTAAAACACAAAAACTAAATGTAAATACTCTTAACAAGACTACTATGACTCAGAATGGCTTTGAAAAACTCAAACTGCATAAAACAATCAAACTGACTCAAATAGAAACTAGAACTTGATTTAGACGAATTTGAAACTGTTTATGACTCCAAAAGCTTAAAGATACAAAAATAAAACAAATACGAATGATTAAGACTCAACGAAATATGGGGGAAATGTGTTTGGACGATATTAAATTAAATGGACAGAATATAATTAAAGGCAAAATGTAAATATGAATGTGATGAAAATATGGATGATGGAATAGCCAAGGGGTTCTTCTCCACACATGTTACACTTGCATACAATATTGATTCTCAGTTGGTCTTTCAATAAGTTGTGAAACTCAATGCTCCAAGTTAATGAGGTCTGCTTAAATTAACTTTCAGATTTCCCTAAATTCGTTGGATTGAATGGAATACGCATTACAACCAAATTATTCTTAATCAAAGTCCCTAACTATGGAATACGCATGATAGAGACATTCAACAAAGATCATTAAGTTCAATGAAAATTATAAGTGTTGACGAGGCATTCGTTACTATGGAATACGCATGAAACTTATGCCAAGAATTCGTTTAACGCGATTGTTTATAAGCAACCTCCACTACTTGTGAATATAAGTTCATAACGATTAGGTGAAACTCACTTATATTCTAGCGTCATATTCATGCATGAAAATTAAGCTTGCAATCTCAATGAACATACATAAATAAGTTATCAATCAAACAGTTAAACGAATTGAATCCACAACTTATGAAATTCCAACCAAACGTAATCAATTCATATTGCAAATATAAACATAGTTTCGAATCACCCCCTAGCTAAAGGGGGTTTAGTTCCTCATAACCTTGAAATCAAAGAAACAACTAAACATTCCAACAACTCAAACTTGAATTGTATGAACGTTTAGGCACTCTTCTCTTCCATTACAAAACAAAGAAAATTGAATTCAAACATTGAAATCAAAGAAACACCTAAACATTCCAACAACTCAAACTTGAATTGTATGAACGTTTAGGCACTCTTCTCTTCCTCGTTGTTGTGGGACAAGGTCTAAGGTGAGCTTTGTGGATTATGTGAAGTGTTTTGGAGGGATGGGAAGGGGTTGTATAGTGGCTGAAATGGAGGATAAAAACTGCACAGATTGGAAGGATATGCACGGCAATGGATGTGTATTTGTGTGGTGTGTTGTGTTGTGAATTAGATGAGATGTCCCTAGGTGATGGGAATGCAAGGGTATTTATAGGAGGAGTGGAGATGTATATGGCTCTTTGTTTAAGGTGTTTGTGGCTGCAATGATGAAGAGTTAGAGCTGAAAATGAAAGGGAAAGCTGGAATGTGGAATGGTGCCCACGGCAAAGTGTTTTGGTGCATGTGTTGGCTGTTTTGTTTGTTGGTTAAAGCTTGTGTTTGCATGTGAATGTTGTTTGTGTGAAGTGTGTGTGAATGCATGTGGATTAAAGAGTGAATGGTGGCTGAAATAATGATGGAAAACAGCTAGGAGAAGTATGGAATGCATGTGAAATGTAAAGGGAAAAGCTGGAAATGGCTAGGAAGGTCACGGCATAGACTTGTTTGTTTGATGATGATGCATGTGATGGGTGGGAACAAAGGGGGAAACATGGCACAAGGGTGCTTGAGTGAATGATTGAATGTGCATGTGGATTAAAGAATGAGTGGTGGTGTAATGATGAAGTGAATGCATGTGTTGATGACTAGGTTAGTGGGTGGAAATCTGAAAATGGCATAAGGGAATGGGAGCTCACGGTTTTGGCTAGTGTTTGAATGTGTAAAGTGTGTGTGAATGCATGTGAAGATGCTAATAAATAATGCATGTAGGGTTAGGAAATAAAATCATAACTTAAAGGGGGATGATTAAAGGGTGTTGAAAGGTTTTGCATGGCTTTGAAGTGATTGTGGATTGGGCTAGAGTTTAAGTACATGAAATGGACCCAAATTGCTCATCCTTGCATGGCAAGGAATGGTGTTTGTGTTAAGCCCATGGCAAGGTGTTATGTGATTGGGTTAGGGCCATTGTTTTGTGTCTTCAAGTGCATACAAGGCCTTCAATTTCATCCAACACTTGGGCTCCAAGTATAAGCTATCCATCCTTAGCCCAATAGTGCTCCAAAACACTCCACAATGCATCCTTTCGTCAAACACGTCTTATTATCCTGAAAACACACAAAAGGAGCATAAAGGACTAAAATAACTAAAGAAACACAACGTAAATGCACGAGAACAAGCAAAGTAAGTCGCCTAAATATGCTCCTATCAGGAGGGATATCTAGCAATTTCCTCTCCCCTAAGTCATCCATTTTTATCTTCACAATTAATCTTTGGTGTAGAGACTTGGAGACATCAAGCTTTTGGTGTTTTGGAGAACATATCCTCAAATCGTCAAGGAAGCAAATGAGGTGACTTGAAGGCCCTCCACTTGGGTGAATCCCTTGTGTAATCAAGGATGAGCTACAAGGGTAATGATTCTCTAAATCCTTTCTTCTCTTTAATGTTGTTAAAGAGTTATGGTTCACCATGTACTAGGCTTTGAAAGTCATGGGTTTTATGAATTGTTTTTGGATGCATGCCTACTTTAATTTGTTAATAGTTTCCTATGTATTCAAATGTTCTTTACATGTTCTTAGCTAGGACATAAATTTTCCTTCATCGTGTTGAGTAAATCCATGGTAGAAGTATCATGAAGTTCGTAGTTACGAATGTCATGTCAATGTTTATGGTTTTCATAGAACTTAATGATCTTTGATTGTATCTCTATTATGCTGTTCATGTAGGGAACTATTGAAGAATAATTTGGTTGCCGATGCGTTATCCATCCAATTCAATGACTTAAGGAAAATCTGAGGGTTAATTAGTGCTATTCACGGTTAATCTGGGGCATTATCATTCATGGTTTATAGGAATAATAACTGGAAGTCGATTTGTATGCATATGTGTCATGTGTAGAGATGAACCCTCTAGCTAGCCATTCACTTAGTTAGAACCTGTTTTAATTTGTTTCTTTTAGTGTTTTGAGTCAAAGTTAAGTTAGAATTCATCCAAAGTAATCCTTAGTTTCTGTTTTGAGTCATTCTAGTTTGTTTTAAGTCATTAGAGTCTAGTTTAGTGTTTTTGAGTCTAATTTGAGTAGATTAGCATCCCTTCTAATCCCCGACCTAGAACGATCCCTACTTACACATACTACAATTATAGGGTTTAGTTTATGTGTTAGTTTATATCACATTAAATTTTGGCACCATTGTCGGGGATTAGCAAAATTGCTAATCTCCCATTTGTTTCTGTTTTTCTTTTCTTTTTTTCTAATTTTGTTTTGTTTTCTTTGTTTTAGGTACTAGTGTATGACTTGACGTTCTCAACGTATTCGTGCACATATATTGGAGTTTGATGACAATTTTGAACAAACTTTGAGAAGGAAGAGGAAGCAAACAGAACCAAATCCACCTAGTTCTAGCTTTGAATCCGAATTTGAAGAAGAAGAGGAGGAAGAACAAGACATGGCAATGGACAATCAAACAATCAAGGAACTTTTAGCCTCGGGGTTAGACAATGCCATGCCTATTTGCATTCAATACCCTAGGGTAGCTCCAGACAAGACTGATGAGTTTGAATTGAAGTTTAGCTTGTTGCATCACATTCCCAAATACCATGGGTTGTCCATGGAAGATCCGAACAAGCATTTGAAGGAATTTGAACTAGTATGCTCGAGTATGACACCCATTAATGTGGATGGCAATATTTTGAAGATGAAAGTCTTTCCATTCTCTCTTGTAGAAAAAGGCTAAATATTGGCTCTATGAACCAGCACCTGGAATCGTCACTTCTTGGGAAAGCATGAAGAGAGCATTCTTTTGTGGAAAAGGATTAGTGGAATTCAACAAAGCCAAGGAGAATCCTTTCCAGCTTATTATGAGCGGTTCAAGACTTTAGTTGCATTTTATCCACAACATCAAATGAAAGAAGAGCTTCTAATTCAATATTTCTACGAAGGACTCCTTCCACTTGAAAGACTAATGCTAGATGCCTCAGCAGGAGGTGATTTGGTAGACAAAACCCCAGTTGCTGCCAAGATCTTAATAGCCAATCGAGCCTTGAATGCACAACAATATGAGGGAGTTAGACAAAGAGACCCCTTCACGGCAAACCCAAGTGAATGAGGTAAGTACAATTTCCGAACTTCAATCCCAAATGGCTAATCCCACTGTTCTTTTGTCACAGTTTGTTGAAGGATCAAAAGTGCAAGGAACAAGTACTTGTGGTGTGTACTCTATACAAGGACACCTCTCTGAACAATGCCCTCAAGTAATAGAGAATGGGGATGGGAAAGTGACAATGCCATTAGGTATTAAGGCCAAAATCAGCCCAAATACATACGCCAACACTTACAATCTGGGATGGAGAGATCACCCAAACATGAAGTGGAGAGAGCCTCAAGAAACTCAACAACAAGGAGGATTTCGACCACCACCCCATGGGATGTTTCCAAGGCTATATGCACTAACATAACCCCAGTCACATTCGGGCCAACCAAATTCAGGTATGTCTTTGGATAATGATAAAGTTACTCACCACTTTGACGCAGGGAATGCAAAATCAAGCCAAAAAGGTGGATGAATTGGAGAAGTAAATGGGGCAAATGGCGGAATTCATGGGCCAATTCAGAGAGCAAGGCAAATTGCCTAGTTCAACCATTGTAAATCCAAGGGGAGGATTTGAAACCGCCAATGCTATCACTTTGAGAAGTGGCAAGGAAGTTGGAATCGACCCACAACCATCCAAATCAAGCCAAAAGGAAGATGAAAAGCTACTGCACAAAGAAGAGGAACAAGACAAGGCCACGGCAAGGGTGGAGTAACCCTTGCCCCAGCCCCCTAAGCACCCTATGCCGTCCAATTTAACTAAGTTAGGTCCAAATTCAATTGTTTCTACCGTTATTCCACCCAATGTGCCTTTCCCTCATAGATTTATGCAATCTAGGAACGAAAAGGATGAAAAAGACATTCTAGAAACGTTTAGGAAGGTGCACGTCAATATCTTGCTCCTTGATGCTATAAAGCAAATCCCGAAGTACGCTAAGTTTTTGAAGAGGGTTTGTACAACAAGGAAATAGATTCGGGAGAAAAAGGTGGTACATGTAAGTGAGAATGTCTCTGCAATGTTGCAAAAAAAGCTGCCACCTAAATGCAAAGATCCAGGTAATTTCACTATTCATTGTGTAATTGGTAATACAAGGTTTGAATATAATATGCTAGATTTAGGTGCATCAATTAATGTCATGCCATATTCTATTTATGCATCTATGAATCTAGGAGAGCCTAAAAATGATGGTGTTATTATTCAATTAGCCGATCGCTCTAATGCATACCCGAAAGGAGTTTTGGAAGATGTTTTGGTGCAGGTAGACCACTTGATTTTTCCTGTAGATTTCTATGTGCTTGACATGGAGAACTCAGCCCACTCTCTACCATCACCAATCTTACTTGGACGACCTTTCTTGAAAACAGCCCACACCAAGATTGACGTGGCCATGGGAGCCTTAACTATGGAGTTTGGTGGCGATACGATTAACTTTAAAGTTTCTGAATCTATTGAGAATCCTAATGATGTTCGTTCTTGTTTTTCCATTGATGCAATTAAAAATATAGGGCAGGAATGTTTAGCACCAATTAAGAAGGATGCATTTTAAACCACTAACGAAAAGGGAATTGGAATAAAGCACAAGGGACACGCCCCTGCCATTAAGAAACCCAATCTGACCGAGAGCACCCATAGTGAATTTGTTCGTAGTGCTACTACTTTTGAACCGACATCGTAGTATATTGGTAAGCCACCTATTCCAATTCCAATTCCAATTCCCATTTCAACTAATAGGTTGTTACCTTCTTTGGTGCAGGTTCCCAATCGAATCCAAGGTGGTGAGAGAGTTTACATGGACTTTAGGAAGCTCAACGCCACAATCAAGAAGGATCACTATCCCCTTCCATTCATTGAGCCTTGTTATGAGTATTTTGAGGAGCATGTCATGAAGGATGTACCCTCCATGCCGTGGACCCTAATGGAGCTTAAAAGGAGGTATTGTTCGGCTGAAAGACGTTAAAGCAAGCGCTTCTTGGGAGGCAACCCATGCGTTCAAATAAAGAGACCTAGGACTCTCCGGCTCTTACAACCAGATTTGCTCTCTTTTATCCTTCTCTTTATTGCTTTTACTTTGCCATATTTGTCATATTTGTTAGTTGTGTTGTTTGATTGTTTGTGTGTAAGTCTATGTTTGAAACATTGAGGACAATGTTTGGTTTAAATGTGTGTGTGGGGGGGGGGGGGGTAAACAAAGTGTTCTTCATGAATTTTCATTAGATTTTATCACCTATCACTTCTAAAGTTGTTACTCACTGTTTTTAAGTGTTTTTATTGTGTTTTAAATGTGTTTTGAAAGGAAAATACCAAAATTTGAAGAAAAGTTTGGTGTGAAAATTAACTTGACACACAAATTAAACCCTATTTGTGACAATTGTAGTAGATATGTAAGTAGGGATCGTTCTAGATCGGGGATTAACTAAGGGATGCTAATCTATGTAAATAAGACTCAAAAACACTAAACTAGACTCTATGGACTCAAAACTAACTTTAGACACTTAAAACAGCAACCAATACTAAAAAAGACTCACTTTTAGACTCAATAAAGGTTTTGGACGAAAATAGGACTTGAGTTGACTCAAAAGACTCAAGGAAAACAAGTTTTGACTCAAATATGAAGACTAAATAACATGGGGATTGTTTTTGACGAATTTTAGACTCAAAATAAAAATTTGTAGAAAACACTTTTGAAAAACGAATTTAAGTAAAGTAAATGGGTGGAAGGCTAGTTAGAGGGTCATTCTCCACACATGATATATGCATACGAACCAATGTCCAGTTATTACTCCTTTAGACTATGAATGACAACGCCCCAAATTAGTTGCATCGCACAACTAACCCTCAAGTTTTCCTTATTTCATTGAATTGAATGAAAACGCATTACAACCAAATTATCTTTTTCAAGTTCTTTATATGAGATGCATAACAAAGATACATATCAAAAGTCATTAAGTTTTGTGAAAACTATAAGCGTTGACAAGACATTCATCACTATGAAACACATGAGACTCATACCAAGGATTTACTTAACGCGATTGTGACTAGCAACCTCCACTACTTTTGAATATAAGTGAATAACAATTACGTGAAACCCCCTATACTCTAGCATCAAATTTATGCATGCAAATTAAGTGTTAACCCCCAACCCACATACATAAACCAGTTTTAATAACTTAGATAAGCAAATCACATTCATGCCTTAAGAAATAATAACCGGACGTAATCAATTCATATAAAACATATAATCATGGCTTCGAATTCTCCTCTAACTAAAAAGAAGTTAGTTCCTCATGTTCGCAAAACAAAGATAATTAAATTTAAACATTGAACTAAGACTAAGGATAGAATACACCTAGAAACTCTCCACACTCCAATGGCATGCACGACACTCCCTTGGATGGCAGATTGCACAAGTCCTCCTCTCCTTGCTTCCTTGCTTGCGGCACTAGGGTGGTGTAGAATGGATTGTGGTGTTTGATGGATGAAAGTATGAATGAATGAATGAGTGAGTGGATGGATTAAATGGTGAGGCATTGGCTGTTTATATAGGCTAATTATGCACACTTAGTGAAGGACAAGGATTGCACAATCCCATGGAAAAAGGGTTAAGTCTTTGTAGAAACCAAAAGGGAAAGGGATAGGGAATTTTCCCTAGAAATTAAGGGCTTCTAGAAACTAGGTATTTTTTGGCAGAATTTAGACTTCTAGAAGGGGTAAAGGGTAGATTTCTGGACCTAAATGGATAAGGACTCATGATATAGGTGTAGAGGAAGGATTACAACTCCTAAACCTACAAGGAATGGTCGACATGCGGCAAACAAATGGATAAGGCTTCTAGAAACTGAAATAGGTGTTTAAATGTGTAATTAATCCCCTCTAATTAGCTAGATTTAAGTCCTAACCTGATTTGGATAGGATAGGATAGGATAATGTTAGAGTTAGGAAAGGATAAGGTTTGTTAGGATAGGATAAGATAAGGTTGGATAAGGTTCCTTGTTTCTTGCTTCTTCCTTATCTTCATTGCATTAGGACTTCTTCTACTAGATTTGTAGCCTTTCCTAGCTCTTCTTGACTTCAATTTCATCCATCCTCTTTGCTCCATGGTTAAGCTATCCAATCCATGCCCAAAAATGCTCCAAATAGCCTCAAAATGCACTTGCTCCTTTTGCCATTAGGACCTAAAAACATACGAAAATAACTAAAAAGACTGAAATAAATAGTAATTAACTCCATAAATGCAAGGAAACAACATAACTAAGTAGCATAAATATGCTCCTATCAAAATTCGAAAAAGTATTGAAAAACCAAAAAAAGAGAGTTGTTTTTAAAGTCGTTTTTGATGTGTGTTTGTGTCTTAGGGTACCTTCCAACACAATGATGAGGATTTGGTTTTTAATTGCATGACTATTAAAGATAGTTACAAACATGGATGGAAGTTTGATATGCTCCTTGGTTTATACTTAGTTGTAGTTGTCATTTATGAATTCACATGTAATCACAAAGGAAAAAAAATCAGTTTTTGTAACATGCTTGAAGGAAGGAACTCAAACTAACTTTGTTTGGAGAGTTATTAATCTGTGATGTTTTTGTTTTCTAAAGTCGTTGCATGATCTCATTATTTCTTTGCTTGGTTATTACTTAGAATGCATTTTCATCATTATAGTTCCAAATACTAGAACTCATGCCCGTTTCATTCAAAGCATAAAAATTGAGTACATAACATAACACAAGATGAAGTTGTTTAGTTAAACTAGAGCCAAAAAGCCTTGTCCCTTTTCATTTGTAGTGTAGGTTTAACCCTTTTGAGCCTTATTTAGCCTATTTTCTTTGTTAACCACATTATCCTTACCTAGCCTAGAATAGGACTATCTATACCCTTGTTCTTAAAGGATAGTGGAGCATGACTTAGAGAGAATTCCTTTTGATCTACAATTTGCAGAAAAACAAGTGTGGGGGAAGGTTTTTCGTTGGAAATCTATGAGGATGTACATCTAGTGTGCCAAAGAATGAAAGAATAGGGCACGAAAAGAAAAAAAAAAAGAGGTGAAAAAGAAAGAAAAAAGAAGAAAAAGAGTTGAAAAATAAGTAAGAATGAACTCACAAGTATTGGTTGTTGAAGAAAGGGTCCAAAAGTTTGAATCTGGCCCTAAGTGTTGTGTGAAGTTTCCCTTCGTGTTTAGAGTTGGTTTCTGCATTCAAAAGTGAATTCTAAGTGTTTATTTCATTACTTTGCTTACTATTGCTTTAAGAATTTTTGTTTATTCTTACCTTTCTTTGTTAGCCAATACCTTAGCCCCGTTACAACCCTTAGACTTCTATCTTGATTGTTATGTGTTTTAATATGTGGAGTTTAAAATTGGTATGAGCATATAGTATCCCTGGTTCTCGCGTCTAAGTAGTGACCTTCCATTCATGAGATCATATACATGTTAATAATTCCTGAAAATGCCTTCTTTGATTATACATATGTGAGTGCTAGTCTACATGTTTACATCAATTTTCTCACATATAACTAGTGTAGGGATTGTAGTCAGAAAATCTGTGTGAAAATAGAGAGTATATCCGGTGAGAAATTGAGAAATTGAGGGATTCTCTAAGGCATGTTACTACATTCGAAATGTTGTTTTAATTGATTAAATGTGAGCTAGTTGATAGGAGCATATTCATGCGACTTAAATGGCTTGTTCTCGTGCATTTACGTTATGTTTCTTTAGTTATTTTAGTCCTTTATGCTTCTTTTGTGTGTTTTCAGGTTCTAAGGGCAAAGTATGCAAAAGGATGCCTTTTGGAGCCTTTTGGAGCAAATTAGAGATTGAAATGGATATCATATGCTTGGAGCCAAGAGGATGGACGAAATTGAAGGCTTGAAGTCGGAATGTTAAATACTAAAAGACCTCATGTTTGAGCATCATTGAAGACTCCTACGCATTTTAGAACACAAAAACAACATTCCTTGCAACCTTAGGACAATGTCGTGTGTTTCCTTGTGTCTCCCTTCCTTGCCATGCAAGGAAGGGCTTTGTTCCCTATTTTAAACACTTAAACACTTCCACTTATCATTCACCACTTATCATTCACCACATATCATTCACCACTTATCATATCATACACTTATCATTCACTTATCATATCATACACTTATCATATCATTCACTTATCATATCATACACTCAATCACTTAACCCATCAATGCCGTGCATAACCCACCTTCATTCAACCAACTTTGCACATGCATTCATCATAACCTAGCTGTCATATTCCCCTTTCATCATTCAGCACCAAACACCATCATTGCCGTGCATTTCATGCACTCCCAACCTTTAATCCACATGCATTCACAAAACATTCACCCTAGCTTTAATTCACATGCTTTCACATGCATTTTCAGCACATTCCCTTGCACATTCCAACCATTGCCGTGCACACCATCAGATTTCCAGCATATTCACATGCATTCCATCCTTTAAAACATTTCACATGCACTCCCTTTAATTAATTAACCCACATGCACCCTTTATTCTTTCATCATTCCAGCCACTCCACATCCCTCACCAAGAAATCATTCAACACATGCATCCATAATCATTTCTCCAACCTTGCTGTGCACTCCTATCCCATTCCACATGCCATTGTCATTCCACTTCATTTCACCCTACCTTTCCAGGTTGTCCACTTCATCCTTGCAGCCATTCCACATTCATTTCAACTCACATGCACTCATCATCATAGACCTAGCTGTCATTCCACTTCATTGCACATGCATCTTCAAATAAATCAGCCACATGCATCTCCCATCACCATTCCAGATTTCCACCACGTTCCTAGCTGTCATGTTCCCTCTTCTTCACCTATAAATAAGCATCCATTGCAGACCTCAATTCATATACACTCTTCCATACACATTTCAGTCACAAACACCAACCATTTCCTTATTGCCGTGCCTTCCCTTCCAATCCAAACACCATCCAACCTTCATACACACTCCCCACTCCATTCCACATACTCCTCATCCCCCCAAATCCTATCCTTAGACCTTGTGCCGCAACGAAGAGGAAGAGAAGAGGGCCTAAACGTTCATACAATTCAAGTTTGAGTTGTTGGAATGTTTAGGTGTTTCTTTGATTTCAATGTTTAATTTCAATTCTCTTTGTTTTGTACCATGAGGAACTAAACCCCCCCTTGGCTAGGGGGGGATTCGAAATATATGTTTATGCTTGCATTTTGATTTGATTACTTCTAATTGCGTTTCATAAGTTGTGGATTCAATTTGTTTAACTGTTTGATTGATAACTTATTTATGTATGTTTATTGAGAGTGCACGCTTAATTTTCATGCATGAATATGACGCTAGAATATAAGTGAGTTTCACCTAATAGTTACGAACTTATATTCACAAGTAGTGGAGGTTGCTTATAAACAATCGCGTTAAACGAATTCTTGGCATAAGTTTCATGCGTATTCCATAGTAACGAATGCCTCGTCAACACTTATAATTTTCATAGAGCGTAATGATTCTTGCTTGTATCTCTATTATGCAATCATGTAGGGGACTTGTGGGGAATGTTTTGGGTTGTCGTATGCAATCATCCAATTCAATAACGTTAGGAAGATTTGAAAGTTAATTTAAGCGGACCTAATTAACTTGGAGCATTGAGAATTCATGGTTTATTGAAATGCAATTGGAAATCGTTTTATTATGCAAGTGTAACATGTATGGAGATGAACCCCTTAGCTATTCTATCATCCATTCATTCCATTTCATCAATTTCATATTTACATTCTGTTTTAATTGCAATTTGTTCATTTAATTTAATTTCGTATAAACCTAAATCCCCCTTTACTTTAATGTCAAATTAGTTAGAAATCAATTTAGTTTGTGTTTTTAAGAGTCTTGAGTCAAGTTACAACTTAATTTCGTCCAAATTTGTGTTTATACTCAAAACTGCCCAGAAAGTGGTTTTTAGGCAGATTTGAGTGTGTTTGTGCTGTTTTGAGTCTTTTAGTTTGTTTGAGTGTTTTAAAGTTTAGTTTTGCATTCTTTGAGTCTAGCATAGTGTTTATATTGTGTTTTTACGTTTTTGAGTCGAATCCAAGTGATTAACAATCCCTCCTAATCCCCGGTCCAGAACGATCCCTACTTGCATACTACAATTTGACAAAAAGAGGGTTTAATTTGTGTGCGTATAATTCCCGCATCACTAGTGAGTGGTGACTATAGTTAAGTATATGCTCGAGGGTAGGGATAGCTAAAATATGTGGGCGTAGTGATTTTTAACATATTATGTTGCATTGAAAATCCCTGAGGCAATTGTTGGAAGGTTTAGGTTGTGTTTTGTTTTCTTTGTTTTGCTCGGGGACTAGCAAATGCTAAGTGTGGGGGAATTTGATAGGAGCATATTTATGTGACTTAGTTAGTTTGTTTTCTTGCATTTACATAGCTAATTTCTATTTATTAGAGTGTTTTAGACTATTTTTCATGTGTTTTCAGGTTTAAATGACAAAGTTGGCAAGAAAATGCAATTTGGAGCATTTTAGAGCAGTTTTGGGCTTGGAATGGATAACACATGCATGGAGTAAGGTGGATGGACGAATGTGAAGCTCAAGAAGGGCTAGGAATGTGCTTAACATCTGGAAGAATTAATTCAAGACATTGAAATAAGGAATCAGCTATAAAGAAGGAAACATTATCCAAACAACCTTATGTTATCCAAACATTATCCAAAATCTTATATTATCTTATCCTAACCTTATCCTAATCTACCTTAATTCCAGCTACAAGAAGGGCATCCAAATGATATTAGGATACCTACAAATTAGGTTTCTAGAAGCCAAAACCCTATCCCTAAATCTATGCCACACCACTCCTTCTAGAAGTTCTAGAACCTGCCGCAAGGATCATTCCTTGTCTTCCCTGGAATCTGATTGAAAGTGTCCTTGTTCTTTGTTGATTTGGAGTCCTAATTCCTCTCCTTTTCAGCCCATGCCGTGCTTCCCTTCTCCCTATAAATACATAGTGCCACAACCTTCATTCACTACCCATCTCTCACCACAATTCACACCACACATCCATCATACACATAAATCTCTCATTGTGCCCCAGCCTTGCAAGGAGAAAGGATAGGAGACCCTTGGAGCCATGCCTTGCCATTCAAGCTTGGATTGCTGGAACGTTCTTAGGTGTATTCTATCCTTTGTTTTCAATGTTTAATTTAATTTATCTTTATTTAAGTGCGAACATGGGGAACTAAACTCGTTTTAGCTAGAGGTGGATTCAAAGCCATGAATGTGATTTACTTATCTATTTGATTGATAACTTATTCTTGTATGTTGATTAATGATGCATACTTAGATTGCATGCATGAATTTGATGCTTAAATATAAAGGAATTTCACCTAATCGTTATGAACTTATATATATAAGTAGTGGAGGTTGCTAGTCACAATCGTGTTAAGTAAATCCGTGGCAAGAGTATCATGCAGTTCATAGTTATGAATGTCATGTCAATGTTTATGATTTTCATAGAACTTAATGATCTTTGATTGTATCTCTATTATGTTGTTCATGTAGGGAACTATTGAAGAATAATTTGGTTGCCGATGCGTTATCCATCCAATTCAATGACTTAAGGAAAATTTGAGGGTTAATTAGTGTTGTTCACGGTTAATCTGGGGTGTTGTCATTCATGGTTTATAGGAATAATAACTGGAAATCAATTTGTATGCATATGTGCCATGTGTCGAGATGAACCTTCTAGCTAGCCATTCACCCATTTAAACACCCAATTTCGTCCAAGTTATTTAGAGTCTTTAATTCTGTTTGTTTTTACTTTAATTTCGTCAAAACCACTCCCCCCCTTTAATATGTCGTGTTTACTTATAACCTGTTTTAATTTGTTTCTTTTACTGTTTTGAGTCAAAGTTAAGTTAGATTTCGTCCAAAGTAATCCTTAGTTTCTGTTTTGAATCATTCTAGTTTGTTTTAACTCATTAGAGTCTAGTTTTGTGTTTTTGAGTTGAATTTGAGTAAAATAGCATCCCTTCTAATTCTCGGCCTAGAACGATCCTTACTTACCCATACTACAATTATAGGGTTTAATTTGTGTGTTAGTATATATCACATCAGAACCAGATCAACCAACAACAATGGAGGGTGACTATTTGGCAACAAAATCCATGACATCACTTGTGAACATTGAAGAGGTTGGAAGAGAGGAGTTGGGCTTGGCAGACTTGCTCGACCTTGTGTGAAAAAAACCCAAAAAGGTTTATTCTGAAGCCAATATAGTGTTCAGCAACCTAAGTCCAGCCCTAGCAAACCATCTGAAGCCAATATATATAACAGCCCATCTGAAAGGAGTCCTCTTCAAGAGGGTGTTGATAGATATGGTGGGGCAGCAGTTAATGTTCTCACATTCAAGCAAATGAGGGGTTGTGTAGAAGTGAGGAAGATCTTATTCTCACTAATCTCATGGTTTCTAGTTTCTCTGGGGCTATCACCAAAACCTATGGGATATTGCCTTTGGAGGTAGACTTAGGGTCCAAGCAAATCATGTTGGCATTCTTTGTGGTGGACAACAACTCTACCTATGGGGTATTGCTAGGGAGAGATTGTATTCACCAAAGTTTATCTGTACCATCCACTTTACATCAACAAGTTACTGTCTACCATGAGGCCATGATTGAGGAACCAGGATTTTGGGAGATAATAGAGGCCGAATCACGGCCATTTCACCCCACAGCTAATATTGCAAAAGCAACTTTTACAATCTGAGTGTTGGGATCTTGCAGTGTTTGGAAGTTAAAAAGAACAGTCGCCCTACCAAGGTGACGACCCAAAAGCTCTTGGAACAAGGATTGTCTCTCACCAAGGAGGAATAGGAAATGCCTCACATTGTCCCAGCCCATCAACACCAATAATGTCAGAGTAGAAGAGGAAGGACCAAGTGATTGCAGTCAAGTCTTTAATCAAGAGACTGCTGGTGTATAGGAAAAAGAGAAAAGAGATTAGAAGGAGCTCAGCCAAGGAAGTGGCATGGTGTTGAGTGCATATAGCTATATTTATATGCCTTCTTTTACTTAGGTTTTTGACTTAAAATCTCTATGCATTACAAGGTATTTTGTTGTTGGTATTGTATTTCAGGATGAAAGTAAGGACTTGAAGAAATCATCTTATTTTGAATATTGTAACAAGTGGCCCTAGATCCGCTAGAAAAGGCCCTTGCAGAACAGCCAACTTGCGAGCTTTGCCCCGAAGTGCTCTAAACAAATTAGAAAATGGGCCATATATGGTTGGAAAGCCCATTATTCTTTCTAATGGTCTTTACAGATTGTGATTTGGAGGTTTCGACAAGAAATTATGATAGAATAAAGAGAAGCTGTTTAGTTTCAAATTCTGATAACAACTAGTTTTCAGTTACTCCTATACTAAAAGCTGGTTGTAATGAGTTATAAATGAGAGTCAATTCAAGGATGTAAATACGTCAGATATTAGAAAACTCCTAAGCCTTTTAATAGGAGAGAAATACACAGAATTTGAAAGAGAAAAAGGAGGAGATTTATAACATCAAAGAGGATGAGGAGTCCACCTTGAGTCGTTTCTAGGTTCTTGCTTTCCTAACTTTTTATGTATTTCATTTTTATGTATTTTGTTATGTTTTTAATTTAGGTTATGGATACTTAGGGCTGCTTCGAAGCCCTAGCCATGATTGAATTAATGTTGTGATGCAGTTTTAGTTTATCAATTTCATTTGCAATCTAGAATCAGTTCTCTATCTTAATTGTTTCAAGCACATATTTTCAAGCTTAGCTACCTTGTTTATGTTTGCTTTCTATTCAGAATGATAAGGATGACTGCCATGTCTTCTTTCATTCCTTAGCAACATGTGGTTAGGTTCAAAACTAATCATGTAATCTGATTCCATGAAAATCTAGGATAAATACCATGTCCTAGGGTTCATGTGATGTTCATAATCCTCTTCGTTCTTAATGAGTTTCTAGGTGCTAAATCTGAGTATATGCCATGCTAGGTTACACCTACAAATATAAGTTTGATGTATATGCCACGCATCTAACATGCAAAGAAAGTGAGGATTCATACAATCTAGTTATATGCCATGCTAGATATGTGAACATCTTAGTTGTGCATTTGAAATGGATAAGTTAAAAGATTATCTCAGTGATTCATGAATGTTTAGGGGAAGGCCTTAGCTTATTTTAAGTCAGATTTATGTCCTAAAAATGTTTCTAACCAATGTCTCAGGTTTGTTTTTAGGAAGTTCTAATTTTTTCCTTTTCTTTCTGTCTTTATTTATTTTCCAAAATTACTTAAACCCCCCAAATTTAAATCATAGGAGTCATTAACTGATGCTAATATGTAAGAGTCAAAGGTAGTCCCTGTGGTTCGACACCCTTACTTGTGCCACTATATTATCCTTATATTTACACTCAAACGGAACTTCAACACAGGGTGAGGAAAAGGAACTTCGGGCACCAAGGACAAGGAAGGAGAAGAGTTTTTGGGAGAGGAAGTAGAAGCAGCTATTCACATGGTTGAATGTATATATGACTTGGACTGGCCAGAAGATGAGCTTGAGGGTCCAAAGTCAGTTGAATTTTTGTGTATTGAGCCTGATAAACCAGCACCAGAAGTACAAGACTCCTTGGAAACCATTAACTTAGGGACTGAGGGAGATCCAAGGCCAATACAAATCAGTGGCTTATTAGAGGTTGGAGATCAGGCAAAAATAGTTGACCTTTTGCATGAATTCAAAGACTATTTTGCGTGGCATTACACAAAGATGCCTGGATTGGACCCCAGCTTAGTGGAACACAGAATGCTTATCAAAGAAAGGTACAAACCTACGAAACAAATGCCAAGAAGAATGTCGAAAGGGATAGAAGAAAAGGTCAAAGAAGAGATTGAGAGGTTAGATTTATTAGGCCTGCAAAGTATGTCGAGTGGTTGGCCAACATTGTACTTGTATTAAAAGCTATAACTAATTCCATTTGATGTTATGTCGACTATAGAAACATTAATGAAGCCACGCCGAAAGATGAATGATACGTAGATTATACGCACACAAATTAAACCCTATTTGTGACAATTGTAGTAATGATGTAAGTAGGGATCGTTCTAACCGGGGATTAACTAGGGGTGCTAAACACTTGATTCAAATAAATAAACTAATTTTTAAAACACTTAACTTACTTAACAAGAACTCAGAACAAGTACACAAGACTTTAAATACTTGAAAACACAAAAATAAAACAAATACGAATGATTAAGACTTAACAAAAGATGGGGGGGATTGTGTTTGGACGAGATTAAATTAAATGGACAAATTGTAATTAAAGGCAAAACGTAAATATGAATGTGATGAAAATATGGATGATGGAATAGCCAAGGGGTTCTTCTCCACACATGTTACACTTGCATACAATATTGATTCTCAGTTGGTCTTTCGATAAGTTGTGAAACTCAACACTCCGGGTTAATTAGGTCCGCTTAAATTAACCGTCAAGTTCTCCTTAAGTTAATGAATTGGATGGGTTAGCGTGATAGGAGCATATTCATGCGACTTAAATGGCTTGTTCTCGTGCATTTACGTTATGTTTCTCTAGTTATTTTAGTCCTTTATGCTTCTTTTGTGTGTTTTCAGGTTCTAAGGGCAAGGTATGCAAAAGGATGCCTTTTGGAGCCTTTTGGAGCAAATTAGAGATTGGAATGGATATCATATGCTTGGAGCCAAGAGGATGGACGAAATTAAAGACTTGAAGTAGGAAAGTTAAATCCTAAAAGACCTCATGTTTAAGCATCATTGAAGACTCCTACGCATTTTAGAACACAAAAACAACATTCCTTACAACCTTAGGACATTGTCGTGTGTTTCCTTGTGTCTCCCTTCCTTGCCATGCAAGGAAGGGCTTTGTTCCCTATCATTCACTTATTATAAGCATTCACTTATCATATCATTCACTTATCAAACCATTCACTTATCACTTCCATTCACTTATCACTTATCACTTCCATTCACTTATCACTTATCACTTCCATTCACTTATCACTTATCACTTCCATTCACTTATCACTTATCACTTCCATTCACTTATCAATCACCACATATCATTCATTTATCACTTAACATATCATTCATTTATCACTTAACATATCATACACTTATCATAATCATTCACTTATTCTTTCATCATTCAACCACCAATTCAACACATGCATTTCAAACCTTTCAACACCCTTTAATCATCTCCCTTTAAGTTATGATTTTATTTCCTAACCCTACATGCATTATTTATTAGCATCTTCACATGCATTCACACACACTTCACACAAACAAACAACTCAAAACCGTGAGCTCCCATTCCCTTATGCCATTTTCAGATTTCCACCCACTAACCTAGTCATCAACACATGCATTCCCTTCACATTCACCCACATGCACTCCCACTCTTTAATCATATGCACTCCCATCATAATTCCACCACCAATTCAGCCACAAAACATTATCATTGCACCACATTCAACCACTCCACATCCCTCACCAAGAAATCATTCAACACATGCATCCATAATCAATTCTCCAACCTTTGCCGTGACCTTCATTCCCATTTCCAACATTTTCACATGCATTTCCAGCTTTCACATGTCTTCACATTCATTTCCAAACAAGAATTCCTTCTTTAATTCACATGCATTCACATTCATTCACCATTAGCTTTATTTCTCATGCAAACACATTTATTTCCAGCTTTCCATAACTTTTCCTAGTTGTTTTATTACATACATTCCCCCTTCATTATTCCAAACACATGCACCCATAATCATTCATCCCCTCCTAGCTGCAATATTCCCTCTTTTGGTCCCCCCATTTCACCTATAAATAAGCATCCAACACTCCTCAAAATTCATTCACTCCCCATTCCATCTCTCCATTTCTCACACCACAACTAACACAAACACTTCCCCTTAGAATCCAAAACCGTGAGTCCCCATTCCACCACTCCTCATCCATTTCCATAATCCCCCAAACCTCACCTTAGACCTTGTGCTACAACAACGAGGAAGAGAAGAGGACCTAAACGTTCATACAATTCAAGTTTGAGTTGTTGGAATGTTTAGGTGATTCTTTGATTTCAATGTTTCATTTTAATTCTCTTTGTTTTGTACGTATGAGGAATGGAAGAGAAGAGTGCCTAAACGTTCATACAATTCAAGTTTGAGTTGTTGGAATGTTTAGGCGTTTCTTTGATTTCAAAGATATGAGGAACTAAACCCCCTTTAGCTAGGGGGTGATTCGAAACTATGTTTATATTTGCAATATGAATTGATTAACTTTCGTTGGAATTTCATAAGTTGTGGATTCAATTTGTTTAACCGTTTGATTGATAACTTATTTATGAATGTTTATTAAGAATGCGCGCTTAATTTTCATGCATAAATATGACGCTAGAATATAAGTGAATTTCACCTAATCGTTATGAACTTATATTCACAAGTAGTGGAGGTTGCTTATAAACAATCGCGTTAAATGAATTCTTGGCACTAGTTTCATGCGTATTCCATAGTAGCGAATGCCTCGTCAACACTTATAGTTTTCATAATGCTTAATGATCTTTGATTGTATCTTTATTGTGCTTTTCACGTAAAGGACTTTTGGAGAATGTGGTGAATTGCGTTGCGCTAACCCATCCAATTCATTAACTTAAGGAGAACTTGACGGTTAATTTAAGCGGACCTAATTAACCCGGGGTGTTGAGTTTCATAATTTATCGAAAGACCAACTGAGAATCAATCTTGTATGCAAGTGTAACATGTATGGAGATGAACCCCTTAGCTAGCATTCATCCATAAATTTCATCTTTACATTCTGTCTAGTTTATTAACTTGTTTCGTTATTTCAATTTTCGTAAAAACCTCAATCCCCCTTTTGCTTTAATGTTCATTTTAGTTAGAATTCAATTTAGTTTGTGTTTTTAAAGCATTTTGAGTTTTTGGTTTGTCGTAGTGTTTTTAAACTTTAATTTTGCATTCTTTGAGTCTAGTTTAGTGTTTTAAACTTTATTTTACGTTTTTGAGTCAGTTTCCAAGAGATTTGCAATCCCTCCTAATCCCCGGTCCAGAACGATCCCTACTTATACTTATACTACAATTGTCAAAAAGAGGGTTTAATTTGTGCGCATATAATTCTCGCATCATAGCGCAACGCAATTCACCACATTCTCCAAAAGTCCTTTACGTGAAAAGCACAATAAAGATACAATCAAAGATCATTAAGCATTATGAAAACTATAAGTGTTGACGAGGCATTCGTTACTATGATGAGCATGAAACTCGTGCCAAGAATTCATTTAACGCGATTGTTTATAAGCAACCTCCACTACTTGTGAATATAAGTTCATAACGATTAGGTGAAATTCACTTATATTCTAGCGTCATATTCATGCATGAAAATTAAGCGCCCATTCTTAATAAAAATTCATAAATAAGTTATCAATCAAACGGTTAAACAAATTGAATCCACAACTTATGAAATTCCAACGAAAGTTAATCAATTCATATTGCAAATATAAACATAGTTTCGAATCACCCCCTAGCTAAAGGGGGTTTAGTTCCTCATAACTTTGAAATCAAAGAAACCCCTAAACATTCCAACAACTCAAACTTGAATTGTATGAACGTTTAGGCACTCTTCTCTTCCATTCTCATACGTACAAAACAAAGAGAATTAAATTTAAACTTTGAAATCAAAGAAACACCTAAACATTCCAACAACTCAAACTTGAATTGTATGAACGTTTAGGCACTCTTTTCTTCCTCGTTGTTGTAGCACAAGGTCTAAGGTGAGCTTTGGGGATTATGTGAAGTGTTTTGGAGGGATGGGAAGTGGTTGGATAGTGGCTGCAATGGAGGAGAAAAACTGCACAGAAATGGAAGGGGATTTGCGGCACAAGGGTTGTGTTTGTGTTGTGTGAAGTGTATGAAATGAGATGATCTTGAATGAATGAATGCAAGGGTATTTATAGGAGTAATGGAGGGAACATGACAGCTAGGAGGTGGGTGGAAATGTGGCTGCAAGTTTGGTGAATGATTATGAGTGAATGCATGTGAATGTGGCTAGGTTGGAAAGCTGGAAATCTGAAAATGCAAATGGGAATGCTGAAATGCAAAGGTGGCCACGGTTTTGAGTGTGTTTTGTGTTGGAAATGCATGTGAATGCATGTGAATGTTGTTTGTGTGAAGTGTGTGTGGGTTAAAGAGTGAATGGTGGTGTAATGATGAAGTGTGATGGCTGAAAATGTCAAGGGAAATGCATGTGATTGCACGGCAAAGAATTTCAGGATGCATGTGTGTTGGTGTGTTGTGTGATTGTTTTGTGGTTGAATGATTAAGTGGCTGAATTAAAGAATGGGAGTGCATGTGGCTTAGGTGGTGTAATGATGAAGTGGGAATTGAAAGAATGTGGTTGGAAAGTGGAAGGGAAGGCATGGCACAAAGGGGGAAGTGTTGGAAATGCATGTGATGCATGCCAATGTTGTCTTTTGGTGCATGTGTGTGTTGAATGGTGTCCTTTAATTATGCACGGTTTAGGGCTGTTAAGGGGAGAGAAATGGGAGTGAATGTGGCTTAATGATGAAGGGGGAAAGCTTGGAAAACATGTGGCAAGGTTGGTTGCATGATGATGATGCATGTGAGTTGAAATGCATATGTTTAAATGGTTGAAATGTGTAGATGATTATGAGTATAATAAGTGATAAGTGAATGATGTATTAAGTGATAAATGAATGATATGTTAAGTGATAAATGAATGATATGTGGTGAGTGATAAGTGAATGGAAGTGATAAGTGATAAGTGAATGGAAGTGATAAGTGAATGGTTTGATAAGTGAATGATTATAATAAGTGAATGATATGATAAGTGAATGCTTATAATAAGTGAATGATATGATAAGTGAATGCTTTAAGTGTTTAAAATAGGGAACAAAGCCCTTCCTTGCATGGCAAGGAAGGGAGACACAAGGAAACACACGACAATGTCCTAAGGTTGCAAGGAATGTTGTTTTTGTGTTCTAAAATGCGTAGGAGTCTTCAATGATGCTTAAACATGAGGTCTTTTAGGATTTAACTTTCCTACTTCAAGTCTTTAATTTCGTCCATCCTCTTGGCTCCAAGCATATGATATCCATTCCAATCTCTAATTTGCTCCAAAAGGCTCCAAAAGGCATCCTTTTGCATACCTTGCCCTTAGAACCTGAAAACACACAAAAGAAGCATAAAGGACTAAAATAACTAGAGAAACATAACGTAAATGCACGAGAACAAGCCATTTAAGTCGCATGAATATGCTCCTATCAATGAATACCCTATGCCCAAGGCTGACCTGTCCATAGATGCAGTTGCAAAACATAAAGTTTTATCTTTTATGGATGTGAATGCTGGGTATAACTAGATAAAAATGGCTAAAGAAGATATATATAAGACAACATTTAGGTGCCCAGGACATATAAGAGCATATGAATATGTGGTCATGCCATTTAGATTGAAAAATGCTGGTGTTACCTATCAAAGGGCAATAAATGCTATTTTTCATGATTTAATTAGGCATAGTATGAAGGTGTATATTGATCATATTGTGGTGAAATCTACAACTGAAGAGCAACACTTAGAAGATCTTAGACAAGCCTTATTGAGAATGAAGGCCCACCAGTTGAAGATGAATCCTAAGAAATGTGCCTTTGGGGTTAAATCGGGGCAAATTTTTTGGGATTCCTAGTGCATCAAAGAGGAGTGGAGATAGGCAAGAACAAAAGCTCGGGCTATAATGGAATCACCTGCCTCTATCAACAAAGTACAATTACAGAGGCTGTTGGGAAATATCAACTTTTTAAAAAGATTTATTGCTAACTTGGCAAGCAAAGATCCAACCATTGACTCCTTTATTAAAATTGAAGACTCAAGATGAATTCGAGTAGGGCCCTCAACATTATGAAGCTTTTGACAGAATAAAAGTCTGTCTGGCCTCTCCACAATACTCATGCCCCCTCAGAGGGGGAAACCTTTGAAGCTTTATATCTCTGCATCTGAAAAGTTAAAAGGGAGTTTACTAGCACAAAACAATGAAGGTGGGAAGCAGTAAGCAACATACTACCTCAGTAGGATCTTTACTGAGGTAGAGACAAGATATACTTCAGTTGAAAAGCTATGTTTAGCTTTATACTTCAATGCTTGCAAATTAAGGCATTCCATGTTACCATGCCACATCCATATCATTGCCAAGATTGATGTGACCAAATACATGTTGTCTAAGCTAATGCCAACTGGAAGAATTGGGAAGTGGATTCTAGCACTATTAAAGTTCAGTTTTCAGTATGTGCCTCAAAAGGCAATAAAGGGACAAGCAATTGTAGACTTTTTTGTCCAAGCACCAAGAGTCCCTGGAAGAACTTGCCAACATCCCAGGAACTTTAGAAGTGGCCAGCCTATGGATCCCACCTAGTAAAGATCACTCAGGCAAATAAGAATGAATCCAACAAGAAGTAAGGAAGATAACTAGCCTATGGATCACTCCTTGGAAGTTGTATTTTGATGGATCTTGCACCCAACATCCTGCTGGAGCTAGGATTATTGTTATTCATTCCTTCTAGATTACCAAGATACTACCAATAACAGGGCGGAGTATGAGGCGTTGATCATTAGCCTAGAAATCTTGATAGAGTTAGGGTCATTTGCTCAGGTATCCTATTTCAAGAGAATAACAAAGAGTCAAAGACTTAGCAAAAATGTTAAAGAAGTTAAATTTCAAAATCAACCTAGCACTCAAAGTTCAAAAAGTCATACCTTCAACTCCTCAACAATCTTGGCGAGGACTTCCTTATCTTCTTATTGTACTTCTGCACTCGACTACCTTTTTATAGGAGTAGGAGCAGGTTTTTGGTGGCTGGAGGCCCTGATTATAAGGAAAAAGGGGAATTAGCTTGAGACTCAAAGAAAATCGAAAGTGAGAAGAAGTAGAAGAAGACTAAGACTAAGTTACTTACTGGAAGTCTTCGGTTTCTTTTTGCCCATTTCAACTGGATGGGTAGAAAAAGCTTTGGAGGCTTGAGAGGTCTGAGACCTAGGCAAGGCATATGGAGCTTGAGGCCTCTCTTTGGGGTTAGATTCTAAAGACTCCACTACAAAAGCCCTTGCTGTACTTCAGGCCCAACCTTGGCCCCTAATTCACTGAAGAGCTTTGAGATGTCTCCAGCATCCCCAACAGCTTGGTTGGACCCAACTTTTTCCCTTGCTGTCTTCGCAACAGCCTTTTGAAAAACCAAGGCATTTGCAGTTTCCATCTATGGTCCGACATCCATTTCTTCAGTATTGCCTTGGGCTGCAAGACTAAAATAAGAGTTAGCAAATGACAGATTATGAAGGCAGCATGAAGAAAAGCAAAACAGAAGTAATGTGATTTACCTATGAGCAGAAGTTGGTTCTTCTGGTTGATGGCCTTATTCCAATTCTCAAACTCATCATTCTTATGAAAAGATTTAAAGAATACCTGCCTGAAAAGTCGATCATGGGCTTCCCTAATGTCTCTATCATACTTCCTTAACCACTTGGCCTTCCACCAAGTGGCAAAGGAGGGAGTGTAATCGAAGTTCAATGCCATGAGCTTGTGGGCGATCTTGCTCATCACTTTCAGGCTGCGCTGAGCTACCCGAAATGTTATTTTGGAGGGAGAGTGAAGATAGAAGGAAGTCCCATAGTGCAAGGAGTCAAAGAAGGGCACTGAGATTGCCTGCCTGAATCCCAACTGTCTACCACAGAAGTTAGGGTGGTAGACTTCTAGCCCACACTCATAGCCAGTTCGGTCGCTTCTCACTCCCTACGCTAGATCCCTCTATTAAATACAGCTTATAAACTTCTTCTTACATGTGTTGCTGGCATCCTCCTCGAATGCGTCCTAGAAGATTCGGTCAGAGAACCAAGGGTACCTCCTGAGCACAAAGGCACCCCACTCCAAATCTGCCAGAGTTCGACAAATCTGGAAGAAGTAAGGGTAGGCGAGAGTAGAATAGTTGGTGACGAAAGCTTCTGCTAAGATGCAAGCTGGAGCTACGCCTTCAGGGAATTCTAAGTTGGCCACCCGACACTTGGGGAAGTACCATTGGAGCTAAAGTTGAGCCATCTTGGTAGGCCTATTGCGGTTGGTCTCAAATGGCTTGCCCTTGGTTATCTCATGAAGAAGATGGTAGAGGTGCGCTAAGATGAAAGGCCATGTGGCAACATTGACGAATGAATATAGTGCTTCCATCAAGGGGATCCACTCCAACTTCACTCCTTTCTAGTTATTGAGGAACACATGTTTGTTCAACCAATAGAGGAGGAAGTACATGTGTTCCTGAGCCCTATCTACAGTGGGAGAGGGCAAACTGAATATTTTCTTTACAAAGGGGATGAAGCTTACGAAAGATGTCTCATAGCTCTTGAAGGTTGATGAATTATACTCCAAATGAGTGACTGAGTTGGAAGCCTCTGAGCCTTCAGTGGTTAGGCGAGGGCCAGTCGTCTGTGATGTCCAGACACCTGCCCGAGGGCTTCAGGTCGAAGACCTGAGCCATGTCTAGAACTGTGGGAGTCATGAGACCCATTCTAAAATCGAATGAGTTGGTTTCATTGTTCCAAAAAAGGAGAACAGTGGTTAGAAGCTCAGGCTTGGCTATGCAAATTAAGTGTGCACTCTCAATTCATATACATAAACAAGTTTTAATTCAAAAAGATAAGTAAATTGAATTCACCATTCATGAAATCACAACTGAAAGTAATCAAATCATAATGCAAATATAGCCATGGTTTCGAAATTCCCCCTAGCCAAAAAGGGGATTAGTTCTTCATACTCACAAATCATAAGAAAGATTACACCTAAACGTTTCAGCAATTCCAAGATGAATTTGATGCACGGCTAGGGCTTCTCTTCCTCCTCCTTGCTGCGGCACAAGGTGTGGGTGGTGGATTTGGGGCTTGTGAATGGTGTGTTCTTGTTTAGAGGGATGAAGGATGGCTGATTATGGTGGTAGGGTGCGGCAGGTGGTGTATGGAGGTGTAGGGAGTGAATGAATGAAGGAGAATGAAGAATAGGGGTTGCGGCAAGATGTTTTCTGTATAGCATAAGGGGTGGTGTGAATTTATGGCTGATTTTATGTTTATATAGTCCTAAGGTTAACTAGATTAGGGTTACACTTAACAGATTTAGTGGATTAGGGCCCTAGGGTTCGGCAATAGGTGATCAAATCCACCTAGGAGGGGGTTTGGCCCACTTAGTTTCATACAAGGATTTGTGTAACCCAAATCCATAAGGAATGAGGCCCTAGAAATCAGAATCCAAAAGGGATAGGGCCTAGAAAGGTACGATACACATGGAGGGAAGGTTGGAATGGCTTGCAAGGCAAGGCAAGGCCTTCTAGAAGGGATTAGGCGCCACCTTTGTAGGGTTTCTAGAAAGAATAAGCTTTGTGGCTGATTTGGGGCTTCTAGAAGAGAATGCTTCTAGAAATAGGTTCTAGAAATATCTATTTAGGTCCCCTTGCAACTAGGATTAAGACATGATAAGGTTAAGATAGGATAAGATGAGATAAGGTTTTGGATAATGTTGGATAAGGTTTTAGGTAAGGTTTTGGATAGGGTTTCCTCTTTTGAGCTACTTCCTTATCCACTTTGTCTTGAGCTTAGTTCCTTCCTCTTCTCATTATATTTCTAGCCTCTTGAACTCCAAATTCGTCCATCCATGTTGGCCCATATGCAAGCTATCCACATAGTGTCTAAAATTGCTCCAAAATGCACCAAAGTGCACTTTCTTGGTACTTTAACCCTTAGGACCTACAAACACACGAAAATGAGTTGAAATACGACATTAACTAAGAAATAATAGCACAAATGCACAAGAATAAGCTAGCTAAGTTGCCTAAATATGCTTCTATCAGTGTCAGCCAAAAGCTTTTTGACATTCAAGTTAGTGAATTATTTTTTACTCAAGCAGTGGGCAAGGGAATTTAAGTATAAAGATTGCATTACCATAGATGAACCCTAGATATGTGTATTTATACCATGGAGAAAGAGACCTTTCTAGGATAAAATTCTCATTCTAAGCCGGGAGAACCCTATAGGATATCTAGAAGTAGATATTGCAACCTCTTAAGAGTTGTGATTACTAAAGACGAAGGATTATTGGCCACACTTGTTGGATGACCCAGACACGGCATTTATCCAGCCCACTGTCTTTCCTCTGATGAGTGGAAGACCCACGGTTCAAAGGATTCACAACCTTGAAAGAGGAAAAACATGGAACAATCGAATCCTTCCATCGCTTACTCAACCATTCCAACACATGAGGTTATTCTACATTACAGAACGTCCTTGAAGAGACAAATTTGCCTCCTGAGAATGAACAGATTTTAGTCCATCATGCTAGCTTAGATGTACTATGGAATCAAAATTAAAGAAGAGCTGACGATGCATTTGCATATGCAGTAGCTACTAATATCATACTGAATGATGACATCAAACCTCATTTCGTTGGTTAATGTCAACTTAGAACTAATTAGCCAAACTAGAAACAAGTAATCTAGGTTGAACTTGATTCTTTAGCAAAATGCAAAGTGTTTAGGCCTGCAGGTCCAACGTCTTTAAATTTGAAACTAGTTGCATTCAAAGTGGGTTTTTGTAAGAAAGTGTAATGAGAAGAATGAAATAGTGCGATCTAAGGCATGTTTTGTGGTGCAAGGTTTCTCTTAATGCCCTGAGATTGATTATCAGGAGACTTATTCCCCATTAATGGACGTCATAATGTTCGCTACCTCATTAGTTTGGTAGTTTTTGATAAACTAAATATGCAGCTTATAAACGTGGTAATCACATATCTATATGGGAATCTTGATACATAAATATACATGAAAGTGTTTTAAGGACTTACATTGACTGGATCAAATAGTTTGAACACCCTTTCAGGCTGAGGCGTTCACTCTATTGATTGAAACAGTCTAGACGGATGTAGTGTAACTATCCGAGTGAGATTTGATTGGTCAGGGATATGTGAATAATGAAATACGCCCCTGCTTGTTTATCAAGAGGTTACATTTCAGATTTGCGATAGTTGTAGTTTAAATCGATGACATGAATCTCATAGGAACTTCTGAAGAGCTTGAGAAAATTACCTCACACATGAAGTCTGAATTTGAGATGACAAACATTGGGAAAACTTAATATTGTCTCAGCCTAGAGCTCAAGCATTGTTTTGATGGTATTTTGGCCCACCAATCGAACTACATCCAAAAGGTGTTGCGTCATTTCTGATAAGGTTAAAGCAAAGCCTTCAGGTACTCTTATGGTTGTCCGAATGTGAGATGCTAAACGAAATCTTTTTCGTCCTAAAGACGATGAGGATAAGGTTTTGGAGCATGAAGTTCAATACATAAATGCAATTGGCACTTTATTGTATTTAGCTCAGTGCTCTAGAATGGACATCTCCTTTGCCCTAAATCATTCGGCAAGATATAGCAACGGGCCAATATGTTGACACTACAATGGTGTTAAAGGCATCCTCCATTACCTCATAGGTACTATGGATTTGGGCTTGAGATATTTGGCATTGATGGAAAAGATTCCTTTTCAAGCCAATCAAATGAGCTGAAACCTTGTTCCGTCTCTCCAGTATATGACAACACTTTGGATTCCTTTGTATGTGAGGTTAATTGCACTGTTTGGAAATTATATTCAAATTGAATTCAATTGATACTTGCCCAGATCCAGCCATCACATGCCAACTCAATTACACCAATTTTTTATTCTATTTTTATGTTATAAAACACAAATTGAAGCGAAAAATGAATCGACAATCAATTAAGCAAAATACAGAGAAGAAATCGATTTTGGAAGATTATGAGAGTTTGAGAGAGAGAGAGAGAGGAAAGAAGGTCGCCTTGAAAATGGCGATGGCAGATCGAGAGAAGGTTGAATCGATGGAACTTTCTTTTCACATTGTAATGACAGAATTCGATAAAAGAAGAGAAGTTCGTAAGGGCAACGTAACACAGAGCTCTAACTATAACTATAACCAAGCATAAACCAAAGAGTAAATCAAACTTCCATCCATGTTTACAACATTCTTTAATAGTCATGCAATTAAAAATCAAA
Organism: Pyrus x bretschneideri; assembly: GCF_019419815.1. Classification (NCBI taxonomy): domain Eukaryota; kingdom Viridiplantae; phylum Streptophyta; class Magnoliopsida; order Rosales; family Rosaceae; genus Pyrus; species Pyrus x bretschneideri. The sequence continues at coordinate 98,070 of NW_025999838.1, read as the reverse complement.
TCCTCATCATTGTGTTGGAAGGTACCCTAAGACACAAACAAACACACAAAAACAACTTTAAAACAACTCTTTTTTGGGTTTTTCAAATCTATTTTGCAATTTGTTTTGTAAATTTTCGTATTTTCTAATCCAAACACATAAAAACACTTCAAAACACACTAAAAACACTTAAAAATAGTGAGAAACAACATTATAAGTGATAGGTGATAAAATCCCACGAAAATCATGCAAAAACAACTTGTTTGCCCCCCCCCCCCCACACTTAAATCAAACATTGTCTTCAATGTTTCAAACAAAGACTCACATGCAAACAAGCAACAAAAACTAACTAGCAAGCCGAAATAAAAACAATAAAGGAATAGAGAGTTAGGAACGCAAATCTGATTTCGTTGAATGAATTCTGGAATTGCCTAAGTCCTCTCTAGTTGAATGCATGAGTTGCCTCCCAAGAAGCGCTTGCTTTAACGTTTTGCAGCCGGACGAACTCTCTTCTTAGGCTCAATTGAAACCCATGGCATGGAATTGATCTTTGAATGGAAGGTGATACTTGAAATGATCCGGTAATGGTTTAAATTCAAGATTGGGTGCCTGAATCATCAACAACCTGTTAGTATAAAACAAAATTGAAATTGGAGGAGGTGGCTTACCTATGTGCTCCAACAAGAATTTAAGGATAAACACATCTTCTTTGAACGTTTCAGGAACTTTGCACTTGGACAGATTTGGTGTGAGGACTGTTCCTTGTCCTGTGTCATAAAATTCAACTTCCTTGGGGTTGTTTGTCTCAAGAACATCCTCTTTGATGAATTCTTGATATTCCCTACTTTGCACCTTTGGAAGGGCTTCCAAGATGTCTTTTTCACTTTTGTCTTCCTTGGAAATCATGAACCTGCAAGAAATAGGGACATTGGGTGGAATGGGGTTAGAATTAATCGAATTTGAACCCAACTTACCTCTAGTGGCCGAATTGGATGAATTGGATGCATTAGGGTCCCTAGGTGGTTGCGGCAAGGGTGTTTCTACCTTTGCCATGGCCTTGCTTGACTCCTCTTCTTCCAATTGCAGCTTCTCATCTTTATTTGGACTTGTTGTGGATGGTTTTGGATTAATGTCAACTTCTTTTCCACTCCTCAAGGTGATTGCTTTGGTAGATTCGAACCCTCCATTTGGATTGATAACGGTTGAACTAGGGAGCTTGCCTTGGTCTCGGAATTGCCTTACAAAGTTTGCAATCTGCCCAACTTGCTTCTCCAAGTGGTCCACCCTTTTGTCTTGGTTTTACATTGCTTTTTCTTGATTTTGCATTGCTTTGTTTTGATTCTCTTGCCCCCCGAGACAAATTGGTAAGTAACTTAATAATCGTATCATTATACAAAGACGTACCTAAATTTATTTGGGCATGTTGTGGTGGTTGCATAGGTGTTGTATAGAATTCCTCATATGGCTGCCAATATCCTTCTTGTTGAACATTTTGAGGTTCCCACCACATAGAGTTTGAATGATCACTCTAATCCGAATTGTAAATATTGGAAAATACGTCGTTCCTTGATTGATTATGATCAAATGTACCAACTCTTTGCATTTGGGACCTTTCCATGAGCTGTGACAAAAAAGAAGCATTATCAAGTGCCAAGTCTCGCTTTTCTAGTACCTAAAAACAACAAAACAAAACAAAACACAAATCAGAAACTAAAACTAAAATACATAAACAGAAACAAAGGGAAACAATGGGGGATTAGCAACTTTGCTAATCCCCGGCAACGGCGCCAAAAATTTGATGTGTTAAATAATAGCACTCAAATTAAACCCTCTTTTTGACAATTGTAGTATAGATATAAGTAGGGATCGTTCTAGGCCGGGGATTAGGAGGGATTGCTAATCTAATGAAAACTGACTCAAAGATACAAAAATATGCTTATAAACACTTAAACAAACTCAAAGACTCTTAACTAAACTTATATGACTCAAAACAAGCTCAAAAGACTCAAAACAACTCAAAACAATAAAAAAAGACTCAATTTAGACTCTAGAACTTAATTTGGACGAAAATAGAATTGGTTTTGACTCAAAAGACTCAAAAACACACTTTAAGACAGATTTGAAACAAGTAAGTAAAGGGGATTGGGTTTTGGACGAATTTAAGAGAAAAACAAGTAACTAAAAGACTTAAAAGAGATTTGGACGAATTGGGAAAAAAACTATGGATGATTGGCTAGCTAGAGGATTCTTTTCCACACATGATACATTCAAACACAAATTGATTTTCAGTTGTTTTTTCGATAAATCATGAACCTCAACACTCCAGATTAACCGTGACATCACTAATTAACCCTCATATTTTCCTTTAGTTATTAGATTGGATGACATCATTCGACAACCCAAAGTATTCTTCAAAAGTTCCCTACATGACATCATAATAGAGATACAATTAAATATCATTACGTTATATGAAAATCATAAGTATTGACAAAGCACTTGTAACTATGACATCATGATACTCATGCTAGGAATTTACTTAACATGATTGTGAAAACAACCTTAACTACTTGTGAATATAAGTTTGTAACGATTATGTGACACTCCCATATATTCTAGCACCAAATTCAAGCATGCAAATTAAGTGTGCACCCTTAATCAACAAACAAGAATAAGTTATCCATCAAACGGTTAGGTAAATTGCATTCACAATTTATGAAGTCACAACTGGAATTAATCAATTCATATTGCAAATATAATCATGATTTCAAAGTCTCCCCTGGCTAAAACAAGTTTAGCTCCTCATGTTTACAACAAAACAAAGAGAATATAAATTAAACATTGAAAACAAAGATTGAATACACTTAGAAACGCTCCAACAATCCAAGCTTGAATGGCCAAAACGTCCAAGGCTTCTCCTCTCTTCTTTCTCCTTCTTTGATGTGGCACAAGGGTGTTTGGGTATGAATTATGGTGATGGATGGATAGGTTGGATGGTGGAAGAGGGTGGATGATGGCTGAATGAATGAAGAGTGCTTATTTCTGAGTATGGATGTCTAGATAGAGCTATTTTGTGCGGCATATTGCGTATATATAGAGGCAGAAAGGTTAAGGCCTGAATTAATTAATTTGGGAATGTATTAAGACTCCAAATCCCCCAAGAAAAGGGTAACAAATCAGAATTCTAAGAGGAAAAGGGAAGGAAAGTTGCGGCATTGACTAGGAGAGAAGGGAAAGGTGTTTTATTGCAAGGAAAAGGGGAAGAAGGGAATGTGGGGTGCGGCACATCTTGGGAAAGGAAGATATGTGGCAGATTTTGGAAGAAAAAGGGTAGGAAGGGTGCGGCATAGACTAGGAGAAAAGGGACCTTTGGTTTGTGTCCTAAAATGCATAAGAAACCTTTAATGTTGCTGGAATTTAGGGACATTTAGGATTAGGAAAGGTTAAACCAAAATAGGAAACCTTGGCTTAACTTTCCTACTTCAAGTAGGAAACCTTCTTTGACTAGGAATTCTTCTTTGATTAGGAATCCTAACATCTTTAATCTTCAATTTCGTCCATTCCTTTTGCTCCAAGCATATGCTATCCATTCCAAGTCAAATTTTGCTCCAAAAGGCTCCAAACTGCACCTTCTTGCTACCTTAGCCATATGAACCTATAAACACACGAAAATAGCTTTAAATACTAAAATAACTATGAATTAACAACATAAATGTAAGAAAACAAGCTAACTAAGTCGCCTAAATATGCTCCTATCACTTCTACTTCATCCATGAAGAGCTGATGTGCCGACTACTTGAGTATTTACATACTCAAGGGTGAGTGTTGCAGTTCTAGTTTAATTAGGAATATGATTGTGTAAATCCTAGTAGATTGTGTTTAAGATTATATTCAAGATATTTCCTATAGGCTTTTGTATTACTTGTAAGGCAAGTAAACCCACAATGCTTACTGTAAATAAAGGTAAGTGATGAGAAAAAGCATCACAAAAATTCCAAAACTCTCTCTCTTTTCACTCTTTTTGTGACAGCCCGTCCCGAATTAACATTTTCATATGTGTGAAGTGTGTTTAATTACCCTAAATCTTTATTAAAGTTGGACGGTTTGTTTGAGTGTGTGGAATGATTAAAGACAGGGCACTGTGCATACACGGATTGCACGTTTCTTCTCCTTTTCCTTTTCCTTTCCGTGATTTCCTCAAACCTGTTTTTCATTCTTCCTCTCTCCCCGTCAAGCTCTCTCTCTCTCCCTCACTCTCAAACACACGGCAACAACACCAATTCTTCAAAACTTCACGGATCGACGAAAATAAAATCACCATCTTCTTCGTTTCGACGATACGAGTCCAACCATACCAATTTCAGGTAAGAACTATAACGTTTTCACGTCGAAAATACGAACTCCGGTTTAGGTACTATTCATCAACTTTTTATTGGTTGATTTTTAGGACTTTTCAAGCTTATAGGAAGCTTCTTGAGGTCCTAAGGAGGCTTGAAGTAGTTCGTTGGAAGTGTTTGGACGTAAGAACACGGAGAACGACAAGTTCAAAGTTTGGCCGGGGCTTTCGGGGCTTTTTCTGGTGAATCCATGCCGAGTTAGGGGTCGAGGCAGGTATGGATGTATTCGTCTCGTCAATACCTTCATTTTGATATATAGTACGTCGAAAATGGTTAAGAAATGAAGAAGTTATGACACTTTGAAGTTTACCCAGAAATTCCGGCAAAACACCCACCTCCGGCGAAACCAGTCCGGCGACGCGAGGAAGAAGACGCGCGCGTGGGCAGCGCGTGAACAGGGCGCGTGGGGGCGCGTGAGAGATCCAAATTGAGTTCTGAAAATTGTCACGTGTTCCTGTTGTCGTGTAGATCACCGTGGTATATTCACACACCCAAATTAAGTAACGTATGAGAAAGTTATTGACGAATGTTTGTGTGTGCGTTTAAATGATGATTTTATAATTATTCTTTTATAGGTGAAACTTGTACGGACGACGAATGTAACCAAACTAGGCGTGAGGGTTACGACCCGGCTACTTATCAGTGAGTGGGCAGTTATTTTTCAGTATATATTGATAGGAGCATATTCATGCGACTTAAATGGCTTGTTCTCGTGCATTTACGTTATGTTTCTTTAGTTATTTTAGTACTTTAAGCTATTTTCGTGTGTTTGTAGGTCCAAAGGGCTAAAGGAGCAAAAAGATGCATTTTGGAGACTTTTGGAGCACTTTTGGGCTAAGGACGGATAGCTTATGCTTGAAGCCAAAGTGTTGGACGAAATTGAAGACCTAATTGGAGCCAAAGTGTTGGAACCTTGTTCTCTTTAGTTTTAGGACATTTAAACCTTTCCTAATCCCAATCATGCCATGCATAACACACATCCATTCTAACACATTGTCATTGCACATGCATTTCCTTCATTAGTTAACCCACATGCACTTATCACTTATCATCACCACATATCATATCACTTAATCACTTATCACTTATCATCACCACTTAACCACTTATCATATCATAACCACATATCATATCACTTATCACTTATCACTTAACATATCATCCACCTACTTCACCTACAACATCCACTTCACCTACAACATCCACCTACTTCACCTACAACATCCACCTACTTCACCTACAACATCCACTTCACCTACAACATCCACCTACTTCACCTACAACATCCACTTCACCTACAACATCCACCTACTTCACCTACAACATCCACCTACTTCACCTACAAATGACATAGCCATATGTTCCCTCCACTACTCCTATAAATACCCTTGCATTCATTCATTCATGGACATATCTCATTTTCATACACAACACACCACAAACACATCCCTTTCTCTCTTAGCCGTGAGCTTCCCATCTCTCCCCTTATAATCCAAAAACCATCTTTCCATTTCCATCACTCCTCACTCCATTCCACACTTCCATTCCCCCAAACCAACTATCCTTAGAACCATATGCTACAACAACGAGGAAGAGAAGAGGACCTAAACGTTCATACAATTCAAGTTTGAGTTGTTGGAATGTTTAGGCGTTTCTTTGATTTCAATGTTTCATTTTAATTCTCTTTGTTTTGTACGTATAAGGAATGGAAGAGAAGAGTGCCTAAACGTTCATACAATTCAAGTTTGAGTTGTTGGAATGTTTAGGTGTTTCTTTAATTTCAAAGTTATGAGGAAATAAACCCCCCTTTAGCTAGGGGGTGATTCGAAATAAATGTTTATACTTGCATTTTGATTTGATTACCTTTCGTTGGAATTTCATAAGTTTTGAATTCAATTTGTTTAACCGTTTGATTGATAATTTATTTATGAATGTTTATTAAGAATGCGCGCTTAATTTTCATGCATAAATATGACGCTAGAATATAAGTGAATTTCACCTAATCGTAATGAACTTATATTCACAAGTAGTGGAGGTTGCTTATAAACAATCGCGTTAAACGAATTCTTGGCACGAGTTTCATGCTCATCATAGTAACGAATGCCTCGTCAACACTTATAGTTTTCATAATGCTTAATGATCTTTGATCGTATCTTTATTGTGCTTTTCACGTAAAGGACTTTTGGAGAATGTGGTGAATTGCGTTGCGCTAACCCATCCAATTCATTAACTTAAGGAAAACTTGACGGTTAATTTAAGCGGACCTAATTAACTTGGAGTGTTGAGAATTAATGATTTATTGAAATGCAATTGGAAATCGTTTTATTATGCAAGTATAACATGTATGGAGATGAACCCCTTAGCTAGCATTCATCCATTCAATTCCATCACATTCATATTTACATTCTGTCTAGTTTATTAACTTGTTTCGTTATTTCAATTTTCGTAAAACCTAAACCCCCCTTTACTTTCTTGTTCTTTAATGCTTAGAATCTGTTTAGTTTATGTTTTAAAGTATTTTTGAATTCTTTGAGTCTAGTTTAGTGTTTTATATTGTGTTTTTATGTTTTTGAGTCAAATCCAAGTGATTAACAATCCCTCCTAATCCCCGGTCCAGAACGATCCCTACTTATACTTACTACTCTGGAAAAGCAAATTGGGCAGATAGCGGAGTTCGAAGGACAATTTTGCGACCAAGGCGAACTCCCTAGTTCAACCATTGCAAATCAGAAGGGAGAATTTGAAACTGCCAAGGAAATCATGTTGAGCAGTGACAAGGAGGTTGGAACGGACCCTCAATCATCAAAATCAAATCACAAGGAAGAGGAATACACCCAACCCACGGAAAGGGTGGAAACACCTTTACCGGAGGCTCCTATTGCTCCTATGCCATCTAATACAGGTATGGTTGTTCCAAATTTCATTATTTTTAACCCTATTCCTTGCAGATTCATGACTTCCAAGGAAGAAGAAGGTGAAAAAGACATCTTGGAAGCCCTTCCAAAGGTGACAAGTAGGGAATGTCATGAATCCATCAAAGAGGACGTTCTTGAAACCACAAAATCCAAAAAAGTTAAATTTGATGACATTGGACAAGTAATAACCATCACTTGCAATCTGGCCAAGTCCAATATCCCTGAAACTTTCAAAGGAGTGGTATTTGTCATTGAGTTCTTGTCGGACAAAACAAGTAAGTATTTTTTTCCAAATTCCATTAGATTTTATACTAACTTGCTATTTTTTTTGAATCAGGCACCTACACTAGAATTCAAACCAATGCCGGTTCACTTCAAGTATCACCTTCCATTCAAGGACCAATTCCATGCCGTTTGATTTTATTTATGTTAATAAAAAATAAAAAAAATAAAAAAATAAAAAAAAAAAAGAGAAAAAGAAAAAAAGAAAGATACTAAACATGGAGAAAGGTGGAGCTTCACAAAGGTTGTTTGCGTGAAGTCCCACTACGAGGCGCAGAAGCGGAAGGCGCAGAAGCGGGAGGCATAGAAGCGGGAGGCATCGAAGCGGAAGGCATCGGAGCGGGAGGCATCGGAGCTAGAGCATTCCAGGCCTCAATACTTGGCCAAGCGCTGGATGACCCAGGAAAAAGGTGCCTCTGGAGATAAGACGCAAGCCTTTGACGGTCACTGTGAATTCGACCCTCAGATTCTTGCAGCTCATCAAGCTTCCTCTTCATGCCCGCCGAATAGTTATTTGCAAGCACATGCAAACTTCTATTCTCGTACTTAAGCTGTTTGATTTCCTGCTTAAGACTTTCCACCTCTGCCATCAACGATTCCACTTGGCGGGACCGAGCAAGCAGGCGTAGGCCCATGTTGGACACAGAGCTCGCACACTGAACACTAAGTGCGAGGGACTCTTGAACAGCCAACTCATCGGACCGTCCTGACAGCAGCCTACTATCTTTTGGAGTGAGGAGGTTTTTAGCTACTATTGTAGCTGTTGTGGCGTCCTGCATCACAGAGTCTTCACCTGAAAGAGGACCGTTAGAAGATAAAAAAGAAGGGCGCCATACATTACCTTGACGGGGCGCAACCGGATCGCTGCTGAGACTCAAATCTAAGCTAAGGTTCGATGAGTTTGCCATTTTTTTCAAAAGCGTTCAAAGAGAAGGGGTGGATGGAGTTAAAAATTTCACAAAGGGCCGGAGTCGAGTTTCAGGAATGGGAAATCTTCAGAGTGTGTATGTTGGCGGTGATCGATAGCTCTATAAAATACCAAGGCGACGCGTCCACCGATTCAAAGAGCCGGATTTTCCGGCGTAAGTTAGGCGACGCTCCCTCGGCTTTTCAGAAAACGCGTTCAACTTTGTCAAAAGATTTCTGACAAAGCTGAAAACACGTGGAGGCCATCATCGCAACTACACGTCTTTAGCCGACAAGCGCAAAGTTCGGCGACGCTTTCTCTGCTTTTCAGAAAACGCGTGCAGCTTTGTCAAAAGGAGCCGCATCTGCACTACCACGTGTCGTTCAGAAAGAGAAGGGGCGTCGTTCAGAAATCGAAGGGGCGCCTGCTCAGAAATCGAAGAGGCGTATTCAAAGATCGAAGAGGCGCCACTATTTCAAAAAGCCGGAATTGCGGGATCAAAACGTTTGTCGACAAGGGTAAAAAGTACCACCACTTGATATTATCTCTATATATGTCGACCTTCGTCTTTTATGGCAGGGCAAACCTGAAGAAAATGCCCAACTCTCCCTCACCTCTGAGGGCGCACTCCCAGCAAAGCCTTTCAAAATACTCAATTCTTTCTTCTTCCCCAAAGATGATACCAGATGCCTGGAGTACATATGACCCAGGAGGAAACGGCGGATTGAAGCATGTGCTAATTCATTCACCGCTTCTTCAAAGCAAAGGTATCTCATATCATCAAGGTCAAAAGCAAAAGTATCTCATATCATGCTCTTTCCCTGTCTTTTTCTTTGTCCTTGTTCTTACTCGCATGGCAAAGTAAAAGAAGCAATCAGCCGGCACTTGGAGTCAATCTTCCGATCTGGAGCCAACTGCCTGGAATCTATTCCTGATTGCTTACCTAGCGTTGCTCTCGAGTAGTCATCTTCAACGGTTGATACACTTCCGGAGAAGGGACCACTTCTGCAAAGGAGAGCGAGTAAGGCAAGTGAAAATGATACATTGAAGCATGTGGAGACAAACATAGGCTGAGTTATCCTCCAACCCTTTTCAATACGAATTGGAAAGATTGAACAAAGAAACAGACCAAAAGGGTAAGCTCAGACCTTCGGGGGAGACCAAAAGAACCATCCTGCTGCCCAGTTCAAGAAGTAGCACAAAGGAAAATCAATGATGGGCGGAAACCAGTTCGAGAGTAAGCCTGTGGAATCATCAAGATCAAGCCTCAATGCAATCAACAAAGAGAAGAGGGAATTTACACTCCATAACCAGATTTGCGTCCCTAAACTCTTCTCTTTGTTAATTACATTCTGCCATGTTTAGTATGTTTAGTTGTTGTTTGTGTGTTTACTTATGTTTTGTGTGAATCTATGCTTAAAACATTGAGGACAATGTTTGATTTAAGTGTGGGGGGGTAACTAATGTTGTTAATGCAAATTCGTGGGATTTTATCACCCATAACTTCAAATGTTGTTCCTTGCTGTTTTAAGGTGTTTTTAAGTTGTTTTAGAGTGTTTTAGTATGTTTTGTTTTTATAACTCCGAAAAGCACATAAAAATTTGAAAAATTGTTTTGAAAAGCCTAAAAAGAGTGTTTTGAGTCGTTTTTGTGAGTTTGTGTCTTAGGGTACCTTCCAACACAATGATAAGGATTTGGTTTGTAATTGCATGACTGTTAAAAAGAGTTATAAACATAGAGAAAAGTTTGATTTACTCTTGGTTTATGCTTAGTTATGGTTATAATGTATGACTTCACATGCAATCATAAAAGAAAAATTCGTTTTTGTAACATGCTTGAAGGAAGGAACTCAAACAAACGCTACAACCCTGTGAGACTCGAGCCATTACCTTCTTTGGAGAGTTATTTTCTGTGATTCTTTGTTTTCTAAAGTTGTTGAATGATCTCATTATTCCTTGCTTGGTTGCTACTTAGAATGCAATTGTATCATGATAGAACTAAATGCTAGAACTTATATCCGTTTCATTCAAAGCATGATATTGAGTTGCATAACATATATCAAGATGAAGTTGTGTAGTTGCCACCATAGCCAAATAGCCTTACTTCCCATATTTCGTATATATTGTAAGTCTTAACACCGTTGAGCCTCGTTTAACCTATTTTCTTTGCTAACCATATCACCCCTTACCTAGCCTAGATTAGGACCATCTGTACCCTTGTTCTTAAAAGATAGTGAGCATGACTTAAATGAATTCCTTTTGAGTACATTTTGCAAGAAAATGAGTGTGGGGGAGTAAAAGTTTGTTCTTAAGTTTGTATGTTTTGAGAGTCAAAAGAAAAGAAAAAAAAAAAAATTGTGAAAAACATATGAAAAAGAAAAACAGAAAAGAAGAGAAAAGAAAGAAAGAAAAAAAAAAAAGAGCTTGTTCCCCCTTGTTGTTCAAAAGTTGAGTTTTCATTCAAAAGTGAATTCTACGTTAATTCAAATGCTTTGCTCGCTATTTCTTTAAGAACCTTTGTTTTCCATATACCTTCTTTGTTAGCCAAATACCTTTAGCCCCGTTACACCCCTTTGACTTCTATCTTGATCGTTATGTGTTCAATAATGTGGAGTTTGAAATTGATATGAGCTTATGGAATCACTGGTTCTCATTCTAAGTAGTAGCATTCCATTCATGAGATCATATTCATGTCATTATCGTAAATCCAGAAAATGCTTTCCTTGTTATAACATATGTGAGTGTTCGTCTACATGTTTACATCAATCTTCTCACATATAACTAGTGTAGGGTGTGTAGTCAGAAAATCTGTGTGAAAAACGAGTGCATATCTTGTAAGGATTTGAGCAATTTCTCTAAGGCATGTTACTACATTCGAAATGTGTTTTAAATGCTTAATTGTGAACTAGTATGTGGTGACTATGATTAAGAATGTACTTAAGTGTAATGATGGCAAAAATCTGTGGGAATGATGATTTTTAACTTGTCATGTGCTTTGGAAATCCCTAAGACGGTTGTTGGAAGGTTTAGGTTGTGTTTTACTTGTTTTGTTTCGTTTGGTTTTGTTTTGTTTTTCTTTCTGTTTTGCTCGAGGACTAGCAAAAGATAAGTGTGGGGGTATTTGATAGGAGCATATTCATGCGACTTAAATGGCTTGTTCTCGTGCATTTACGTTATGTTTCTTTAGTTATTTTAGTACTTTAAGCTATTTTCGTGTGTTTGTAGGTCCAAAGGGCTAAAGGAGCAAAAAGATGCATTTTGGAGACTTTTGGAGCACTTTTGGGCTAAGGACGGATAGCTTATGCTTGAAGCCAAAGTGTTGGACGAAATTGAAGACCTAATTGGAGCCAAAGTGTTGGAACCTTGTTCTCTTTAGTTTTAGGACATTTAAACCTTTCCTAATCCCAATCATGCCATGCATAACACACATCCATTCTAACACATTGTCATTGCACATGCATTTCCTTCATTAGTTAACCCACATGCACTTATCACTTATCATCACCACATATCATATCACTTAATCACTTATCACTTATCATCACCACTTAACCACTTATCATATCATAACCACATATCATATCACTTATCACTTATCACTTAACATATCATCCACCTACTTCACCTACAACATCCACTTCACCTACAACATCCACCTACTTCACCTACAACATCCACCTACTTCACCTACAACATCCACTTCACCTACAACATCCACCTACTTCACCTACAACATCCACCTACTTCACCTACAAATGACATAGCCATATGTTCCCTCCACTACTCCTATAAATACCCTTGCATTCATTCATTCATGGACATCTCATTTTCATACACAACACACCACAAACACATCCCTTTCTCTCTTAGCCTTGAGTCTCCCTTAGAATCCAAAAACCATCTTTCCATTTCCATCACTCCTCACTCCATTCCACACTTCCATTCCCCCAAACCAACTATCCTTAGAACCATATGCTACAACAACGAGGAAGAGAAGAGGACCTAAACGTTCATACAATTCAAGTTTGAGTTGTTGGAATGTTTAGGCGATTCTTTGATTTCAATGTTTCATTTTAATTCTCTTTGTTTTGTACGTATAAGGAATGGAAGAGAAGAGTGCCTAAACGTTCATACAATTCAAGTTTGAGTTGTTGGAATGTTTAGGTGTTTCTTTAATTTCAAAGTTATGAGGAAATAAACCCCCCTTTAGCTAGGGGGTGATTCGAAATAAATGTTTATACTTACATTTTGATTTGATTACCTTTCGTTGGAATTTCATAAGTTTTGAATTCAATTTGTTTAACCGTTTGATTGATAATTTATTTATGAATGTTTATTAAGAATGCGCGCTTAATTTTCATGCATAAATATGACGCTAGAATATAAGTGAATTTCACCTAATCGTTATGAACTTATATTCACAAGTAGTGGAGGTTGCTTATAAACAATCGCGTTAAACGAATTCTTGGCACGAGTTTCATGCTCATCATAGTAACGAATGCCTCGTCAACACTTATAGTTTTCATAATGCTTAATGATCTTTGATCGTATCTTTATTGTGCTGTTCACGTAAAGGACTTTTGGAGAATGTGGTGAATTGCGTTGCGCTAACCCATCCAATTCATTAACTTAAGGAAAACTTGACGGTTAATTTAAGCGGACCTAATTAACCCGGGGCGTTGAGTTTCATAATTTATCGAAAGACCAACTGAGAATCAATCTTGTATGCAAGTGTAACATGTATGGAGATGAACCCCTTAGCTAGCATTCATCCATAAATTTCATATTTACATTCTGTCTAGTTTATTAACTTGTTTCGGCTACTTATCAGTGAGTGGGCAGTTATTTTTCAGTATATATATATACGTATGCTTGACGTATTTCCCAGAAAACGTATTTTAAAAGAAATATGAATTAAATATCCTGTCATATATGCATCATATTTTAATATGTGCATTACCATAATTAGGCATACTGTTGCATGGTGCTGAGGAGGCCCAGGTAAGCTACATTTGATATACGTACGACATACATTTGAAATACATACGAAATACTATTGAAATACGTACGAAATACATTTGAAATACGTACGAAATACTATTGAAATACATTTGAAATACTATTGAAATACATTTGAAATACGTACGAAATACTATTGAAAAACATTTGAAATACATTTGATATACGTATGAAATACATTTGATATACGTACGAAATACATTTGATATACGTATGAAATACCTTTGAAATACATTTGATATACGTATGAAATACATTTGATATACGTATGAAATACGTTTGGAATACGATTGAAATACTATCATCACATGCATTAGTAGTGGCATACATTTATATATGCGTATTTGGTGCGGTGGACGCACAGGTAAGTGCCAGGTAAGTGGTATTCGTGTTTATATTTAGAAGTAGCTTGAGATGCTTAGAGAACTCATAATCTGCACCCCCGGTGTTAGTGCTCCCGCCCAGAGTTAAAGGCATAGCCTTCACGTGATGTTCACCTCCCGCACCACACGCTCAGCTTGGATCCAAGTTAGGTGCACAGCCTGTCGTACAGACCACATTAGGTGGTTCCGACTCGTAGGTGACCCGCGATTTATTGCACAGCTTCACGTGATCGTAGCACTAGAGCGTATATGTTACACCCAAGCTTGTCGTACAGACCACTTTAGGTGGTTCCGACTCGTGTGCAGATTCAGTTGTTTAGTTATTGAGTTTAAGATTTGAGCTCTATATGCAGCCGTACAGGTCACGTTAGGTGACTCCTGGCTGCCAGATTATATGTTATTGATGTGAGTTATGCTTGAGCACTTACATTTATTATGAGTTTCTGACATGGCATATTCTTGAGCATGAATGATATACCCTTGAGCATGTTTGGCATATCTATATATACGTATATATGTTTATTTTCTGGGAAGTATACTTGTTTTACGGCGAGGGGTTAGTATATTCAAAAGAGAAAAGAAGGTTTTGAATAAGTTTGTTTTGCTGACCCACTCAACTTTGTTTTGCGCCCCTCCAGGTTTAAGATATCAGAGCTTGGTGGCTACGAGGAATCCAACGATGTTCTGACAGAATAGACAAAAATTAGGACTCACCTTTGGGTGTTTCATCTTAGAAATTGTATCTTTAAAGCTTCCGTACTGTGTAAATGGTTACGTCACTCTCACGTGACGGCCAGCATGCCCTCCTTCGGGACGGGGTGTGTCACTTTTTCCTTGTGCCCACTCTCTCTCATCTCCCCTCATAAAATAGGCCTACAACAATGTTATCATTTAAAAAAAGAGAGCATATAATAGGTAATGTAAGAATTTTTATCATAGATGGCCAAAATTTAATCCCTAATTTCATATATGTCAGTTTTACAATATCTTTCAGATATAGTCGGACTGTCACTTGAATAGACCTAAATGCTATCAAATTCAAGCTGAAATACATATATAATAAGCACATGAACATGACTCTCAAATCTACTTCTTCCTCCTTTTATTATCACCACAAGACAAACAGAGGAATTGAAATATCTCAGGCCATGAAGAAATCAGATGTTTTCTTCCTTCTTTTAAAAATTAAAATCTCATCATACTTTATATGCTTTTTAGCCAAAATGGTCCCTAAGATTTGCCTAACTCCTCACTTTGGTCCCTAAGATTTGAAATCAATAGAAGTGGTCCCTGAGATTTGCATAGCTCCTCACTTTGGTCCCTAAGATTTGAAATCAATAGAAGTGGTCCCTGAGATTGTCCATCATCAATCCTTTTGGTCATTCCATGAAAAATCTCCATTAAATAAGAGCAAATAACAAAAATACCCTCCATTTTTTGTCAAATCATTTGGCCTATTGTTTGTTAAATTAAGGGTATTTTTTTCATTTTGATCCTTATTTAACATGATTTTTTGCTGAATGACCAAAATGATTGATGGTGGACAATCTCAGAGACCACTTCTATTGATTTCAAATCTTAGGGACAAAAGTAAGGAGTTATGCAAATCTCAGAGACCATTTTGGCTAGAAAAACCTATTTTATATACGGAGAACTAATAAGGTTTTAGCTAAAGTATATAAGTCCTTTCTTAAATAGTTATTTAGTACTAAGTAAGAGGTCTTATGTTTGATTCTCGTAAAAAACAAATTTGAATTGCATTGTTATGACTAACCCATTGCGGAACTATAAATCGTTTGTTAAAAGGAAAAAAAAAAAAGAAAGTAAAAGTCCTTTCTTAAATAACGTGAAAGCCTGGCTAAAGATTGGAATTAGAACCCTTGAGAGAAAAGCAGCAAAATCCCAAATCCCAACTGGATGCTAGCAGAATTTCCTTTTAATTTTTATTTTGAGATAATAACAAAAATTGTATTAACTGAAAAGGAAATAAAAGGTATTGGGTGAGAGAAAAAAAGAAAGGCATTTTATTCCTCATGGCCATGGACTACTGGAAATAAAGGTGGGTTTTGAATTTGTAATTTCAAAGTTTAGGGTTCGTCATCTTCACATGCTTATTGGTTGGTGGTTTCATTCACTTATGGGTTTTTATATTTAAAGGTGAATTTATTTACATGTATTTTTAGCTATATGTCAAAAGTTTTTATATAGACAATTGAAAAAAATAAAAAATAAAAAAACCATCAATTCATGGTATTAATAGACGGCACTCAAGTGTGGGAGGAAATAGCGGCTTTAGTATTTCAGGGAAGTTCTCTCCCCCGCCTCTAAGGAAGCTAGCTCCTTGGGGGGATTTCATGGGTGTTTTGCATCCGATTCGTCCATAAGATAGGGAAAGTTGATTTTAGCAAGAAAAAATTATTAGATGGGTTAATTAATAGTTATATAGGTGTATTAGAATTCAATAAGTGTAGGGCTGATAATTGGGTTAGGTGTTTGAGTGTGATAATTGAAGTGGGTGTCTCGAGATGTAGGGGGTTTAATTGGGGTACGTTAATTTCTAGGGTTTTGATAATTCTGCAGTCTCCTCGAGTGTTAGTATGTTGTTGGGATTGGCTTAGAGAGGCGGGTGTTCTTGGGTTCTCAAGTTTTATTCAAGCAATGTTGTTTAGATATGATGAATGATACGTTGACAAATGGCTTCCAGATGCTATTGTGCATGAGATAAATAACTTGGGTTTAACAGGTGGCTTGTAAACAATGGTGGAAAGTGGAGGTGTCAACTTAGTTGTGGAAAAGGGGGCTTATAACGTGACAGGTGAATAGGTGATAATGCATATGGTTAAGCTAGAGGTGTCATGATATTAGGAAATGGTGGCAACAAAGATCTCTTCTAATAATGATCATGCAAAAATACTTTTACAATAAAGGCGTTAATAAATCTAACTAGGAGTAGTACAAATATTACTATACCAAACAAAGCATAAGCTAATATGTAGATAATATTAAAATACAGGTTCTCACACAAAAGCACCCTGATTTTGAGTGATGCAAAGATCCAAAAGAGGTTTTAAATGTTTAATGATAATCTTAGTAATTATTTTAGGGAAGTGTTATTGGCACTCCAAAAATCTCATTCTACAGTCCTCACAAGTGTATTTTTCTTTCCTAATATAGAAAGTTTGGAGTGTATAATAAGATTTTTGGAGTCCTTATAACAATTCCCTTATTTTATAACTAACATTATATAAACTAATAGGTCTATAATTACTAACAGTCTTTGGCTTATCAATTTTAGGAATTAACACAATATTTGTATGGCTCATGAGTCTTAAGCTAGTTCCATTATTAAATAAATCTTTGATCAAACTAATAACGGAGTCCATAATTTGATCCCAGCAGCCATGAAAGAAGCTTACAATCAACCTATCAGGACCAGAGGTTTTAAGAGCTCCAATACCATTCACTACATCCCAAATTTTGTCATCTAAAATGGGAGTCAACAAACTCTTGTTATGATCACTTGAAATACAAGGTTGACTAATATCCGCTAAGGCGCAAAGGTCATCATTCGATGGAGGTATGTCACAAGAAAAACGCTTTTTAAAATCTTGCACAAAAACCTGTTCCAGATCTTGCCCAACGAACCACCAAAAACCATTATCATCCTTAACCCTAGTAATTTCATTCCTTTTCTTACAAATAGCAGCCATGGTTTGAAAAAATTTAGTTTTCTTGTCACTATGTTGTAGTCAATTAGCCTTAGCTCTTTGAGCCCACTTGGTTTCTTCACTTAGCAACACATGATTTAATTCATCACGAAGATTTTTTTCCTTTAACTAAGTCAACACTGTTATTGTTCATAATTTGTTACTGCACTTCACCAATTTCATTAAGCAGATCTTTCTTCATTTCCTTTATATTACCCAAGGTATCCTTATTCCATTTATAAACAAGGAATTTGAAAGTGTCGGCACAAGCTCTAAATTTTTATCTCTAGGATTAATATTAGGATGACACCTCCAAGAATTTTGAACAAGAGAATTGAAGTCTGGATGTTTAAGCCACATCGCCTCAAACTTAACAGCATATTGTCTCTTGGTCTCTTATCCTGCATTTAGAGTTAGTAACATAGGGCTCCAAAGATTGGATAATTATGCAATTGATAATGAGGGTACATATTTAACCAAAAGGGGTTAGCCACTGTTGATGTAATATTCCTTCCTAATGCTAGAATATGTTTAATATAATGGCACAAGTAAGGGTGTCGAATCCACAGGGACTAATTGGACCTATGTAATCACTTGTTTTGCAAGAACTTCTATGAAATGAACCAAACTAATCAAATTGAGCAGATTTGTTGTTGTTACTTGAAAGCATAAATAAAAGAAGTAAACACAACTAAATGAATCAACAACTAATAGAATAGGATAGTATCAATGGAAATGAAGCTAGGGATTCGGTTTCACCATTGCTTAACTAAGTCCATGTTTGTCAAGTTACTTTGTACTCATTCATCTACCTATTTCTTGAGTTTGTTTCACTTGGATATGATCAACCATATGATGTGTGGATTTGATCAAATGTCTCTAATCATGAACCTAATTGTGATGTGCAACTTTGGTTCATAATCAAGATTATGTAATGTACAAGAAACTTTCATAAAACCAAAGGGAATAACTCGGCAGGATGTGTGCTAAACACTCCCTTCATTCATTCACATATCTACCAAGATTATGCATGATGTGTGTTCTAATCTTGGCTACACAATTTTGTGATTAATTCAAATGATGATCAAACATTAAAATCAACACACAAAGTTACCATTAAAACAGCAAATGAAACAAGAAATAGATGGACAAACTGAGCATTCTAACTTAATTACATGGCCAAACTTTGCAAGGTTACATCAAATCCCTAGAGGAGGCTTAGTTACAATTCATGTCTACAAAAGATTTGACATAAAAGTATAAAACATGAATGAACATAGAATTGATAAGAATGAACCCTTGAAGCAAAACTGATGTTGAAGTCCTTGAAGAGTTCCTTGGTGTTGCTTCTCCAAATGTGGTGCGGATGAAGTAGATTGGTTTGGTTTGGATGGTTTCTGCCCTTAGGAGAATGAAATGGTCAGAGATGGAGTGATATGGAGTGTTTTGGTGTGTGACTCATGGAATGGAAGAAGAAGAAACATGCGGATGGGAGAGAATGTGCAATGGAATAGAATCTGGACAGTTTTTGTGAGTGGGGGAGAGAATGTAGAACTCAATCGAATGGAGGGGGAGAATGAGTAAGTATGATGGACGGAAAATGGAGCCCAATAGAGTGTGTGTGATCCCCCAACATTCAGATTGGATCTAGGAGTTGTTTAACTCAGATGGCAGAGCATAAATCAGATGGAATGATGGGTTTCTGAGTGTTGTTCTCACGGCATGGACAAGGTCTGCACAGATGTGGTTTCTTTAATTAAAATGCATGTGCCCTTGCTGCCACAAGTGAGTGGAACCTGCAAAGGTCAATTGGAGCACCAGAAAATGTTTATACAAATCTGAAAATGGGAAGAACACACGGCATGGACAAGGGATGGGTTGGATTTCTGAAATGATGGTTGCAAGGAGTTACTTGTTTAATCACAATGCATGTGAATTTCTGTAAAGATGAAGTGTAGAAATGTAATGGAGTGCACGGAATGGATGTTTGTGTTTGTTGGTGTCAAAATGGCTGAAATGAATTAAGTGATGGAAATGGGATTGTGAGGAATCTGATTTGGTGTTAGAATTGCATCAAATGATGGGATGATATGGGAACACACGGCCAAGGTTGTGACATGCATGTGAATGCATGTTTTGGTGTTTGAATTGCATCAAATGATGGGATGATATGGGAACACACGGCCAAGGTTGTGACATGCATGTGAATGCATGTTTTGATGTTGGAACCACATAGGTGACATCCATGTTTTTGCTTTGTTTAGAATCACCCAATATGGCTGAATTACATCACTTAACACTTCACATCATTTCTGGAATGTTTTTACTTCATTTGCTTTCCCTTTGATCCAAATTCACCCTTGGCTGCACACTAACACCAAATAATGTAAAATGCAACTAGTTTAATCCAAAACAATCACAAAGACACCAAATAAGGAAGATATAAATGCATGCAAAATGTGACTTATCAAATACCCCCAAACCTGGTTTTTGCTAGTCCTCGAGCAAACTTAAAACTAAAACACACAAAACACAAACATCTAACTAAACCACTTTCGCTGGCTAAACGATTGCACTGAGCATGTGCAACAAGCCTTTGAACCCCTAGGTGTCCCTAGTTGGAGGAGTTGTGTCTCCTGAGGGTTTACAGCGATGAACCCACAAACATCTACAAAAACTGCAAACAACTTGGTTAAAACATGCTTTAAACAAACTAATAAGAACCAATGAAGATTTTGTCATTCATTCAACTCAAAAGATTTCCACTTCAAAGAATCGTATCAATTGTAATGTATAAAGATATTTCTACATGTCTTACAACTTCAAGGTCACCATACCCAAATGCTTCAGATAGAATTCGCCTCAACTCTACTCCTCACAGAATCCACTCAAGTTTTCACTCAGATCTTAAGGTTTAGTCTCTCAACAACATATATGAGTGAAATTATGTAAAGGAAATCAAAATTCTCACATATGAAATCTGAAATGGAAGCACAGTTTCTGAGTAGATCTCATGAAATGAATCAAATGCTAAGAATATAGATAACACACACACTTACCATCACCCATGAATACATCCTCAATGATCAGCTAGGTCTTTCTCAAGATTGTAATGTAAGGCTTAGGTTATAGGTTACGAGAGAAGTGATATGAAATACTAGAGCTTGGGGCATACCAAAGTGTTCTTGAGGATCATGCTCTTCACTTGCATTTGTTTTCTTTCTTCTTTGTTTTTGGCATCCAGGCCCTATGTCTTATAATGAGGAGATTTGGAACTTGTATCCATTTTAATTCTCTTCTTTTTTTTCTTTATAACCCCCTTTTTTTTTTTTTTTAGAAGCATCTTCAACATAGGTGCCCTCGGTACATGCCACAATCTTGTTCTAAGCTCAATTTACCTTTAGTCTTCATCACCTTGGTATTCCCCAAACTATAAGGTATGGCTTGTAATGGGCTAGAATGTGGTGTGGGTGATGAAAGAATTGGGCTAAAGTGTTTGGCTGCAACGAGGGTGAATGGAGCACACAAATGGGTAGGATTTAAGCCTTTTAGTAGTTAAACATGCATAGCCTAACATCATCTCATTGAGTTCATTCACGAATGATACTAAACACATGGTATCTGCAAAGAGAGTAATTCTTAGTATCCAATCAAAATAGAAGTAATGAGATCATTTAAAGTGAAATTGAAAGAAAGAGATAGGAGTTGAAACACTTTAAACCCTCTCAAAGAAGCAAATAGGCTCAAAATAACTCACTAGGGTAGTCTCCACTATTCTTCTTCCAGAATTTGAGTATGGTACCTCTATCATCATAATTTCAAGAGTTATAGCTTTATAAATGACAACAAGATGCAACTCTTTTCCATAGCAACCCAATCGTTTGTTTTCAAACATAACCCTCATATACATTCATATTAGTAAGCAAAACACACTTAACTAAAACAAACCCACACAAATTGAACAAAATGAAAGCAAAACACTCTTAACCAAACTAACACAAAAAAAACAAATATAAACACAAACTTTCCATCCCACACCCCCAAACCTAATCTAAACATTGTCCTCGATGTTTAAACTTGTATGCAATGCAAGTAGGCAAAGAATATGGAATGGTAACAAAATAAACACAACATAAAGAAAGAACACAAACCACACTAGGTTGCCTCCTAGCAAGCGCTTTATTTAATGTCTAGGCAAGACATGGTAGCTTGTTCATGGTGTTGAAAATTCAAGAACATCCACGACTTGATACACTTGCTCTTCATCCACTTTATCCAAATATGGTTTCAATCGCTGCCCGTTGACTTTAAAAGAAGTGCCATTCTTCATGTTCTCTATCTCCACAGCTCCGTGGGGAAATGTTTGTAGTACGTTGAATGGTCCCACCCACCTAGACTTCAACTTTCCTGGAAAAAGTCTCAAACGTGAGTCAAACAAAAGTACTTTCATACCTTGGTGAAATTCCTTCCTTAGGATGGCCTTGTCATGATAGAGCTTAGTCCGTTCCTTGTAGATTTTGGCATTCTCATATGCTTCATTTCTAAGCTCTTCCAACTCATTAAGTTGGAGCTTCCTTGCTATTCCAGCATCCTTGTAATCAAAGTTGAACTTCTTGATGGCCCAATATGCACGGTGTTCAAGCTCCATTGGCAAGTGACAATCTTTCCCAAACACAAGGCGATAAGGACTCATGCCAATGGGGGTCTTGTATGCTGTTCTATATGCCCATAGTGCGTCATTCAACCTCAATGACCAATCCTTCCTTGTAGGGCTCACGGTCTTCATCAAGATGTTCTTGATCTCCCTATTGCTAATCTCCACTTGTCCTGAGGTTTGAGGATGGTACGGGGTTGCCACTTTGTGGTTGATGTTGTACTTCTTCATCAAGGATTCAAAAGGTTTGTTGCAGAAATGGCTGCCACCATCACTAATAATAGCTCTTGGGGTTCCAAACCTACAAAAAATCACATCTTTAAGAAAATTCAACACAACCTTATGATCATTAGTTCTTGTAGCAATGGCTTCAACCCATTTGGATACGTAATCCACTGCCACTAATATGTATAAGTAGCCAAATGAGGATGGAAATGGTCCCATGAAATCGATTCCCCAAACATCAAAGAGTTCCACCACCAAAATGTTGTTCAATGGCATCTCATTTCTTCGGCTAATGTTCCCCATTTTCTGGCACCTATCACACTTAGAGCAAAAATCAAAAGCATCTTTGAATAAAGTAGGCCAAAAGAAACCAGATTGTAACACCTTTAGAGATGTCTTTTTGGCACCAAAATGGCCTCCACATGCCAATGTGTGGCTAAATGTTAGGATGCTTTGTTGCTCACTCTCTGGGACACATCTCCTAATGATTTGATCAGGGCAATATTTAAACAAATATGGTTCGTCCCAAACGTAGTGCTTCACCATGGCAAGGAACTTCTTTCTTTCCTGAAAAGAAAGGTCATTTCTCATTATACCACAGGCAAGATAATTCACAAAGTCCGCATACCATGGTTCTTTTTCTTGAACAACAAAGAGTTGTTCATCTGGAAATGATTCATTTAAGGGCAAAGGTTGTCCCACTCCATGGTTTTCATTAAGCCTGGACAAATGGTCAGCCACAACATTATCACTGCCCTTCTTATCTCGAATTTCCAAGTCAAACTCTTGTAGTAAGAGTATCCATCTAATCAAGCGTGGTTTAGCATCCTTCTTTGTCATCAAATACCTAATGGCTGCATGATCAGAAAACACAATAACTTTAGACCCCACAAGATATGACCTAAACTTTTCTAAGGCAAAAACAACAGCAAGCAACTCCTTTTCAGTTGTGGAATAGTTAAGTTGAGCATCATGCAGAGTCCGGCTTGCATAGTAGATCACATGTGGAAGCTTGTTCACCCTTTGCCCTAAAACTGCACCAACAACATAGTCAGAGGCATCACACATTAATTCAAAAGGTAACGACCAATCTGGTGCCATAATAATAGGGGCCGAGGTTAGTTCATTTTTCAAAGTATTGAATGCATCCATACAAGCCTTATCAAAATGAAATACAACATCTTTAGCTAACAGATTGCATAATGGACGGGTGATCATTGAAAAGTTCTTAATGAAACGACGATAAAAACCCGCATGGCCCAAAAAACTTCTTACTCCCTTCACAGTGGTGGGGGCTACCATATTGGTGATGACGTCAAATTTGGCTTTGTCTACCTCCATTCCTTTGCTAGAGATTACATGCCCCAACACAATTCCTTGTTTCACCATAAATTGGCACTTTTCCCAATTGAGAACCAAATTTGTTTCCTGACATCTTTGAAGTACTAACGATAGATGGTTAAGACATTCATCAAAAGAGGAACCAAACACTGAGAAGTCATCCATAAATACCTCAATGAACCTTTCTACCATGTCAGAAAAGATGGCCAACATGCATCTTTGGAATGTTGCTGGAGCATTGCAAAGTCCAAAAGGCATTCTACGGTATGCAAATGTGCCAAAGGGGCAAGTAAAGGTTGTTTTCTCTTGATCCTCCGGAGCGATTGCAATTTGATTGTAACCTGAGTATCCATCCAGAAAACAATAATGTGAGTAACCTGCCAATCTCTCAAGCATTTGATCTATGAAAGGCATAGGAAAGTAATCTTTTCTAGTGCTAGAATTCAACTTCCTGTAATCGGTGCAAACACGCCAACTGGTCGTGGGCTTTGTGGGCACAAGCTCATTGTTTTCATTCCTCATCACAGTGATTCCCACCTTCTTAGGCACCACCGGAATAGCACTCACCCATTTGCTATCAGAAATGGGATATATGATCCCCACATCTAACAATTTCAACACCTCATTCCTAACAACTTCCTTCATGTGTGGATTGAGCCTTCTTTGTGGCTCACGGCTTGTTTTTGCTCCTTCCTCCAAAAGGATCCTATGCATGCACATGGTAGGGCTTATTCCCTTGATATCTGCAATAGACCAACCAAAAGCTGATTTGAACTCTTTTAACACCCTAATTAGTTTATCTTCTTCAACTGGGTGAGGTCAGAAGCTATAATTACTGGAAGAGTTTCAAATTCAGCTAGATATGCATATTTTAGATGTGGTGGAAGTGGTTTAAGTTCAAGTTTTGGTGCTTTAACAGTAGAAGGAGTTAGATGTGACAATGATGATTCTAAAGGCTCAAAACGAGGTGAAACATTGAAAGGATACAATGCTAATGCTTCCAAAGCAGCTACTTCTTCCATGAGTGCATCTTCCTCATCGAACTCATCTTGAGATTGACTCAAAACAGTTTGCAATGGTTCATTCGATTGTGTCTGCAAGAACTTAAAGAATACAAGTGAATCAAGCACATCAATGGCATAACAATCAAGAGATGACGAAGGATGAGAAAGAGATTCAAACACTTTGAATTGAACTGTCTCTCCTAACACTGTCATAGTGAGGAGTCCATTTTGCACATCAATGATGGTCTTGGCCGTGGCCATGAAAGGTCTCCCAAGCAATATAGGCAACTCACGATCATGTATATGAGCTTCTTCCATGTCCAACACTACAAAATCTGCAGGCAATATTAGTTTATCAACTTGAACTAGGATATCTTCAACTATACCTCTTGGATATTTAACTGATATGTCTGCAAGTTGTAATGAAATGGTGGTGGCTTTCAAATCTCCCAAACCTAGTTGAAGGTACACTGAATAAGGCATTAAGTTGATGCTAGCACCCAAATCAAGCATTGCCTTCTCTACTTTCTTGTCCCCTATGGTGATGTTGATAGAGAAACTTCCTGGATCCTTGAGCTTTGGTGGAAGTTTTCTTTGCAAAACTGCACTCACATTCTCAGACACCACTACCTTCTCATGTGGTCCATACTTCCTTTTGTAGCTGTTTAACTCCTTGAAGAACTTCCCATATGCCGGCATGTTCCTAATGACATCAAGCAAAGGTAAGTTAACATTCACTTTGCTTAGTATATCAAAAATTTCTTTGAATGACTTATCCTGCTTGCTCTTGGCAAGTCTTCCAGGGAATGGTATTGGTGGAGTGTATGGTTTCTCGGCCTTGTGAAGATTTGGTGCTTCTAGTGAGGAAGTGGCATGGCTTGGTTCCTCAATTGATTTCTCATTGTCTCCTTGAGTGACACCTGCATTCACATGATCATATTCATTAGTAACTTCATTGCCAACTCTATTTTCAATAACCTTACCACTTCTAAGTGTAGTGATTGCTTTGGCTTGCTCTTGGTTCCTTTGGAGTATCACGGGTTGGCTTGGAAACTTCCCAACTTCTCTTTGGTTCAATGCATCTGCAATCTGCCCCAATTGTGTCTCCATTTTGGTTAGGGCGGCTGAATGTTGTTGGAGTGTGCTATTGGTGGAATGTTGGAATTGCAAGGTGTTTTGGGCTAACAATTTAACCGTGTCCTCAAGGCTAGTGGCAGGTTTTGGTTGGAAATTTTGGATTGGATTGTTGTTCTTCCATGAAAAGTTGGGATGATCTCTCCAACTCGGGTTATATGTATTGGAATACATATCATTCCTTGGTCTTTGGTTATAAGAATTCATGAGGTTCACTTGCTCTTGAACATACTCGGGATAAGCCTCCCTAGATGGACATTGGTGAGTAGGATGGCTTGGTATGTTGCAAATGGCACACACTTCATTAGCTTTTGGCACCATGTTGAGCACGGATTCAAGCTTCCTTTCTAGGTTAGCTACCTGCAACAAAAGCTCATGGTTAGAACTTGTTTCATAAACTCCAACTTTCTTACCCCTTAAATCTTTGTGTTGAGCATTAGACCCCAACATCTCATAAATGTTATATGACTCTTGAGCATTCTTTTTGTTCAACGCTCCACCAGCTGCATTATCCACAGTTGATTGACAATTTTGGGTTAGTCCATCATAGAAAATTTGCATTTGTAAGTGAAAAGGTAACCCATGGTGTGGACATTGTATCAAGAGGCCTTTAAAACGCTCCCAACACTCATTGAAAGGTTCTCCATCATCTTGTTTGAAGTTGAAGATTTGTCCCCTTAATGTGGCTGTCTTTTGAGTGGAAAAGAACTTCTCCAAGAATTTCTTAGCCACGGCATCCCATGTAGTGAGGGAACCTGGTGTTAGAGTCATTAACCAACTCTTGGCCTTATCTTTCAAGGTGTAAGGAAACACTCTCATCCTCAAGTTCGCTTCACTCACTCCCTGCAAAGGTAAACCACTCACAACATTGTAAAATTCTTTAATATGAGCTAAAGGGTCTTCATTGGGTAAGCCATAAAATGAAGGAAACATATGGAAATGTGAAGATTTGAGATCATAGTTTCTAGCTTCTGTGGGCAGCAAGATGCATGAAGGTGAATTTGGTATGATTGGTTGAGCAAAGTCCTCCAAAGCTCGAAGCTCATCTAGGTTGCCCGCCATCTCTTCCTCTCTTTCCCAATCAAATTGCTCAGATTCTTTACTTGTTGAACTAGGTGAATTCCCTTCCTCTTCCTCACGGTTAAAGGATGAACTTGATGGCACAAAGTTGTCCAAAGTATGGCCCTTTAATCTTTCAATTCTTTGGCCTAACTCAACAAGTTTATTTGACATATACTACCTGAAACAAAGTAACACAAGTGTGAATGAAAATCAAGAAGCAAACAACAATGAAAAGAACAAAAATAAACTTAAAAACGTTTGAAAAGACTCAAGGGATGTGGAACTAAACGCTTAGAACACTTAAACAATCCTAAAACCCAAAACAGCAACTAGAAGACTCAAAATTGCCTAAAAACCACTTTCTGGGCAGTTTTGAGCACCTACACTAATTTGGACGAAATTGGATGGAAACTTGAATCAAAACACTTATAAACACAAATCAAAACACTTTCTAACTAATTTGGACAAAACAAAGACTCAAAGGACTCAAAACAAGCTAAAAACTCTCAAAACTGCCTAAAAACACAAATTGGGCAGTTTTGACACTAAACTCAATTTTGGACGAAAATTAGGTTTGAGCTTGACTCAAAATGCTTCAAAACACAAGATAAGACAGATTCTAAGCTTAAGACTTAACAAACTATGGGGAGAAATTGTATTTGGACGAAATGCAATTAAATGGACAGATTATAACAAAAGCAGATTGTAAAGCAAGTTGATGTAAACCAATGGATAATGGAATGGCTAAGGGATTCTTTTCCATATATGAAATGTATGCAACTTAAATCAACTTCCAATTATCAATTTGACAAGTTATGAACCTTGACACTAATCAAAATAGCAAACAAGCAAACAAGCAATTACAAGGGACTGAAATCAGTCCCCGGCAACGGCGCCATTTTTGTTGATGTAATATTCCTTCCTAATGCTAGAATATGTTTAATATAATGGCACAAGTAAGGGTGTCGAATCCACAGGGACTAATTGGACCTATGTAATCACTTGTTTTGCAAGAACTTCTATGAAATGAACCAAACTAATCAAATTGAGCAGATTTGTTGTTGTTACTTGAAAGCATAAATAAAAGAAGTAAACACAACTAAATGAATCAACAACTAATAGAATAGGATAGTATCAATGGAAATGAAGCTAGGGATTCGGTTTCACCATTGCTTAACTAAGTCCATGTTTGTCAAGTTACTTTGTACTCATTCATCTACCTATTTCTTGAGTTTGTTTCACTTGGATATGATCAACCATATGATGTGTGGATTTGATCAAATGTCTCTAATCATGAACCTAATTGTGATGTGCAACTTTGGTTCATAATCAAGATTATGTAATGTACAAGAAACTTTCATAAAACCAAAGGGAATAACTCGGCAGGATGTGTGCTAAACACTCCCTTCATTCATTCACATATCTACCAAGATTATGCATGATGTGTGTTCTAATCTTGGCTACACAACTTTGTGATTAATTCAAATGATGATCAAACATTAAAATCAACACACAAAGTTACCATTAAAACAGCAAATGAAACAAGAAATAGATGGACAAACTGAGCATTCTAACTTAATTACATGGCCAAACTTTGCAAGGTTACATCGAATCCCTAGAGGAGGCTTAGTTACAATTCATGTCTACAAAAGATTTGACATAAAAGTATAAAACATGAATGAACATAGAATTGATAAGAATGAACCCTTGAAGCAAAACTGATGTTGAAGTCCTTGAAGAGTTCCTTGGTGTTGCTTCTCCAAATGTGGTGCGGATGAAGTAGATTGGTTTGGTTTGGATGGTTTCTGCCCTTAGGAGAATGAAATGGTCAGAGATGGAGTGATATGGAGTGTTTTGGTGTGTGACTCATGGAATGGAAGAAGAAGAAACATGCGGATGAGAGAGAATGTGCAATGGAATAGAATCTGGACAGTTTTTGTGAGTGGGGGAGAGAATGTAGAACTCAATCGAATGGAGGGGGAGAATGAGTAAGTATGATGGACGGAAAATGGAGCCCAATAGAGTGTGTGTGATCCCCCAACATTCAGATTGGATCTAGGAGTTGTTTAACTCAGATGGCAGAGCATAAATCAGATGGAATGATGGGTTTCTGAGTGTTGTTCTCACGGCATGGACAAGGTCTGCACAGATGTGGTTTCTTTAATTAAAATGCATGTGCCCTTGCTGCCACAAGTGAGTGGAACCTGCAAAGGTCAATTGGAGCACCAGAAAATGTTTATACAAATCTGAAAATGGGAAGAACACACGGCATGGACAAGGGATGGGTTGGATTTCTGAAATGATGGCTGCAAGGAGTTACTTGTTTAATCACAATGCATGTGAATTTCTGTAAAGATGAAGTGTAGAAATGTAATGGAGTGCACGGAATGGATGTTTGTGTTTGTTGGTGTCAAAATGGCTGAAATGAATTAAGTGATGGAAATGGGATTGTGAGGAATCTGATTTGGTGTTAGAATTGCATCAAATGATGGGATGATATGGGAACACACGGCCAAGGTTGTGACATGCATGTGAATGCATGTTTTGGTGTTTGAATTGCATCAAATGATGGGATGATATGGGAACACACGGCCAAGGTTGTGACATGCATGTGAATGCATGTTTTGATGTTGGAACCACATAGGTGATATCCATGTTTTTGCTTTGTTTAGAATCACCGAATATGGCTGAATTACATCACTTAACACTTCACATCATTTCTGGAATGTTTTTACTTCATTTGCTTTCCCTTTGATCCAAATTCACCCTTGGCTGCACACTAACACCAAATAATGTAAAATGCAACTAGTTTAATCCAAAACAATCACAAAGACACCAAATAAGGAAGATATAAATGCATGCAAAATGTGACTTATCAGCCACCACCTTATCCAGTCTTTCAAAAATAACAGTGCTATCTGTATCACAATTACTCGAAGTAAACGGAACCCTAGACGCATTCAAAGAAATAAGATTGCCACGATTAAGAAAATTGATGAAATTATTCATATCCGGCATAGTGACTTGATTACCCCTAACTTTTTTCTATAATTCAGTGATAGGAGCATATTTAGGCGACTTAGCTAGCTTATTCTTGTGCATTTGTGCTATTATCGTATTACAACTCAATTTCATGTGTTTGTAGGTCCTATGGGTTAAAGTATCAAGAAAGTGCATTTTGGTGCATTTTGGAGCAATTTTGGACACTATGTGGATAGCTTGCATATGGACCAACATGGATGGACGAATTTGGACTTCAAAGGCTAGAAATGTGATAAGAAGAGGAAGGAACTAAGCTAAGGACAAAGTGGATAAGGAAGTAGCTCAAAAGAGGAAACCCTATCCAAAACCTTATCAAAAACCTTATCCAACATTATCCAAAATATTATCCAAACCTTATCTCATCTTATCCTATCCAAACCTTATCATGTCTTAATCCTAATTGCAAGGGGACCT
Source organism: Pyrus x bretschneideri (assembly GCF_019419815.1). NCBI lineage: Eukaryota > Viridiplantae > Streptophyta > Magnoliopsida > Rosales > Rosaceae > Pyrus > Pyrus x bretschneideri. The sequence continues at coordinate 67,609 of NW_025999838.1, read as the reverse complement.
AAATAGGTAATTCTAGAACCTATTTGGGTTACACAAGCCTATTATGAAACTAAGTGGGCCAAACCCTCTCCTAGGTGGATTTGATCACCTATAGCCGAATTCTAGGGCCCTAATCCATAAAATCTGTTAAGTCTAACCCTAATCTACTTAACCCTAGGACTATATAAACATAAATTCAGCCAAAAATTTGTACACCCCCTTTATGATATTCAGAACCTTTGTGCCACAACCCCCATTCTCCATTCTTCAACCTCCATACACCTCCATACACCTCCATACACATCTGCCGCAACCCTACCACCATAATCAACCATCCTCCATTCCTCTAAACAAGAAAACACCATCCAAAACCCCCAATTCCACCACACACACCTTGTGCCACAGTAAGGAGGAGGAAGAGGAGCCAAGTCGTGCATCAAATCCATCTGGGAATTGCCGAAACGTTTAGGTGTAATCTTTCTTATGATTTCAATGTTTAAATTCAATAATCTTTGTTTTGCAAGCATGAGGAACTAATCCCCTTTTGGCTAGGGGGAATTTCAAAACCATGGTTATATTTGCATGATGATTTGATTACTTTCAGTTGTGATTTCATGAATGATGAATTCAATTTGCTTATCTGTTTTAATTAAAATTTGTTTATGTATATGAATTGAGAGTGCACGCTTAATTTGCATGCATAAATATGATGCTAGGGTATAAGGAAACTGCACCTAATCGTTGGGAACTTATATTCATGAGTAGTTAAGATTGTTGGTCACAATTATGTTAAGTAAATTCTTGGCATAAGTATCATGCGCTTTCATAGTTACGAATGCCTCGTCAACACCTATGATTTCCATAGAACCTAATGATCTTTGATTGTCTTTCTATTATGCGCTTTCATATAGAAAACTTTTAAGGAATAATTTGATTGCAATGCGCTAATTCCATTCAATTCAATGACCTAAGGGAAATCTGAGAGTTAATTTAAGCGTACCTAATTAACTTGGGGTGTTGAGGTTCATAATTCATTGAATAAGCAACTGAAGATTGTGTTGTATGCAAGTATGCCATGTGTGGAGAAAAACCTCCTAGCCATCTCACCATCCACTTAATTCTATCGATTTCGTCCAAATCTGCCTAGTTTACATTATTGTTTTGTTTGTTTGATTTTCGTCCAAAACCAAATCCCCAATTGTCTTAGAGTGTCTAATTGGTTCAAATATGTTTTAGATTGTGTTTTTAAGAGTTTTGAGTCAAGTTAGAACCAATTTTCGTCCAAGTTTGTGTTTAGGCTCAAAACTGCCCAGTTTGTGTTTTTAGGCAGTTTTGGGTGCTTTTAGCCTATTTTGAGTCTTGTGAACTTGTTTGAGTCTTTTTAAGTGAGTTAAGTGTTTTAAAGGTTAGTTTTATTTATTTGAGTCAGTTTAGAGTGTTTAGCAATCCCTCTTAATCCTCGGTGTAAGAATGATCCCTACTTATTTATATGCTACAATTGTCAAAAGAGGGTTAATTTGTGTGTTAAGTTAATTTTCGCATCATTCGGTGATATTGTTAAGTCACCAATTATACACCAAGGTTTATCTATAGAGTCCAACTTTAAGACATCCTCCCAAAGAGAGCATTGCATATGTTTTTGCGTGAGGGAAGGCATAAAAAAAGGTAACAACTTGATCTTGGTTACTAATTAAATCCTTAACAAAACAATGAATAAATCTAGGGGAAGAGGAAATTATATTAATATCAACCTTGGAAGCATTCCAACATAAACAAAGCCCCCCGGTGCGGCCAACAGGATCACAGCAAAAAACATTGTCAATATAGGGGTTAGTTTCTATAATGGAACATTTGAAGCACTATTGTAGTGGTAAAATGCATGGTATGGGACATGCAAGTCTGCATGTTTTATTATATAAATTAACAGGGTTAGCTGAAGAGGTTGCATTGCATTCATGCATTATTATCAACAATGATTTGATATTTGGCTATATGATTTCATGACACTTAATTTAATATTGTCAATTTACTGTGATAAGGTTATGTCCTTACTGAGCTATTGAAGCTCATTCCTCTATTGTTATGCAGGTTTACGAACTAGACATTCAAGAGAGCAGGTAGGATGAGATTGGATTAGATTGGAGTAGGGAAAGTTTATTCATCTATTTACTGTAGGTTGTAAAGAATTCTTGATTTGTTTACGAATCATGAATTATTTTTATAAGAGGAATTTATTTTCCAACCTGTTTTCAATTTCCTTTTATTTATTGAGCTTTTAACTCACATTTCGGATTTGGGTTCAAGTTTTTATTACCAACCCAGGTTCGGGGCATGACATTTTGCTCCTGGGAGAACTATTCAGGACAATATTCTAATAGCTCATGAAATGTTTGCAAGTTTTAATAGAAAGAAAGGAAAAAAACTGGATTAATGGGTGTCAAGCTGGATTTGGAAAAGGCGTATGACAACTTAAACTGGGACTTATTAGGTATATTCTTCTTAAGTTTGGATTTGATAACTGTTAGGTTGCGTTGGTAATGGAATGCTTTACTTCTCCCTCTTTCTCTGTTTTAATTAATGGGCTTGCTCATCGTTATTTTTATCTGAAGCAAGGAATTAGACAAGGGGACCCTCTGCTGATGTGATATAAAATAACACAGAAATAATTGTAGTATGTGTAAGTAGAGATCGTTCTAGGCTGGGGATTAGAAGGGATGCTAATCTACACAATTTAAACTCTAAAACACTAAACTAGACTCAAAAACAGAAAACTAGAGTCTAACAAATCAAAACAAGCTAAATAGACTCAAACCACACAAACTAAGTTAAATTGACTCAAAACAGGTACTAGAAAGTGATTTGGACGAAAATTAAACTGAAAAGACTCAAAATACTAAATGGGGATAGATTCTGACGAATTTAAACTAAACTAACACAAATAAGAACGAAGGGGGTATTTGGAAAAATTTTAAACTTAAAACAAACAAACTTGCAGAAACAAAGTAAAAGGGTACAAATTTGGGTGAATGAATGGGTGAAAGGCTAGTTTGAGGGTCCTTCTCCACACATGACACATATGCATATAAATCAATTTCCAGTTATTATTCCTTTAAACCATGAATAACAATACCCCAAATTAATCGTGAGAAACACACATTAACTTTCAAATTTTCCTAAATTCATTGAATTGGATGGATAACGCATCGGCAACCAAATTATTCTTCAATAGTTCCCTAGATAAACAACATAATAGAGATACATATCAAAGATCATTAAGTTTTATGAAAATCATAAGCATTGACAAGGCATTCGTAACTATGAATTGCATGATACTCCTGCCATAGATTTACTTAACACAATTGATGCGAAAATAGTTAAGCACACAAATTAAACCCTCTTTTTGTCATTTGTAGTATAGGTGCAAGTAGGGATCGTTCTGGACCGGGGATTAGGAGGGATTGCAAATCACTTGGAAACTGACTCAAAAACGTAAAATAAAGTTTAAAAGACTAAACTAAACTCAAAGAATGCGAAGCTAAATGCTTAAAACACTAAAACAAACCAAAAGACTCAAACATCACCCAAAACACTCAAAACTGCCTTAAAAACACTTTCTGGGCAGTTTTGAGCACCTTGAGTACTTTGGACGAAATTGGGAAATAAATTTAATCAAAACTCTTAAAAACACAAACTAAATGTAATTCTAACTAATCTAACACTTTAAAATAAATGGGGGATTGGTTTTGACGAATTTAAAACTAAAACAGAAACTTGGAATTAAAACAGATTCTACAAACGAAATTGATGGAATAGAATGATGAAAAACTAGTTAGAGGGTTCCTTATCCACACATGAACATAAGCATATAATTTGACTCCCAGTTATGACTTCAACAAACGATGAATGACAATGCTCCAAGTTAATTAGGTTCGCTTAAACTAACCTTCAGATTTCCCTAGATTCATTGGATTGAATGGAATACGCATTACAACCAAATAATTCCTTAATCAAAGTCCCTAACCATGGAATACGCATGATAGAGACATTCAACAAAGATCATTAAGTTCAACAGAAATCATGAACATCGACTAGGCATTCATAACTATGGAATACGCATGTTAATCCAGCCTAGGGTTTACTAAACACAATCGTGACTAGCGATCTTTACTACTCATGAATATAAGTTCATAACGATTAGGTGAAATTCCCTTATATCCTAGCATCAAGTTTAGACATGCAAATTAAGTGTCGACCCTCAACCCACATACATAAACAAGTTCTTAATCAAAACAGAAAAGTAAACCACATCTAAAGTTCATGAATTCATAACTGGAGTAAATCAAATCATAACCAACATATGTAAATGGCTTCAAATTCACCTCTAACTAAAAAGAAATTAGTTCCACATGTTTAACATAATTGAACAACAAGTTAAATTAAACATGAAAACAGAAACAAGAAAAGAAAGAACAAATTGATGGAAAGTTAGCTACGGGGTTCATCTCTACATATGTTATACTTGCATAATAAAACGATTTCCAATTGCATTTCAACAAATCATTAATTCTCAACGCTCCAAGTTAATTAGGTCCGCTTAAATTAACCTTCAAATCTTCCTAACGTTATTGAATTGGATGATTGCATACGACAACCCAAAATATTCCCCACAAGTCCCCTACATGATTGCATAATAGAGATACAAGCAAGAATCATTACGCTCTATGAAAATTATAAGTGTTGACGAGGCATTCGTTACTATGGAATACGCATGAAACTTATGCCAAGAATTCGTTTAACGCGATTGTTTATAAGCAACCTCCATTACTTGTGAATATAAGTTCGTAACTATTAGGTGAAACTCACTTATATTCTAGCGTCATATTCATGCATGAAAATTAAGTGTGCACTCTCAATAAACATACATAAATAAGTTATCAATCAAACAGTTAAACGAATTGAATCCACAACTTATGAAACGCAATTAGAAGTAATCAAATCAAAATGCAAGCATAAACATATATTTCGAATTCCCCCCTAGCCAAGGGGGGTTTAGTTCCTCATGGTACAAAACAAAGAGAATCAAAGAAACACCTAAACATTCCAACAACTCAAACTTGAATTGTATGAACGTTTAGGCCCTCTTCTCTTCCATGCCTCATTCGTACAAAACAAAGAGTATTGAAATTAAACATAGAAATCAAAGAAACACCTAAACATTCCAACAACTCAAACTTGAATTGTATGAACGTTTAGGCACTCTTATCTTCCTCTTCGTTGTAACACAAGGTCTAAGGATAGTTTGATGGTGTGAATGGTTTGGGGAGTGGTGAAAATGGAAGGATGATGTTTGGATTGTAAGGGAGGACACGGCACAAGGGAGTTTTGATGTCTACATTCTGAAATGTGGAAGGATGAATTGAGGTGTGAATGAGTGTGAATGAATGTTGTGTGAAGTGTGTATGGTTTTTATAGGGAGATGAATGGATGAGAGAGGGAACATGATAGCTAGGTTAAGTGAATGCATGTGCAAAACAGCTAGGATGGCTGAAATTGTAAGGGGAATGCATGTGCAATGTTGGAAATCTGATGGGAGAAAGGTGGATGCATGTGTTGGCTGATTTAAAGAATGTGAGGGAATGATGAAAGGGGAAACATGACAGCTAGGATGAATGCATGTGGAGTGCATGTGCAATGTTTTAAAGGATGGAATGCATGTGAATATGTGATAGGAGCATATTCATGCGACTTAAATGGCTTGTTCTCGTACATTTACGTTATGTTTCTTTAGTTATTTTAGTTCTTTATGCTTCTTTTGTGTGTTTTCAGGTTCTAAGGGCTTAGGGAGCAAGAAAGTGCATTTTGAGGCCATTTGGAGCATTTTTGGGCATGGATTGGATAGCTTATCCATGGAGCCAAGAGGATGGACGAATTTGAAGGCCTTGTATTCACTTTGGACATAAAACAAAGGGCCTAGCCCATTCTCTCTTATTCTCTCCCTTATAGCCATGCAAAGAACCATCAATTCCATCAAAAACAATCCATCAATTCACATGCAAAACCACCATTAACACACATGCACCCATAATCATTCATTCCCTCCTAGCTACAATATTCCCTCTTTCCTTCCTTCATTCACCTATAAATAAGCATCCATTACACCTCAATTCTCATTCACTCTTCCATACACATTTCAGTCACAAACACCAAGCAACAAACCCCTTGTTGCCGTGTATCTCCCTTACAATCCAAACACCATTCCAACACTTCACAACACCACTCCTCTACCATTTCCATAATCCCCCAAACCTCACCTTAGACCTTGTGCTACAACAACGAGGAAGAGAAGAGGACCTAAACGTTCATACAATTCAAGTTTGAGTTGTTGGAATGTTTAGGTGATTCTTTGATTTCAATGTTTCATTTTAATTCTCTTTGTTTTGTACGTATAAGGAATGGAAGAGAAGTGTGCCTAAACGTTCATACAATTCAAGTTTGAGTTGTTGGAATGTTTAGGTGTTTCTTTGATTTCAACGTAATGAGGAACTAAAACCCCCTTTAGCTAGGGGGTGATTTGATAGGAGCATATTCATGCGACTTAAATGGCTTGTTCTCGTGCATTTACGTTATGTTTCTCTCGTTATTTTAGTCCTTTATGCTTCTTTTGTGTGTTTTCAGGTTCTAAGGGCCTAGGGAGCAAGAAAGTGCATTTTGAGGCCATTTGGAGCATTTTTGGGCATGGATTGGATAGCTTATCCATGGAGCCAAGAGGATGGACGAATTTGAAGGCCTTGTATGCACTTGAAGACACAAAACAATGGCCCTAACCCAATCACGTAACACCTTGCCATGGGCTTAACAGAAACACCATTCCTTGCCATGCAAGGAGGAGCAATTTGGGTCCATTTCATGTACTTAAACTCTAGCCCAATCCACAATCACTTCAAAGCCATGCAAAACCTTTCAACACCTTTTAATCATTCCCCTTTAAGTTATGTTTTTATTTCCTAACCCTACATGCATTATTTATTAGCATCTTCACATGCATTCCCTTCACTTTCACCCACATGCACATTCAAATCAACACATGCACCCTTTAATTCATTTAACACATATAATCATTCAACCATGCCGTGACCTACAAACACATGCATCCTGAAATCCTTTGCCGTGGCCTTCATTCCCATTTCCAACATCTTCACATGCATTTCCAGCTTTCACATGTCTTCACATTCATTTCCAAACAACAATCATTTCAAATGCCATGCATTCACATGCATTTTCAGCACCTACACACCTCACACACATGCAATTTCAGCACCAACAAGCATCATTGCCGTGTACCCCATATGCATTTTCAGCTTTCACATGCTTTCCTAACTATTTTCCATCATTAATTAGCCACTTGCATCTTAAACAAACAGCCATATACATCTCCATTCCTCCTATAAAAACCCTTGCATTCTCATTCATTTGGCATTCATTCACTCCCCATTCAATTCACATCTCATTTTCATACACAACACACCACAAATACCTCCATTCTTGCCGTGCATATCCCTTCATTTTCTGCATATTTTCTCTTCATTCCAACCACTCCAACCACTCCTCATCCCCCAAAAACTCACCTTAGACCTTGTGCTACAACAACGAAGAAGAGAAGAGTGCCTAAACGTTCATAGATTTCAAGTTTGAGTTGTTGGAATGTTTAGGTGTTTCTTTGATTTCAATGTTTAAATTCAATTTTCTTTGTTTTGTAATGGAAGAGAAGAGTGCCTAAACGTTCATACAATTCAGTTTGAGTTGTTGGAATGTTTAGGTGTTTCTTTGATTTCAAAGTTATGAGGAACTAAACCCCCTTTAGCTAGGGGGTGATTCGAAACTATGTTTATATTTGCAATTTGAATTGATTACGTTTGGTTGGAATTTCATAAGTTGTGGATTCAATTCGTTTAACTGTTTGATTGATAACTTATTTATGTATGTTCATTGAGATTGCAAGCTTAATTTTCATGCATAAATATGACGCTAGAATATAAGTGAATTTCACCTAATCGTTATGAACTTATATTCACAAGTAGTGGAGGTTGCTTATAAAGAATCGCGTTAAACGAATTCTTGGCATAAGTTTCATGCGTATTACATAGTAACGAATGCCTCGTCGATGTTTATGATTTCCGTTGAACTTAATGATCTTTGTTGAATGTCTCTATCATGCGTATTCCATAGTTAGGGACTTTGATTAAGAATAATTTGGTTGTAATGCGTATTCCATTCAATCCAACGAATTTAGGGAAATCTGAAAGTTAATCTAAGCGGATCTAATTAACTTGGAGCATTGAGTTTCACAACTTATCGAAAGACCAACTGAGAATCAATTTTGTATGCAAGTGTAACATGTGTGGAGAAGAACCCCTTGGCTATTCCATCATCCATATTTTCATCACATTCATATTTACATTTTGCCTTTAATTATATTCTGTCTTTTTTTTATTTAATATCGTCCAAACACATTTCCCCCATATTTCGTTGAGTCTTAATCATTCGTATTTGTTTTATTTTTGTATCTTTAAGCTTTTGGAGTCATAAACACTTGCAAATTCGTCTAAATCAAGTTCTAGCTTCTATTTGAGTCAATTTGATTGTTTTAGACAATTTGAGTTTTTCAAAGCCATTCTGAGTCATAGTAGTCTTGTTAAGAGTATTTTAATTTAGTTTTTATGTTTTTAAGTCAATTTAGAAGGTTTTAGCAAGCCCTCCTAAATCCCCGGTCTAGAACGATCCCTCACTTATCCATTCTACTACAATTGTCAAACGAGGGTTTAATTTGAGTGTCAAGTAAATCTCGCATCAAATTTTGGCGCCGTTGCCGGGGATTTAGCAACTTTGCTAATCCCTTGTCTTTATTTTTATATTTTTTTTTTTTTGTTTTTTGTTTTTCATGCATTCTTATTTCAGATTCTTAGTTTGTTTGTTTCCTTGTTTTTTTAGGTACTGTGTATGACTCGTAGCTCTCGGCCTATTATAGAGAACATCTCCGACTTTGACGGTGATTTTGAACGCACTTTGAGGAGAACGAGGAGTCAACAAGAGCCACCACAACCTGGGCTTGAAGAAGACGAAGTAGGTGTAGAAGAAAAGCCCACGGATCAGATTTTTGAAGAAGAACAAGCCATGGCAGTAGATAATAGAACCATCAAGGAGCTTTCGGCCTCGGGTTTGGATAATGCATTGCCTCTTTGTATCCAATACCCCACGGCTGCAGAGGGGAAGACTGAGGAATTTGAACTCAAATCCAGTTTGTTATACCATATTCCGAAGTTCCATGGCTTGTCTATGGAAGACCCCAACAAACACTTGAAGGAGTTCGAGGTGGTTTGTTCGAGCATGACCCCCGTCAATGTGGATGGGAGTATATTGAAGATGAAGGCCTTTCCATTTTCACTTATGGACAAGGCCAAAGATTGGCTCTACGAACTAGCCCCGGGAACTGTGACTTCGTGGGAGAGTATGAAGCGTGCTTTCTTGGAGAAATTCTTCCCTACTTCGAGAGTGATTCTCCTACGGAAGAAAATTAGTGGTATTCAACAGAATCATGGTGAGACATTCCCGGCTTATTATGAGCGCTTCAAGGGCCTTGTAGCTTCATGTCCTCAACATCAAATGAAGGAGGAACTTCTCCTTCAATATTTCTATGAGGGCCTCCTTCCTATCGAACGTCAAATGCTTGATGCATCAGCGGGAGGAGCATTGGTGGACAAAACACCAAGGGATGCCAAGATTCTCATAGCCAACCGAGCGCTCAACGCTCAACAATATGAAGGAGTGGGTCAAAGGGAAGCCCCACGACAACAAAGTGTAAATGAGGTGAGTGCTATTTCTGAAATTCAATCACAACTTGCTAATCTTACTTCTCTTGTTTCTCAGGTTGTGATTGGTCCAAAAGCACAAGAACACCAAGTTTGTGGCGTGTGCTCAATTCAAGGGCATCCATCCAACAAGTGCCCTCAACTAATCGAGAATGGTGGGTGGGAATCTGCCAATGCAATTGGTTTCCAAGGACAAAATCAAAACAACCCATACTCGAACACTTACAATGCCGGATGGAGGGACCATCCAAACTTCAAATGGAGGGAGCCACAACAAGCTGCCCAACAAGGAGGATTTAGGCCAAACCCCCCTGGTTTTTATTCCAAGCCGTATGCACCCCAACAACCCCAACAACCCCAACAACCTTCGGCATCATCTCATTCAGGTACGTCCTTGGAAAGTGATCAAGCTATGCAATTACTAACCTCTATTTCGCAGGGGTTGCAAAATCAAAACAACCGGATAGCAAATAACGAGAAGGAGATGACGGATATGAAGAAACAAATAGGGCAGATTTCTAAGTTCCTTGGACAGATTAGAGAGCAAGGAAAGCTTCCTAGCTCAACCACAGTCAATCCAAAGGGAGGATTCGAATCCGCCAAGGCCATCACCCTAAGGGGTGGAAAAGAAGTTGGGACCGAGCCAAACAATCCCAAATCTGCCCAGAAAGTAGATGAAGAGACGACACAACCTGAGGCAGATCACCCTAACTCGGCCAAATCAGGTAATTTAAGTTCAAATTCATGTACTTCACGTCCTAATCTGCCCAATGTACCTTTTCCTCGCAGGTTCATGCAAGAAAAAAAGGAAGAAAGCGAGAAGGACATTCTTGAAACGTTCCGGAAGGTGCAAGTGAACATACCGCTTCTCGATGCAATCAAACAGGTTCCAAAGTATGCTAAATTCCTCAAGGACCTATGCAATACAAAGAGAAGAAGGGAAAACAAAGAGGTAGTGAAGGTAAGCGAGAATGTGTCCGCTGTTTTGCAACGTAAACTGCCTACCAAGTGCAAAGACCCCGGTAGTTTCACGATTCCTTGTGTGATTGGACATAATCGTTTTGAACATGCCATGCTTGATTTAGGTGCATCCATAAATGTCATGCCTTATTCTATTTATGCATCTATGAATTTGGGTGAATTAAAACAAGATGGTGTAATTATACAATTGGCCGATCGTTCTAACGCGTATCCAAAAGGAGTTTTGGAAGATGTGCTTGTGCAGGTGAACCATTTAATTTTTCCGGCTGATTTCTACGTCCTAGACATGGAGGATTCAGCCCATTCTACATCTTTGCCGATTCTCCTTGGTAGGCCATTCATGAAGACGGCCCGAACGAAGATTGATGTATACAAAGGCACCTTGACAATGGAATTCGATGGGGAAGTGATTGATTTTAATATTTCTGAAACTATGAGATATCCCGTTGATGACCATTCTTGTTTTTCCATTGATGTTATCGATTCTTTGGCGCAGGTATACCTTGAAGAATTGAACGAGGATGCCCTGGAAACAACCATCACTAAGGCCATAGAGCGCAAAAATGAAGGATTTGGGCCAATGCAAGGCCACGGCAAGGAGGAGGAATTCGTTGCAATGGGTTCTAGTGAAGAAATAATTGAGGTTGTGGCAGCCCTTGAGTCATTGCCACAACAATATGGTAAGGTTCCACTCTCACTTTCAAATTCAGTTTCCACTAAGATGCTACCTTCTGTTGTTCAGGCACCATCGCTTGAACTTAAGCCGTTGCCGGACCATTTGAAGTATGTGTTTTTGGGAAAAGGCGAAACATTGCCCGTCATCATTTCATCAAGTCTCACGGCAATGGAGGAGGAGAAACTTGTGAGGGTGCTGCGAGAGCACAAAACGGCCATAGGGTGGACTTTGGCCGACATTAAAGGAATAAGCCCTACCACATGCATGCACCGTATACTTCTTGAGGAGGGGGCTAAACCAACTCGAGAGGCTCAACGCCGTCTCAACCCTCCGATGATGGAAGTGGTGAAGAAGGAAATAATCAAGCTTTTGGATTGCGGAGTGATCTACCCTATCTCCGATAGCCGTTGGGTCTCTCCAGTTCAAGTCGTTCCCAAGAAGTCCGGAGTAACTGTTATCAAGAATGATGAGAATGAGCTCGTGCCTACACGCATTCAGACTGGATGGCGAGTATGTATCGATTACCGGAAGCTAAATGCCATGACTAGGAAAGATCACTTTCCTTTGCCATTCATCGACCAGATGCTCGAAAGGTTAGCCGGTCATGCTTTTTACTGTTTTCTTGATGGATACTCTGGATATAACCAAATTGTGATAGCCCCGGATGATCAAGAGAAGACCACATTCACATGTCCCTTTGGAACATTTGCTTATCGTCGCATGCCATTTGGCTTATGAAACGCACCGGCCACTTTCCAAAGGTGTATGGTAAGTATATTTTCCGATTTTGTTGAAAAGATCATTGAGGTTTTCATGGATGATTTCAGTGTATTTGGGAGTTCATTTGATAATTGCTTGGATAATCTGACCTTAATTTTGAAACGATGTGTTGAAACTAACCTTGTCTTGAATTGGGAGAAATGTCACTTTATGGTGAAACAAGGTATAGTTTTAGGACATATTGTTTCAGAAAAAGGAATTGAAGTAGATAAATCGAAAATAGACCTTGTACGTCACTTACCCTCTCCTACTTCGGTTAGAGAGGTACGTTCGTTTCTTGGCCATGCAGGGTTTTATAGGCGTTTTATCAAGGACTTCTCCAAGATGTCCAACCCTCTTTGCCGATTGCTTCAAAAAGATGTGCCATTCAAGGAGAAGCTAGTCTCGGCCCCCATTATTGTACCTCCAGATTGGAGCCTTCCGTTCGAGCTCATGTGCGATGCATCCGACTATGCATTAGGAGCTGTTCTAGGACAAAGAAGAGACAAGCGGTCGCATGTCATATACTATGCCTCTCGGACTCTCAATGATGCCCAATTGAACTACTCCACGACGGAAAAAGAACTTCTAGCTGTGGTTTTTGCTTTAGATAAATTCCGTTCATATTTAATTGGTACTAAAGTAATCGTTTATTCTGATCATGCAGCTTTGAGGTACTTGCTCACGAAAAAGGAAGCAAAGCCGAGGCTTATCCGTTGGATTCTTCTTCTTCAAGAATTTGATATTGAAATCCGGGATAAGAAAGGAAGCGAGAATGTAGTGGCTGACCATTTAAGCCGAATGATCCACGAGGAGCATGAACATGCCGTGCCTATCCCTGAAACTTTTCCCGATGAGCAGCTGCTATCCATTGAGGTAAGTGAACCATGGTATGCAGATTTAGTGAATTACTTGGTGGCTAAACAAATTCCAAATGAACTAAACAAGCACCAACGTGATAAGCTTAAAAATGATGCACGTTTCTATGTTTGGGATGACCCTTATTTGTGGAAGTATTGCTCAGATCAAATTGTACGTAGATGTGTGCATGATTCTGAATTTCACTCAATTCTAAGCTTTTGTCACACATATGCATGTGGTGGTCATTTTGGCACACAACGCACTGCCCTCAAGGTTCTAGAGTGTGGTTTTTATTGGCCGACTATATTTAGGGATGCTAGAACCTTTTGTTTGTCTTGTGATCGTTGCCAACGAATGGGTAACATAGGTACCAAGGACCAAATGCCGCAAACCCCTGTCTTTAATGTTGAAATTTTTGATGTTTGGGGCATTGATTTCATGGGCCCTTTCCCTCCATCTTATGGTTTCACTTATATCTTGCTAGCCGTTGATTATGTTTCTAAATGGGTGGAAGCAAAAGCCACCCGTACTAACGATTCTAAGGTGGTTGCAGATTTCGTGAAAACTAACATTTTTGCTAGGTTTGGAATGCCGAGAGTAATCATAAGTGATGGAGGGTCTCACTTTTGCAATCGGACCATTGAGGCGTTGCTAAGAAAGTACCATGTCAACCATAAGGTCTCCACACCTTACCATCCTCAAACAAATGGCCAAGCCGAGGTGTCTAACCGAGAAATCAAACAAATTTTGGAGAAGACCGTTGGACCAACAAGGAGGGATTGGAGCTTACGTTTAGATGATGCACTGTGGGCATATCGTACGGCATACAAAACACCCATTGGGATGTCACCTTTTCGGCTCGTCTATGGTAAGCCATGTCATTTGCCCGTAGAGTTAGAGCACAAGGCACATTGGGCCGTGAAGACTTTCAACATGGACATAGATGCAGCGGGAGTTCATAGGAAGCTCCAATTGAATGAACTTGAGGAGATTCGGAATGAAGCCTATGAGAATGCCCGGATGTACAAAGCCAAGACCAAAGCATTCCATGATAAAATGATTCGAACCAAGACCTTCACAGTTTGGCAGAAAGTGTTACTTTTCAACTCTCGCCTACGTTTGTTTCCTGGTAAGTTGCGTTCTAAATGGATTGGCCTGTTTGTTGTTACTAATGTTTTCCCTCATGGTGCAGTGCAAATCAAAAGTTCAAGGACGCAGCAAGAGTTCAAAGTGAATGGGCATCGATTGAAGCCCTATTACGAGATGTTTAAGGAGCATGTCGTGGAGGAGGTACCCCTCCATGCCGTGGAACCTAGTCAAGCTTAAACGGAGGTACCGTCCGGCTGCAAGACGTAAAAGAAAGCGCTACTTGGGAGGCAACCCATGCATTCAACAAAGGAAGACTTAGAAAGCACTCCAAATCCAGATTCCTAAAAAAAAAACTCTTCTCTTTGTTGCTATTTCGTTTCTGCCTTGTTAGGTTGTTTAGTTGTTATTGTTTGTTTGTTTATTAATTGTGTGAGTCTATGATTGTAACATTGAGAAAATGTTTGATTTATTGATAGGCACTGCTAAACAAAGAAAGATGGTGCTTCACAAAGGGTGTTTGCTTGAGGCCCCACTACGTGGCTTTACTCTTGAAGCGGAAGGCGTAGGAGCAGAAGGCATCGGAGCGGAAGGCGTAGGAGCAGAAGGCATCGGAGTGGGAGGCATCGAAGATAGAGCATTCCAGGCCTCAATACTTGGCCAAGCGCTGGATGAGCCAGGAAAAAGGTGCCTCTGGAGGAAAGACGAGAACCTTTGACGGTCACTGTGAATCCGACCTTCAGACTCTTGCAGCTCATCAAGCTTCCTCTTCATGCCCGTCGAATAGTTGTTTGCAAGCACGTGCAAACTTCTATTCTCATACTTCAGCTACTGGATCTCCTGCTTGAGACTTTCCACCTCTGCCATCAATGATTCCACCTGACGGGAGCGGGCAAGCAGGCGTTGGCCCATGTTGGACACAGAACTCGCACACTGAACACTAAGTGCGAGGGACTCTTGAACGGCCAACTCATCGGACCGTCCTGACAGCAGCCTACTATCTTTTGGAGTGAGGAAGTTCCTAGCTACTATTGTAGCTGTTGTGGCGTCCTGCATCACGGAGTCTTCACCTGTGAGAGGACCGTTAGAAGAAAAGAAAGAAGGGCGCCATACGTTACCTTGACGCGGCGCGCCCGTATCACTGCTAAGGCTCAATTCCAAGCTAAGGTTCGATGAGTTTGCCATTTTTCAAAAGTGTTCAAAGAGAAGGGATGGAGTTAAATTTCAAAGGGCCGGAGTCGATTTTCTTCAGAGTGTGTTTGTTGTGGTGATCGATAGCTCAATAAAAAAGCCAAGGCGACGCGTCCACCAATTCAAAAAGCCGGAATTTCCGGCGTAATTTAGGCGACGCTTTCTCTGCTTTTCAGAAGGCGCGTTCAACTTTGTCAAAAGATTTCTTCTTTTCAGACAACACGTGGAGGCCATCATCACAACTACACATCTTTAGCCGACAAGCGCAAAGTTCGGCGACGTTTTCTCTGCTTTTCAGAAGACGCGTGCAGCTTTGTCAAAAGGGGCCGCATCTACACTACCACGTGTCGCTCAGAAATCGAAGGGGCGCCTGCTCAGAAATCGAAGAGGCGTATTCAAAAATCAAAGAGGCGCCACTATTTCAAAAAGCCAGAGTTGCGGGATCAAAACGTTTGTCGACAAAGGTAAAAAGTACCACCACTTGCTATTATCTCTATATATGTCGACCTTCGTCTTTTATGGCAGGGCAAACCTGAAGAAAATGCCCAACTCTCCCTCACCTCTGAGGGTGCACTCCCAGCAAAGCCTTTCGAAATACTAAATTCTTTCTTCTTCCCCAAAGATGATACCAGATGTCTGGAGTACAGATGACCCAGGAGGAAACAGCACAACAAATACATGTGCTGATTCAACCAACCGCTTCTTCAAAAGCAAAGGTATCTCATATCATCAAGGTCAAAAGCAAAAGTATCTCATATCATGCTCTTTCCCTGTCTTTTTCTTTGTCCTTGTTCTTACTCGCATGGCAAAGTAAAACAAGCAATCAGCCGGCACTTGGAGTCAGTCTTCCGTTCTGGAGCCAACTGCCTGGAATCTATTCCTGATTGCTTACCTAGCGTTGCTCTCGAGTAGTCATCTTCAACGGTTGATACACTTCCGGAGAAGGGACCACTTCTGCAAAGGGGAGCGAGTAAGGCAAGTGAAAATGATACATTGAAGCATGTGGAGACAAACATAGGCTGAGTTATCCTCCAACCCTTTTCAATACGAATTGGAAAGATTGAACAAAGAAACAGACCAAAAGGGTAAGCTCAGACCTTCGGGGAAGACCAAAAGAATCCTCCAGCCCAGTAGCACAAAGGAAAATCAATGATGGGCGGAAACCAGTTCGAGAGTAAGCTTGTGGAATCATCAAGATCAAGCCTCATTGCAATCAACAAAGTGAAGATGGAATTTACACTCCATAACCAGATTTGCGTCCCTAAACTCTTCTCTTTGTTAATTACATTTTGCCATGTTTAGTATGTTTAAGTGCTTTTTGTGTGTTTACTTATGTTTTGTGTGAATCTATGCTTAAAACATTGAGGACAATGTTTGATTTAAGTGTGGGGGGGTAACTAATGTTGTTCCTTGCTGTTTTAAGGTGTTTTTAAATTGTTTTAGAGTGTTTTAGTGTGTGTTGTTTTATAACTCCGAAAATCACATAAAAATTTGAAGAAAATGTTTTGAAAAGCCTAAAAAGAGTGTTTTGAGTCGTTTTTGTGTGTTTGTGTCTTAGGGTACCTTCCAACGTTTGATGAGGATTTGGTTTGTAATTGCATGACTGTTAAAAAGAGTTATAAACATAGAGAAAAGTTTGATTTACTCTTGGTTTATGCTTAGTTATGGTTATAATGTATGACTTCACATGCAATCATAAAAGAAAAATTCGTTTTTGTAACATGCTTGAAGGAAGGAACTCAAACAAACGCTACAACCCTGTGAGACTTGAGCCTATAACGTTCTTTGGAGAGTATAATCTGTGATTTCTTGTTTTCTAAAGTCGTTGCATGATCTCATTATTCTTTGCTTGGTTACTACTTAGAAGGCGTTTCATCATATAGTTCCAAATGCTAGAACTCATGCCCATTTCATTCAAAGCATGTTATTTATTTGCATAACACATATTCAAGATGAAGTTGTGTAGTTGCCACCATAGCCAAATAGCCTCACTTCCCATATTTCGTATATGTTGTAAGTTGTACCCCCGTTGAGCCGTGTTAGCCCATGTTCTTTGTTAACCCACTTTTTCCTCACCTAGCCTAGTTTAGGACAATCCCCACCCTTGTTCTTAAAAGATAGTGAGCATGACTTAATTGAATTCCTTTTGAGTTACATTATGAAAGAAAATAAGTGTGGGGGAGAGAATGTTTAAGTGTTTATGTTTTGAGATTCAAAAGAAAAGAAAAAGAAAAAAAAAAAAAAAAAAAAAAAAAAAAAAAAAAAAGAGAAAAGAATAAGTGATTGAAGAAAGGTTCCAAAACACCAATTCTGGGCGTAAATTGTCTAAATTCTCCCTTTTTGTTCAAAAGTTGAGTTTTCATTCAAAAGTGAATTCTAAGTTGATTCAAATGCTTTGCTCACTATTTCTTTAAGAACCTTTGTTTTCCATATCCCTTCTTTGTTATCCACATACCCCAAGCCCCGTTACAACCCTTGACTTCTATCTTGAGTGTTGTGTATTTCAATTTGTGGAGTTTGAACTTGGTATGAGCTTATGGTGTCACTGGTTCTCGCGTCTAAGTAGTAGCATTCCATTCATGAGATCATATATAAACATGCTTATTAACTCCAGAAATTGCGTTCTTTGTGATACTTATATGTGAGTGTTCGTTTTCATGTTACATCAATCTTCTCACATATGACTAGATTAGGGTGTGTAGTTAGAAATTCTGAGTGAAAATCGAGTGCATATCTTGTAAGGAATTGAGCAAATTCTCTAAGGCATGTTACTACATTCAAAACATGGTTTTAAATGCTTAATTGTGAACTAGTATATGGTGACTATGATTAAGAATGTACTTAAGTGTGAAGATGACTAAAATCTGTGAGAATGATGATTTTTAACTTGTCATGTGCATTGGAAATCCCTATGACGGTTGTTGGAAGGTTTAGGTTGTGTTTTACGTGTTTAGTGTCGTTTTGTTTATTTGTTTTTATTCTGTTTTGCTCGAGGACTAGCAAAAGCTAAGTGTGGGGGTATTTGATAGGAGCATATTCATGCGACTTAAATGGCTTGTTCTCGTGCATTTACGTTATGTTTCTCTCGTTATTTTAGTCCTTTATGCTTCTTTTGTGTGTTTTCAGGTTCTAAAGGCCTAGGGAGCAAGAAAGTGCATTTTGAGGCCATTTGGAGCATTTTTGGGCATGGATTGGATAGCTTATCCATGGAGCCAAGAGGATGGACGAATTTGAAGGCCTTGTATGCACTTGAAGACACAAAACAATGGCCCTAAAGGACTTTTGGAGAATGTTGTGAATTGCGTTGCGCTAACCCATCCAATTCATTAACTTAAGGAAAACTTGACGGTTAATTTAAGCGGACCTAATTGACCCGGGGCGTTGAGAATTAATGATTTGTTGAAATGCAATTGGAAATCTTTTTATTATGCAAATGTAACATGTATGGAGATGAACCCCTTAGCTATTCTATCATCCATTCATTCCATTTCATAAATTCCATATTTACATTCTGTTTTAATTTGTTCATTTAATTTAATTTCGTATAAACTTAAATCCCCCTTTATTTTAATGTCAATTTAGTTAGAAATCATTTTAGTTTGTGTTTTTAAAAGCATTTTGAGTCTTTGGTTTGTCTTAGTGTTTTAAAGATTAGTTTTGCATTCTTTGAGTCTAGTATAGTGTTTTATATTGTTTTTACGTTTTTGAGTCAGTTTCCAAGAGATTAACAATCCCTTCTAATCCCCGGTCCAGAACGATCCCTACTTATACATTTACTACAACTTGACGAAAAGAGGGTTTAATTTGTGCGCGTATAAATCTCGCATCAAATTTTGGCGCCGTTGCCGGGGATTAGAAAATTTGCTAATCCCTTGGATTGTTTGTTTCTGTATTGTCTTTTAGATTTAGTTTTTTTTTTTATTTGTGTTTTGTTTGTTAAGAACAAGATGGCACTTGATAATGCTTCTCTTTTGTCACAACTCATGGAAAGGTCTCAAATGCAAAGAGTTGATATATTGAATCTTCAATCAAGGAATAACGTGTTTTCCAATACTTACAATTCGGATTGGAGTGATCATTCAAACTCTATGTGGTGGGAACCTCAAAATGCTCAACAAGGAGGATATTGGCAGCCACCACAACCTCATATTCAATATGCCCAACCAAACTCAAGTTCGTCAATAAATTATAATCAAAAGCTTGATGAATTAATTTGTTTGGTGCAGGGCTTACAAAATCAAGACAATGATGCTCAACAAGAAGGATATTGGCAGCCGTATGAGGAGTTCTATTCAACGCGTATGCAGCCACCACAACCTGCCCAAAGTAATGTAGGTAATTTAAATGATAATGATACGATTTTCCAATTACTTACTACTCTGGAAAAGCAAATTGGGCAGATAGCGGAGTTCGAAGGACAATTTTGCGACCAAGGCGAACTCCCTAGTTCAACCATTGCAAATCAGAAGGGAGAATTTGAAACCACCAATGCTATCATGTTGAGAAGTGACAAGGAGGTTGGAACGGACCCTCAACCATCAAAATCAAATCACAAGGAAGAGGAATACACCCAACCCACGGAAAGGGTGGAAACACCTTTACCGGAGGCACCTATTGCTCCTATGCCATCTAATACAGGTATGGTTGTTCCAAATTTCATTATTTTTAACCCCGTTCTAACAAGTATCCCTATTCCTTGCAGATTCATGACTTCCAAGGAAGAAGAAGGTGAAAAAGACATCTTGGAAGCCCTTCCAAAGGTGACAAGTAGGGAATGTCATGAATTCATCAAAGAGGACGTTCTTGAAACCACAAAATCCAAAGAAGTTAAATTTGATGACATTGGACAAGTCATAACCATCACTTGCAATCTGGCCAAGTCCAATATCCCTGAAACTTTCAAAGGAGTGGTGTTTGTCATTGAGTTCTTGTCAGACAAAACAAGTAAGTCATTTTTTTTCAAATTCCATTACATTTTATACTAACTTGTTATTTTTTATGAATCAGGCACCTACATTAGAATTCAAACCAATGCCGGTTCACTTCAAGTATCACCTTCCATTCAAGGACCAATTCCATGCCGTTTGATTTTATCACCTTCTAAACATGGAGAAAGGTGGAGCTTCACAAAGGTTGTTTGCGTGAAGTCCCACTACGAGGCGCAGAAGCGGAAGGCGCAGAAGCGGGAGGCATAGAAGCGGAAGCCATCGGAGCGGGAGGCATCAGAGCTAGAGCATTTCAGGCCTCAATACTTGGCCAAGCGCTGGATGACCCAGGAAAAAGGTGCCTCTGGAGATAAGACGCAAGCCTTTGACGGTCACTGTGAATTCGACCCTCAAATTCTTGCAGCTCATCAAGCTTCCTCTTCATCCCCGACGAATAGTTATTTGCAAGCACATGCAAAGTTCTATTCTCGTACTTAAGCTGCTGGATCTCTTGCTTAAGTCTTTCCACCTCTGCCATCAATGATTCCACCTGACGGGAGCGGGCAAGCAGGCGTTGGCCCATGTTGGACACAGAACTCGCACACTGAACACTAAGTGCGAGGGACTCTTGAACGGCCAACTCATCGGACCGTCCTGATAGCAGCCTACTATCTTTTAGAGTGAGGAGGTTCTTAGCTACTATTGTAGCTGTTGTGGCGTCCTGCATCACGGAGTCTTCACCTGTAAGAAGACCGTTAGAAGATAAAAAAGAAGGGCGCCATACGTTACCTTGACGCGGCGCGCCTGTATCACTGCTAAGGCTCAATTCCAAGCTAAGGTTCGATGAGTTTGCCATTTTTCAAAAGTGTTCAAAGAGAAGGGATGGAGTTAAACTTCAAAGGGCCGGAGTCGATTTTCAAGAATGGGAAATCTTCAGAGTGTGTTTGTTGTGGTGATCGATAGCTCAATAAAAAAGCCAAAGCGACGCGTCCACCGATTCAAAAAGCCGGAATTTCCGGCGTAATTTAGGCAACGCTTTCTCGGCTTTTCAGAAGACGCGTTCAACTTTGTCAAAAGATTTCTTCTTTTCAGACAACACGTGGAGGCCATCACCGCAACTACACATCTTTAGCCGACAAGCGCAAAGTTCGGCGACACTTTCGCTGCTTTTCAGAAAACGCGTGCAGCTTTGTCAAAAGGAGCCGCATTTGCACTACCACGTCTCGTTCAGAAAGCGAAGGGGCGTTGTTCAGAAATCGAAGGGGCGCCTGCTCAGAAATCGAAGAGGCGTATTCAAAGATCGAAGAGGCGCCACTATTTCAAAAAGCCGGAATTGCGGGATCAAAACGTTTGTCGACAAGGGTAAAAAGTACCACCACTTTATATTATCTCTATATATGTCGACCTTCGTCTTTTATGGCAGGGCAAACCTGAAGAAAATGCCCAACTCTCCCTCACCTCTGAGGGCGCACTCCCAGCAAAGCCTTTCGAAATACTCAATTCTTTCTTCTTCCCCAAAGATGATACCAGATGCCTGGAGTACAGATGACCCAGGAGGAAACGGCGGATTGAAGTGTGCTGATTCATTCACCGCTTCTTCAAAAGCAAAGGTATCTCATATCATCAAGGTCAAAAGCAAAAGTATCTCATATCATGCTCTTTCCCTGTCTTTTTCTTTGTCCTTGTTCTTACTCGCATGGCAAAGTAAAAGAAGCAATCAGCCGGCACTTGGAGTCAGTCTTCCGATCTGGAGCCAACTGCCTGGAATCTATTCCTGATTGCTTACCTAGCGTTGCTCTCGAGTAGTCATCTTCAACGGTTGATACACTTCCGGAGAAGGGACCACTTCTGCAAAGGGGAGCGAGTAAGGCAAGTGAAAATGATACATTGAAGCATGTGGAGACAAACATAGGCTGAGTTATCCTCCAACCCTTTTCAATACGAATTGGAAAGATTGAACAAAGAAACAGACCAAAAGGGTAAGCTCGACCTTCGGGGGAGACCAAAAGAACCATCCTGCTGCCCAGTTCAAGAAGTAGCACAAAGGAAAATCAACGATGGGCAGAAACCAGTTCAAGAGTAAGCCTGTGGAATCACAAAGACCAAAAGCCTCAATGCAATTACCAAGGAGAAGATGGAATTTACACTCTATAACCAGATTTGCGTCTCTAAACTCTTCTCTTTGTTAATTACATTCTGCCATGTTTAGTATGTTTAAGTGTTTTTTGTGTATTTACTTATGCTTTGTGTGAATCTATGCTTAAAACATTGAGGACAATGTTTGATTTAAGTGTGGGGGGGTAACTAAGTATGTTGATGCAAATTCGTTGAATTTTATCACCCATAACTTCAAGTGTTGTTCCTTGCTGTTTTAAATGTTTTTAAGGTGTTTTTAAACTGTTTTAGCGTGTTTTGTTTTATAACTCCGAAAATCACATAAAAATTTGAAAAACATTTTTTTTGAAAAGCCTAAAAAGAGTGTTTTGAGTTGTTTTTGTGTCTTAGGGAACCTTCCAACGTTATGATAAGGATTTGGTTTGTAATTGCATGACTGTTAAAAAGAGTTATAAACATGGATGAAAGTTTGATTTACTCTTGGTATATGTTTAGTTATGGTTATAATGTATGACTTCACATGCAATCATAAAAGAAAAATTCGTTTTTGTAACATGCTTGAAGGAAGGAACTCATAATAACGCTACATCCCTGTGAGACTCGAGCCATTACCTTCTTTGGAGAGTTATATTATGTGATTCTTTGTTTTCTAAAAGTTGTTGCATGATCTCATTATTCCTTGCTTGGTTGCTACTTAGAATGCAATTGTATCATGATAGAACTAAATGCTAGAACTTATATCCGTTTCATTCAAAGCATGACAATGAATTGCATAACATATATCAAGATGAAGTTGTGTAGTTGCCACCATAGCCAAATAGCCTTACTTCCCATATTTCGTATATGTTGTAAGTTTTAACCCCGTTGAGCCTTGTTTAGCCCATGTTCTTTGTTAACCCATATCATCCTCACCTAGCCTAGATTAGGACCATCCGTACCCTTGTTCTTGAAGCATAGTAAGCATGACGGATAATGAATTCCTTTTGATTAATATGTTGCAGAAAATAAGTGTGGGGGAAGGGATTTTTTTTTGTGTGTATGTATGTGCCTAAGTCTTAAAGGAGGCACGGGAAAAAGAAAAAGAAAAAAAAAAATGTGAGAAAAAGAAGAAGAAAAGAAAGAAAAATAGTGAAAATAAGTGAGAATGGACTCACAAGTGTGATTGTTGAAGAAAGGGCCCAAAAAAAGTTGAATATGGCCCTAAGTTTTGTGACTTCCCCTTGGGTGTTCAAAGTTGACTTCTGCGTTCTAAAGGGAATTCTAAGTACCTAATTCAATACTTTGCTCACTATTGCTTTAAGAATGTTTGTTTATCCTTCACCTTTCATTGTTAGCCAATACCCTAGCCCCGTTACAACCCTTTGACTTCTATCTTGATTGTTATGTGTTTCAATTTGTGGAGTTTGAACTTGGTATAAGCTTATGGTGTCACTGGTTCTCGCTTCTAAGTAGTAGCATTCCATTCATGAGATCATACCTAAACATGCTTATTAACTCCAGAAATTGCTCTCTTTATGATACATATATGTGAGTGTTCGTTTTCATGTTTACATCAATCTTCTCACATATGACTAGATTAGGGTGTGTAGTTAGAAAATCTGAGTGAAAATCGAGTGCATATCTTGTAAGGAATTGAGCAAATTGTGAACTAGTATATGCTTAATTGTGAACTAGTATATGGTGACTATGATTAAGAATGTACTTAAGTGTGAAGATGACTAAAATCTGTGGGAATGATGATTTTTAACGTGTCATGTGCATTGGAAATCCCTAAGACGGTTGTTGGAAGGTTTAGGTTGTGTTTTACGTGTTTAGTGTCGTTTTGTTTATTTGTTTTTATTCTGTTTTGCTCGAGGACTAGCAAAAGCTAAGTGTGGGGGTATTTGATAGGAGCATATTCATGCGACTTAAATGGCTTGTTCTCGTACATTTACGTTATGTTTCTTTAGTTATTTTAGTTCTTTATGCTTCTTTTGTGTGTTTTCAGGTTCTAAGGGCTTAGGGAGCAAGAAAGTGCATTTTGAGGCCATTTGGAGCATTTTTGGGCATGGATTGGATAGCTTATCCATGGAGCCAAGAGGATGGACGAATTTGAAGGCCTTGTATTCACTTTGGACATAAAACAAAGGGCCTAGCCCATTCTCTCTTATTCTCTCCCTTATAGCCATGCAAAGAACCATCAATTCCATAAAAAACAATCCATCAATTCACATGCAAAACCACCATTAACACACATGCACCCAAACAAAGCCAACCTAGCTAACCCTACATGCATTCTTTATTCACTCTTCATCATTGCATTCATTCTCCAAACACTTTCATTAATTAAAACACATTTGCACATCCACTCATTCTTTCCCCAAAGCCGTGCATTCCCAATCCTTTTCCAACATTACACATGCATTTCAAACCTTTCAACACCCTTTAATCATCCCCCTTTAAGTTATGATTTTATTTCCTAACCCTACATGCATTATTTATTAGCATCTTCACATGCATTCACACACACTTCACACAAACAATACCGTGCATTTCCACAATCCCATTCAACACATGCATTCCCTTCACATTCACCCACATGCACATTCAATCATTCACTCATGCACCCTTTATTCTTCATCAATTCAGCCACAAGACATTATCATTGCATAACATTCCATTTCCACCTCTTTCCAACCTAATTTACATGCATATCAACCCTACATGCATTCACTCTTCATAATTCATCATCAATCTCACTCCTTTGCCGTGGGTTCCTATCTCATTTCAGATTGGCATTCCACTTCATTGCACATGCATCTTAATAAATCAACACATACATTCATTATTCATTTACTTTGCATCCTTTAATTTAATCACAAGCACATTCAAACAAACACAACACCAAACCGTGCAAAACATTATCAATTCATTTCACATTCATTCCCTAGCATTCCCATCATAATTCCACCACCAATTCAGCCACATACTTTCATCATCATAACCCACCTACATTCCACCTAATTCACAAGCTTTTCCCAAACAAACAAATCAGCTTTCACATGCCTTCACATTGCATTTCCAGCACCAAAACATGCATTCACATGCATTTCCATCAACAACAACTCAATGTCGTGGCTCCCCCTTTGAAATTCCAGCTTTCCCATTCATCATTTCACCAACAATTCAGCCACATTCCACATGCATAACCAACCTAGTGTCATTTCCATTCATTCCCTTTAATCATTCAGCCACCATCATACATTTATTCTCTTCCCAAACACATACACAAACACCATCAAAACCGTGAGTTCCCACTCCCATTTCCAGCTTTCCACAACTTTTCCTAGCTATTTTATTACATACATTCCCCCTTCATTATTCCAATCACATGCACCCATAATCATTCATTCCCTCCTAGCTACAATATTCCCTCTTTCCTTCCTTCATTCACCTATAAATAAGCATCCATTACACCTCAATTCTCATTCACTCTTCCATACACATTTCAGTCACAAACACCAAGCAACAAACCCCTTGTTGCCGTGTATCTCCCTTACAATCCAAACACCATTCCAACACTTCACAACACCACTCCTCTACCATTTCCATAATCCCCCAAACCTCACCTTAGACCTTGTGCTACAACAACGAGGAAGAGAAGAGGACCTAAACGTTCATACAATTCAAGTTTGAGTTGTTGGAATGTTTAGGTGATTCTTTGATTTCAATGTTTCATTTTAATTCTCTTTGTTTTGTACGTATAAGGAATGGAAGAGAAGAGTGCCTAAACGTTCATACAATTCAAGTTTGAGTTGTTGGAATGTTTAGGTGTTTCTTTGATTTCAACGTAATGAGGAACTAAAACCCCCTTTAGCTAGGGGGTGATTCGAAATAAATGTTTATGCTTGCATTTTGATTTGATTACTTCTAATTGCGTTTCATAAGTTGTGGTTCAATTTGTTTAACCGTTTGATTGATAACTTATTTATGTATGTTTATTGAGAGTGTACACTTAATTTTCATGCATGAATATGACGCTAGAATATAAGTGAGTTTCACCTAATAGTTACGAACTTATATTCACAAGTAGTGGAGGTTGCTTATAAACAATCGCGTTAAATGAATTCTTGGCATAAGTTTCATGCGTATTCCATAGTAACGAATGCCTCGTCAACACTTAAAGTTTTCATGATGCTTAATGATTTTTGATTGTATCTTTATTGTGCTTTTCACGTAAAGGACTTTTGGAGAATGTTGTGAATTGCGTTGCGCTAACCCATCCAATTCATTAACTTAAGGAAAACTTGACGGTTAATTTAAGCGGACCTAATTGACCCGGGGCGTTGAGAATTAATGATTTGTTGAAATGCAATTGGAAATCTTTTTATTATGCAAGTGTAACATGTATGGAGATGAACCCCTTAGCTATTCTATCATCCATTCATTCCATTTCATAAATTCCATATTTACATTCTGTTTTAATTTGTTCATTTAATTTAATTTCGTATAAACTTAAATCCCCCTTTACATTCTGTTTACATTCTCTCGTATAAACTTAAATCATTTTAGTTTGTGTTTTTAAAAGCATTTTGAGTCTTTGGTTTGTCTTAGTGTTTTAAAGATTAGTTTTGCATTCTTTGAGTCTAGTATAGTGTTTTATATTGTTTTTACGTTTTTGAGTCAGTTTCCAAGAGATTAACAATCCCTCCTAATCCCCGGTCCAGAACGATCCCTACTTATACATTTACTACAACTTGACGAAAAGAGGGTTTAATTTGTGCGCGTATAAATCTCGCATCAATATGCTAGAAATCTGATGGGAATGAATGATTAAATGTGAATGGCTGATTAGAATCTAGGGTGCATGTGGGTTAGAAATGCATGTGGGTGAATGTTTGAATGATTAAAGGGGAAACATGACAGCTAGGTTGGTTGGTGGCTGCCATGGAGGTGTGGAATGATGGAATTGCACAAGGGGAATGCATGTGCACGGTTTTGGTGTGGAGAAATGATTATGGATGCATGTGTTGAATGATTTCTTGGAGAGGGATGTGGAGTGGCTGGAATGATGAAAGAATAAAGGGTGCATGTGGGTTAATTAATTAAAGGGAGTGCATGTGCAATGTTGTTGTTGGTGCAATGATGGAGGAACAAGTGCATGTGGCTGAAATGTGGAAGGTGTGTGGCTACTTCAAGTAGGAATCCTTGTGACATCAACTCTTCAATTTCGTCCATTCCTTTTGCTCCAAGTATAAGTTATCCCTTCCAAGTCCAATTTTGCTCCAAAATGCTCCAAAATGCATCTTTTTGCTTCCTTAGCCACATGAACCTAAAAACACACGAAAATGGCTTAAACGCCAAAAACAACTATGAATTAACAATATAAAAGCACGAAAACAAGCTAAGTAAGTCGCCTAAATATGCTCCTATCAACAATCATGACTAGTGATTTCCACTACTTATAAATATAAGTTCATAACGATTAGGTGAAATTCCCTTATGTTTTAGCATCAAATTCATGCATGCAAACTAGGTATGCATCCTTAATCAACACACAAGAATAAGTTATCAATCAAACAGATAAGTAAATCGCATTTATGTTTTACGAAACAATAACTGGAGGAAATCAATTCATATAAAACATATGTCCATGGCTTTGAATCCACCTATAACTAAAACGAGTTTAGTTCCTCATGTTCACACTTAAACAAAGACAACTTAAATTAAACATTGAAAGCAAAAGATAGAATACACCTAAGAACATTCTAGCACTCCAAGCTTGAATGGCAGGGCACGGCTCCAAGGGTTTCCTCTCCTTTCTCCTTGCAAGCTGCGGCACAAGGATGATTTTTGTGATTGATGGTTGTGTGGTGTGAATTATGGTGTGAATATATAGGGTGTGGTGATTTGATTTGTACGGCATAATGATGTATTGATAGGCTAGGGTTCACGCAATTTCTGAAAGGAAAAGGACTACACAATTCAAGAAGAAAAAGACTAGGGTTTGGCAGAAACCAAGAGGGAAAGGGATTAAGAACTTGCGGCAGGGAATGGGCCTTCTAGAAAGGTTATTGTGGCAGGTTTCTAGAAGGAAAGGGATGAAAGGGTGTGGCACCAATGTAGGAGAAGGATAGGGTTTCTAGAAACCTGATATTTAGGTGTTTTAATGTGAAGATGAGTCCCCTTTGTAGCTGGAATTAAGGTGGAAAGAGATTAGGTTAGGATAAGATAAGATAAGGTTGGATAAGGTTTGGATAAGATAAGGTAATTTGGATAATGTTTCCTTCTTTATAGCTGATTCCTTATCTTCCAAGTCTTGAATTGATTCTTCTAGATGTTAAGCACATTCCTAACCCTTCTTGAACTTCAAATTCGTTCGTCCACCTTGCTCCATATGCAAGCTATCCATTCCAGCCCAAAATTGCTCTAAAATGCACCAAAATGCACTTTCTTGCCTCTTTTGCCATTTAAACCTACAAACACACGAAAATAGCTTAAATCACTATACTAAATAGAAACTAACTTACTAAATGCAAAGAAACAAGCTAACAAAGTCGCATAAATATGCTTCTATCATCTGCCTCCCTACATATTCATCATTTGTATAAAAACCTTTAATTAGACACCTCAATGCACTAGCAAGTAATCCTAGGTCTCATGTTAGTATTTTTTTCCTCACCACGAGGCCTTAAATTTTCAAATTTAGTCTTTACAAATGATTGTCTTCTATTTGCTAAGGCTACTCGTAGGGGTGCGAGGAATATCCTCTATATTCTCAATCTATTTGCTAAAGCAGCAGGTCAACAAATAAATTTCCACAAGTCTTTTATGTATTTTTCTAACAATACTAGTTCACAAATCAGAAATAATATTGTGATATTTTGCAAATTCAACATAAAACTACAATAGGTAAGTATCTTGGAAGTCACAATATTGTGTTCTGGAAATACCAAGCTAATGGTAATGAGTTGTTAAAAAGGGTTAAGCAAAAGTTAGTCAGTTGGAAAGCGAACACTCTTTCTAAAGCTAGGAGGCTTATTCTTATCAACTCCAATTTAATAGGGATGTCTAATCATGTGATGTCGTGTTTTAAGTGTCTAGACAAAATTTTGAGTAAGCTAAATAAGGAATGTAGAGATTTCTTCTAGGGAAGCGACGAGAAGATTTTCCTAGTTGCTTGGGATAATGTCTGTGCTCCCAAGAAAGTAGGAGGCTTAGGGGTGAGACGTTTGGATTCTTTCAATAATGCATGTCTTGCTAAGTTAAGTTGGAAGGTGTTGATTGAGGAAGATAATTGGTCTTCAGGAATGTATGTATAGCCTCACCCACCAATTGTCTTCCTCAGTCAACATCTTTCCTTGATAATAAAATTAGGCAAAACTACTCTTTTTCTTGGAAAAGCATTTTGAAAAGTAGGGATATTATTCTTAGGGGTATGAGTTGTAGAGTGGGTAATGGTCAGAACATTTTGTTCTGGACCCACAATTGGGTTTTTCCTTACAGACTTTTCTATCTTGTACCAAATATTGATTCTGAAAACTGTAATTGGGATTTGAAAGTGAGTGACTTTATTGAAAATAAGAGGAAGCTATTTGAAGTGTTCAATTATGAGGTGGTTAAAAAAATTTGTAACATTCCAATTCCTATCCAAGAAACTAAAGATATGTTCATCTGGGGCCCTACTATGAATAGTAAGTTTTCTGTTAAGTTTGCCCCTTGGATTCAAAAAGGGACTTTGGTTCAAACTATAAGGCATAAGTTAATTAATAAGATGTTGAAGCTTAACATTCCTCCCAAAGTTAAGATGTTTGCATGGTATTCATTCGTGAGAGACTTCAAACAAGAAAAATATTAAGTCATTTTGTGACTAATGTTGATAAAATGTGTCCTTTTTGTAACTTTGAGGAGGAAGAACAAATGCATTTATTTTTTAATTGTAGGAGGCTAAGCTGGTTTGGGACTTATTTTTTTTTGTTAAACCTTGTAATTTTAATAGCAACAATTTTATCTTTGTAGTGGATTGATTGGATTCCTTAAAGCAAGTGGACAAAGTGAGTCGAGTTTGCTTCTATGTTGGTAGATTTGGAACAAATAATATGGTCTTTAGGAATCTAATACCCTTTCCGACGAGGTCTAAGTTTCTGGCTATTTCTATGGGTGAAGAATATATGAAGTCTAATAATAAAGTTTTAAGAAAGAACACCAGTGATGACTCAACGATTATTAAATGGCATTCTCTGGATAAGAATATCATGTTAAGTTAAATTTCGATGGTTTGGTTGCTAAGGACAAGGCGGCTGCTGGTTTTACCATTAGAAATCATAATGGAATTCTCATTGCTGGTAGATTTTTAAATCTTAATGGTGGTACTATTTTGAAGGTGGAGGCTAAGGTCTTAGAGAGGGCCTTCTTTTTGCGCTAAGGAAGGGTATCACGAAGATTTTTGTTGAAGGTGACTCTAAACTGGTGATCCAGAAGGCTGAAGATTGTTGCGACGCCCTGGAATCTTGTGTGTATTATTGAAGATATCAAGTGGACGGCGACCAATTTTTGAAGCATAAAATGGAGCCATATCTTCAAATAGGCGAACTTTATTGCCGAATACATTGCTCGCCAAGACATTCTTATTACTGATTGTCATAGTTGGGATCATTGTACTCCCTCCTTTGCTTGAGATGCTTGACATTTTGAAAGAGTAATGTTAGGGAGACCAAATTCTTAAATCAAATTTAGTAAACTACATGATGTGCTTGTTGATAATTGAATTATTATTTAAGTATTGATTAATACATTTATTTCCTATTATTGACGCATCGTTTAGTTTGTAAATTTAATTTAATATTTTAGTCTCACAAGAATGATCTCTTTTGAAATTACAGTAAAAATGAGGCTATGAGAAAAACTCATTGGACGATCAAGTTTGAAAGGTTTGTATGTACGGTCGGGCACAAACCCAGTCTGGACTCTGGAGTCGCGATAAGGATTGAGCAGAGCATTTCGTTAGGGTTTAAGCTAAAATCTCCCTCAGAAATGGCGTCTCTCCTGGCGATTCGATGAGCACGAAGCCCATCGCTCTCTCCTTTCTTCAAGGTAGGCCTCTGCACTCTTCTCATTTTACCTCCTTTGACGACAACACGGCCACCGCCGTCGCCGTCGCCATCCCAACCCTAACATCAACCAAAACCCTAAGCACTTTCGCCGTCCCAATTGAGTAACCGAGGCCTCCTCAGCAGCAACCCCCGCCGTCCGATCCTAGGGCTTTCAACGACCAGGCGAACCCTAACCAGTGGAGCCCACAAGGCCAGGGATACAGAAACCTGAACCAGTGGAATTGGCAGACCCAGGGCCAGAACCCTAGCAATCAGTTCAATTATCAGGGTCAGAACCAGAGCTATCCCAATAAGGGATATCCTAATCAGGGGTCGGACTATTCCAATGGCGGACACCCTAACCAGAATAACGAGAATCAGAGCTGCCCACGACGTGGAAACTCGAATCAGTGGAGTCTAAGGGGCAGGGCACTCCTCACCATCAAAACCCTAACCAGGTGAGCCCACCTCCTCCGAGACCCAATTTTCAGCAACCCACAAGCCCAAATCAATGGAAAAGTCCCAATCAAGGTACCCACAACCTGGAGACCGCAATCAGTGGATCCCACTGGCTCAAAACTTTAATCAAGGATACCCACAACCTCAAACCCCTGCTCAGGCTGTGAATCAGACCCCGGAAGTTGTACCTGCTTCAATTGATGATTTGAGGAGGTTGTGCCAAGAGGGGAAGGCTAAAGAAGCTGTTGAGATGATGGACAAAGAAGGGGTCAACGCTGATGCTGATTGGTTTGGGTCTTTGTTTGAGTTGTGCGGGAGATTAAAGTCGCTCGAGGATGCGAAAAAGGCTCATGATTTCTGATAGGAGCATATTCATGCGACTTAAATGGCTTGTTCTCGTGCATTTACGTTATGTTTCTCTAGTTATTTTAGTCCTTTATGCTTCTTTTGTGTGTTTTCAGGTTCTAAGGGCAAGGTATGCAAAAGGATGCCTTTTGGAGCCTTTTGGAGCAAATTAGAGATTGGAATGGATATCATATGCTTGGAGCCAAGAGGATGGACGAAATTAAAGACTTGAAGTAGGAAAGTTAAATCCTAAAAGACCTCATGTTTAAGCATCATTGAAGACTCCTACGCATTTTAGAACACAAAAACAACATTCCTTGCAACCTTAGGACATTGTCGTGTGTTTCCTTGTGTCTCCCTTCCTTGCCATGCAAGGAAGGGCTTTGTTCCCTATTTTAAACACTTAAAGCATTCATTTATCATATCATTCACTTATTATAAGCATTCACTTATCATATCATTCACTTATCAAACCATTCACTTATCACTTCCATTCACTTATCACTCACCACATATCATTCATTTATCACTTAACATATCATTCATTTATCACTTAACATATCATACACTTATCATAATCATTCACTTATACACTTATCATAATCATTCACTTATTCTTTCATCATTCAACCACCAATTCAACACATGCATTTCAAACCTTTCAACACCCTTTAATCATCTCCCTTTAAGTTATGATTTTATTTCCTAACCCTACATGCATTATTTATTAGCATCTTCACATGCATTCACACACACTTCACACAAACAAACAACTCAAAACCGTGAGCTCCCATTCCCTTATGCCATTTTCAGATTTCCACCCACTAACCTAGTCATCAACACATCTCATTCCATTGTAGATACCACAACACAAACACTCCATTCCTTCTCTAGCCGTGAGTTTCTCTCCATTTTCTGCACCATTTTCTCCACCACTCCTCACCTATTTCCATAATTCCCCACTCCATTCCACACTTCCATCCCCTCAAACCAACTATCTTTAGACCTTGTGCTACAACGAAGAGGAAGAGAAGAGGGCCTAAACGTTCATACAATTCAAGTTTGAGTTGTTGGAATGTTTAGGTGTTTCTTTGATTTCAATGTTTAATTTGAATTCTCTTTGTTTTGTACGTATGAGGAATGGAAGAGAAGAGTGCCTAAACGTTCATACAATTCAAGTTTGAGTTGTTGGAATGTTTAGGTGTTTCTTTAATTTCAAAGTTATGAGGAAATAAACCCCCCCTTTAGCTAGGGGGTGATTCGAAATAAATGTTTATACTTGCATTTTGATTTGATTACCTTTCGTTGGAATTTCATAAGTTTTGAATTCAATTTGTTTAACCGTTTGATTGATAACTTATTTATGAATGTTTATTAAGAATGCGCGCTTAATTTTCATGCATAAATATGACGCTAGAATATAAGTGAATTTCACCTAATCGTTATGAACTTATATTCACAAGTAGTGGAGGTTGCTTATAAACAATCGCGTTAAACGAATTCTTGGCATAAGTTTCATGCGTATTCCATAGTAACGAATGCCTCGTCAACACTTATAGTTTTCATAATGCTTAATGATCTTTGATTGTATCTTTATTGTGCTTTTCACGTAAAGGACTTTTGGAGAATGTGGTGAATTGCGTTGCGCTAACCCATCCAATTCATTAACTTAAGGAGAACTTGACGGTTAATTTAAGCGGACCTAATTAACCCGGGGCGTTGAGTTTCATAATTTATCGAAAGACCAACTGAGAATCAATCTTGTATGCAAGTGTAACATGTATGGAGATGAACCCCTTAGCTAGCATTCATCCATAAATTTCATATTTACATTCTGTCTAGTTTATTAACTTGTTTCGTTATTTCAATTTTCGTAAAAACCTCAATCCCCCTTTTGCTTTAATGTTCATTTTAGTTAGAATTCAATTTAGTTTGTGTTTTTAAAGCATTTTGAGTTTTTGGTTTGTCTTAGTGTTTTAAACTTTAATTTTGCATTCTTTGAGTCTAGTTTAGTGTTTTAAACTTTATTTTACGTTTTTGAGTCAGTTTCCAAGAGATTTGCAAGCCCTCCTAATCCCCGGTCTAGAACGATCCCTCACTTATCCATTCTACTACAATTGTCAAACGAGGGTTTAATTTGAGTGTCAAGTAAATCACGCATCAAATTTTGGCGCCGTTGCCGGGGATTAGCAACTTTGCTAATCCCTTAGTTCTTTTCTTTTTTTTTGGTTTAGTTGTTTTCGTTTTAGTTTCTAACTTAGTGTTGTTTTCTTTGTTTGTTGTTACTTTTGATTTTTGATTTAGTTCTCTTTCTTTTTAGGTACTAGAGAAGTAAGATATGGATTTTGCTAGCATTCAAGCTCAATTGGCAAATCTTACTTCTAAATTGTCGCCGTATGCCGAAAGGACCACAATGCAGAGTGTCCCTACATTTGGTGCTTCATATAGGCAAGGATTTCAAGCCAATCAATGTCCACAAAGAGATTGGAGGGATCATTCAAACTCTATATGGTGGGAAGATCAACAAGTTCAACGTGAAGCATATTGGCAACCATATGAGGAGTTCTATTCAAGACCTATGCAGCCACCACAACTTCATATGCAATATGCTCAATTAAATTCAAGTTCGCCAGTAGATTATATTCAAATTCTTAATGAAATAAATTCTTTGGCGCAGGGGTCACAAAATCAAGCCAAGGAGGCTCAACAAGAAGCATATTGGCAACCATATGAGGAGTTCAATACAACACCTATGCAGCCACCACAACCTCCCCCACAACAATTCCAATCAAGTTCAAGTATGTCCATGGATAATGATAAAAATTTTCAATTACTAACCTCTTTGACGCAGGACGAACAAAATCAAGACAAGAAGTTGGGTAAATTGGACGAGCAATTTGGGCAGATTATGGAGTTCATGAAACAAATTCAAGAGCAAAGTGAACTTTCCAACTCAACTATTGAAAACTCGAAGGAAGATTTTGAAATCCATAATGCTATCACTTTGGGAAGTGCTATGGAGGTTGGAGCTGACCTAAAAATGTCCAAACATAGCCTAGAAGTGGATGAAGAGCTGCTAATTGAGGAGGAGGAAGAAGACATGCACACGGCAAGGGTAGAACAACCCTTGCCGCAGCCCCCTAAGCCCTCTAAACCACCCATCACCAGTAAGGACGTCCCAATTTCATGTTATTCTGATGTTATTCCACCCAATGTCCCTTTTCCTAGCAGGTTTTTGATTCCCAACCAAGAAGAGAGTAAAAAGGACATCGTGGAAGCCTTCCCAAAGGTGCAAAATGCTATTCAAATTCTTGGTGCAACACAACAAGTTTTAGATGGTGTTGAATTCTTCAAAGGACTTTGTACACCAAGAAGAATGATTCAAGAGAAGGTAGTGGCTGGAGAAGATGTAGAAGGCATCAAAGAGGACAAATTTGAAACCACAATTCCCAAGGAAGTTGGATTTTATGACACGGGACAAGTCATAACTTTCGAAGGGGTGTTTATTCTGGAGTTCATTTTGGAGCACACAGGTAAACCGCCTCCCCGAATTTCAATTTTCTTTTATACTAACATGTGGTTAATGATTCAGGCACCCAATCTGGAATTTAAACTATTACCGGATCATTTCAAGTATCACCGTCCATTCAAAGATAAATTCCATGCCGTTTGATTTTATTTATGTTAAAAAAATAAAAAAATAAAAAAATAAAAAAATTGAAAGAAAGATACTAAACATGGAGAAAGGTGGAGCTTCACAAAGGATGTTTACGTGAAGCCCCACTACGAGGCACAGAAGCGGAAGGCGCAGAAGCGGGAGGCATAGAAGCGGGAGGCATCGGAGCGGAAGCCATCGGAGCGGGAGGCATCGGAGCTAGAGCATTCCAGGCCTCAATACTTGGCCAAGCGCTGGATGACCCAGGAAAAAGGTGCCTCTGGAGATAAGACGCAAGCCTTTGACGGTCACTGTGAATTCGACCCTCAGATTCTTGCAGCTCATCAAGCTTCCTCTTCATCCCCGACGAATAGTTATTTGCAAGCACATGCAAACTTCTATTCTCGTACTTAAGCTGCTGGATCTCTTGCTTAAGTCTTTCCACCTCTGCCATCAACGATTCCACTTGGCGGGACCGAGCAAGCAGGCGTAGGCCCATGTTGGACACAGAGCTCGCACACTGAACACTAAGTGCGAGGGACTCTTGAACGGCCAACTCATCGGACCGTCCTGACAGCAGCCTACTATCCTTTGGAGTGAGGAGATTCTTAGCTACTATTGTAGCTGTTGTGGCGTCCTGCATCACAGAGTCTTCACCTGAAAGAGGACCGTTAGAAGATAAAAAAGAAGGGCGCCATACATTACCTTGACGGGGCGCAACCGGATCGTTGCTGAGACTCAAATCTAAGCTAAGGTTCGATGAGTTTGCCATTTTCTTTCAAAAGTGTTCAAAGAGAAGGAGTGGATGGAGTAAATTTTCAAAGGGTCGGAGTCGATTTTCAAGAATGGGAGTTCTTCAGAGTGTGTTTGTTGTGGTGATCGATAGCTCAATAAAAAAGCCAAGGCGACGCGTCCACCAATTCAAAAAGCCAGAATTTCCGGCGTAATTTAGGCGACGCTTTCTCAGCTTTTCAGAAGGCGCGTTCAACTTTGTCAAAAGATTTCTTCTTTTCAGACAACACGTGGAGGCCATCATCACAACTACACATCTTTAGCCGACAAGCGCAAAGTTCGGCGACGCTTTCTCTGCTTTTCAGAAGACGCGTGCAGCTTTGTCAAAAGGAGCCGCATCTGCACTACCACGTGTCGTTCAGAAAGCGAAGGGGCGCCTGCTCAGAAATCGAAGGGGCGCTTGCTCAGAAATCGAAGAGGCGTGTTCAGAGATCGATGAGGCGCCATTATTTCAAAAAGCCGGATTTGCGGGATCAAAACGTTTGTCGACAAAGGTAAAAAGTACCACCACTTGATATTATCTCTATATATGTCGACCTTCGTCTTTTATGGCAGGGCAAACCTGAAGAAAATGCCCAACTCTCCCTCACCTCTGAGGGCGCACTCCCAGCAAAGCCTTTCGAAATACTCAATTCTTTCTTCTTCCCCAAAGATGATACCAGATGCCTGGAGTACATATGACCCAGGAGGAAGCAGCACAACAAATACATGTGCTGATTCATTCACCGCTTCTTCAAAAGCAAAGGTATCTCATATCATCAAGGTCAAAAGCAAAAGTATCTCATATCATGCTCTTTCCCTGTCTTTTTCTTTGTCCTTGTTCTTACTCGCATGGCAAAGTAAAAAAAGCAATCAGCCGGCACTTGGAGCCAGTCTTCCGATCTGGAGCCAACTGCCTGGGATCTATTCCTGATTGCTTACCTAGTGTTGCTCTCGAGTAGTCATCTTCAACGGTTGATACACTTCCGGAGAAGGGACCACTTCTGCAAAGGGGAGCGAGTAAGGCAAGTGAAAATGATACATTGAAGCATGTGGAGACAAACTTAGGCTGAGTTATCCTCCAACCCATTTCAATACGAATTGGAAAGATTGAACAAAGAAACAGACCAAAGGAGTAAGCTCAGACCTTCGGAGGAGACCAAAAGAACCATCCTGCTGCCCAGTTCAAGAAGTAGCACAAAGGAAAATCAACGATGGGCGGAAACCAGTTCAAGAGTAAGCCTGTGGAATCACAAAGATCAAAGCCTCAATGCAATTACCAAGGAGAAGATGGAATTTACACTCTATAACCAGATTTGCGTCTCTAAACTCTTCTCTTTGTTAATTACATTATGCCAAGTTTAGTATGTTTAAAGTGCTTTTTGTGTATTTACTTATGCTTTGTGTGAATCTATGCTTAAAACATTGAGGACAATGTTTGATTTAAGTGTGGGGGGGTAACTAATGTTGTTAATGCAAATTCGTGGGATTTTATCACCCATAACTTCAAATGTTGTTCCTTACTGTTTTAAGGTGTTTTTAAGTTGTTTTAGAGTGTTTTAGTATGTTTTGTTTTTATAACTCCGAAAAGCACATAAAAATTTGAAAAAT
Organism: Pyrus x bretschneideri; assembly: GCF_019419815.1. Taxonomy (NCBI): domain Eukaryota; kingdom Viridiplantae; phylum Streptophyta; class Magnoliopsida; order Rosales; family Rosaceae; genus Pyrus; species Pyrus x bretschneideri. The sequence continues at coordinate 29,258 of NW_025999838.1, read as the reverse complement.
TGTTTTGAAAAGCCTAAAAAGAGTGTTTTGAGTCGTTTTTGTGAGTTTGTGTCTTAGGGTACCTTCCAACACAATGATAAGGATTTGGTTTGTAATTACATGACTGTTAAAAAGAGTTATAAACATAGAGAAAAGTTTGATTTACTCTTGGTTTATGCTTAGTTATGGTTATAATGTATGACTTCACATGCAATCATAAAAGAAAAATTCGTTTTTGTAACATGCTTGAAGGAAGGAACTCAAACAAACGCTACAACCCTGTGAGACTCGAGCCATTACCTTCTTTGGAGAGTTATTTTCTGTGATTCTTTGTTTTCTAAAGTTGTTGAATGATCTCATTATTCCTTGCTTGGTTGCTACTTAGAATGCAATTGTATCATGATAGAACTAAATGCTAGAACTTATATCCGTTTCATTCAAAGCATGATATTGAGTTGCATAACATATATCAAGATGAAGTTGTGTAGTTACCATCATAGCCAAATAGCCTTACTTCCCATATTTCGTATACATTAGTTTTAACCCCGTTGAGCCTCGTTTATCCTATTTTCTTTGCTAACCACGTCACCCCTTACCTAGCCTAGAGTAGGACTTTCCTATACCCTTGTTCTTAAAGTATAGTAAGCATGACTTAAATGAATTCCTTTTGAGTTACATTATGCAAGAAAATGAGTGTGGGGGAGTAAAAGTTTGTTCTTACGTTTATATGTATGTTCCGGGATTCAAAAAAAAAAAAAAAAAAAAAAAAAAAAAAAATTATAATAATAAAAAAAAAAAGAGTGAAAATAAGTAAGAATGAACTCACGAGCGTTGATGGTTGAAGAAAGGGTCCAAAAAGTTGAATATGGCCCTAAGTTTTGTGTGACTTACCCTTGGGTGTTCAAAGTTGATTTTTGCGTTCTAAAGGGAATTCTAAGTGCCTAATTCAAATACTTTGCTCACTATTGCTTTAAGAATGTTTGTTTATCCTTCACCTTTCACTGTTAGCCAATACCCTAGCCCCGTTACACCCCTTTGACTTCTATCTTGAGTGTTGTGTATTTCAATTTGTGGAGTTTGAACTTGGTATGAGCTTATGGTGTCACTGGTTCTCGCGTCTAAGTAGTAGCATTCCATTCATGAGATCATATTCATGTCATTGTCGTAAATCCAGAAAATGCTTTCTTTAATATAACATATGTGAGTGTTAGAATTCATTTTTACATCAATCTTCTCACATATAGCTAGTGTAGGGTGTGTAGTTAGAAAATCTGTGTGAAAAATGAGTGCATATCTTGTAAGGATTTGAGCAAATTCTCTAAGGCATGTTACTACATTCAAAATATAGTTTTAAATGCTTAATTGTGAATTAGTATGTGGTGACTATGATTAAGTATGTACTTAAGTGTAAAGATAACCAAAATCTGTGGGAATGATGATTTTTAACGTGTCATGTGCATTGGAAATCCCTAAGACGGTTGTTGGAAGGTTTAGGTTGTGTTTTACTTGTTTTGTTTCGTTTGGTTTTGTTTTGTTTTTCTTTCTGTTTTGCTCGAGGACTAGCAAAAGATAAGTGTGGGGGTATTTGATAGGAGCATATTCATGCGACTTAAATGGCTTGTTCTCGTGCATTTACGTTATGTTTCTCTAGTTATTTTAGTCCTTTATGCTTCTTTTGTGTGTTTTCAGGTTCTAAGGGCAAGGTATGCAAAAGGATGCCTTTTGGAGCCTTTTGGAGCAAATTAGAGATTGGAATGGATATCATATGCTTGGAGCCAAGAGGATGGACGAAATTAAAGACTTGAAGTAGGAAAGTTAAATCCTAAAAGACCTCATGTTTAAGCATCATTGAAGACTCCTACGCATTTTAGAACACAAAAACAACATTCCTTGCAACCTTAGGACATTGTCGTGTGTTTCCTTGTGTCTCCCTTCCTTGCCATGCAAGGAAGGGCTTTGTTCCCTATTTTAAACACTTAAAGCATTCATTTATCATATCATTCACTTATTATAAGCATTCACTTATCATATCATTCACTTATCAAACCATTCACTTATCACTTCCATTCACTTATCACTTATCACTTCCATTCACTTATCACTCACCACATATCATTCATTTATCACTTAACATATCATTCATTTATCACTTAACATATCATACACTTATCATAATCATTCACTTATACACTTATCATAATCATTCACTTATTCTTTCATCATTCAACCACCAATTCAACACATGCATTTCAAACCTTTCAACACCCTTTAATCATCTCCCTTTAAGTTATGATTTTATTTCCTAACCCTACATGCATTATTTATTAGCATCTTCACATGCATTCACACACACTTCACACAAACAAACAACTCAAAACCGTGAGCTCCCATTCCCTTATGCCATTTTCAGATTTCCACCCACTAACCTAGTCATCAACACATCTCATTCACAACACAACACACCACAAACACTTCCATTCCTTCTCTTTGCCGTGAGTCCCCTTAGAATCCAAAACCATCTTTCCATTTCCACCACTTCCCAACCCTCCAAACCACTCCTCTACCATTTCCATAATCCCCCAAACCTCACCTTAGACCTTGTGCTACAACAACGAGGAAGATAAGAGGGCCTAAACGTTCATACAATTCAAGTTTGAGTTGTTGGAATGTTTAGGTGTTTCTTTGATTTCAAAGTTTAAATTCAATTCTCTTTGTTTTGTACGTATGAGGAATGGAAGAGAAGAGTGCCTAAACGTTCATACAATTCAAGTTTGAGTTGTTGGAATGTTTAGGTGTTTCTTTAATTTCAAAGTTATGAGGAAATAAACCCCCCCTTTAGCTAGGGGGTGATTCGAAATAAATGTTTATACTTGCATTTTGATTTGATTACCTTTCGTTGGAATTTCATAAGTTTTGAATTCAATTTGTTTAACCGTTTGATTGATAACTTATTTATGAATGTTTATTAAGAATGCGCGCTTAATTTTCATGCATAAATATGACGCTAGAATATAAGTGAATTTCACCTAATCGTTATGAACTTATATTCACAAGTAGTGGAGGTTGCTTATAAACAATCGCGTTAAACGAATTCTTGGCATAAGTTTCATGCGTATTCCATAGTAACGAATGCCTCGTCAACACTTATAGTTTTCATAATGCTTAATGATCTTTGATTGTATCTTTATTGTGCTTTTCACGTAAAGGACTTTTGGAGAATGTGGTGAATTGCGTTGCGCTAACCCATCCAATTCATTAACTTAAGGAGAACTTGACGGTTAATTTAAGCGGACCTAATTAACCCGGGGCGTTGAGTTTCATAATTTATCGAAAGACCAACTGAGAATCAATCTTGTATGCAAGTGTAACATGTATGGAGATGAACCCCTTAGCTAGCATTCATCCATAAATTTCATATTTACATTCTGTCTAGTTTATTAACTTGTTTCGTTATTTCAATTTTCGTAAAAACCTCAATCCCCCTTTTGCTTTAATGTTCATTTTAGTTAGAATTCAATTTAGTTTGTGTTTTTAAAGCATTTTGAGTTTTTGGTTTGTCTTAGTGTTTTAAACTTTAATTTTGCATTCTTTGAGTCTAGTTTAGTGTTTTAAACTTTATTTTACGTTTTTGAGTCAGTTTCCAAGAGATTTGCAAGCCCTCCTAATCCCCGGTCTAGAACGATCCCTCACTTATCCATTCTACTACAATTGTCAAACGAGGGTTTAATTTGAGTGTCAAGTAAATCACGCATCAATTTCTTTTTGCAGTCTACCTGCAGGGGTAATCGTGAGTTAATCCATAAAATCATTGAAATGTATGGAAAGTGTACGAGCATGATTGATGCACGGAGAATGTTCGATCATATGCTTGAGAAGAATATTTATTCTTGGCATTTGATGATTAATGGGTATGCGGATAATGGGTTAGGAGATGATGGGTTGCAAATGTTTGAGGTGATGAGGGAGAAAGGGTTGCAACCCAATTCCGAAACTTTTGTTGCAGTAATCTCAACTTGCGCTAGTGCAGATGCAGTGGAAGAAGCATTTATACATTTTGAGTCGATGAAAACTGAGTATGGAATTTCTGCTGGGTTGGACCATTATATGGGAGTTCTGGATGTGCTTGGAAAATGTGGTCATCTCAATGAAGCAATTGATTATATTGAGAAGCTCCTGTTTGAGCCTACAGTGCTGGTTTGGGAGGCTTTGAAAAGTTATGCTCGGATTCATGGAGATTTTGACCTTGAAGATCATGTGGAGGAGTTAATGGTTGTTCTTGACCCATCAAGGGCTGTTGTGAATAAGATCCCAACTCCACCGCCCAAAACGCGTGCTGCCATTAGCATGCTTGATGGCAAGAACAGAATCAGTGAGTTTAAAAATCCAACACTCTACCAGGATGATGAGAAGTTAAAGGCTCTTGCTGCGATGAAAGGATGAGTTTATGTGCCAGACACAAGATATGTCCTTCATGACATTGATCAGGAAGCCAAGGAGCAGGCCTTGCTTTATCACAGTGAGCGTTTGGCAATTGCGTATGGTCTCATTAGTACTCCGCCAAGGCAAACTCTTAGGATCATCAAGAACCTCCGCGTCTGCAGTGACTGCCACAATGCAATTAAGATCATGTCAAAGATTGTTGGAAGGGAATTGATCGTCAGGGACAATAAACGTTTCCATCATTTCAAGGACGGAAAATGCTCTTGTGGGGATTATTGGTGAAGAGCAGATATCACCTCAGACTTGTCTAAGAGTTCTTCCCAGTTGCAGTTTGGTGTGTAAAGAAAGTTCAAACTATGCCGAGCTATACGGGATCCTGTGCAGATGAGCACCAGTGCTAGTCGTTGGTAAGAGATCAACCATCCACTGCTTGTTTTGACTTATATGCTGAACTATATATGCATTGCATTATCTGTTTGTTTCAATGTCGAATCAATTATTTGTCAAAAATTAAAATAATATTTTCTTATCCTTTTGCGGCATCCCGATTGCTCTCTTCTTATGAGATACTGTTGGAAATCACTGTATTTTGGTTCATGATGTCTTGAAGCTATTATAACATACTTTCTTGGACAAAAAAAGAACATACTTTCAAAACATGTCAAGATGGTCCATCTATGGTGCAGAGATGGTGTTTTGGTATTTAGTTAACAAATTGACGTGGCATTGAAGTTGTAAAGTGGGACTACCAACTAGCTCATGATCTAGTGAGTTACTTTCTCAAGTCCCTAAATTCAAATTTCCCATCCTCGTTGATGAAAACAAGAAAAATATGAGGGACCATGGCATGATAGATGGCCAGCTTCCAATTTGGATGAAGTTAATAAACCTTGTTTCGAAGAGATTCTTAGCTCTCTCCAGTTGTATATCCCCTTGTGCCGTGATCATGTGATCAAGGAGATAAACACAAGGACACATATAGCTGGTTGCAAAGCAGATTATCTCGAAGAAAAGAAGAGACATTTGTCTTCACATGGATTTACATCAACACACACAAACACAAATGCAAATTGTATCTCTATTGCTCTATGCACGTCTCATGGAATGAGTCATCATGTTAGAACCTGCTCTACATCTTCGACAATTGCACAAAGAGAGAGTAACAGAAGAACAATACAAGGAATACAATTTCATTAACTGCCTTTCCATCTTTACAATCTCCTATTTATCCATTAACAAGTAACTAACTACTAACAACCTTGTACAGATGTCATCATCCTAGTATGCCATCTGGCAATATCCTAACAATACCTCTCCCTTAAAACCAATCTTACAAAGTAAGATTTACAATTTGAACTAAGTACAATTGAAAACCAGCAATAAAACCGGGAACAACAAAATCACAAGAATGTATTAAAGGATCAACAATTTCTGAAAACTGGAGCTTCAAATCATGGTATATCTCCCCAGTAGCATCACTCCTTCAACGTCAATTAGTGAGGAACCAATTTTCTGACAAATCAGCGACAAATGCAGAAAGTTGATCCTTGACCTTTATCCAAGACCATCCCGGCTCCTTGATTACCCCCTTCGATCTCATCATTTTCCTTCTACCGCTTCCCTCCATTTTCCCTTAGCAGCATACATGTTGACCAGAGTTATGTGAGTCGCTGCACAACTCGGATCCAATTTAAGGATCTCATCTACAGCACGTCTTCCACAGTCGGTGTCACCATGGAGCCTACAAGCTCTAAGGAGTGTAGACCAAACAACATCATCCTGTTGAAACGGCATACTTTTGATCATATCCTCTGCTTCACCTAACCGTCCAGCTTGATAGAGGAGATCAACCGTGCAGCCATAGTGTTCTTTTGCAGGATTAATCCCAAAGTCATTGCTCATTGAATTGTAGTGGAAACCAAGATCAACCATTCCAGCATGGCAACAAGCAACAAGAACACCGATGAAGGTCACCAATTCTGGTTTCAGACCAACCCTAGGAATCTTCTTAAACAGAACAATGGGTTCTCGGTAGAACCCATGTTCAGCATATCCATTAATCATCGCCGTCCATGAAATAATATCACCAAGTTCTGTCACATCAAAGATCTTTGCAGCTTCTTTTATACTTCCACATTTCGAATGCATATTCACAAGAGCACTTTGTACCATAGATGTAAACTCTAAACCGACAAACAGAACATGAGCGTGCAGTTGTTTCCCTTGTTCAAGCATTGCCATGCTTCCACAAACACTCAATACACTAGCAAGAGCAAACTCATTTGGTTGTGGTCCGTCCCTTCTCATCCACGACAAAAACTGAAAAGCTTCTTCCCCGTAACCTCCTTGAGAATACCCGGCAATTCAAGTGCTCCATGAAACAATATCTCTCCTGCTCATCTCATGAAACACCTTAGAACCTGAAGCCAAACACCTACATTTCGCATACATGGTTACAATGGAATTTTCCACCGACAACAAAGAGATAAGACCCCTTTGTAAAACGTGGGCATGCAATTGTTCACCCCATTCAACTCTAGCAAGATTGGCAACTCTAGATATGACACCTGCAAAAGTGTATTCGTTAGGACTGACACCGGCTTCCTGCATTCTTATAAAGGCTTTGATTGCACGGTCCTCTTGACCTGTCCAAACATAAGTTGTAATGATTGATGTCCATGAAAAGACATCTTGTATCCTCATTTTTTCACACAACTGCAACCCGTAGTCTAATTTGCCACCACCCTTATCCCAAATGCCCTTGCAGTAGTCACGATTGGGAACAACATAGGAAACAACACAGCAACCAGTTTCAAATACGGAGAGAGTGAACTTTCTTTCATTTTTTCTGTTCTTGTCCATACAAGCTTCTAAATGATGCAATCCCAAATTACCAGCATACTCCCTATGAATGATCATGGAAGAATCAAAACTCACCTCAAATTTGACCACCTTGGAACAATCAGAAACACAATCTTTATTCTGGGACTTCGAATTGAAGAGCCTCTAACTAATTGTTCCACCCTTGTCCCGAATTCCTTTGCAGTAGTAGCCCATGGAACGATTGATAACCACACAGAAACTTGAGTCCTCACAGCTTGCCAATAAATCCATTGACTCAAAACTGGAGAGAAACTTGGTACCTCCTTTATCACGAATGCTCGTATGGTAGCCAAGTTTAATATCAAGAATGTAACCTGAGTTCAACATTTTGTCGAACAGGTAGAGTGCACGCGAACCAGGCAATTTAGCTTTCCTGAACTCAACATTAGAAACATGAATTTCCAAAATAAAAACTTGGGATTTGCCATTCTTACAATCAGATTCAAGAACAGTCGCTGATTTCGAATGAAAGAACCTTTGAATATTTGTTCCGCCTTTGTCACGAGTCAATTCATGGAAGCCAAGCTTCAAAGAAGCAATGTCGACCGTTTGCTACAGTCCAACAAACACATGGTGGGCATCATTTTCACCAGATTTCGCAACCGAAATTAAAAACACTTTAGGGAAAGAACCCACTTCAGGAAAAGAACAAAGACCCACATCACAGAGCAAGGAGTCTTCACCTTTCTTGGCCAACAATTTTGAAGCATAAACTTTTTTCTCCATACCTATAAATTCACAATCAGAAACAGGGAACCCAGAAACCAAATCGTTTGTGGCACCTGTTTTGTAATCAAAATCAAGAAATGGAGGACTTCGCACAGAATCTTTAGCTTCCCTGCCAAACAAATCGAAAACCTTCTTGTTCTCCCCAGCCAGAACTTTCAAAGAAAACCCAAAACTTAGTTGAAATCTGGGGTTGGAACGAAATGTCGCAGAATCATCGTCGTGGTGTTTGCCGTAGTCGTGAACCTTCTTGAATCTCTTCAATATGGGTTGCAGACAAGGAGGACTTTTGGGCTTGTATTTTGGACGGTACTGAGACAAGAATTCATCCACTTCCTCTCGAGCACAAACCTTTTCCTTGTGGAAGGATTGAAGCTTGAGAACAATTTGATTAGACTTCTCAAGAGAGAGAGGAGATGAAGATTTGATGAACGGCTGATGCGTCGATGTAGCTGCAGAAGATTCCACACCAAGTTTATCCGCAAGCAACTTCAATTGAAGAAGAATTAAATCAGTGGTAGTCTTGAATTCGGTCCGAAATTTGGCCTGAGAAATCGTGAATTCTTCTTGAGACTTCTTGAACTCGTCGGACTTGGCTTCCCGATTGGAAACCCTCGATTCCATGGTTTTGCAAAACGTTTGCGGCGGTATACAACGGAGAAGGATTGAGAGGAACGAACGTTTGGCTCTGATACCAATGTTAGAACCTGCTCTACATCTTCCACAATTGCACAAAGAGAGAGTAACAGAATAACAATACAAACAATACAATTTCATTAACTGCCTTTCCATCTTTACAGTCTCCTATTTATCCATTAACAAGTAACTAACTACTAACAACCTTATACAGATGTCATCATCCTAGTATGCCATCTGGCAGTACCCTAACACATCATGGTCATGAAATCATTTAAGTCAACCGCCGGCAGTCATCAAGGTTGCAACTCTCCTCCAATCCCGTTAGCACTTCCATAACTTCTTCTGTGCTTATTTTTCCGTCGCCATTCAAATCAAACGTCTGAAAAGCGTTCTGGATGTCTATCATCCGAATCCCTCCGTTGTGTACATCCATGAACTCCTTGAAATTGATAAAGCCATCCCGATCCAGATCAACAATCTTTAAAATCTTCTGCACTTGTCCAACCTTGCTTCCCTTTCCTAGTGCTCTCAATATGGCCTTGTACTCAGGCGAAGATATCTTCCCGTCTTTGTTGGAGTCGAACTTGTCAAAGACTTTCTTCATCTCATTGTGATTTGGCTCAAAAGTAAGTGCTAAGCCGGAGTTTTGCCTGTCTTGGACGGAAAATATCCGAGATGGTTTGCACAGAAACTTCCACTTTGAGAGGCTGTACTGGAAGTCGAGGGAGTTGACATTCGACATATCCATCTCAGGCGATCAGAGCAAATACCAAAATCAGACTTTTATTCAACGGTCCAGGTAACCGTCAATACAAGGTTGCAGAAACTTGGCATCTCCGATCTTTATATACTGTATACAACAATTTCATTCCATAAAAAGCTGAGGCAATTCAAGAAGAACAGATTCTTAGGTGATAAATGGCAGAAAAAAGCTAAGAATAGATAAGAAAGGAATACATTCTTTACAAAGGCTAAGCAACTACAATCTCCCCTTGAAGATTGGTTTTATTTTTTATTTGAAATTTATAAATAAGTACTCAAAGGGAGTTATAACAGAACTCACCAAACTAATCGTAAAATATTTCCCGATATACAAAAAAATTAATAAGAAATAACTATGTTTAGCTCATGGCGGTTTTCCATTATCCAAATCCACCATCACTTCAATGTCCTTGCGAGCTGTTATCTTCTGTACGTATCCTACAATGATGAATATCTTGAGTAAGAACTCTAGGGTTGTAAATAAAAAACACAAGGGTTCCAAAAAAAGATTTGCGTTCATAAATGATGACCCAAGTGAATCAGTAAAGTTTCCATTCGAGCTTTGCACAAGCTTTGATGCCTATTAACTTTAAGCATCCTACCCGTAGGGTTCTTTCATAACGTAAATGTTAAAGTTGTCCTCCGCATCATCAAATATTCTCATATACCTCCCCTTTACAACATGGAATTGTGCCCAACTGCGTGCCAAACATTTTCATTGCTCCTATTTCTAGCACTAAACCTCCAACCAAGAGAAGAAAGTTGGCAGACCTAGGCAGTATTGGAGTTAAAGCAAAAGAAATGAAAAACGGTAGAGACACGCTTATCTTAAATTCCATACATCTTCAGATGATATATCATTTCATTACCTAAGTTTACAACTTAAACCTTATTTGAGGACTGGACTCGAAAACATGCATCTACCGCAATGTATTAAAAGGCCAAGGCGTGGGCGAGGCATCCCATGGATAGCCCCGTCTAGGTGTGAGGCGAAGCTTCACGGTACCTAAAATTTTAATATATATTACATGTATAATTATATTTTATAGATATACTACTTTGTAAAACAAATATAATTATAACTAAATCAAAGATAATAACATCTTCTTCATTACTAAGTCTAGTTGTACTTAGAAACTATGTCATAAAGTCTTAAAATGTTGTAATTATTTGTTTTATTGTAAGCAATTATAGAGAACTTTAAGAGAAATAAGGGTAAGTGGTCACAATTATAGGGAATTTCAAGGAAAATAAAGGTTGAGTGTCACAATTATAGGGAAATTCAAAAGGAAATAAGGGTTGAGGGAGAAATTCTAGGGAATTTAAATGAAATAAAGGTTGAGTGGAGAAATTATAGGGAATTTAAAAGGAAATAAAGGCTTAGTGGAGCAATTATTATAGGGAATTTAAAAGAAAATAAAGGAAGAGTTAGAGTTGGAGTTAGACTTTGTCATTTGGAGAGAGAAGCTCTCTTTCTTCTTCGTTTAACTAGAACAGTCTCCTACATTTTAGAAACAAACATCAATTTTGAAGGGAAAATACGCCCATGTTGAACGCCTAGGCACGCCTCAGCCGCCTAGGCACACCCCGACACCGCCCTACGCCCACCCCCACAAAACAGAGGCAAAAATCCAACCGCCCAGCCTTCAAGGCCGCCTAGGTGCGCCCTGAGGTGAGTTTTTTAAAACACTGATCTACCATGAGATTTATATGGGTGGCTGAAATGGATAATGGACAATAATAGGGGAGATGCAGCAATCTGACATGTTAACATATCTGTTAAAAGGCCCCAGGCAATACAAGTCATGATATTAAAGGAAAGCCTCAACTTAGCCGCCAGGAACCATTGTAAGAAATTCAAATATCCCGGTTTCTTGCTTCTAACTGTCACTACAAATCCTATCGAATATAGTCACACATGAGAGCTAGAAGGATTGCGTCCAACAGAAAAGACAAAGGTTGTATCTATTAAGATGAAATAAGATGAAAGGAGAGCATATTATTTAAACTCGAGAGTTCAAAAGTTAAAACCACAAGGATGCTTTGTCCAACATTAACCAGTAAGTTTAATGTACTCGGGATAACTGTCAATCACTACCTATATAGTTTCAAGTTTCACATACTTAGATCGTTTATGTCACACGAGACTAGATAGTACCGAAATATATATAATTACATAAATTAGTTGATAATGTACCATCATAGCTCCTTTGAGGTAACTTTTTATATTACTCTCTCTGTCTCACCACGCACACACGCAGATGGAGGACAATGTTTATGCCACCGGAAAACGGTTCAGCTGTGCTACTGCCTGTTGGCCTCAGTAATTGAGAAACAAGAGACACGATAGAGAACTCTATAAACTCTTGACATAATTTATGTATACAAGAGTTCAGAGAAACCAAATGGAACAACGACAACATAAAATTTCCTAGAGGCATAAAGAAACCAAGGAACACTTCCAGATACCCCAATAATATATTTCAAAGAATTATTCCCAAGTAAAAAATTCCATTTGTCCCCAACTTGTCTACATCAGAGAATTCGAACAATAACTTTGATTATGCTCTATTCCTGTTCAGTTAGGCTGTCAAGCCTACCAGTTGAATTATATAAGGCTTATATTGTTTAGAAAGGAAGAACTTTGACAAATCCAACAAGCCTACCGGTATTTGTACCAGTCTATGTTAAAAATCGAAATACACTTCTACACCTTGAACAGAGTATCACAAGAAAATGTTCAACATGATGGTCTCAAAATCTATTGTTCAAGAGCTAAAGCCTATTTACCTATGATTCATGTGAGTGTTTAAACCAGTAAACAGTATGAACAAACACATATGTAATGAACAATTCCAATCACAACCCAAAACGAGAAAGCACAAAATTTAACATGTAATCGAGTAGAACCCGTCTTTCACAAGCCTCCAACATACAAAGCACAAAATCAGCTCAGAAAACCCCAAAAATTAAAAAAATTTACAATCATACCGATTCCTTGGCAGGGTATGCATTTGCAGACTGTCTCCTTTCCTCTTTTGTTGTAATAACTTACAAATCCTGAGCCTTGGCAACTATTGCACTTTCCTGTCCATTCATACACAACTTCCTTGCAATCCTACAACAATTTCCAATTTTTTTTTTAAATAAATTTTTGGGTAATGGATTATCCACAGGTAATTTTGCAAATTTGAACCAAATAAAAACTGAAATTCCGATCCTGACCTCAACTACAGGATCGCATCGGAGCCTGCGGTCAATCTCCTCCGCCGAGACGGGCGACGTATTGGGATAAGTCATCGGGAGAGGGAGGGCGTCGCCGTTGTCGAACAAATAGCTCTCTCTATCGCGTGACCATTTCCTCTCCTTGGCGTTCACCTTAACACCAGAACTCCCGCTGCTACCGCCCTCGAGGTCAGAATCTTGGCCAATTCGGACGCCGACAGAAGACGCGTCGACAGCGGTGGAGGGGAATTGGATTAGGCGGGGGAATGTGGGGCCCCGATGGAGGTCGCCGGTGGCGGCGCGGCAGCGGAGGGGTGAGGGTTTGGTGGGGAAGAAGAGGCTAGGGTTTGTAGCCAACATTCCAAGAAATGGTGAGGGGCTCAGGAGTCAGAGGAGCGACAGAGAGAAAGAAAGGCTATGAGTTGGAGGGAGGTTTGTTCATATAGATCACCAATGCCGCGCGCGCGGCAACAGCAAGGCACACTAACTTGCGGTCCCTGTTCGTTTATCAAGTGGAAGCTTCACCAGTTGACCTAGATTCTCCTCCCCCCATCTCATACCTTTTTCATTGCCTTCTATTTTTCATGGTAACGATTAAGTCACGTCAACATTTTATATTATTTTTTTTATAAAAATAATGAGATAAAAAGTAATAAAAATATAAAATATTTACATGATTTAAGCGTGACCATAAAAATAGAAGAGGATGAAAAATGTATGGGATGGGGAGGACAGACAATCAAGTCCCTCCAACTCTCTTCCTCTCCTTTCAGCTCTCTCTCTCTCTCTCTCTACTTACATCACTCAACTATTATTATATTCAACATCTCACTTTCTTTTCCTTCTTTTAAAACCGATTCTCTCTCTCTCTCCCCCTCCCTTTCTTTTCGGCTTCTCTCTCTCTTTTCCCTCTCACTAATTGTTTTATTTTTAAAACTCTCACCCTCATTCCATCATCTTTTTCATCTCTGTAAACAGAGAAGCCGAACGGCCAAGGATCTTCACCCTCCATTTCTCCAGCAAACCACATTTTTCGACCAAATCTAGTCCCATAAATCCATATTTCGAACCTTTGGGACATAGGGAACATGACTACGTACAGCTTTGCATGCAGCATCATAGCAACTCTGAGTGCTCTGCCATTGAAGATCCGAGAGCTTCGAGCTCTAACTCTCAATCTCAGGTGAAATTCTCTCATTCTCTTCAACTTCTGGGTTTCCATTTGTGATGGAAATGAATGTTATGTTAAGTTCAAACTCGAATCCGTGTGTTTTTAGCCCTGTTATCCTCTGCATGTGCATGCCTTCCCCGACAACGAACTCCAGCGACCTCCGTGGCTTTCGAGCCATCTTCCAACAAACCACACCACTTCATCTTGGTAAGCTCCAACTCTTTCTCAAGGTTTTCTTCAAGTTCTAACAAGGTTTCATGCATGCATGTGTGTTTCAGTGCGTTTGAGGGATGAATATCTAACCCACCATTTTTTCCGGCGAGTTTGTAGGACTTCCGTTCAAAACCCGGTGAAATCTCTTTGGTTTGGTCGAGTTTGAAATCATAGAACTCTTTCCCAATGTCCAAAGAACTAGTTTCAGGCAATGCATGCTCAAATGCATCAAGTTTGTGCGAAACTCAATTTGGTTGTGGCTTTTAAGCCAATTTCCGGTCACCTCCGACCAAGTTTTGTTCCCCAAGAGGTATTAAAATGCTCTCCTCGTCCCAAGCTTCGTGTTGATACCTCTTATGGGTAAAATGGTTGAGAAATGACTCGGTTGTGTTATTTTAGAATTCTCTAACAAAAATCCAATTCTTGTGCAAACTCGGGGAAATTAAGTTTAGTGCACTAATTCTTATTAGTTTAGTGATTAGTGTAATAATTTCCCGTATAGGAGATGATCACCCAGAGGAGTACTGCAAGCAAAATAGTTGAACGGTTATGACCTACATGTATATGTGAGTGAGTCTTTTGTTTTTACGTATATATATATATATGTATATGTGATTTTTCCCAGCAATTGCTTTTATATACTATGATGTGACATGCCATGTTTAGCTTTACAAATAGACTTTCCGTACATTTTATGTTTTTAATATTATTTGTGAGCATAAACTTGTGGCATGACATTCTTGTATGTTATCTGCTCATTATTACACGTTTGTACGGTGTCACTTAGTTATTTGTACTGTCATGGGCCAAGGACCAGCTTCATGTGTAGTTCACATGCATCGTTTACATTTACTTTGGATCCAGAGTTAGGTGATAGCCTGTCCTTTTGTGTGATGTTTTGGAGTCATATGTGATGCGACTAGCGCAACTCACGTGATGTAGTATTAGAATGTAAACCTACACCCAGCCTGTTCCACTGTTTGAATATCTCTACAGTGGACTTGTGTGCCTACATAAATTAATGAGCAATGATTTTGTATAATAACAACTTGAGATTTAATGTTGAGATACCTTGTTGGTGTACCCTACATCTTTTCACTCACTTTTATTGCAGGGTACCGTATTGCATACTAATATTATATTATTTTTAGGAAACCATGCTTATACCTTTTTTACAGCGAGAGGTTACACTTTTCGAAAAGGTTTTTACGAAACTTTATTTTCAAGCCCACTCACCCTTGTTTTTCACCCCTCCAGGATTTTAGTGCTAGAGGTTTCATGACAACAAGGATGGTTGGCAAAAGCTGTTATGTAGGAGACTTCTCTTTTCGGTATAAATGTCATTACTTTTCTTTTACTACAATTTACCTATGCTCTGACATCACTTGTGTGATATGGGTTCAATCCCCGCTCACATGTGCACTCTAAATTAGTCACTTTTGGGTTTTTATTTATTCACATTTACCACGTCACTACACTTTATGACTTCGTCACCTTCTAAATGTCGGCCAGCACATCGCAATTTGGGTGTTCAGGTGGATATTTCGGGTTGGGGTGTGTCAGTTGAAATTATTAATTTTAAGATTTTAGTTATAATATATAGTTGAAACAATATTTTTAAATGAAATTAGTAACTTTAGGGCCCGTTTGTTTGGCTTCACTAAACTTCCTTGGACTAGACTGGACTGTAATCCGGTGTTTGTTTCACTCGGGGACTACGTTTAATGAGACTCGCCTCGACTGAGTCCGACTAACAGCTTCGCTACAGGGTCTTAGCGAGACCCGCCAAAATTGGGCGGACTGCTAAGACCACTCTACTCCGCTTCACTCCTACCCGCTTCGTCCTCCAATCTACCTCTTCCTCGCGTCCCACAACCCATTTCAAACCCAGATCCTGCCAAATCCGAAACAAAAAAGCAACAAAATTTCCCAAGGTTCCCTTTTCAAAACCAGATCCAACTCCCAAAATTCGAATCCAGGTAACCCAAAAAACCAAAAAAAAATTTGCAGTGGGATGAGCTTGAAAATTTCACCCAGAAAACCCAAACCAAATCCAACCCTCATCTTCTACCTTCGAGCCAATCACACATGCACCTCGCCTCCTTCAATCTCTTTCTTGCTATGTGTTTTGACTTTAAGATTTGCAACCGATTTTGTGAGAGGAAGTGAAGAGGCAGGAGGCAGGAGGCGGAGAGGAATGAAGAAGCATAGAGGATTTGCTTTGGAAATATCGGTCTGTTCTTCAAAAAATAAAGGTTGTTCTTCTAAAATAAAAGTAAAGGCAGCAAATGAAACATTAATTAGGTTTTTAGAAGTTAAATAACTACAAATCATATTTTAATATTTGTTGTTTTGTTTATTTTAAACGCAAAATTAAATAAATAATAAAAAAAAAAAATTAGTTTGTACTTTAGTCCGATACTGCACCAAACGCTTCACTAAGCTAGTCCAGTTTAGTCTAGTCTAAGCCAGTCCAGCTTAGTCCCTGAAGCTAGTCCAGTCCGAGATAGTGCAGTGCAACAAACGCACCCTTAGGATTTTAGTTATAATTTAAATTTGGAATTATAATTTTTGTTGAAATTAGTAGTTTGAGGATCTTGGTTATATTTTTTAGTTAAAATTTGTAATTTTAGGTTAATTTATTAATTTCAATTATAATTTTTTGTTGAAATCCAAATTGCTTTTCCCATCCTTCCTTGCTTCTAACTCGCTCTCAAAGCAGCAGTGTAGAGAACGGAAGTTTACCAAATTCTTGAACCTAATTACTACCACACATGCAAGAGAAAAGTACCCCAGCAATTCGGTTGGGAGGTACTAAATAGTATAGACCCGATTTCAACTGGAGTCTGCCGAATGGTGGTGCCTTACTTCGTGATAGGAGCATATTCATGCGACTTAAATGGCTTGTTCTCGTGCATTTACGTTATGTTTCTTTAGTTATTTTAGTACTTTAAGCTATTTTCGTGTGTTTGTAGGCCAAAAGGGCTAAAGGAGCAAAAAGATGCATTTTGGAGACGTTTGGAGCACTTTTGGGCTAAGGATGGATAGCTTATGCTTGGAGCCAAAGTGTTGGACGAAATTGAAAACCTAATTGAAGACCAAAGTGTTGGAACCTTGTTCCCTTTAGTTTTAGGATATTTAAACCTTTCCTATATCCTTAGTCGTGCATAACATTCCAACATTCCACTCCTTCATTCACCACTTATCATATCATACACTTATCTTATCATCACCACATATCATTCATTTATTACTTATCATATCATTCATTCATCTACATATCAATAACCACTTATCATTCATTTATTACTTATCATATCATTCATTCATCTACATATCAATAACCACATATCATTCATTTATCACTTAACATATCATTCATTTATCACTCAACATATCATTCACTTATCACTTATCTTATCATTCACTTACCACTCAACATATCACTCAACATATCATACACTTATCACTCATCACACTTCATCATTATACCACCATTCATTCTTTAAAACACATGCACATTCACACACACTTCACACAAACAACATTCACATGCAAACACAAGCTTTAACCAACAAACAAAACATACACACACATGCACTTACTCCTTCATCATTACACCACCTTCTCCATCTTTATTCCACATGCATTCATCATAATTCACCCTAGCTACCACCATTCACACACACATGCACTTATTCTTTCATCATTGCACCACCATTCACCATTCACACACACATGCACTTACTCTTTCATCATTGCACCACCAATTCAACACATGCATTCACACACCAACAACCTAGCTCTTTTTCCATCATTATTTCATCCACATGCACTCTCAATCATAACAACCACATTCACTCTTAAACATTTGATGCGAGAATTATATGCGCACAAATTAAACCCTCTTTTTGACAATTGTAGTATAAGTATAAGTAGGGATCGTTCTGGACCGGGGATTAGGAGGGATTGCAAATCTCTTGGAAACTGACTCAAAAACGTAAAATAAAGTTTAAAACACTAAACTAGACTCAAAGAATGCAAAATTAAAGTTTAAAACACTAAGACAAACCAAAAACTCAAAATGCTTTAAAAACACAAACTAAATTGAATTCTAACTAAAATGAACATTAAAGCAAAAGGGGGATTGAGGTTTTTACGAAAATTGAAATAACGAAACAAGTTAATAAACTAGACAGAATGTAAATATGAAATTTATGGATGAATGCTAGCTAAGGGGTTCATCTCCATACATGTTACACTTGCATAATAAAACGATTTCCAATTGCATTTCAATAAATCATTAATTCTCAACGCCCCGGGTTAATTAGGTCCGCTTAAATTAACCGTCAAGTTTTCCTTAAGTTAATGAATTGGATGGGTTAGCGCAACGCAATTCACAACATTCTCCAAAAGTCCTTTACGTGAAAAGCACAATAAAGATACAATCAAAGATCATTAAGCATCATGAAAACTATAAGTGTTGACGAGGCATTCGTTACTATGGAATACGCATGAAACTTATGCCAAGAATTTGTTTAGCGCGATTGTTTATAAGCAACCTCCACTACTTGTGAATATAAGTTCGTAACTATTAGGTGAAACTCACTTATATTCTAGCGTCATATTCATGCATGAAAATTAAGCGCGCATTCTTAATAAACATACATAAATAAGTTATCAATCAAACGGTTAAACAAATTGAATCCACAACTAATGAAACGCAATTAGAAGTAATCAAATCAAAATGCAAGCATAAACATATATTTCGAATCACCCCCTAGCTAAAGGGGGTTTAGTTTATTATAACTTTGAAATCAAAGAAACACCTAAACATTCCAACAACTCAAACTTGAATTGTATGAACGTTTAGGCACTCTTCTCTTCCATTCCTCATACGTACAAACAAAGAGAATTGAATTTAAACATTGAAATCAAAGAAACACCTAAACATTCCAACAACTCAAACTTGAATTGTATGAACGTTTAGGCCCTCTTCTCTTCCTCTTTATTGAAGCATAAGGTCTAGGGATAATTGGTTTGGGGGATGGAAGTGTGGAATGGAAAAGGAGTGGTGGAGAAGTGGAACTTACGGTTTTGGATTCTAAGGGGAAGTGTTTGTGTTAGTTGTGGTGTGAGAAATGGAGAGATGGAGTGGGGAGTGAATGAATTTTGAGGAGTGTTGGATGCTTATTTATAGGTGAAATGGGGGGACCAAAAGAAGGAATATTGCAGCTAGGAGGGGATGAATGGTTATGGGTGCATGTGTTTGGAATAATGAAGGGGGAATGTATGTAATAAAACAACTAGGAAAAGTTATGGAAAGCTGGAAATGGGAATGAAGGTCACGGCAAAGGTTGGAGAATTGATTATGGATGCATGTGTTGAATGATTTCTTGGTGAGGGATGTGGAGTGGTTGAATGTGGTGCAATGATAATGTTTTGTGGCTGAATTGGTGGTGGAATTATGATGGGAGTGCATATGATTAAAGAGTGGGAGTGCATGTGGGTGAATGTGAAGGGAATGCATGTGTTGATGACTAGGTTAGTGGGTGGAAATCTGAAAATGGCATAAGGGAATGGGAGCTCACGGTTTTGAGTTGTTTGTTTTTGTGAAGTGTGTGTGAATGCATGTGAAGATGCTAATAAATAATGCATGTAGGGTTAGGAAATAAAATCATAACTTAAAGGGAGATGATTAAAGGGTGTTGAAAGGTTTGAAATGCATGTGTTGAATTGGTGGTTGAATGATGAAGAATAAGTGAATGATTATGATAAGTGATAAGTGAATGATTATGATAAGTGTATGATATGTTAAGTGATAAATGAATGATATGTTAAGTGATAAATGAATGATATGTGGTGAGTGATAAGTGATAAGTGAATGGAAGTGATAAGTGATAAGTGAATGGAAGTGATAAGTGAATGGTTTGATAAGTGAATGATATGATAAGTGAATGATATGATAAATGAATGCTTTAAGTGTTTAAAATAGGGAACAAAGCCCTTCCTTGCCATGCAAGGAAGGGAGACACAAGGAAACACACGACAATGTCCTAAGGTTGCAAGGAATGTTGTTTTTGTGTTCTAAAATGCGTAGGAGTCTTCAATGATGCTTAAACATGAGGTCTTTTAGGATTTAACTTTCCTACTTCAAGTCTTTAATTTCGTCCATCCTCTTGGCTCCAAGCATATGATATCCATTCCAATCTCTAATTTGCTCCAAAAGGCTCCAAAAGGCATCCTTTTGCATACCTTGCCCTTAGAACCTGAAAACACACAAAAGAAGCATAAAGGACTAAAATAACTAGAGAAACATAACGTAAATGCACGAGAACAAGCCATTTAAGTCGCATGAATATGCTCCTATCAAATACCCCCACACTTATCTTTTGCTAGTCCTCGAGCAAAACAGAAAGAAAAAACAGAACAAAACCAAACGAAACAAAACAAGTAAAACACAACCTAAACCTTCCAACAACCGTCTTAGGGATTTCCAATGCACATGACACGTTAAAAATCATGATTCCCACAGATTTTGGTTATCTTTACACTTAAGTACATACTTAATCATAGTCACCACATACTAATTCACAATTAAGCATTTAAAACTATATTTTGAATGTAGTAACATGCCTTAGAGAATTTGCTCAAATCCTTACAAGATATGCACTCAGTTTTCACTCAGATTTTCTGACTACACACCCTAAACTAGTTATATGTGAGAAGATTGATGTAAACATAAAAACGAACACTCACATATATGTATTTCAAAGGAAGCAATTTCTGGAGTTAATAAGCATGTTTAGATATGATCTCATGAATGGAATGCTACTACTTAGACGCGAGAACCAGTGACACCATAAGCTCATACCAAGTTCAAACTCCACAATTGAAATACATAACACTCAAGATAGAAGTCAAGGGTTGTAACGGGGCTAGGGTATTGGCTAACAATGAAAGGTGAAGGATAAACAAACATTCTTAAAGCAATAGTGAGCAAAGTATTGAATCAGGCACTTAGAATTCCCTTAAGAACGCAGAAGTCAACTTTGAACACCCAAGGGAAAGTCACACAAAACTTAGGGCCATATTCACTTTTTGGACCCTTTCTTCAATCACTCATTCTTTCATTTTTTTTTTTTTTCAAGCTCTTTTTTTTTTTTTTTTTTTTTCTTTCTATCTTTCTTTTCTTTTGAATCTCAAACATACTTAAGAACAAGCATTCCTTCCCCCACACTCATTTTCTTGCATAATGTAACTCAAAAGGAATTCATTTAAGTCATGCTCACTATCTTTTAAGAACAAGGGTGTGGATTGTCCTAAACTAGGCTAGGTGAGGAAAATATGGGTAAACAAAGAATAGAGGCTAAACAAGGCTCAACGGGGTTAAAACTTACAACAAATACGAAATATGGGAAGTGAGGCTATTTGGCTATGGTGGCAACTACACAACTTCATCTTGATATATGTTATGCAAATCAATAACATGCTTTGAATGAAATGGGCATGAGTTCTAGCATTTGGAACTATATGATGAAACGCCTTCTAAGTAGTAACCAAGCAAAGAATAATGAGATCATGCAACGACTTTAGAAAACAAGAAATCACAGATTATACTCTCCAAAGAACGTTATAGGCTCAAGTCTATCAGGGTTGTAGCGTTTGTTTGAGTTCCTTCTTTCAAGCATGTTACAAAAACGAATTTTTTTCTTTTATGATTGCATGTGAAGTCATACATTATAACCATAACTAAGCATATACCAAGAGTAAATCAAACTTTTCTCCATGTTTATAACTCTTTTTAACAGTCATGCAATTACAAACCAAATCCTTATCATTGTGTTGGAAGGTGACCTACGACACAAACACACAAAAACAACTTTAAAACAACTCTTTTTGGGTTTTTCAAGACAATTTTTCAAATTTTTATGGGATTTTCGAATTTTTAAGTCAAAACACACTAAAACAGTTTTAAAAACATTTTTAAAACAGCAAGGAACAACACTTGAAGTTATGGGTGATAAAATTCAACGATCCCTCACTTATCCATTCTACTACAATGGTAACTAAGTATGTTGATGCAAATTCGTTGAATTTTATCACCCATAACTTCAAGTGTTGTTCCTTGCTGTTTTAAAAACATTTTTAAAACAGCAAGGAACAACACTTGAAGTTATGGGTGATAAAATTCAACGAATTTGCATCAACATACTTAGTTACCCCCCCCCCCACACTTAAATCAAACATTGTCCTCAATGTTTTAAGCATAGATTCACACAAAGCATAAGTAAATACATAAAAAGCACTTAAACATACTAAACATGGCATAATGTAATTAACAAAGAGAAGAGTTTAGAGATGCAAATCTGGTTATAGAGTGTAAATTCCATCTTCTCCTTGGTAATTGCATTGAGGCTTTTGATCTTTGTGATTCCACAGGCTTACTCTTGAACTGGTTTCTGCCCATCGTTGATTTTCCTTTGTGCTACTTCTTGAACTGGGCAGCAGGATGGTTCCTTTGGTCTCCCCCGAAGGTCTGAGCTTACCCTTTTGGTCTGTTTCTTTGTTCAATCTTTCCAATTCGTATTGAAAAGGGTTGGAGGATAACTCAGCCTATGTTTGTCTCCACATGCTTCAATGTATCATTTTCACTTGCCTTACTCGCTCCCCTTTGCAGAAGTGGTCCCTTCTCCGGAAGTGTATCAACCGTTGAAGATGACTACTCGAGAGCAACGCTAGGTAAGCAATCAGGAATAGATTCCAGGCAGTTGGCTCCAGATCGGAAGACTGACTCCAAGTGCCGGCTGATTGCTTCTTTTACTTTGCCATGCGAGTAAGAACAAGGACAAAGAAAAAGACAGGGAAAGAGCATGATATGAGATACTTTTGCTTTTGACCTTGATGATATGAGATACCTTTGCTTTTGAAGAAGCGGTGAATGAATCAACACATGTATTTGTTGTGCTGTTTCCTCCTGGGTCATATGTACTCCAGGCATCTGGTATCATCTTTGGGGAAGAAGAAAGAATTGAGTATTTCGAAAGGCTTGGCTGGGAGTGCACCCTCAGAGGTGAGGGAGAGTTGGGCATTTTCTTCAGGTTTGCCCTGCCATAAAAGACGAAGGTCGACATATATAGAGATAATAGCAAGTGGTGGTACTTTTTACCTTTGTCGACAAACGTTTTGATCCCGCAACTCTGGCTTTTTGAAATAGTGGCGCCTCTTCGATTTCTGAGCAGGCGCCCCTTCGATTTCTGAACGACGCCCCTTCGCTTTCTGAACGACACGTGGTAGTGCAGATGCGGCTCCTTTTGACAAAGCTGCACGCGTTTTCTGAAAAGCAGAGAAAGCGTCGCCGAACTTTGCGCTTGTCGGCTAAAGATGTGTAGTTGCGATGATGGCCTCCACGTGTTTTCAGCTTTGTCAGAAATCTTTTGACAAAGTTGAACGCGTCTTCTGAAAAGCCGAGAACGCGTCGCCTAAATTACGCCGGAAAATCCGGCTCTTTGAATCGGTGGACGCGTCGCCTTGGCTTTTTATAGAGCTATCGATCACCGCCAACATACACACTCTGAAGAACTCCCATTCTTGAAAATTGTCTCTGGCCCTTCGAAAATTAACTCCATCCACTCCTTCTCTTTGAACACTTTTGAAAAAAATGGCAAACTCATCGAACCTTAGCTTGGAATTGAGCCTTAGCAGTGATACGGGCGCGCCGCGTCAAGGTAACGTATGGCGCCCTTCTTTTTTATCTTCTAACGGTCCTCTTTCAGGTGAAGACTCTGTGATGCAGGACGCCACAACAGCTACAATAGTAGCTAGGAACCTCCTCACTCCAAAAGATAGTAGGCTGCTGTCAGGACGGTCTGATGAGTTGGCCGTTCAAGAGTCCCTCGCACTTAGTGTTCAGTGTGCGAGCTCTGTGTCCAACATGGGCCTACGCCTGCTTGCCCGCTCTCGTCAGGTGGAATCGTTGATGGCAGAGGTGGAAAGACTTAAGCAAGAGATCCAGCAGCTTAAGTACGAGAATAGAAGTTTGCATGTGCTTGCAAATAACTATTCGTCGGGGATGAAAAGGAAGCTTGATGAGCTGCAAGAATCTGAGGGTCGAATTCACAGTGACCGTCAAAGGCTTGCGTCTTATCTCCAGAGGCACCTTTTTCCTGGGTCATCCAGCGCTTGGCCAAGTATTGAGGCCTGGAATGCTCTAGCTCCGATGCCTCCCGCTCTGATGGCTTCCGCTCCGATGCCTCCCGCTTCTATGCCTCCCGCTTCTGCGCCTTCCGCTTCTGCGCCTCGTAGTGGGGCTTCACGTAAACAACCTTTGTGAAGCTCCACCTTTCTCCATGTTTAGTATCTTTCTTTCAATTTTTTTTTTTTTTTTTTTTTTTTTTTAACATAAATAAAATCAAACGGCATGGAATTTATCTTTGAATGGGCGGTGATACTTGAAATGATCCGGTAATAGTTTAAATTCCAGATTGGGTGCCTGAATCATTAACCACATGTTAGTATAAAAGAAAATTGAAATTCGGGGAGGCGGCTTACCTGTGTGCTCCAAAATGAACTCCAGTATAAACACCCCTTCGAAAGTTATGACTTGTCCCGTGTCATAAAATCCAACTTCCTTGGGAATTGTGGTTTCAAATTTGTCCTCTTTGATGCCTTCTACATCTTCTCCAGCCACTACCTTCTCTTGAATCATTCTTCTTGGTGTACAAAGTCCTTTGAAGAATTCAACACCATCTAAAACTTGCTGTGTTGCACCAAGAATTTGAATAGCATTTTGCACCTTTGGGAAGGCTTCCACGATGTCCTTTTTACTCTCTTCTTGGTTGGGAATCAAAAACCTGCTAGGAAAAGGGACATTGGGTGGAATAACATCAGAATAACATGAAATTGGGACGTCCTTACTGGTGGTGGGTGGTTTAGAGGGCTTAGGGGGCTGCGGCAAGGGTTGTTCTACCCTTGCCGTGTGCATGTCTTCTTCCTCCTCCTCAATTAGCAGCTCTTCATCCACTTCTAGGCTATGTTTGGACATTTTTAGGTCAGCTCCAACCTCCATAGCACTTCCCAAAGTGATAGCATTATGGATTTCAAAATCTTCCTTCGAGTTTTGAATAGTTGAGTTGGAAAGTTCACTTTGCTCTTGAATTTGTTTCATGAACTCCATAATCTGCCCAAATTGCTCGTCCAATTTACCCAACTTCTTGTCTTGATTTTGTTCGTCCTGTGTCAAAGAGGTTAGTAATTGAAAATTTTTATCATTATCCATGGACATACTTGAACTTGATTGGAATTGTTGTGGGGGAGGTTGTGGTGGCTGCATAGGTGTTGTATTGAACTCCTCATATGGTTGCCAATATGCTTCTTGTTGAGCCTCCTTGGCTTGATTTTGTGACCCCTGCGCCAAAGAATTTATTTCATTAAGAATTTGAATATAATCTACTGGCGAACTTGAATTTAATTGAGCATATTGCATATGAAGTTGTGGTGGCTGCATAGGTCTTGAATAGAACTCCTCATATGGTTGCCAATATGCTTCACGTTGAACTTGTTGATCTTCGCACCATATAGAGTTTGAATGATCCCTCCAATCTCTTTGTGGACATTGATTGGCTTGAAATCCTTGCCTATATGAAGCACCAAATGTAGGGACACTCTGCATTGTGGTCCTTTCGGCATACGGCGACAATTTAGAAGTAAGATTTGCCAATTGAGCTTGAATGCTAGCAAAATCCATATCTTACTTCTCTAGTACCTAAAATCAAAGAAAGAGAACTAAATCAAAAATCAAAAGTAACAACAAACAAAGAAAACAACACTAAGTTAGAAACTAAAACGAAAACAACTAAACCAAAAAAGAAAAGAACCAAGGGATTAGCAAAGTTGCTAATCCCCGGCAACGGCGCCAAAATTTGATGCGAGAATTATATGCCCACAAATTAAACCCTCTTTTTGACAATTGTAGTATAAGTATAAGTAGGGATCGTTCTGGACCGGGGATTAGGAGGGATTGCAAATCTCTTGGAAACTGACTCAAAAACGTAAAATAAAGTTTAAAACACTAAACTAGACTCAAAGAATGCAAAATTAAAGTTTAAAACACTAAGACAAACCAAAAACTCAAAATGCTTTAAAAACACAAACTAAATTGAATTCTAACTAAAATGAACATTAAAGCAAAAGGGGGATTGAGGTTTTTACGAAAATTGAAATAACGAAACAAGTTAATAAACTAGACAGAATGTAAATATGAAATTTATGGATGAATGCTAGCTAAGGGGTTCATCTCCATACATGTTACACTTGCATAATAAAACGATTTCCAATTGCATTTCAATAAATCATTAATTCTCAACGCCCCGGGTTAATTAGGTCCGCTTAAATTAACCGTCAAGTTTTCCTTAAGTTAATGAATTGGATGGGTTAGCGCAACGCAATTCACAACATTCTCCAAAAGTCCTTTACGTGAAAAGCACAATAAAGATACAATCAAAGATCATTAAGCATCATGAAAACTATAAGTGTTGACGAGGCATTCGTTACTATGGAATACGCATGAAACTTATGCCAAGAATTTGTTTAACGCGATTGTTTATAAGCAACCTCCACTACTTGTGAATATAAGTTCGTAACTATTAGGTGAAACTCACTTATATTCTAGCGTCATATTCATGCATGAAAATTAAGCGCGCATTCTTAATAAACATACATAAATAAGTTATCAATCAAACGGTTAAACAAATTGAATCCACAACTAATGAAACGCAATTAGAAGTAATCAAATCAAAATGCAAGCATAAACATATATTTCGAATCACCCCCTAGCTAAAGGGGGTTTAGTTTATTATAACTTTGAAATCAAAGAAACACCTAAACATTCCAACAACTCAAACTTGAATTGTATGAACGTTTAGGCACTCTTCTCTTCCATTCCTCATACGTACAAACAAAGAGAATTGAATTTAAACATTGAAATCAAAGAAACACCTAAACATTCCAACAACTCAAACTTGAATTGTATGAACGTTTAGGCCCTCTTCTCTTCCTCTTTATTGAAGCATAAGGTCTAGGGATAATTGGTTTGGGGGATGGAAGTGTGGAATGGAAAAGGAGTGGTGGAGAAGTGGAACTTACGGTTTTGGATTCTAAGGGGAAGTGTTTGTGTTAGTTGTGGTGTGAGAAATGGAGAGATGGAGTGGGGAGTGAATGAATTTTGAGGAGTGTTGGATGCTTATTTATAGGTGAAATGGGGGGACCAAAGAAGGAATATTGCAGCTAGGAGGGGATGAATGGTTATGGGTGCATGTGTTTGGAATAATGAAGGGGGAATGTATGTAATAAAACAACTAGGAAAAGTTATGGAAAGCTGGAAATGGGAATGAAGGTCACGGCAAAGGTTGGAGAATTGATTATGGATGCATGTGTTGAATGATTTCTTGGTGAGGGATGTGGAGTGGTTGAATGTGGTGCAATGATAATGTTTTGTGGCTGAATTGGTGGTGGAATTATGATGGGAGTGCATATGATTAAAGAGTGGGAGTGCATGTGGGTGAATGTGAAGGGAATGCATGTGTTGATGACTAGGTTAGTGGGTGGAAATCTGAAAATGGCATAAGGGAATGAGAGCTCACGGTTTTGAGTTGTTTGTTTTTGTGAAGTGTGTGTGAATGCATGTGAAGATGCTAATAAATAATGCATGTAGGGTTAGGAAATAAAATCATAACTTAAAGGGAGATGATTAAAGGGTGTTGAAAGGTTTGAAATGCATGTGTTGAATTGGTGGTTGAATGATGAAAGAATAAGTGAATGATTATGATAAGTGATAAGTGAATGATTATGATAAGTGTATGATATGTTAAGTGATAAATGAATGATATGTTAAGTGATAAATGAATGATATGTGGTGAGTGATAAGTGATAAGTGAATGGAAGTGATAAGTGATAAGTGAATGGAAGTGATAAGTGAATGGTTTGATAAGTGAATGATATGATAAGTGAATGATATGATAAATGAATGCTTTAAGTGTTTAAAATAGGGAACAAAGCCCTTCCTTGCATGGCAAGGAAGGGAGACACAAGGAAACACACGACAATGTCCTAAGGTTGCAAGGAATGTTGTTTTTGTGTTCTAAAATGCGTAGGAGTCTTCAATGATGCTTAAACATGAGGTCTTTTAGGATTTAACTTTCCTACTTCAAGTCTTTAATTTCGTCCATCCTCTTGGCTCCAAGCATATGATATCCATTCCAATCTCTAATTTGCTCCAAAAGGCTCCAAAAGGCATCCTTTTGCATACCTTGCCCTTAGAACCTGAAAACACACAAAAGAAGCATAAAGGACTAAAATAACTAGAGAAACATAACGTAAATGCACGAGAACAAGCCATTTAAGTCGCATGAATATGCTCCTATCAACAATCACCCACATATTCTCCCATTCCCCCTATAAAAACCCATGCATTCATACACAAATCTCACATCTCATTCCATTGTAGATACCACAACACAAACACTCCATTCCTTCTCTAGCCGTGAGTTTCTCTCCATTTTCTGCACCATTTTCTCCACCACTCCTTTTCCATTCCACACTTCCATCCCCCAAACCAATTATCCCTAGACCTTATGCTACAATAAAGAGGAAGAGAAGAGGGCCTAAACGTTCGTACAATTCAAGTTTGAGTTGTTGGAATGTTTAGGCGTTTCTTTGATTTCAATGTTTAATTTCAATTCTCTTTGTTTTGTATGAGGAACTAAACCCCCCTTTAGCTAGGGGGGATTCGAAATATATGTTTATGCTTGCATTTTGATTTGATTACTTCTAATTGCGTTTCATAAGTTGTGAATTCAATTTGTTTAACCGTTTGATTGATAACTTATTTATGTATGTTTATTAAGAATGCGCGCTTAATTTTCATGCATGAATATGACGCTAGAATATAAGTGAGTTTCACCTAATCGTTATGAACTTATATTCACAAGTAGTGGAGGTTGTTTATAAACAATCGCGTTAAACGAATTCTTGGCATAAGTTTCATGCAATCATAGTAACGAATGCCTCGTCAACACTTATAGTTTTCATGATGCTTAATGATTCTTGCTTGTATCTCTATTATGCAATTCATGTAGGGAACTTGTGAGGAATGCTTTGGGTTGTCGTATGCAATCATCCAATTCATTAACTTAAGGAAAACTTGACGGTTAATTTAAGCGGA